>NW_026526677.1:93979956-94579956 GCF_024362965.1 Panthera pardus
GAGAGCCTCTACTTTTGTTCTTTGGGTAAATATCCTGTAGTTCAATTTCTGGGTTGTAGGCTAATTTCATTTTAATTTTTGAGGAACCTACACACTGTTTTCCAGAGTGGCTGTACCTGTTTGCATTCCCACCAACAGTGCAAGAGGGTTCCTTCTTCTCCACATCCTCGCCAACATCTGTTGTTGCCTGAGTTGTTAATGTTAGCCATTCTGACCAGTGTGAGGTGGTATCACATTGTGGTTTTGATTTGTATTTCCCTGATGATGAGCAATGTTGAGCATCTTTTCATGTGTCTTTTTGCCATTTGGATGTCTTCTTTGGAAAAGTGTCTATTCATGTCTTTTTCCCATTTCTTCACTGGATAATTTGTTTTTTGGGTGTTGAGTTTGGTAAGTTCTTTATCGATTCTGGATACTAACCCTTTATCCGATATATCATTTGTAAATATCTTATCCCATTCTGTCAGTTGCCTTTTACTTTTATTGATGGTTTCCTTGGCTGTGCAGAAGATTTTATCTTGATGAGGTCCCAATATTTCATTTTTGCTTTTATTTCCCTTGCCTTTGGAGACATGTCAAGTAAGAAGTTGCTGAGGCTGAGGTCAAAGAGGTTGCTGCCTGTTTTTTCCTGTAGGATTTTGATGGTTCCCTGTCTCACATTTACGTCTTTCATCCATTTTGAATTTACTTTTGGGTATGGTGTAAGAAAGTGGTCTAGTTTCATTCTTCAGTGTGTTGCTGTCCAATTCTCCCAGCACCATTTGCTAAAGAGACTTTTTTCCATTGGATACTCTTTTCTGCTTTGTTGAAAATTAGTTGACCATCTATATGTGGGCCCATTTCTGGGTTCTCTATTCTATTCCATTGTTCTATGTGTCTGTTTTTGTGCCAATACCATACTGTCTTGATGATTACAGCTTTGTAGTAGAGGCTAAAGTCTAGGATTGTGATGCCTCCCGCTTTGGTTTTCTTTTTCAACATTACTTGGCTATTCGAGGTCTTTTGTGGTTCCATACAAATTTGAGGGTTGTTTGTTGCAGCTCTGAGAAGAATGCCGGTGCTATTTTGATTGGGATTGCATTGAATGTGAAGATTGTTTTGGGTACTATCAACATTTTAACAATGTTTGTTCTTCCAGTCCATGAGCATGGAATGTTTTTCCATTTCTTTGTGCCTTCCTCAATTTCTCTCATGAGCTTTCTGTAGTTTTCCATGTACAGTCTTTTACTTCTTTGGTTAGGTTTAAGCCTAGGTATTTTATAGTTCTTGGTGCAATTGTGAACAGGATTGATTCCTTGATATCTCTTTCTATTTAACAATAAAGAGTGTAATGTCAATATATGCCATCACATAAATATACTTTGAAAACATTATGCCAAATGTAAGAAGCCAGACGCAAAAGGCCATATATAGTATGATTCAATTGACATAAAATATCCAGAATAGGCAACTCCACAGAGACAGAAAGCACATCAATGGTTGCCAGGAGCTGGGAAAAGAGGCAACAGGAAGTAACAACTTAGTCCTCTTGGAGTGAAGAAATGTTCTGAAAACAGAGTAGTGACGGTTGCACAAATTTGTGAATGCACTAAATGCCAATGAATTGTTCACTTTAAAATGTTGAAAGTGTGTGGTTTTCCACAGTAAACCACAATATAGTTAAGGTGCATTCAAACTAAGTTTGTTCACAGAGATTGGTCTTTGAGCATTCCCCTTGTCCTGCTAAATTGGTAAGATTTAGCTGTACACATGATGTGATTGCCGGTGGGTTGAGTATAATAATTCAACTTGAAAAAAAATGTATAAGGGGCACCTGGGTGGCTCAGCCAGATAAACATTTGACTTCAGCTCAGGTCATGATCTCATGGTTTGTGGTTCAAGCCCCGCATCGGGCTCTGTGCTGACAGCTCAGAGCCTAGAGCCTGCTTGAGATTCTATGTCTCCCTCCCTCCCTCTCTTTCTGTCCGCCCCGCTCGCACTCAATCTCTGTCTCTCAAAAATAAATAAACATTAAAATTTTTTTTAAATGTACAAAATGCATCAACTATGTTCAAGCCTTTGTTCTAACCATGTTAGGAAATACAGAGATAAAGCTAGTAGTAGGTATTAAGCCCATGATCCTCTTCTCAGAGCACTTTCAAACTATGAATTGAATAAGTATGAAATAAGTATTATCCATCATTTTCTTAAAACAGACAAGATCATTAGAATTCTTAACCTAAAGTTAAATGTTAATTTTTTATGAGGAATAACACTGGATGGCTGAAACGGGACCTCATTTTTATTTTTGCATTTATGCTGTTTTTCCATGTTGTCTTATAAAGGCCACTTCGCCCCCCTGGGTCTTACAATTCCTTCTAGACACATATATACAGGGCTTACGTATATTTTAACATGCTCTTCTGTTGACAACAGAGGTCATTGCTTTGAGATCTTTCTTTTTTAGTGTGGTGATATAATTTCATGGTAAGAACTGTGTTAGGTGTACCCCATACATTTCTATTTTATTGTATTCATCTCAAAAACCTTTGTGTTTTCTCTTTCAGTTTCTTTTTTCAACCATTCCAGATATTTGGTTATTTTCCAGATTAATTTTTGTTGAATTCTTCATTCTCTTGACTTCTAGTTGCCCTCCTATTTTGAAAAACTTTGATCATTATTCCTCTGAGTATTTTTTTCCCTTCTCTTCCTCTCCTTCTTCCATTGAGGACTACAATTATACTTATATTATTAGGCTGCTTGAAATTGTCCCCTGTTTCACTGATGCTCTGCTCATACTGTTTTTCAATAGTTCTTCTTTCTGTATTTTGTTTAGGTTATTTCCATTGCTACGACAGAATTTGCAAATTTGCAGTGTCTAATTTGTTACCACTCTAATCCAGTGAATTTTTCATGTTAGACATTGTATTTTAATCTTTAGAATTTTGATTTAGGTGATCTTTTATCATCCATATATTTCTCATAATGCTTATGATTTTCTTTACCTTTTGAAAATATGGAATATTTCAATTTTTCATCATTTGAAAATATGAAATATTCAATATTTCATTAAAACAGTAACTTCTAATGTCTTTGTCTACTAATTCCATTATTTGTGACTCTTCTGGGTCTTTGAATATTGACTTTTTAAAAAATCCTAATTATGGGTCTTATGTTTGTCTCGATTTCTCAATATTTCTGGAATTTTTTAACTTTAAATTTAAAATTTTTATCTTAATTCCAGTATAATTAACATACAGTGTTATAGTAACTTCAGGTGTACAATATAGTGATTCAACAATTCCATACATTACTCAGGGCTCATTGCAGTAAGTGTTACATGTCTGGAGATTTTTGATTCTACAGTGCTCTTAAGTTTTTTCTGAAAATTTTGATTTTTTCAAGGCTTGCTTTTATGTGTTTTGGGGTAGAATAGCCTTATTTCTGCTGGTAGTTTTGTTTCACTACTGAGACAAAACCTTTGTAAAAACTCTGTTCAATGCCCTCGTAACACAAAAGTTTTCCACACTTGATGATGGAAATATCAAACTATTCTTAGCTCTAGTGGTTTCTAGAGAGTGCTGTATTTTGCTATGTTCCTTTAGAGAGTTGGATCTTGTTCTGGCAGGCAGTTATGTTACTTCTGGTTCAGCTTGATCAATCAATGTCTTGTTTTCAGGCTTCTTTATTATGTCTCTAGATTAGCTTTACTTTAGGGCTAATTAAACCCCACACACTTAAATCATGACCTTTTTGGATCTCTATTAAATGTCCCATATCTTCTCTATTTAGAAGATCAGAACTTGAATGATTTCTAGCTCTAAGCAAATATTTGCAGTATTTTTACTTATAGCCCCTACTTGTAAATGCTTCAGAAACTTTTCTTTGCCAACCCTTGTGGGATTTCACCCTATGCATGCATTCAGAAATTAGTGTTGAGGCATTCATGCAAGAGGGTCCCGTGTTGATTTCTGTGAATAGCTACCTCCTCTCTAATGCTCTACCCCACAAATTCTTGTCACTTTGACATTTAGGAACTCCGACTTCTACCTTACCAATTCAGCACGACTTCTATGCTGTTATTGGAATGACTTTTCTGAGCCACAGACTAGAAATTGCCCCAAAGCAGAAAGCCAGAATGAGCATAAAGCTCATCTAATTGTTTTTTCTGCTCTCAGGTATCACAATCCTCTGCCATTTTGTAGTGTGTATATGTATATATTCCATACATATATACATATATGACACTTAAATTTTCTGGTAGTTTACAGAGTGAGCAAGTTTTGTTAAGTTTTATAACAGTTATTTCTTTATGAATTGATACTTCATTTTCATTTGATTCCTTTGTGATTCCTTTGTGAACATCATTGACAATAGGGCTTGATCCCACAACCCTGGGATCATGATCTGAGAAGAAATCAAGAGTGGGATGCTCAACCGACTGAGCCACCAAGATGCCCCAGTGTCCTGTTCTCTTATATTTAAGTAGTAATAATTCTCACTCCATAGAGTATTTACAGGAATTAAATTAGAAAATCCAAGTGGAGTATTTGATATATGGCTAGCATACTGATAAGTACTTTTTAAGTATTTTTAAAACAACTTTAAATTAAATAACTTTTTAAAAATTGTCTAATTATAAAATATCTCCCAGGTATGGATCAATTAAGATCTTGATGTAAATGTCAAGTAACCCTGTACTTTTATTTTGACATCTATATTGGCATTCACTTCACAAACTCTCAAGAAACTTGACCTCATGGAATTACAGAAATAAAAAGTCATAGACAAAATTTATGGAATCCTTCCTAGTATCGGGAAGAATTTTATTTATGTTTATGTATTTTATTTATGTATTAGTGTTTTAGATAGAATTGACAAAATGTATGAGAAAAAATCTTAAATTTGGTGTGAGGTAAATCCTACCTTCAATTACAGTTCCTCTGATTTAATATGATGTTAGAGTGTTACTTTGATGAAACTGGAACTCAATTTCCACATCTGAAAAAACATGGACTATAATATATATTTTGAAGTGTTAATGTGAAGGTTTAATAAAATAATGTATATGAATTTCTTAAAGAGAACGTCTTGGCACATAGTCAGAAATTAAACAATATAGCTAATTTCTGCTTTCCCATTATACTGGTTCTAATATAATAGTCATGCCATTGTTCTGTTTCACAAAGTACTTTTTAGAGTTTAATATGCCTCATTCAATAAGCTATGTTAAATGCCTCTGTTGCTATCAGAATAAGAGCTACAAATAAGTAGAAAACCTACTAAAAGGTAAAGTGGAAATCTATTGTTTTGGAGCAGGTATTTTAGATAATCTTACGAACAAACAACTAAAGAAATTTCAAGCAAGTAGGTTATTAAAGACAGTGGCGGCTGATAGGTTCCAAATGCATGTCTGAAAGGTGAAAATAGGGTTTAAAAGGTTTGGCTTTCAAGCAAGGTGTAAGCAAGCAAGATTCAGTGTCAGGACAGAGAGTAAACGTAATGGAGAAGAATGGAACCTAGAGAAAAGGGGTAGGAGTCTAGCCCAGTCAAGTCCTGATGCAGAAGACAGAATTCCTGTTCTTGGAGCAATGCCGGGTGGAAATGAAGGCAAATGTTCTGGTCTAGGAAAACAAAATAGGAATGCAGCATTTAAAAGGAAGTGAGGGATGGGGGACCATCTGGGTCATAGGAACAAGACATACCATGAATTCAGAACTTTAAGTTCTTTAGGGCATCCATGTAAAAGGAACTGCTTTAGGTTGTAGAAGGACAGTAAGAAACAAGATAAGAAAAATCCATGCCTTCATGGAGTTTATGTTTTAGTTAGAAAGACAAACAACAAGTAAAAATAAATGTGATGAAGTAGGTGACTGTTTTAACAGTATGCTCTCAGGAGTCCTCTCTGTGCTTGTGGCATTTGAGCATCAAAGGCTTAACTGAAGTGAGGGAGTAAGCTATAGAAATAGCAAGAAGAGTAGAAAAAATATATATAATTAAGTTTCTGGAGCACTGCCAATAAGGCAGATGAATACTTTGCTTTTGTGTTGTTTAATACGTACAACAGCACTTGCAAGAAAAGTACTATCTTTATGTTACGGAGGAAGTAAACAAGGCTCACAACTAGTAAGGGGCAGTGAAAAACATAGGTGAATTATTCCTCTTACTTACTAAGTGCCATGCTTTCTTTCTTCTACATGGTTATTTAAAGTTTTCTTAAAGATTTGTAAAGATTTGTAAAGTCTGATACAAAGCATACAGATATGGGAGACTGATTTGCTTAGGATTAGGAAAATTTCACATAGAAAATTATATTTTAACTAAATGTTTGATGATAAGAATGAATTTGACCGGCTGAAGACTCTGGAAGGAGCACATGTGATAGAATAAAAGGCACAGAGCTTAAGACATGTGAGTAGGAAAAATGTTCTCCCTTTCAAAAACATGAATCATCTTATCACCCTCACATGAGGCCCCAAACACTGGCTCAGTCTGGCAGATTCCCTGACTGCACTCTGATGCCAGAAAGAAGTAAGAGGAGAGAAGACTTGCCTTTGCCTCTGCCCCCTTCCCTCCCAATCTCCCCTCTCATCCCATCTCCCCCTTCCTTCCCATCACCCCCTTCTCATCCCATCACCCCCTTCTTTCCCATCACCCTCTTCCATTGCCACTACACCATTTCCTTCCTATCATCCCCTCTCTTCCCTCCTCCCCTTCCCTTCCCATCATCCCCTTCCCTTCCAATCATTTTCTTTCCTTTCTTCAAATTATTGTTTGTATTAGAAAGGCACATTTCACATGCTAGGCTCAGTAGGTAAAAGAACAAAAGAATGTTAGCAAAGAGAGCTAAAGTCACAGCCTTTTGGTAAGCAGAGAATCCAAAAGCAGACAGCAGTAGCAGCTTGGACTTTTTGCATTGACCCCTGGCTGTGCTGCAGATTTCAAAGACCAACTCAAATTTCTGATACTGAAAACAACAGAATTAGTCACCCTTTCACAGATTCTCCCTGTCTAGCCTCTTCACATTCTCTAGCCTCTCATCCACTGCCCCACCTCCCAGCCAATGGACTGTTTCTAGATCCAAGACTGACAGGCTTTGTAGGTGATCTCTGATTCACCCATAACAAGCCTGCCTCAGGTCTCATCCAGAGAAGCCCTTTTCCTTGACACAGCATCTTTACATTCCAGAAGTCACATAATGTCACCAGGAGCAATGTGGTTGAAGCCCCCCCCCCCCCCCCCCGACTATCTCAAAAACTCCTAGACCATCAAATGGCAGCGTATCTGATGCAGGCATTTGAGAGAATAATTGGATAATCATGCCAAGATGAGGGAAAGCTAGAGTAAGGGAAAAGGGAAAAGAAGGAGAGGATGTGGGAGGAGGAAAATAGGAAAAGAAAACAGAATGAGGAACAGCAGAACTAGGCTTTCTTGCAAAATGGGAAGAGATAATCCTTTGTAGGCAGCATAATTTATTAGTTATGTGGCTTTGAACAATCCACTTTATGACTTCAAACCTTAGCTTCTTTAAAAAAAAATTTTTTAATGTTTATTTTTGAGGGAGGGAGGAGACAGAAAGAGAGAGAGAGAGAGAGAGAGAGAGAGAGAGAGAGAATCCCAAGCAGTTCTCTGTCAGTGCAGAGCTTGATGCAGGGCTCGAACCCACAAACCACGAGATCATGACCTGAGCTGAAATCCAAGAGCCGAACACTTCACCGACAGCCACCCACATGCTCCAAACCTTAGCTTCTTTATCTATCCAAGGGCCATTGATAACATCTGTGTCCTAGCAGTGTGGTGCTATTGAAGTGTAGTCACTAATCTCTATCATTGCTCAGGAAGGAAGGCTACCTGCCGTAGTACCTTCCTCAGAGAATATTTTACTTCTTTATTTCTCAAGCTGTAAATCAAGGGGTTCAGCATGGGGGTGACCAAGTTATTCAGGACCTGAACAGTTGCATTGAGCCAGGGATTGGGGGTGGGCTGCAGGTAGATGAGGACCACTGGCATAAAGGAGAGGAGGATGGCAGTAAGGTGGGCACTGCAGGTGGAGAAGGCACGGCGTCTGCCTTCAGTAGAGCGGATCTGCAGGATGGAGCAGACAATGCGGCTGTAGGAGGTGAGGATGAGAAGGAAGCAGCTGAGGGGCATGAGGCCCACGCTGACGAACCCCACCCTCTCCAGGGCTGAGGTGTCAGCACAAGCCAGCTTCAGCATCACCGGGATATCACAGAAGTAATAGTCCACCTCATTGGGGCCACAGTAGGGTAACTGGAAGGTGAGAGTGGTTAGAAAGGTGGCCTGAATGCAGCCAAAAAAAGAGGTCCCCACGGCCAGGATGGCACACACCCTGTGGCTCATGATTACCGTGTAGCGGAGAGGGTAACAGATGGCGACAAAGCGGTCGTAGGCCATCACCGTGTACAGGAAGCACTCGGTACAGCCCAGGAAGTGGTAGAAGAAGAGCTGGGACACGCAGCCCGCATAGGAGATGGCCCAGCTGTTCCCCGAGAGGTAGAAGAGCATCTTGGGGGAGCTCACAGAAGGGAAAAATATGTCACACACAGACAGTTGACACAGGAAGAAGTACATGGGGGTGTGAAGCCGAGTGGAGGAGACAATCGCCAGTAGGATGAGCAGGTTCCCCATAAGAGTGAAGACGTAGCAGCCCAAAAACAGGACAAAGAGCGTAGTCTCCAGATCCTCCGTGTATGGGATGCCCAGCAGGATGAACTTGGTCACCACTGAAGCATTTCCCATCTTCGTCAGATGTTGGACTTCAAAACAGAACATAGGTGTCCAAAGTGTGAACACTGATATAAAACTGAGAATCTCTCCAATGGATGGATGTGTAGGTTTCATGTTTTAACAATCAACAGTAAATCTTATGTAAGAGCATTTCTACATCAAAAGATAAAGAAAATAAAAATTTTTTACTGTATTCTGAAAACTTTGGTTTGGGCCAAGTTAGATTCAGTTCACTATATTCTATCTTCCCCAGAGACTACAATTAAAAACTCTGGAGGGACGCCTGGCTGGCTCAGTCAGAAGAGCAGGCGAGTCTTGATCTCAGGATTGAGACTTTAAAGCCCCATGTTGGGTCTAGAGGTTTCTAAAATAAATAAAACTTAAAAAAAAACCACCAGACAAAACACAAAATGTATTTACCTAAAAACTTTTGAACGTAAACAGAAGGAAGCAGATTGTGAAAAGGAAATAAAACCTGGAGGAGAGGCCCCCACAGCTGTGCTTCCACTTTTTCCTTCTTTTTCTTGTGCTTTTGAGCTGAGAGGGGTCACTATTGCAGAATTGTGTGGTGGCTCCTCTGGATGCTGAAATTCCAATAGAAAACCCATCTCTTTGACAGGACAACTTGATAAAGGGTGCTTCCCAATCAAAGACCATGAAGAATTAACTGGTGTCCACCCCCCTCTTTTTTGTTCCAGCCCTGCCCCAAAGAAATTCTGAAATTATGTGGCAGCAGTATGAGCAATAAACATTTGCAGACAAATTCCAATTTATGGACAGAGGATTCTCACACTGAGGAGACAGGAGAGAATATTTGTGTGAAAACACACTGGGCTCTATATTTGCCATGTAATTTGAATGTTTGTTGTACTTTAATAAAGCCGTGAACTTAAGGAAAGAAAGAGAGAGAAAGAAAATTACCCAAAACCAACATGTAGTTACAATGCTAGATGCAGAGAAAAATGAAGACTCCAAAGAAAGAGTCTGTGACATCCTGAAAAAAAAATCACCTGTGTTTACCAGAAACTTGTTTCCTGTTACTCACTCTAGACATACTAGAAGATGGTCTGTGTGAAATTCTGACTTATCTGGATTCCGTCCTTGAAGAAGTTTCATCATAGCCTCGCCCTGGAAATCTTTCCTCTTTTGGTCAGTGAAGACTCAAGAGTTCTCTGACTGTAACCACGCGCAGTGATTAATACGCCATTCCATATTTAATGGCCACTAACTTGCCATTAAATATCCCATTCCAGGGATAATTTACGATCCCTTAGACAACAAATCTATGATCCTCTTGTTTTCTCAGTCCTTTTCAAGTAAGAGTCATCTTCAAGAATTAAAAACCTAACAACTCCCAACAACTGGATCCCCACACTTCGGTGAATAAGAAGCGAAAGATGTCTGTGAGAGGTGAGAAAAAATCTGAACACGCACCCTGTTCACAGGGAACATGGTGGAATTTTCTGTAGCACAATAACAAGATACCCCAAGTCACACTCTGTGGTTCCCAGAAGAACACAAAGTGCCCCAGCCGCAGGAACTGAGATTTAGGTGTTTATAAAATCAGGTACCAAGAGCATATACCCTCAAGACTTGAACACATTCATTCCCTCTGGGTCATCTCCTTCGGATCCCTTTGGACATTTCTCATGATTCACAGGGGTAGTTCTGAGGGAACAATTAGATTAAAATTAACCACATTTACCCCCAAGACAAAATAGTTATAGATGTTTTGAAATGGAAGACATCTACACCTCTTTCAAGTCTGCTGGCCTGGAGAATGGACTCCAATCTTGACTTCAAGGCTTCAGGCTGAGTACTTTTTTTTGCCTCCTTTACTTGCCTGTCTTTACATGTGGTAATATTGCAACACCTTATTTTCAAGGACGCAAACATTTTTAGGACTATGTAGATATTTACAATGAGTATCACTGTTGCAGACAGGATATAATCAGTAATAAGGAATTATTTAATTATCATCTTATGTGTTTTTTTCTAGCAAATGCACCTTACAAAAAAAACATTAATAAGCTAAGTACTTTCAAAGGAAGATTATAAATCGGTAAAGTGTCTTTAAACCATCCTGTATGAAAAAGATTTAATAAAAATAACAGTAATATACATTGAGCATTTGCCAGGTACTATGCTAATTTATTATTATTTTTTTGTTCTTTTATGTTTAAATTTAGGTCTCAAAACAATCTTATTAAATAGGAGAGGAAATAAAAGCACTGGGAGTTTTAGAACTTGATCATATAGCTGCAAAGTGAGCTGAGGTTAAATCTCAGATCTTTTCCAGATCTGATTCCAGACCAAAGCTTCAAACTTTTCCACTATGAAAGCTCCTGGGACGTTTTGCATACAAAAGCAGAGACATGACACTTATTTTCAAATTCATGAGCAGCTGCTAATTAGAATTATTACGTGCTTTTTCGCGGTGAATAACCAGTAAAAAAAAAATGGAACTAATAAAAAGTTAGATTTCGTTTCAGTATAGAAAGAAAAAAATTAATGGGATAAAATGACTTGTGAAGGATTGAGTTTCTATCACTATAAGGGTTTAAGTATGAGTAAGAGGTCATGCTTACAGGGCAGAGGAGGCCTTTGAACACAACTGGTCTGGGCTCAAATGCAAAGTTAGGTGGAGACACACACACACACACACACACACACACACGCATGCATGCATGCTTGTGTAGAAACACACACACACAGCAATATAAAGGAATATTACTCAGCAATATAAAGGATGATATCTTGTCATTTAGGACAACACAGATAGACCTGGAGGGTATTATGCTAAGTGAAATAAGTCAGACAGAGAAAAACAAATACTATATGATTTCACTCATATGTGGAATCTTAAAAAGAAAAAAATGCAAAAACAAAAAAAAGCAGAAATAGACCCATAAATACAGAGAACAAACTGATAGTTGCTGGAGGGGAGGAGGCAGGGGATGTGAAAAATGAGTAAAAAGAAGACGGAGGTACAGGCATCCACTTATGAAATGAATATATTACAGAAATGAAAGATCCAGTATAGGGAATATAGTCAATGGTATTGTCGCAGTGTTTTATGGCGAGACATGGTAGTTACGCTTGTGGTGAGCTTTGCATAATGTATAGAGTTGTCAGACCACTGCGTTATACACCTAAGACTAATGTAATGTGTGTCAACTATACTTAAATAAAAATAATAAAAATACATAAAAGGGGGAAAATCAAAGACCAAATTTTTAAAAAAGAGTATAATGTATCTCTACTGCTGGAAGCAATAACCAAGGCTTTATATTTAAATATTTAATGCCCTTTCTTCTTAAGTTTAAATAGCAAAGAATTTCCTCTATGCCAGTAGGTGGAATTATTTGGGTACGGTGGCCAGATGGGGTTGTTTCGGCCCCAGACATCATTCTACCACATGATTTGCCATCTTGACCCATTTGATTTCAAATCTACTTAATTTTTTTGAGTCTCTAAGGCTGCATACTTAAATTCACGAATAATTAGACTTGCTTTAGGGACTCCTTGATTGTTGACAGGATTTAATGACATAAAAAATCAGGTATTTGCAGGTTACCGTATCTATGCTGGGATTTGCCACAGAAGAATCTCAGGACTAGTATTTCTTAGTTTTTTTTTTTTTATTATTATTACATTTCTTTATTTTTGAGAAGCAGAGAGAGACAGAGCATGGGTGGGGGAGGGGCAGAGAGCAAGGGGGACACAGAATCTGAAGTAGGCTCCAGGCTCTGAGAGGTCAGCACAGAGCCCGATGTGGGACTTAAACTCACGAACCGTGAGATCATGACTTGAGCCAAAGTTGGATGCTCAACCGACTGAGCCACCCAGGTACCCCAGGACTAGTATTTCTTAGTCCTTGTACAGAAACAACTAGGGATGCTACAAGTTATCCTCGAGATCCTTAGAAAATTCTCCAAAGTTACACCTCATTGATTTAAACTGAAACCAGAAAGCCACATATATCACTTGAAGGGGTTAATGGGTGAAGACCTACGTTGGATAAATATTAGTTTTCATATGAATATTTTATAGGGGGAAAGTAATTACCAAGAAAATTATCAAGACCCTCTAGGTAGCAGGCATTGTGCTATTTGGAGATATGGCACTGAACTGCATGTACAGGGGTCTACCTTGATGGAGATTACAGTCTAGTGTGAACTTGTACAATACACAGATCATTGCAAACTAGATTAATGGATGCCAAAGCAGGAGGATATTGGATTGGGGACAATAACAGCACCTACATGGGCCTGTAACTCAGATTTAACGTTCTGTGCTTTTCCACGGTTAATAACCAGTAAAAAAAGAAAAAAATGGAACTAATAAAAAGTTAGATTTCCCTTCAGCATAAAAAGAAAAAATGTTTCTTAAGTATGAAAGAGAGGAAAAAAGTTTCTTAAGTTTCTTAAGTATGAAATAGAGGAAATAACTCAGAAAAAGAAAGTACAGGGTAGGATATAGTGGGAAAGAGGTTTTCCCAGGTTAGAGGTGTGCAAAAACTAGACATTACAGTCATTACATTGCTATGATTTTTATATTTTTGACTGCATAGAAAAAAAGGATATGGCTAAGCACTTCTGGAAGATACTTTCATTATGGTTGCAAACTGAGTTTTTATCAGTTTACCGAAGACAAGGGGAGGAGGTGATGGCAGTGGCATTAGTGGGTCCATGTATCCAGGTCATCCTTAGTACTTCTAATCTGTGTCTCAGTGATACTCATGGGAGAAAAATCCAGAGAGCAGTGACATCAAAAGGCCATAGGAGTAAGAAATAATGTGAATAGAATCCCACTAACTGAGGATGTGTATTGACAAATGGGCTGAAATTAAACACATTGATCCATACAATGTAACAGACAATGACTGAGACTAATAAATAATCCTCATGTTATTTCTAATCACAAGAATATTCTTCTCTCTAGCATTTTCTTCAGTGCGACATTGACATCTTTATTCCTCAGGCTGTAGATCAGGGGATTCAACATAGGCACAACAATAGTATAAAACACAGAAGACACTTTTCCTTGGTCCAGGGAGCTCACGGATGATGGCTGCAGGTACATGAACGCAGCGGATCCAAAGAAAACGGCAACAGCGGAGATGTGGGAGCTGCAGGTGCTGAAGGCTTTGGCTCTGCCTTCGGTGGAGCGGATGCGGAGCATGCTGGCAATGATGAAGATGTAGGAGCTAAGAATCATGAGGCTGGGGGCGAGGATATTAATTGCACTAAAGACTAGAATCAGTAATTCATTGACGTGGGTGCTAGAACAGGAGAGCTTTAAGAGGGAAAGAAGATCACAGAAATAATGGTTGATCACAGCAAATTTGCAGAAGTGAACCCTAAACAAGCAGCCTGTATGAACAAATGCACAAACCAGAGCTATTATATACACTCCCCAAATCAGGGAGAAACAAGCCTGATGGGACATGTTAATATTATAAAGCAGGGGGCTACAGATGGCAACATAGCGGTCGTATGCCATTGCAGCTAACATGTAACACTCTGAGATAGCAAAAACAAGGAAGAAATAGAGCTGAGTTATGCATTCAGAGTAGGAGATGGTGTTCATCTCTGTCACAAAGTTCACCAGCATTTTGGGGGTAATGACAGTGGAATGGCAGAGATCAATGAAGGACAAATTACTGAGGAAGTAGTACATGGGGGTGTGTAGGTGAGCACTGAGCCCTATCAGTGTGATCATGACCAAGTTCCCCACCACTGTGACCACATAGATTCCTAGGAAGAGAAAGAAAAGGGGCAGCTGGAGTTCTGGCTGTTGTGTTAGCCCAGTGAGGATAAACGCAGCCACTGTGGAAAGATTTTCTGCTGCCATGTTCCTGTGAGTGGTTTCTGAAGGGGACAGAGAAAAACATGGTTGTTGGGAAAACTTCATTATTCTCTATTGAGAGGAAGATGCCCCATGTAGATGATTCTTGTTTTAGATATCCTCTTGGTCTATATGGTTATTTAACTCTAGGTCAATTTACATAAGTGAAATTCATCGTGATTTAATATTTATTAAGCCTCATTTTCAAATATAATAAATGTATGTATATAAAAATAACCATGTTTATAAATCATTAAAAATTGCCAAGTGTTTCCCATTTTGAACATTTCAACAATAATCAAGCCAATATTTCTAAGTTGAGACTCAGAAACCTAAATATTTAGAGAAGCCAGTGTAGATGAGTGAAACTGGCATCGTGACACCTTGAGGAGACCAAATACTGCTAAGCGCTAATAGCCTGCAATTAATTTCTGGCAGAAATGCATGAGATCTTATGATTTTCAGATCTTTACATTTTAAAAATAATTATCAGGAAATCTGAATCTCTACATAAAGTCTTCAGATGTTTAAATATTATTATTCAGATGAAACAACACCTACAGCTATCATTGTACAAATCTACCAAGTGGATTGGCCCACCATTAGTGGCTTTGTGGTCCTGGACCAAGTACTTCTGCCTTTGCTTGAAAGAAAGCAGTATGAGTAGTGGTTAAAAGGCAGGCCTTAAATTCTGATTCTGATACCATCATTTAGTTAGTAGCTGATACCCTTGGGACAAGTCAGTCAATCTCTTTGTGTCTTGCCTTCTAAATCTATAAAAGAGAAATAACAATATTATCCACTTTGTCATAAAATTGGGAGAGATTTATCAATCAGAAAGAGAGAATAATCAATTACTGTGTTGTTTTTAATGATTAACAGTTTATCATTTGCAAAATAAGCTGTAACTTACTTCAAATTACAGAAACAGAAATGTTAGTATCTCAGTCCTTCTTTCTGTTCCTTCATCTTTGATATAAAGCAGAGGCATAAAATTAGAAAACAGAATTACAAATGTCCTCCCTATTCAGTTAAACGGCAAAAAGATTATTTTACCATTACGTGCACCAAAGTAAACATTTCAAATGGATTAGAGTTGAATTTATGTAAATATAGAAAAGACAAAAAAATCTAAAAATTTCTATCTCGCCTCCGCTCCAATATAAACCTGCAATCAGATCTGAGCACAAAGACTAAAACATCAGAAAGAAGGGACTGAAGAAAATCTTTTAGATCATGGAGTAGTTTTAGATTTTTTTAAAAAAGGATATATATGTATGTATATATATATATATACACAAGAATAATAACAAAAGCAAAAGATATAAACAACAAAAAACTAACCATAAAAATTGTTTACTTGTACTTCATCAAAATTAGGAGGGCACCTGTTGGGAGAAGCACTGGGTATTGTATGGAAACCAATTTGACAATAAATTTCATATTAAAAAAAAATAAAAATAAAAATGACCATTAAGAAAATGAAAAGTGGGAAGACTGGGTGGCTCAGTGTCCGAATTCGGCTCAAGTCATGAACCCATGGTTCGTGGGTTGAAGCCCTGCGTCATGCTCTGTGCTGACAGCTTGGAGTCCAGAGCCTGCTCTGGATTCTGTCTCTCCCTGTCTCTCTGTCCCTCCCCCACTTGTGCTCTCTCTCTCTCGCTCTCTCTCTCTCTCAAAAATAAATAAATAAACATTAAAAAAAAAAAAAGGAAAAGAAAAGAAAATGAACAGTTAACCCCAAAGCACAAGCTTTGAGTTGGTGGGGCTCGAACTCACCAATAGTGAGATCATGACTTGAGCGGAAATCAAGAGTCAGTTGCTTAACCAACTGAGCCACCCAGGTGTCCCAATATTTGCAATTTTAATGTAAATACAAGCAACTTTTAAAAGTTTAAAATATATGAACAGATTCCTCACGAAAATGCATTTGAATAGTCAAGAAGTATATGAAAATATACTCAATATCCTTAGTCACCAAGGACATGAAAATTTAAAACTAAACGAGACACGTCTATACACCTACATTGGATTGGGTGATGAACAACCACAAATACCCTGGCAATACCAGATGTCGGTGAGCAGCAACTGGACTGATACAAAACTGGTGGGATACTAATATGGTTCAGCCACTTTGGGGAAGAAGTTGGCAATTTCTTGTAGATTGAAATAGACAATCCAACAATTAAAGTAAGTCCACATTAAAACAGATCTAGGGATGACAAGCGTGGAGCCTGCTTGGGATTCTCTCTCCCTCTATGCCCCTCCCCTGCTCTCACACACGCTCTCTCAAGCTCTCTCTCTCTCAAAATAAATAAATAAACTTAAAAAAAAAAGTTGTGCTCCCAAAAATAGATAATAGCAAGTGGTCACGATATATATATATATATATATATATATATATATATATAATATAAATATATTTATTAGATATATAATATAATTATATGTAAATATATCTGCATATATAAATATAAAAATTATATATAAATATATTTATAAATATATATAAATGTAAATAATTATATATATAATTATATATACTATAATATAACATAAATATAAATATATATAAAATACTATATATATATAAAATCAGGGGTGCCTGGGTGGCTCCCTTGTTAAGCGTCAGATTTCAGCCAGGTTATGATCTCGCAGTTCCTGGTTGGAGTCCTGTGTCAGGCTCTGTGCTGACAGCTCAGAGCCTGGAGCCTCTTTCAGATTCTGTGTTTCCTTCTCTCTCTGCCCCTCCCCTATTCATGCTCTGTCTCTGTCTCTGACTCTCTCTCTCTCTCTCTCTCTCTCTCAAAAATAAACATTAAAATAAGTAAAAAAAATTAAAACAGATCTATTTAATCCAGTAATTCATTTATCCAAAACAAATGTAAGCATTTATATCTACAACAATTTGTACAAAAATGTGCATGCCAGCTTTGTTCATAACAACACCAAATTGGAAACAACTCAAATATATGTTCATCAACTGATGAATAGATGGATGAGTTGTAAAATACATTGCATATATACATACACACACACATATACATACATATATACACACACACACACACACACACACACATATATATATATATACACGTATATGTATACATACATACAGAGAATGGAATAGTACTCAGGTTTTCTTTGTGTGAGAATTTTTAGCAAAGGATTGGATTCATTTAATAGATACCACCTATTTTTTCTTTCTTCTGAGTTTTCCTAAAATGAAATTTCAACGCATTCATCCACTTTGAAAATGATCAAATGTGTGGTATTGGGTTTTTCATGATGGTTTCTTTAACATTGAAAAATATTTTTGATTATGCAGAGATTTCTGCTTATTCATTTCTAAAATCAGCAAAGTATGGTACTTCTCTTTTTCCTTGATTTCTCATTCTAGAAGTTTTTCAATTTTATGAATTGATTTCAGTAAATCAACTTTTGGCTATGTTGATTTTATAAAATATATGTCTATTTTCTATTTAGTTTACTTTCTAATAACTATTTTTTTTATTCTTTGTTAATTTCTTCAGCATGATTTCCTGTTCTTTTCCTAACTTCTTAAAATGGAAGCTTAAATCAGTATCTTCAGCTTTTTTTTTTCTAGTGTGTACATATAAGTTATACATTTCTCTCTAAACTCCACCTCACTGAATCTCACATGTTTTGATACATCAAATGTACAATATCATTTACTTTAAAATATAATTTCTGTTTCGTTATTTTT
The DNA here is from genome assembly GCF_024362965.1 of Panthera pardus. Classification (NCBI taxonomy): domain Eukaryota; kingdom Metazoa; phylum Chordata; class Mammalia; order Carnivora; family Felidae; genus Panthera; species Panthera pardus. Next base: position 93,998,264 of record NW_026526677.1, read on the forward strand.
ACTGCTCCATGGATTACGTGGAAGTGAATTGTTACCTTTCCAGAAGTTGGGCTTTTTTCTTTTTTTTTTTTTTTTTTAGGCAGTCCTGTTTTTAGATGTTTGCCTTAATTTCATTATGTCTGATGAACATACTGTGAATTATCTAAATTATTGAAAATTGCTTAGAATTCTTTATAATGAAGTATAAGGTCAGTTATTATAAGTATTCCCAGTGCATCTTAAGGCATGTTGTTCGTTTTTGAGGGTCTTGTGCTATATGTTATTACAATTATTGAAATAAATCACATATTGAAATAATACACAGTCACTTATTAACAATGTTGTTTAGATTTTGCATATGCATAATGATTTTTTTGTCTGTTATTCTAATAGTTATTGGGATTAGGTATGTCAGTGTCCCCTACCAAATTTCAGATTGTCTCTTTATCCCTTTTGTTGTTCAAGCCTTAAATTAAACCTTTTATTGTTATGGAATGGCCCCTTTTATATTTAGTAATGTCTTCTGGTTATAGTCTCCTTTGTCTGATATTAATACATCATCATGAAATTTATTTTTGGCTAGTGTTTGCAAAGCATTTAATTGTCCATCTATTTAATATTTTTGCATATTTTTTGAAAGAGGCAATAAGTTAAACAATTATTTTAAAATAGCATCGCATAAAATAACAACAGGTAAACTTGAAATACATCAAATCTAAGAAAATTTGTGCAATGTTTATACACTAAAACTTATAACTAATTCTGAGAGAAGCTAGAAAAAACCTTAATAAGGAGAGAAACTTGCCATATGCATGGATTAAAAAACTGAATAGTGTAAAGATATCCCTCTCAAGTATAGGGATAGTTTCAACATATTTCATTTCCTAGATATAATTTCCTTTTTTAATGTTTACTTGTATATTTTTGAGAGAGAAAGTGCGAGAGAAATAGAGGGAGACAGAGGATCCAAAGCAGGCTCACTAGCCAAAAATACATACACATATTTATATATATATAAGTACATATATATATATACTTGCATATATATAAGTATATAAATATCCAAAGCAGGCTCACTAGCTAAAAATACATATATATATATATATATATATATATATATATATATATATATATCGTGACCACTTGCCATTATCTATTGTTGGGAGCGCAACTTTTTTTTTTTAAGTTTATTTATTTATTTTGAGAGAGAGAGAGCTTGAGAGAGCGTGTGTGAGAGCAGGGGAGGGGCATAGAGGGAGAGAGAATCCCAAGCAGGCTCCACACTTGTCATCCCTAGATCTGTTTTAATGTGGACTTACTTTAATTGTTGGATTGTCTATTCCAATCTACAAGAAATTGCCAACTTCTTCCCCAAAGTGGCTGAACCATATTAGTATCCCACCAGTTTTGTATCAGTCCAGTTGCTGCTCACCAACATCTGGTATTGCCAGATGTTATATATATATAACTATAATATAATGTAAATATATATATTATATTTATTAGATATATAATATAATTATATATAAATATATATGCATATATAAATATAAAAATTATATATAAATATATTTATAAATATATATAAATGTAAATAATTATATATAATTATATATAATATAATATAACATAAATATAAATATATATAAAATATAAAAAATATATATATTTGAGCTGTCAGCGCAGAGCCCAACGTGGGGCTGAAACTCACAAACAATGAGATCATGACCTGAGCCGAAGCTGGCTGCTTAACTGACTGAGCCACCCAGGCACTCTTTCTAGATAGAACTTCTAAACAGATAATCAGTATATTAACACACATGTAGGGTCCTGAAGGGATCATTTGGCTACTTCTGGTCATCTCATGGATTTATGGAAAATATCAACTTAGTATAATATCAGAGGAGAATCATGATATTGGTTCTCAAAAGGTTTTAAATATTGTACTATAGAAACTCTAGCATATTTTCCTGTGCTAGACTTCATTCTCTATATCCCTTTCTCCTTATATCTGTTTTTACTTAATTTATACCTATTGGATCAGTAAATGCCTTTCTTTCTAGAATCCTATTTGTCCAAGTCAGAAGAATTTTATGTCAGTTGTTCAATATGAACACAGACACAATTTATTGTTATTTCATATAGGCAGGTGGCACAGGTAATAATACTAATAAGCTGTAGGTAATACAGAATTCCATGGGCTGGTTGCTCTACAGACTGTGCTAGACTTCAGCCAGACGTAGAAGACCATATCTGAACACAGAGTGGTCAGGGATTCCTCAGTATGGTTGATCGGGGTTATCTAGGGAAATTACAGTATTTACAAAAATGATGACTGTAAACATAATTATAATGAAAAACAGAATTTTTTGAATCACCCTCCCTGTGCTGTTGGTCTGTTCCTGAGCAATAACATAATGTCTGCAGAATATCTCTGGTAAAGTTTTTTTTTTTTCCATTTTTTTTCTGAAGGTTACCTCCAGAGTTCTAAATAATATGTTCATATTGCTATTTCTAGAATTATCAACTTTGAACATTAAACAAACTTTCCATGTCATAGGTAAAATTACTTTTTATTAAAAAGCTAAGGGGCGCCTGGGTGGCTCAGTCGGTTGAGCGGCCGACTTCCGCTCAGGTCATGATCTTGCGGTCCGTGAGTTCGAGCCCCGCGTCGGGCTCTGTGCTGACAGCTCGGAGCCTGGAGCCTGTTTTGGATTCTGTGTCTCCCTCTCTCTGACCCTCCCCCATTCATGCTCTGTCTCTCTCTGTCTCAAAAAATAAATAAACATTAAAAAAAAATTTTTAAAAAAAAGCTAAAGTGGTAACCATCACCTTCCCTCTCATTCCAATATCTAGTAGTTGGATTCTATTTTTGATATTTTCTTAATCACTTTTGCATATTTAAAAATATTCTCAAAACTCCTTTATTCATAACTTTCAAAATTCTCTCAACTCATCTGGAGAGAGTTTGTTTGTTTAATATAAAATTTCCACCCCTATTCTAGACATTGTGAATCAGAATCTCTGAGGGTGAGAAAGTTTATAGAACTGAACTTTCTAAAAATAAAATTAAAAGAAAACAAACAAAACTATCTGAGTAATTCTGGTGATTGTTGGGGAATAATTGGATTAAGAAATTAAAGTCAGTCTATTGGTTCAAATGGAAAACTTCTCTCTTTCTTTGGTTTAATTGAGCAAAAATTACTGAGAGACAACAGAGTGCCCGACACTGGGCTGAGGTATAGAGATATGAAAAGTAAAATGACATACTCCTTGCTCTAATAGAATTTAAAATCTAATTCCTATTTTGTTACATATTTTTCAATACCTTCTAAAGATTAAGATGTAAATGTTGTGATCATCTAACTTAGGGATTAAATGAATTTGGGAGGAATAGCCTAATAATCAATAGTGAAGTTGACTTTTAAAACAACCCAACAGACCTGTGCTAATAGCTAGAGAAAATATTGTGTAGAGATTTGATTTTAAGGAGGCCTAATATTCCTTATAATTAGACATAATGTGGCAATAAAATCAGAGTGAAGTCAGAGAGAAATAAAAATTTTGGATGGTTTCCTTAACTGATTCAGAGTTATGAACCTAAATGTATTTGAGTTTTTATTTATTTAAAAATGTATTTTCTAATCATTTCTCAGCCTTTTGACTAAGATCAAGTGTAAAAATGTATTTTCTATAATTTGTCATAACCTAATGTCCATAGGATCAATATAAGGCTCTGAAAAATATCTTTGCTTGTGAAAAAAACTATGCCCCCTATAAACATAAAGACAAATTAAGCATATAGGGGTCCCTGTCTATTACATTCAAGTTTGGTCATTAAAAATTCAGCATATATGATAATGGCAATAAAAAGTCCGGCCAGAGCCAGTTTAGAACATAAATCATGTAACATCAAAGAATGAGAGAAGGTCACTGAACATCATAAATATTGAAGGCTTTTCCTTCTACCATTTACTTACTTGGACTGTAGTAGTCATGGTGGGGGGTACAGTTGTAAAAAGCATTGTGGAATCAAACTCTGTGGAGTTTTCCTTTTGTGAGCTCAGCTTGGTTTGAGAAATTGCCACTCCCTCGTCGTATGGTGTAAATCCTACCATCAACAATACCATCATACAACTATAACTTCTGGCCTAAAGGACTACCAGGAAAATGAACCCAGACACTGAAAATAGTTCAAGCAGTCATACAGAGAAAGACAGATACCATATGTTTTCACTCTTACGTGGTTCCTGAGAAACTTAACAGAAGACCATGGGGGAGGGGAAGGGGAAAAAAAGTTACAGAGAGGGGAAGAGACAAACCATAAGAGACTCTTAAAAACTGAGAATAAACTGAGGGTTAATGGGGGGGGTGGGGGGGAGGGGAAAGTGGGTGATGGGCATTGAGGAGGGCACCTGTTGGGATGAACACTGGGTGTTGTATGGAAACCAATTTGGCAGTAAATTTCATATTAAAAAAAAAAGAAAATAGTTAAAGCAAACAAGTTAGAACTCGGTGGAGAAAATAATTGTTAACTTCTAACGTAAGTTAAAAAAAATTCTTCCAGTACACAGTATGTGGTTTGAACGTAATTCTTATGAAAACATAAAATAAGCATATTCCTTATTAAATCAGTAAAGCCCATAGAATAGTGGGTGAAAGAAATGGCAATGGGAGATTTTGATTTCATTTATAAAAAGGCTAGACTATGATGATGAATAATCCACATAAGATCGATAATATAGCTTACCCCCAACTCAAGCGCTGAAGAATTGGAATATCATGAAATGATCACAATGGTGAAGTATTGTTTTTTAGCCCTCAGGATAGTGGGGGCAGCTTAGGACATACAGAGCCTCTTAGCTGGTCACCAACAGCCACAAACTATCTCATCCCCTTACCCCATTATGCCACATCAATATTAAATATTCCAGGTGTGCCATGAGGCTAGGAAGCACTGTGCTACACTTATATCCATTTATATCCATAGTTCTGTATTAGTTATGGATTTTTTTTTTTTGAGGAGGAGGGGCATTGACACTATAGAAAGCATGCAGAAGTATCAAGAGTTTGGAAAATATTTGAATGTAATGGGATAATTTGCACTATCAAACAGGAAAAGAGTTCATTGTGTGTATATGCTGGAAACATTCATGAATATATATACCCTTTAACCAATGTAAGGAAAAATATTCTAACATTTATTAGAAATGGAATGAGCTATTTATTGTTAGTGATAAAATACACTCAACCATAAACCAGTTGATAATCCCCATTCAGGGACACTGGAGAAAAGATTTCCTTAATTGAATTTAGGATTAAGTACAAAAATCCACACTCTTGCCCTTCTCCACCCTTAGTTTTTGTATCGTCTTCCTCCACCACAAAACATTTGGCTTCTGTCAGCTCCTGGACTATGGCATGTTTTCTCAACTGTCTACCTTTTTTTATTTGCTATTTTTTCACATGAAATGGCTTTACCAATTCTTTGTCTCTCTGTTGTCTGTTAAATATCATTTTCCTTTTCAAATCTCATTTAAATTGAAGAAACTTTTGAAACATTATCCAATTCCTTGTAATTGATCAGACCTTTCAACTGCATTCTCAGAAAACTGTCATTTCTAAACAGCACATTTTCAGACTTGAACTACCCTAGAAGTCAGATGATGGACCAAACCAGACCTCTTCTCCTCTGTGTCCCAAGTGTGTAGCACAATGTTTGGGATATTAAGGAGAATTGCCAGAAGTATTTTATAGATCAATCAATCAATAAATGTGTTGAGGAATATTTGCCTGAATTCCAAGGTAATTACTTCCAGACTTAACCATCTCAAATCACAAAGGTAAGATGAGCACAGTCACCTCTCTTCTTCCTAGAAACCTCAATGCCAAATTGTATTTCTACATGCTCTCAGAGCAGAAAACACTCATGCCGATACTGGGGACGCAACACTCCGCTATCTTTAGTGCCAAGACGGCAGGCACAGCCTCTGGTCCCTGAGCCACTTTTTGAGCAGGTCTGTGACACAGGCCAGTGTCTCCAATTGTAGGTCTCCAGTTTGTGTTTCTCCAGCTTCAGAGTAGCAAACCCCTTACCTTCACAGTTCCCTGATCACTTCCGATCGCTGCTCTCTGAAAATTGGTCCTGGATTTAGGCATGCCAGACACCAAATAACGTGGGGACAAATACTCTTGAGGATTTCCATGTCTCAGGCAAGCAGCTCTTGAGAAAAGAAGCAATTGCAGTTGGCATTCCCAGTTGTGTAATTTTTTCCTTCTAGAGAGATTCTTTTTCAATTCTGAATTTACCAGTTAGTGATAAAGATTTGCTCACAGGAGCACCTTAGGATTTTTTTTTTAATGCAGAGAGTGATCCAGCAGGATCAGATTATGCATTTCTTACAAACTCTTAGCCAGTGCTTTTGGTTCACAGTCCACACTGTGAATAGCAGGTTTTAGAGGGTCAGGGCATATCCTGCCAAGGTGTCTTATGTGGAATAGGGTTACTAATTTTAAAATAATGGATTAAACCATCTATTTCCTCACACAAAATATGTGTAATTTATTTTATGCATAAGTAGGTAATATACTTACTTGATTCAAAAGTAAAATCTGTGTATAATTGAATTTTGAAGTTATGGGACAAGAACTCCGAATATTGATATAATATTTGCCTTTTTGAGGTCCTTGTTACCAATAATTCCATTTGCTAAATTGTGTATTTAAAGACAGTACAGTAAAACCTTGGATTGCGAGTAACTTGTTCTGTGAGTGTTCCGCAAGATGAGCAAACATTTCTAAAAAATTTTAACTTGATAAATTATCCATGTCTTGCAATACAAGTAGTACATGCGGTCGAATGTCACGTGATCACAACTGAGCCCATGGTTCTTGAAATTCGCTTTGATATACAAGCACTTTGGATTACAAGCACGTTTCTGAAACGAATTATGTTCTCAAACCAAGGTCTTACTGTATTTTATTATCAGGCATCTATGTTTCATGTTCCTTTCCTTTATTATATATTTTCAGACTTTTTTTTCATTAACAGGAATATTTGAAAGCATTCCAATCTGAATCAAGGTAAATTGGATGCTCACATCAGGGGAACTCTTATAAAATATGGTTAAATATATCAGGTTCAATTCTCTTTAAAGAAGTTTAAGGTTGGTTGCATCTTAGTGTTTCTCAATTTTAGAATTTTAGATGCACATTTTAAAACATCAAAAAAAAAAGTTTTATTAATCTCAATACCAAGGGTGTACTCCACAGCAATTAAATCAAAATTTTAAAGTCCAAGGTCAGATATCAATATTTGTTAAAAAGCTTCTCAAAATTTAGTGTGCATGAGAATAATCTAGGGATCTCATTCAAATGCAGATTCTGAATTAGTAAATCTAGGGTATGGCTAGAGATTATGAATTTTTAACAAATTCTCAGGCTATTCCAATGCCGTTGGTCTATGGATCACATTGAGGAACAAGATGTTAGATGATCTCTTGTTTTGAATCCCTTCCACTATAATTCTTTCAAATTCAAGCAAGGTCCCACATGTCCATGCATTACAAAGCTTTTTATCTTTGGAATAGCAGTGGTTGCAGGATTCTGGAATGTTTATGGTAGAATACTATGTGTCGGGAAAGCAACCTTACAAGTGAACAGACTAAGATGTGTCCTGAATGAAAGAAGTGGGAAGGGAGTTGGAACTTGGTTAAAGTCAGAAAAGGGAAGGGTAGGAACAGACCTTTCCATAAATGATTGCACAATAATGAAAATATTAAATTCATAGTAGCTATAGTGTTCATTCTGTCAGTGTATATGTACAGATTCAAGAGAGAATATATAAAGAGAAACAAGGAGACAGAAATTTGAATGTTACCAAGACTTACATGTCCCAGTTGCGTCGCTATGAATTGTTACTTAGGTTTAGTGAGCTTAATCTTGAGAGTTCAACAATCGTCACCCTTCCATTTAGTAATCCAAATTAGAAATTTGTATCCATTCTCACAGTTTCCTGTGTCTTCAACTCACCTCGGTTCAGCCATGAAAGATAAAATAAAGATAAAATAAACAATAAAAAAAACAAAGATAAAATAAACAATCCACTTTTCAAAAATCTCTTGAGACTTTCCTTCCTTTCTAGCTCCAATGTCACTGCATGAAGTGTCCTGTTTAGAACAATCAAATGGCTTCTGACCGGTCTTGATTCAGCCTTGTTGTCTTTCCATTATCTTCCAACCAGCGTAAGTGTGATACTACTAACATGCTAAGCTAATTGTTTCACTTCCCTGATTAAAAAATGTGTAGCACCTCCCTTCACTAAAATAAGGAGATATGTCTGACAGTGACCCAGAGGTGATTCATGAACTGTCCTCTGTAACTTTTCTCTTTTCATAGCTTTGCCACATCACCCCAAATGTAACATGATTTTCTGGGTCTGCAGAGGCTTTTCCCTTCTTAGTGATGAGACCATTATCTTTCGCATGGTCTGTATTCCATATAGAAGCTTAAGCCCAGGTAATTCAAAGGTCTACCTACCAGGACTCTTTTTGTTTGTCCTATGTGAGTCTTTCTGTGTCTGTTGGACAGAACACTGGACTAGGAATCACACCTAATGTGTGTGGTGCACTTGTAGCCTTTTTCCCTTGCTTCATACAACTGATGAAAATTAAGTCAAATAGTAAATATGATGGCTTTTTGAAAATAAATGTTTGCAATCAGTGAGTGGATACATAATGCATACAAGAGTGGTAAGATATTTATTTGTGTCCTATATTTGGAAACTATGTGTAAATACTGCAACTTTTTATATCAGGTGAATAACAGCACATTATCCTAAGGACATTGATCTGACAATAAAGATGTGGATGGTGTGACCCAGGAAGAGACAAAAGACAACAGTTTAGACTATTATGTAAATGTATCGTTACAAGATCTTAAATGCCCAAAAACAGAAGAACAAAATATGGAAGGAAAGAGGAGTTGTCTCAAAGAGACAATTGTCATGAAACGACAACTCTTTCTAAATTATTGGGGAAAAGAACATGAACCACAAGAAAATGATACAACTGAGCAGGACAAAACCGCTTGTTTTCAAGTATAATAACGTGAAACTCTGTAAAGAGATTCCACAATGAGTCTCCGTGTTTGCTCTGTTTTGGCTTTTATCTGTACAGGTTTGAAAGATTTTTATTATTTTCTTTGTATCATATGAAATAAAAGTGCAGTTCGCATTGAAATTATTTATAGGAAAGCATCAGTCACATAGGGAACTGGAGATGATATATGTGTAGAAAGAAATTCTCAAGGATGTCTCAGACCTATCCACCATCATCCGGGGCCACTTTGAATAAAATTGTGGGCCATGGAGTCAATTTTGTAGAAAGATCGTTATTATGTTTGGGACCAGGGCACCTACAAACCAAATAAGGTTCTATATCCTCATCTTTCAAAGGAAAATAGCACATTCTGTGACAGAATAAATATTAAGTAAAGTTATTTACTTAAAATGCTTGACACAGTACTTCAAATTTCATAGGATATCATAACATATGTTATAATTATTATCTTCATCATCATCATCATCGTTATTATTGTTGTGTATGTTATTATTAAACATAAACCTGAGGCTCCTTTCATACTCAAGAGTCTTTGATTTCATTCTTAGTATTTCTCCACACATAAATACTGTAATAAGGTTTACAGGAGTGGCCTAGAGGGGAATTTAGGAATTGTGTTCTTTGGGGAAGTGTCATTGGATTTCCAAAAATTTGAACAATAAACCTAACACATTACATATCTCAGCAAATCTGAAAGACCTGCTTCTGATATGACATTATGATATTGATTCTATTCATGAACATTTTCTACTGCCCTGAATTTTCTTCAGGGCAAATTTGACATCCTTATTCTGCAGACTATAGATCAGGGGGTTCAGCATGGGCACAATGGTGGTATAAAACACAGAGGACACTTTCCCTTGGTCCATGGAGCTCACGGATGATGGCTGCAGGTACATGAACGCAGCAGATCCAAAGAAAACGGCAACAGCGGAGATGTGGGAGCTGCAGGTCCTGAAGGCTTTGCACCTGCCCTCGGTGGAGCGGATGCGGAGGATGCTGGCAATGATGAAGATGTAGGAGGCAAGGATGGTGAAGGCAGGAGTCAGAATGTTAAATGCACTCAAGACTAGGACCAATAACTCATTGATGAAGATGCTGGAACAGGATATCTCCAGGAGTGGAAAGAGATCACAGAAATAATGGTTAATCACACTGCGCTGGCAGAAAAGGAGCCTCATCATAAACAGCGTATGGATTGTAGATCCAACGATGCCCAAAATATAAACTCCCACTGTGAGCCGGAAGCAGATGTGTGAAGACGTGACGACATTGTAAAGCAAGGGGTTGCAGATGGCAGCATAGCGGTCATAAGCCATTGCAGCTAACATGTGACACTCTGCAATACCAAAAAGGAGGAAGAAGTAGAGCTGAGTCATGCATGCTGAGTAGGAAATTATGTTCTTCTCAGTCACAAAGTTCACTAGCATTTTGGGGGTAATGACAGTGGAATGGCAGAGATCAATGAAGGACAAATTGCTGAGGAAATAGTACATGGGGGTGTGCAGGTGAGCACTGAGCCCTATCAGTGTGATCATGGCCAGGTTCCCCACCACCGTGACCACATAGACTCCTAGGAAGAGAATGAGAAGAGGCAGCTGAAGTTCTGGTTTCTCTGTTAGTCCAGCGAGGATGAACTCAGTCACTGTGGAATGATTTCCAGAGTCCCTTATCTTTGCAGCAGGTTCTGATTCTAAAAGAGAAAAAAATGAATATTCCTCTGTATGTGTACTTGTGTGTACACATATATGTTTGTGTGAGTATATGTGAAGAGAAGAATAATTCCATGAAGATCATTATTCCTGACCAGAAGAGATTCACAATTCAGGGATCTATTGAGTCTTTCCTGCTGATCAATCAGTGATTCTGGTTGAACTGGAGAAGTAATTACAGACTTCAAGAACCTTATAAATTAGAAATTTCATAACCTTTTTGCGGCACCTGAGTGGTTCTGTCAGTTAAGCATCTGACTCTTGATTTCGACTCAGGTCATGATCTCACAGTTCGTGGGTTTGAGCCTTGCATCAGACTCTGCACTGAGAGTTTGGAGTCTGCTTGGGATTCTCTCTGTCTCTCCCTGTCTCTCTCTCGCTCTCTCTCTTTCTCTCAAAATGAAAAAATAAACTTAAAAAAAAAAGATATCTCATAACTTTTTAAGAGAAAGCACCAATTTCCAGACTTTTAAAGTCAGTCAGAAGGGACATTACGACTGTTATTTGTGTGGCCTCTTTCTTCCTCCCATGTTCTATATGTATATATTAATATCATGCTAGTCAAATGGCAAACAGTTTTGATTTATTCAGAATAAATAATAGTAGCATGTGCTTTCTATAATGAATAAACATAGGATTCAAAAGTCCGCAAAGAGTAATTATGTTAGTCTGAGCTTTTTTCCTTACTGTATCTCATCTCAAAATAGCTGAAGGATGGTCAATTACTGATATCTTTCCACTGGAGAATCTCTGCTTTATATGCACCAGCTCTCATCCCTCAGGCCGATCACCCCAAGAGCAGAAACATACTGTTTGGCAGACATCATGCTTGTATCTCAACAGCTGTTCCCAGAACAAAGAGCCATTCTCCCTTATTCTAATTTGGTTAATCCCAGGCTATCATATAATGGCTTAAATGTAGGTCATGTTGCCCACCAATATGACCAGGGGTGCGTATGATTGGTCTAAGCAACTTGGATTTCCTGCTTTAAGTGGTGGAGGTCAGAAAACTATTTATATTCTCAAAATATGAGAAGGGATTTTGAAGACAAACTGTAGGTTTTACTCTCCTGGTCTTGTTTTATAATCCTGTAATTTGTGTGTGGTTTTTACAGAGTTCCAAGACAGTGAAGATATGGATCACTAGTGCACACACAAATACAATTAGAACTTGTAGGCTATGTTCAATGCCAATCTACAGTGTGATGTGTTGTTTTTGTTTTTTTTTTTTAAAGACCAATGTACCTTGAGTTTTGACTTGGAAAGAAAATGAGTACATTCTAGAAAATGCAAATTCATATTCTTAATATTCAAGCAATTGTTAGATTAGTGTTTTTAGGTTAGGGTCAAATACTTTATGTGATATAGAAAAATTGGACAACTTCAGAAAACATGATCTAGAAATTTGTCATTTTAAGAGTGGGCAAATAACCAAAGATATTTTGCTGGCAAAGCAAAAATTCATGTGGCACGTGACAACATGACATGTTCAACAGTGTCATCTGTTCAATGTGTCACTGTTCAACAAATTGCTTTATTTAAGAAGTACTGGAAAGGTGCCTGGGTGGCTCAGTCAGTTAAGCATCCAACTCTTGACTTTGGCTCAGGTTCTCAGTTCATGGTCTGGGCTGGACATGGAGCCTGCTTGAAATCTCTCCCTCCCTCTACCCCTCCCCACCTTAAAAAAAATAGAAGAAGAAGAAGAAGAAGAAGAAGAAGAAGAAGAAGAAGAACTGTACTCATTGCCTATGTCTCCAAGAGAGTGAAATAAAGCTAACTGCTTGAAACTCTGGAGAGAAATCTTTGGTTTCACAACAAAGACGAACAGTCTCAGAAAGATCCTTGATCTTACAGTCAGAAATGTTTGAGCACAGCCTGAATAACCATTTTCCAAGCTGATATTGTTCAAGGACACAAGCACCTAATGGGTGATGGGATTAAATCATCCTTATCACCTCGTCCAGTTTCACTGGTTCATGATTCGCTAATTCTAGCGGGTCTTGATAATTGAGTTAGACCAGAATGCATTGAAATCTCAACTCAACCCCATACTTGCTGTGCAACCTTGGGATAATTACATCCAATCTCCAGACCTCTGAAAAACAAAAAATGCTATCATCTGTCTCCAATGAAAACTAAATTAAACGATGCCCACAAGGTGCTAAGCACAGTTCATGGTTCTTGGTAAGAACTTAATAATGTCAATGTTAATTTAATTTTAATCTTCTGAATTTGCTCTGTTTTATATTTTATTTGACCAGCATTTTCTTTCCTTATTGATGGCCAGAGTTCATTTTTTTTCCTTAGCACATCTTCTTGTCCCTCCTTCCTACACTGACACATACAAAATACAGAGAGTTGATATTTTGCACTGAATACTAACTTCCTATCATCAATCTTTTTCATAGCCTTCACATAAAGTCCAAACTAATTTCCTTGTCATTCAAAGATTTATATCATCTGGTAACAAAAAGAAAATTTTTCTTTTTCATTTCCCGGCAAGTATTACATGATTTAACCATTTCACAAAGAGCATTTTGTTGGCTCTCATCATATTCTTTTAGCTTTTTACTTTTTTCATTTATTCCCTGTGCCCTGTGAAATCTATTTAATAGTTAGGGCCCTTTAGTTAAGGGCTTTCATAGTGAAAGCTCCAATTAATAAGACCATTTTCTGCATGTTCAAGAAGATGTTTCTTATGTTTACATTTAGCATGTATATAATTCTGCATTAATTATTATGAGTTATGTACTGGTTCTTTTCAACTAAGCTATAAATGCAACATAGTACTTGCCACATACAGCAAATATCAGTAAATACGTGTTTTTAATAAAAGTGTTAAAAGGATGTTAGACATAACCCAACATAGACTCAATATAAGTGAACAAAGTCTTCACACTGCCTGGTGTGAATAAAAAAAAGTGTTCGCCAGAATTCTATTCAGTAGGGGACAAGGAGATGATAAGTCTATCTTTTTGTTCACCTGATAATGTGAATATTAGAGTGATAACAGGTAGAAATAAAGAATGAGTGCACTGGGAGGGAGCTAGAGTAGAGAACTCTAAAACTTTTAAAGTCAAGGACTGGGACATACTCAGACATACCCCTCTTGCCCCCCCAGAACTGCAGCCATGTATAATTCTCTCTTCCATTCTTCTGAAGGGAAAAATGATCTGGTGATGCTGGTAGATAGTTCTGAGTACTAACCTGGCAGGACACCTTGGTGCTGAGGGGGCCTTGGACTAAAAGTCTTCATGGCAATAATTTGGGGTCACTGATCCTGATCTGTAATGAAGCTGATGGCCTTCTGCAAAGGTTGGTTGAGATGGTATGATGATTTTATACATTGGGCAGTGATGCCAAGAGTCTGATTAGGAACAAGGAATGATAATGGGCTCCCACTAGAATCTCATCCCATGGGTATCAACCTTTGGGAAAAGAAACACTCAGAATTTCCCTTTTCCCCTATTGGTTCTCAAGTGTTTGATAGTGTCACAAAGGTGAGAATCATTGTTCTTGTTAAATTATGGATTGAAAACGAGGAAGTATTAGATTTTGTTAGAGCTTGAGTGAATATCATGCCAAGATATTTAAAAGGTCAAGAATTCATGTAACTTTTAAAACATAGTCTAAAGGAATTTTCTGAACTGATTTCCGACAAGGGATAAATAGAAAATCAGGGAAAACACTTTTGTATGTAAGATTTGAAAGTTTTTGTGTTCATTGACCTCTACTAACTGTATTTAGATATCATAATGTGCTCATAGAATGGCATTACTTGGAATATTTCAACTTGGGGGCTGAATATAAAAGCATCTACTAGATATTGCCATAACCCCATGAGAAATTCCTAACATGCCTAACAAGGGAGAAGATGACTTATTTTCCTCTACAATTAAAAGAGATTTGTTGAGTAACAGTGTAGATACATTGTCCCTGAGACAATCCCCAGAATTTCAACATTTGACCATTTTGAAACTTGCATAAAACAAGACACAATGGACTTTCCATTTTCCTGTTGTGAATTCCTAAGAGACTCTTCAATTAGGAAGGTCTGCTTCCTTCTGGACCCAGCTATTCTCTGGTTATTCTTGCCACCAAATGGGCCCTGGATATAACATTTAAACTCAAAGAAGCAAGATCTTAAGGCAAAATGGAAAAGTACGGATGGGATCCTTTGGTTGTATCTGGGGTTCTCTCAGGATTCATGGAAAATACCAGCTCAGCTACCAGATCTATCCTGGAAAGTATGATTCTCAAGAGGTCACAACACTGGAGTCTAGAAGCTCAAGGTAGATATTTTAGTGGACTGTCCTTCATGGTCTATACCCCTTTCTCCTAGAATCTGTGTCCATTTAAAATCTACGTGTAGGATCAGAAAACACCTTTCTTTCTACAGTCCAGCCTGTCTCACCTCACAGAAATTTTACATCAAGGCCAATATTTCAGTTGCTCAAGGTAGACATGACACAGACACCGTTCATCATCTCATACAGGCAAGAAGCATGATATGCTTGTAAGACAGAGTCCTGTGAGCTATTGCTTTACGATCAGATATAGAGCATATTTGAGTGTTGACTAATTCAGGATTTCTCCACCTGTTTGGTCATCAGACTCACCTAGGGAGACTACCGTATTTATAAAGCTTATGACTGTAGAAATATAAACATGATCAAATGAGAATCAGAACTTCCCGAAACATCTTCCCTACACTCATTACTCCAGGGACAATTTAATCTCGGTAGAGGAGCTCTGATAAACAGTTTCTCTTTCCATTTCTTCTCCCCAAGATTACCTCCACAGCTCTAAATAATTCATACATCCCGCTATTTTTAGATTGCCAATTTTGAATGTTATCTCAACTATTATATTACATATGCAGTTGCTTTACTTGTTATTGCCACTGCCTCCTTTCCATCCACCTATTTGATACTGATAAAAATTCTTTTCTTAATGGTTTCTAGACCTTTAGAAATATTCTCAAAACTTTTAATTTGTCAACGGTCCGAATGCTCTCATCTGGAGAGATTTGTATTACAGACTTCTTATTCTAATGCCAGAATTAGTGAATCATAATCTTTGAGGTCACAGATCAGTGTCTCCAATTGTAGGTCTTCAGTCTGCATTTCTCCAGCTTCAGGGTAGCAAACTCCTCCGCTTCTCAGCCCCCTGAGCCGTTCTGACCAGTGCGCTCTGAAGGTTGGTCCTGGACTCAGGCATGCCAGGCACCAAACAACAAGGAGACAAATACTCTTGAGGATTTCCATGTCTCAAGGAACAAGACTTTGAGAAAAGAAGCAATTGCTGTTAGCATTTCCCAGGTGTCTAACTTTTTCCTTCTAGATGTCCATTCTAGGGATTCTTTGTCAATTTTGGATTTATCAATTAGTGATAAAGATTTTTCACGGGATCACCTGAATTTTTTTTTTTTTAATGCAGGTTCTGGTCCAGCAGGTCTGAATGGGGTTTGAGATTCTGCATTTCTTACAAGCTCCTAGCCAGTGGGTTTGGTTCACAGTCCATACAGTGAATAGCAGGTTTAAGAGGATCAGGGCACATCTTGACAGGGTATCTTTCTTTTAATAGGGCCAGAATTTTTTTTAAGTTGATTTATCTATTTTGAGAGAGAGAGAAAGCACGAGTCGAGAAGGGGCAGAGAGGGAGGAGAGAGCGAGAATCCCAAGCAGGCTCCTAACCAGCAGCACGAAGCCCAGTGTGGGGCTCAGACTCACGAGCTGTGAGATCATGACCTGAATGAAGTTAGACACTTAACCAACTGAGCCACCCACGTGCCCCAATAGGGCCAGAATTTTTAAATAATTAATTGAACCATTTTCTTTTATAAAATATGTTTATTTTATGCATAAGTAGGTAAGATACTTACTTGATTCAAAGTCAGATCTATACATAATTGGATAGGGTTACAGGGTAAGAATTCAGAATTCTCGTGTAATGTTTGCTTTTCTTGAGGTCCTCACTGAAAATAATTCTACTTGCTAAATTGTATATTTAAAGAAAATATTTTATTATAGCCACCAGTGTTCCATATTAATTCCTCTTCCTTACATATTTTTGCCTTTTTCCCCCTAAGCTGGGACAATTGGAAGCACATTGAGTGCAGTATGATTTAAGGTAAATTGGACACTCATATCAGGGGAGCTCTTATAAAATAGCATTAAATGCGTTAAGTTCAATCTTCAAAGGAGTTTAATTTTATATTAGTTTTGGGTAATATTAGTGTTTCTCACTTATGGAGGCACATTTAAAATAATCAAGGGTGGTTTTTAAAAATCTCTATATCTCGATTGTACCCCATATCAATTAAATCAAAATCTTAGTATCTGTGGTCTGATGACAATATTTTTTAAAACCCCTTAACTTTAATGTGCGCAGGTGTAATGAGGGAATCTTGTCGTTCAAAAGCAGATTCTTGATTTAATAAGGCCAGTGTAGGGCTTGAGATAACTGCGTTTTAACATACTCTCAGCTTTTGCCCATGCCGCTGGTCTGTGGAGCAACCTCAGGAACGAGGCATCAGAGGATCTCTTGTTTTGAATCCCTTTCACTCTCTATGATCCTTTCAGTTTCAAGCAATGTTTTACATTCCCACACATCCCAAAGCTTCTTTTAGCTTTGGAATAGCGGTGGCCGCAGGATTCTGGGACATTTTTAGAAGAAACTATATGTCTGGAATGCCACTCTACAGGTGAGCAGACTAGAGCTGCCTGTTTCCTCAGTGTGCTGAGTTAACGAAGTGGGAAGAGAGTTGGAGGTGAAGACAGGAGTGGGAAGGGTTTAAAGAACCATTTCCATAAATGATTATACAATAATGAAAGGTACTGAAATTTGCAAAGCCACGGTTTCCATTCTGTCAGGATATATGTAGTGATTCCGGAAATTTAAAAATATGTGTGTGTGCATGTGTCCATTTTTACATATGCATAGATAGAGAAACTGACAGAGAGAAATATAGAGGGAGAGTTGAATTTTACAGACTTATGTAACCCAATTGCTTTGCTGTGAAATGTTACCTAGAGCCCCATCTTGAGAGTTCTACCATCATTGTCCTTCATTTATTCATTCATTCATTCATTCATTCACTCATTCATTCATTATTTTATTTTATTTTATTATTTTATCTTATTTTTTCAAGTTAGTTAACATAGAGTGTCGTATTGGTTTCAGGAGTAGAACCCAGTGGTTCATCACTTACATACAACACCCAGTGCTCATCCCAAGAAATGCCCTCCTTAATGCCCATCACCCATTTAGCCCATTCCCCCTTACCTACCCTCCTGCAACCCCCAGTTTCTTCTCTGTTTTGAAGAAGTCTCTTATGATTTGCCTCCTTCTCCGTTTTTTTCTTATCTTTCCCTCCCGTCCCCTATATTCATCTGTTGTGTTTCTTAAATTCCACATATGAGTGAAATCATATTTGTCTTTCATCATCCTATTTAGTAATCCAAAGTAGAAATTTGCATCCATCCTTAACACTTTCCTGGACCTTCAACTCACCTCGGTTCAGCCATGTCTGAACAATCCACTTTTCAAAAATCCCTTGACACTCTCCTTCCTTTCTGGCTCCACTGTCACTGCATGAAGTGTCCTGTTTAGAACAATCAAATGGCTGCTGACCGGTCTTGATTCAGCCTTGTTGTCTTTCCATTATCTTCCAACCAGCATAAGTGTGATACTACTAACATGTAAAACTACTTTTTTCACTCCCCTGCCTAAAAAAAAATTCAGCACCTCCCTTCACTAAAATGAGTGATGTCTGACAGTGATCCAGAGGTGATTCATGAACTGTAACCATTTTTCTTATCCATTTTTGGACCGATGAAAATTAAGTCAAATAAAAATATGAAGGCTTTCTCATATGAACATTTGATATCAACGAATGAATGGTTAATGGAATACAAGAGTGGTAAGATATTTTTTTTTCTGTCTTTGGAAACTATATGTAAACACTGCAACTTTCATATCAGGTGAATAAAACAGCATACTCTCCTAGGAACATTGATCTGACAATGATGAGGTGGCAGGTTTGAACTGAGAAGGGAGAGAGAACAGTTGAATATTCAGAATTATCAAACAAGTCCTCAGTTACAAGATTTTAAATGTCCAGAAGCAGAAAAGCAAAATATGAAGGGAAACATGTTTTAAAGATAAAATTGACATGACATAGCAATTGTTTGTAAATTATGGGGGAAAGAGCATAACCACATGAAAATGATACAGCTTAGCAAGATTTTTAGCTTTTGTAGCAGTTACTTCATAAATAGGTGCATGGTCACTGGTATAAAGACAACGCAGTGTTGGTTGAGCTACTATACAAATTATTGCTATCAAGAATAATAACTTTAGTTTCTGTAATGGGACTCCATAAGGAGTCTCCAATATTTTGCTTTGATCGTCACAGGTTTGAAAGATTCTGATTATATCAAATGAAATAAAAGTGAAAATAGGATTGAAGATATCTATAGGAAAGCAGCACTGTCATATAAGGAACTAGGGAAGCTGTTTGTGTACAGGAAATTTCTAGGATGTCTTAGACCTGTCTACAGTTACTTGAGGCCAAAGTACCGTTTAAGTAAAATCATGGGTCCTGGAGCCAAACTGCCTAGGATTAATAACTTATTATGTTTGGGACATAGGGCATTTACTCAAACTAAATAAGGTTCTATTTCTTTTAAAGGGGAATAATACTAGGGCTTTTCCTCAGGGAAAACTAAATATTTGGTAAGTAAATGCTGTAAACAAAGTTGTCCATTTAAAGTGTTCGGCATATTGCTTGATATTTCATAAAATCTTAATAATATACATATTGCTATTATCTTCAAAATATTCATTGTCATCTTATTGTTGTATTATAATTAAAATAAAACTAAGGCTACTTTCATACTCAAGAGTCTTTGACTTTATTCTTTGTATTTCTCCACACATAATCACTTTAATAAGGTTCAAAGGAGTGGCCTGGAGGGGAATTTAGGAATTGTGTTCTTTGGGGAAGTGTCATTGGATTTCCAAAACTGTGTACAATAAACCTAACACATTACATATCTCAGCAAATCTGAAAGACCTGCTTCTGATATGACATTATGATATTGATTCTATTCATGAACATTTTCTACTGCCCTGAATTTTCTTCAGGGCAAATTTGACATCCTTATTCTGCAGACTATAGATCAGGGGGTTCAGCATGGGCACAATGGTGGTATAAAACACAGAGGACACTCTCCCTTGGTCCATGGAGCTCACGGATGATGGCTGCAGGTACATGAACGCAGCAGATCCAAAGAAAACGGCAACAGCGGAGATGTGGGAGCTGCAGGTCCTGAAGGCTTTGCACCTGCCCTCGGTGGAGCGGATGCGGAGGATGCTGGCAATGATGAAGATGTAGGAGGCAAGGATGGTGAAGGCAGGAGTCAGAATGTTAAATGCACTCAAGACTAGGACCAATAATTCATTGATGAAGATGCTGGAACAGGATATCTCCAGGAGTGGAAAGAGATCACAGAAATAATGGTTAATCACATTGCGCTGGCAGAAAAGGAGCCTCATCATAAAAGCCGTATGGATTGTAGATCCAACGATGCCCAAAATATAAACTCCCACTGTGAGCCGGAAACAGATGTGTGAAGACGTGACGACATTGTAAAGCAAGGGGTTACAGATGGCAGCATAGCGGTCATAAGCCATTGCAGCTAACATGTGACACTCTGAGATAGCAAAAAGGAGGAAGAAATAGAGCTGAGTCATGCATGCTGAGTAGGAAATTATGTTCTTCTCAGTCACAAAGTTCACCAGCATTTTGGGGGTAATGACAGTGGAATGGCAGAGATCAATGAAGGACAAATTGCTGAGGAAATAGTACATGGGGGTGTGCAGGTGAGCACTGAGCCCTATCAGTGTGATCATGGCCAGGTTCCCCACCACCCTGACCACATAGACTCCTAGGAAGAAGAAGAAAAGGGGCAGCTGGAATCCGGTCTTCTCTGTTAGCCCAGCGAGGATGAACTCAGTCACTGTGGAAATATTTCCAGGGTCCATTATCCCCTCATCTGGTTCTAAGCTTAAAAAACAGAAAATGAGTGTACTTGTGGTGTGTGTGTGTGTGTGTGTGTGTGTGTGTGTGTGTGTATGAGACAGAATAATTTTATGGAGATCATTATTCTATTCCTCATCAAGGGACATTCATAATGTTGGTATCTCTTGAATCTCTTCCATCACTCTAGGGCAACCTATGATTCCAGCTGACCAGAGAAAAATTCAAGATACTTATAATTAAGATATTTCTAATTTTTAATAGAAAACACCAAGTTTTAGATTTTTTTTGAGCTAGTTAGTAGGAAAGTTACTACCATTATTTCTTTTTTTTAAGTCTTTATTCAAATTCCAGTTAATTAACATGCAGTCTAATACTAGTTTCAGGTTACAATATGGTAATTCAACTACTGTTATTTCTAATGACTCTTTCCTATATCCTTTGGGGTATCCTATATGTATAAATTAATGTCACACTTATCAAATGGCATAATGATTAAATTTTCATTTAATTCAAAATAAGAAAGAGTAACTTGTTTTATACAGTTAATAAACATAGGATTCACAAGTCTGTAAAAAGTTGTTATTTTGACCTGAATCATTTTCCTGACTAGAACTCGAACTCAGAATAAAAACCTGAAGAACTGGGCAACTACCAATACCATCCCACCTGGAATTCTGCGAGTCTGCTCGTCGAGGGTTCCTTCACCCAGGAAGAAAGCTGCTGCCTCATAAGGTAAGAACATAGTATACTTACACCTCAACAACTTCTCCCATAGTGAAAACTGTCTTCCTTTGTTTATAAATTCAACTAATCCCAGGGGAGTGACACAATGGCCAAAATTTAGATAATATATTGCATCACTATGGCCAGAGAAGCAGAGGATTATAAATAATTTAAGTTAATTGGACTTCATGTTGGTGATGGAGGCCAGAAAACTACACTTATTCCCAAAATATGAGCAAGGTTTTGGAAGAAAAACACCCTGGTGTCTTCTTATCATGTATTTCTTACGTACTCTCTACAGAATTGAAAGACGATAGAGGTATGGATTATTAGAACACGTGCAAAATACAACTACAAATTTTAGATTAAGTTCAATACGAGACAACGATGTGATTTTTTTTAAAAAAAAGGCTAATATATATTTCATTTAGATTGCAAAGAAATTAAAGAGATTCTAGAAAATGGAAATTTATTTTCTTAATACTCAAGCAACAGTTGGAATATTGTTTTCAATTTGTGTTACAATGCTTTCTGTGATTTAGAAAAACTGGAAAATTTCAGAAAAAGTATCAGAAATCTTGTCTTTTAAGGAATGGCTGAAGTAACTGAGGATATTTATTAGCAAAAAAAGATTTATGTGACACATAACAGTTACTGCCAAATGTTCAACATAATGCTACATTTAAAAGATGTTGGATTCATTTTTTTAAGTTTATTTATTTATTTTGATAGAGAGAGAGAGAATGCTAAAATTGGGAAAGGACAGAGAGAGAGGGAAAGAGAGAATCCCAAGCAGGCTCAGTGCTGTCAGCACGGACCCCCAATGCAGGGCTCAAACACATGAACTGTGAGATCATTACCTGAGCCAAGATCATGACCTAAGTCGAAATTAAGAGTCAGATGCTTAACTGACTGAGCCACCCAGGCTCCCCATTTTGATATTGGACTCATTTTATATGTCTCCAAGAGAATGAAGTCAAATGACCTGCTTGAAACTATTGGAAGAAATATCTGGTTTCACATCAGAGAACATTACAGTCACACATAATCTGATCTTATAGCCAGAAATGTTCGAGCACAGGCTAAAAGGCCACGGAGCAGATATTGTTGATGGATGCAAGGTTTAGATGGGTGGTTGGATTAAATCATCCTGAATATCTCTTTAAATTCCAACTTTCATGACTGTGTACTTCTAATAGGTCCTGATATTAGCATAGTAGCCATTGATGCAAAAAATTCAGTCCTACATTTGCTCTAATGTTCTGAAAAATGAAAACATTAATTTCTGTCCTGTGTGAAAATTAAATTAAATGATACCTGTAAAGTGAGGTCCCCAGCACAGTTCCTGGCTCTTGGTAAGAACTTAATCAATGTCAGTGTTGTTTCAATTGTAATCTATTTAAGTATCTCCCTGCTCTGTTTTTCATTCGCCCAACACTGTCATTCCCATAATGGCAGTAAGAGTTTCCAATTTCTTTCCTCAGCAGATCTTCTTGTTGTTTCTTTCCATGAACACATGATAATACAGAGATTTTCAACTTTTTTACTGAATAGTAACCTCTTAAAATAATCAGTATTTTCCAAGGTCTCCAAATAAAGTTCAAACTAATTTGTCATTCAAAGATTTACAACAATAACAACAAAGTTTTCTTTTTTATATCCCAACAAATACCATGTTATTTAGTTATTTGGTAGACTGTTAGTTTTTACTCACCATATCCCTTTAGCTTTTCTCTTCTTCCATTCCATCTACCTTATGACGTTTATTCAGCAGTTAGGATCATTTAGTTAAGAATTTAATATGAGAGAGGTACCTGGGTGGCTCAGTGGATTGAACGTCAGACTTCAGCTCAGGTCATGATTTCGGGGTTCATGAGTTCCAGCCCCACTTTGGGCTCTGTGCTGACAGTTTAGAGCCTGGAGCCTGCTTCAGATTTTGTGTCTCCCTTTCTCTCTGCCACACACACACACACACACACACACACACACACTCTTTCTCTCTCTCTCTCTCTCCCTCTTTCAGTCTCTCAAAAATAAATAAACATTTAAAAAAATATTTGAAAAGTTTAGTAGGAGAGCCCCAGTTAACATGACCATTTTGTGTGTGTGCCTATGAATACATTTCTTGTGTTTTACATAAGCACTGACTTTATATTAATTAGGATGAGTTATTTACTGGTTTCCCTTCTCTACTAGACTGTAAAATCAATACAGTACTTAGCACAGTGCTTTGCATCTAGTGACCCTCAATCGATATGTGTTTAATAAAATTATGAAGGAAGGTTAGAGATATATTAACATAGACTCAATCTAAGTCGGCAAAGCCCTCACACTGCCTGAGTTGAAATGAGTAAACAAAAAAGTTTCTGCCGTAATTTTATACTAGAGGGGACAGAGAGATAACAAAGGGGCCTGTGGTCATGAGAAAGCGTGAACAATAGAACGAGGACAAGTGAGGATGAAATGGCTGTGTACATCTCTGTGTGTGCTGGGAAAGGAGCCTGAGTGGAAAGCTAAGATTTTAAAATCCAAGGACTGTGATTCAGACATAGCTTTCCTTCTTCACAGAGAATTCAGTGCTGTGTACTTTTCTTCTTCATTGTTCTGAAGGGAAAAATGATCTGACGATGCTGGTGGATAGTTCGGAGTACCAACCTTGCAGGACTCTTTAGTGCTGAGGGAGTCATAGCCTATAAGTCTCCTTTGGCCATTGTTTTTAGTCACTGATATTGATGTCTGGTGAAGCTGATGCCCAAAACTGTCTGTCCCCCTGCAGAGGTTGGTTGATATTATCTGAGGATTTTACACTCTGGGTATAGATGCTAAGGGTCTGATTAAGAGCAAACAATGATAATGGCCTCCCACTAGGATCTTATCCCACAAGTATCCACTCATGGGAGAAGAAACAATTAGAATTTCCCTTTCTCCATTGGTACTCAAGGGCTTAATAGTGTCACAAAAGTGCTATTCATTGTTCTTATTAGGTTACACATTAGAACCAAGGATGTGAGAGATATTGTTAGAGCTCTGGTGGATTTCATGCCAGCCCATTTTTAAATGCAAATTTCAGGAAATTTATAAGACATACACTAAAGTTTTCTGAAGTCCCTTCCCACAAGGGCAAAGTAGAAAATCAGGGAAAACAACCTGGTTATGTAAGATCTGAAAGTTTTTTTCATTGGTCTCTGTTAACTGTATTTAGATTTCATAATGTACTCAGAAAACAGTGATGTTTGGAATATTTTAACTTGTGGCCTAAGTGAAAGCATATGCTAAATATTGCATAAATCCCTGGGAAGTTCCTAATTAGAGTAAGAAGGAGATATGGTAACTTTATTTTTTTCTAAAATAAAGAGAAATGATGAGGAGCAAAGAAATATGTGTGCTATACAAATTATTTTATTTCTGTATAAATACTGAATCATTTTATTTGTTTGGTAATAAAAACCGATGGTTTAATCCCATTAAAAATGGCCAGGGGACCTGAATAGACATTTTTCCAAAGAAGATGTATAGATGGCCAACAGCACATGAAAAGATACTCAACATCATTAATCATCAGGGAAATGCAAATCAAAACTACAATATCATCTTATACCTGTCAGAATGACTAAAATCAGAAAGACAAGAAATAAGCTTTGGTGAAGATGTGGAGAAAAGGAACACTTGTGTATTGTTTGTGGAAATGTAAATTGGTACAGCCACTGTGGAAAACAGTATAGAGGTTCCTCAAAAAGCTAAAAATAGAAATATCATATGATCCAATAATTCCACTACTGGATATTTACCCAAAGGAAACAAAACATTAATTCAGAAGGATACATGCACCTTTATGTGTAATGCAGAATTATTTACAATAGCCATTCAAGTGTCCATGGAAGCCATTCAAGTGTCCATCAATACATAAGTGGATAAAGATGATATAGCATATCTATACAATGGAATATTACACAGTCATAAAAAAAAAAGATCTTGCCATTTGTAACAACATAGATGGACCTAAAGGGTATTAGGCTAAGTGAAATAAGTCAGACCAAGAAAGACAAATACCATATGATTTCGCACATATGTGGAATCTAAAAACCAAAATGAATAAACAAAAAGTAGAATTAGACCTGTAAATACAGAGAACAAACTTTTGGTTGCCAGAGGGGAGATGGATGGGGTATGAGCAAAAAGGGATGAAGGGAAGAGGGAGGTACAGGCCTGCAGTTATGGAATGAGTAACTCACAAGAATAAAAGGCACAGCAAATGGAATGTAGTTAATGGTATTGTAATAGTATTGTATGCGGACAGATGGTAGCTACATTTGGGGCAAGCATAGAATAATGTACAGAGATGTTGAATCAGTATGTTCTATACCTGAAACTGAAGTAACATTGTGTGTCAACTATATTTGAATTAAAAAAAAAAAAAGAGGGAAAGGAAAGCTTACTGGTAAAACCTTGGCTGGCAGGTAGTGTATGTTACCTATTGTGGTTAGTCATAGTCTTCATGCCAAACATGTAAAATTAAAAGTTTATTAACCCTATATTTTAATAATGCTGATTTACAATATACCATCCTTTCCTATAACTAGTAGAAGTTAAGTCTTGAAAAACATATTAAAATATAAGGCAATAAGTATTATCAAAGGAATTGTACTTGACTTATTTCATCAATTTAAGTTAGCAAATAACCATTGTTATGCATCCTATATCTAGGAGATATCCTAATTCTGCAAATTTTGTTTGCATGCACTTTGCTTTCTAACTCTATGTCCAATACACTTGGTGTGCTATCGTGTCCACATGGTGCCCAGGTCAATGTCTAATATACCCTATCATATGGTGATGCTGTCCATGTGACTGGCATGAATCCTGTCCATGTGACTGACAGGACTATGAATCCAGTCCTCCCGCACTGTTCTTCAAAATTATCAAGTAGAATGAACAATTTCATTACTTGTGGACATACACTGTTGTCTCTGGATTGCTTCCTTATCAAACCTTCTCTGAGAATTACAAAGCTTTTCTCAAGCAAAATACCCATTTCCTTCTATTTTCAAGGATCTTATTCAGGACAACTCTGACATCTTTATTCCTCAGGCTGTAGATCAGGGGGTTCAGCATAGGCACAATAATGGTGTAAAACACAGAAGACACTTTTCCTTGGTCCAGGGAGCTCACGGATGATGGCTGCAGGTACATGAACGCAGCGGATCCAAAGAAAACGGCAACAGCGGAGATGTGGGAGCTGCAGGTGCTGAAGGCTTTGGCTCTGCCTTCGGTGGAGCGGATGCGGAGGATGCTGGCAATGATGAAGATGTAGGAGCTGAGAATCATGAAGCTGGGGGCGAGGATATTAAGTGCACTGAAGCACAAAACTACCACCTCGTTGATATAAGTACTGGAGCAGGAGAGCTCCAACAGTGGGAAAAGATCACAGAAGTAATGGTTGATTCTGTCAGCCTTACAGAAGAGCACTCTTAGCATGCAGCCTGTGTGAGCTGTGGCACCAGTCAAGCCCATGATATACACCCCAGCTACCAGCCGGGAGCAAACCTGATAAGACATGGTGACATTGTAAAGCAATGGGTTACAGATGGCAACATAGCGATCATATGCCATTATAGCCAACATATGACATTCCGATATAACAAAAACAAGGAAGAAGTAGAGTTGAGTCATGCATGCTTGGTAGGAGATGAAATTCCTCTCTGTCACAAAGTTCACTAGCATTTTAGGGGTAATGACGGTGGAATGGCAGAGATCAATGAAGGACAAATTGCTGAGGAAATAGTACATGGGGGTGTGCAGGTGAGCACTGAGCCCTATCAGTGTGATCATGGCCAGGTTCCCCACCACCGTGACCACATAGACTCCTAGGAAGAGGAAGAAAAGGGGCAGCTGGAGTTCTGGGCTCTCTGTTAACCCAGCAAGGATGAACTCAGTCACTGTGGAATGATTTCCTGCTGTCATTTTCCTCTGGGAATTTTATGTAGAAAGAGAAGAAGAAAAATTGTGGTAGATATTTATTGTCCCACCATGCAATGTAGTATGAAACAGAATTTGTCTTTTCAGCCATGTAGCTTCAGTTCTGTCTGTCCCTGATCTATGTTAGCGCTCAAAGACGCTGAGGTCTCCATAATGTGGGGCATGTAAATAAATATCAGTTAGAACTGTCCCTTTTTTGTTCTATGCTGTAAAAGTTTGTCTTATGCACTTCTATGTTTATGCAGCATTATTTACCCTAGCCAAATTGTGGAAGCACCCCAAGTGTCCATTGATAGATGAATGAATAAAAATGTAAAGATTTATATATATAACAGAATATAATTCAGCCATAAAAAAGAATGAAATCTTGCCATTTGCAATGACATGGATGGAGCTAGACAGTATTATTACACTAAGCAAAATCAGTCAGTCAGAGAAAGACAAATATCATATGATTTCACTCGTACATGGAATTTAAGAAACAAATGAGCAAAGGGAAAAAAGAGAGAGAGAGAGTAAACCAAGAAACAGACTCTTAACTATAGAGAACAAACTGATGGTTACCAGAGGGGAGGTGGGTTGGGGGGGGGATTGACTAAATAGGTGATGGGCATTAAGGAGTCCATGTGTGGTGATGAGCACAAGGTGATGTATGGAATTGTTGAATCACTATATTGTACACCTGAAACTAATATTACAATGTGTTAACTAACTGGAATTTAAAAAGAAACTAAAAAAAAAACAAAAGTGAAAAGACTGGTGATATTACTCTGTATTAGGTACATAACGGTTTGCTGTCCAGGCACTTTAGAAAAGGTATCTGATTTATTTTTCCCAGGTGAGAAAACTAAAATTCGGGGACTTCAGTTACTTGGTAGTGGAGACTCTGTGGCTATTCATTATAGGTGTGGATGATAGTTTCCTAATAGCACAGGTGAAAAATTTAAAATAGCCACGAGAAATAAAAGTGATAATAATGGGCTTGAGCTAATACTGATATCTGCCAGAAACACCATTCTTTCTAAAACCAAAGCATGTACAAAACACATGCTAGTTCAAAGAACATAAGAGATGGAGAAAAAAATCGTAATAGTGATACTAACATTTATTGAGTGATTCTAAACAGAGCAGAGTCTAGGTAAGATTCTATTGAGATGAATCTGATCCTGGTTACCTATCTATGCATGGATTGCCCAATGAATAGTGTATGAATAAAGGGAACCAACTGGGTTCACAGCATGAAATAAATAAAAACAAAAAGCCTTTGTCAGTTGCACGTAAACTATTAGGAGCTCGGTGCCATTCTGCCACTAAAATATCTGTCTGTGGTATTTATGTTTACACTGTGCAAGATATGGCTGGAAACAGATAAAGCCAAAATTTAATCTTCTATGTAGTATTCTGTCTTCCAGTTCCAACATTTTTTTAGTATAATACTAATGATTGTTTCTATAGCAAAATAATCTCAGTCTTTGGAATTTACAGTTTTCACATGCTTACTATTTTGTTAACTATTGCTTAGTTATGTAAAAGTATATCTCAAATGTTTTTAAATAGGAAATGGTTTTCTGCCATTCTCTTACTGTTGACACTTTCATCTATAGGCATGGAATTCACTTATGGTGAAGACATCTTTAGGTAGCAGGACACTGGTGATTTTTAAAAGTTATTTATCCAGATTTTAGTGATAGCACCATGTAAAACCGTTTGCCTTCTTAGATATAAATTTATTTAACTTAAAAAAAGTGAAATTTGTAATATATGTATTTGCTCCTATACTCCCTCCCCACCTGGATCATCATTCTTTTTTTTTTTTTTTTAAGTTTATTTATTTATTTTGAGAGAGAGAGAGAGAGCAGGGGAGGAGCAGAGAGAGAGGGAGAGAGAAGATCCCAAGCAGGATCCACACTGCCAGCACAAAGCCCAATGTGGGGCTTAACCTCACAAACTGTGAGATCATGACCCGAGCAGAAACCAAGAGTTGGACGTTAAACCAGCCACCCAGGTGCCACAGTGGGTCACCATTCTTGAAACTGTATTGGGAAAAGAGCTTTTGTCTTAAATCTTCCCGAGTCGGCTCACAATGCAGCCTGCCTCACTGCTGTCTTTAGGTACATTTTCCAACAATAACTCCTTGTTGGGCCTTTCCCATCTTTGCCACCCATTAGTGACTGGAAGTGATAAAACTGCCCACGATGTTCTTCCTTTTTTTTTAAAGCACCATTAACACATGACCATTGGATATAATACATTTTTACTAAAGGCTTAGTCGTAGTGTAGCGATTATACCTTTGGCAGAATACAACTTCAAACTGAATGTTACAAAGTCATGGTGTAAGGAATTTCTTTCTTGCAGTGGCCAGTGCTTGACTGCCACATTCTCCTCTCTTTCTAGAAAAGGAATAGCAAGTTAGGCAGAAGTAGTTCAGTAGCTATGTTTTATCTTGATAGCACAGCTTTAGAATATGTTACAGAACATGGAGTTTTCAAATCACCACTCTCTATAAACTTAAAACCTCTATATACTTCTGCTACCTACTTGACCCATGAAAGTATTTGAGTTTGTAAATCTTCTCTAAAACTTTCTCTCCTGTCCTCCTTTAGGAAACAGACTCTCCCTTGAGAGGAATAATGACAACTCTAAAATTCTCTTTTATTCAAATGATCAAAATTAAATTTTTTTTGATTTCCTCATTTGTTTGTGGTAAAAAAAAAAATCACAGAACATAAAATTTACAATCTTGACCATTTTACGTATAGAGTTCAGTAGTGTCAAATATGTTCACATTGTTGTGAAACAGATCTCCAGAAATTTTTCATCTTGCAAATCTGAAACTCTGTACCCATTAAATAAATCCCTTTTCTCTCTCTCCCTTGGGCCCTGTTAAGTCCTATTCTGTATGTTTCTATAAATTTAACTACTTTACGTACCTCACATAAGTGAAATCATACAGTATTTGTATTTTTCTGACTGACTTATTTCACTTAACATAATGTCCTGAAGATTTCTCAAACTTAAATGACTCAAAGGACCGCCTTGATTTAAAAAAAAAAAATAAGATGTTGGGACACCTGGGTGACTCAGTTGGTTAAGCATCCAACTTCGGCTCATGTGATCTTGCCGTCAGTGAGTTCGAGCCCCCCGTCAGGCTCTGTGCTGACAGCTCAGAGCCTGGAGCCTGCTTCTGATTTTGTGACTCCACTCTCTCTGTCCCTCCCTTCCTCATGTTCTGTCTCTCTGTCTCTCAAAAATAAATAAATAAATAAATAAATAAATAAATAAATAAATATTAAAAAAATAAAAAAATAAAATAAAAATTAAAATGTTATGATGCAATTTGAAGAGCATATGCCCTGTCAAAAAATATTGTTTTATATTTTAAATAACATCAACAGCATCCACAAAAAAACACAGCTAACGTTGTACTTAACGGAAAAAAGATTGAATATCATCCCCTCAGATGAGGAACATGGCAATGATGGCCATCCCTCTACTTCTACTCATCCTTATACTGGAGATTCTATCTATATCAATCAAGGAAGACAATGGAATAAAACACATCCACAATGGAAGGGAAGAAGTAGAACTATCTCTGTTCACAACTTACATGATGTAACCTATAGAAAATGTTAAGGAATTTGCAAAAGAAATCTTAGAAGTAATTAACAAGTTCAACAAGGTTGACGAATACAAGATCAACATACAATGTTCAACTGTATTTCTATACACTTGCAATAAATAATCCAAAAAATTTCCATGTTTAATAGCATCAAAAATAATAAAACACTTAGAAGTAAATTAAACAAAGAAACAGAAGACATGTACACTGAAAATTACAAAACATTATTGAAAGAAATTAAGCAAGACCTACATGAATGAAAAGATATCCCATGTTTATGAATCAAAAGCTTTAACATTTTGGGGCACCTGGGTGGCTCAGTTGGTTGAGCATCTGACTTTGGCTCAGGTCATGATCTCATGGTTTGTGAGTTCAAGCCCCACGTTGGGCTCTGTGCTGATAGCTCAGAGCCTGGAGCCTGCTTCAGATTCTGTGTCTCCCTTTCTCTCTGCCCCTCCCCTGCTCATGCGCTGTCTCTCTCTGTCTCAAAAATAAATAAAACATTAAAAAAAAACTTTAACATTTTTAAGAAGGCAATTCTTCCCAAATTGAGCTACAGAGTCAATACAGTCTCTATCAAAATGTTAGTTGTTTTTGCAGATATTGAACAGCTCTTCCTAGAATTCATGTGGAGATATAAAGGATTTAGAATAGCCAAAATAAACTGGAAAGCGAACAAAGTTGGAAGACTCAGACTTCCTAATTTGAAAGCTTGCTATAAAGCTACAGTAATCAAGACAGTGTATCACTAACATAAAAATGGACATAATGGACACATATATCAATGGAATTGAAATTAGAGTTTAGAAATGAACACATACATCTGTGGTGGATTGATTTTGACAAGGATTCCAGAATAATTGATGAGGAAAGAATAATATTTTCATTAAATGGTTCTGGACTAACTGGATAGCTACATACATAAGAATGTAGTCAGATCCCTTCCTCACACCATACACAAAACTTACTTCAAAATGGGCCTTAGACCTAAACATAAGAGCTAAAACTACTACACTCTTTAAAAAATATGTAAAAGTAAGTATTTGTGCCTTAGGAATAGGAGATGTCTTCTTAGATAAGATGTCAAAAGTACAAGAAACCATGTAAAAAATAAACGATATCATCAAAATTAAAAGCTTTTGTGTTTCAAAGAATATCATCCAGGAAGATGAAAAGACAACCAACAGATGAGAGAAAATATTTCCAGGTCATATATCTAGCAAAGAACCTGTATACAGAAAATATAAAAACTCTTACAACTCAACAATAAAAAGCAACCCAATTTTAAAATGGGTAGAGGATTTGAGTAGACATTTTTCCAAAGAAGATACACAAATGACCAATAAGCACCTGAACACCATCTTTTGTCACTAGGGAACTGCATATCAAAACTACAATGAGATACCACCTAATACACATTAGAATGGCTATAATCAAAAAGACAGACAATAACAAGTATAGGCAAGGATCTGGAGAGATTAGATCCCTCATAGAGTGCTGGTGGGATTGCAAAATGATACAGCTGCTTAGAGAACCAGTTCAGTAGCTCCTGAAAGTGTTAAACAAAAAGTTACCATATGACCCAGAAGTCCTACTCTTTTTTTTTTAATTTGTTTTTTTAACGTTTATTTATTTTTGAGACAGAGAGAGACAGAGCATGAACGGGGGAGGGTCAGAGAGAGCAAGACACAGAATCTGAAACAGGCTCCAGGCTCTGAGCTGTGAGCACAGAGCCCAAACTGGGGCTCAAACTCACGGACAGCGAGATCATGACCTGAGCCGAAGTCGGCCACTTAACCGACTGAGCCACCCAGGCACCCCCAGAAGTCCTACTCTTAAGTACATACAAGAATTGAAAATAAATGTCCGCATAAACGCTTATATATAAATGTTTAGCAATATTATTTATAATAGTCAAAAAAACGAAAACCATCCAAATGTCTATCAAATGATGAATGGATAAACAAAGGTATACCCATAAAATGGAATAGTATTCTGCCATAAAAAGTAATGAAGTATTGGGATGCCTGAGTGGCTCAGTCGGTTAAGTGTCCAACTTTGGCTCACAGTTTGTGGGTTAGAGCCCTGCATCGGGCTCTGTGCTGACAGCTCAGAGCCTGGAGCCTGTTTCAGATTCTGTGTCTCCCTCTCTCTCTCTGCCCCTCACCTGCTCGTGCTCTGTCTCTCTCAAAAATAAATAAACATTTCAAAAAATTTTTTTAAAGTAATGAAGTATTGAGGCATGCCACATCATGGATGAACCTTAAAACATTATGCTAAGTGAAAGAAACACAAAGGGCCACATATTGTATTATTCCGTTTATACAAAGTGTCCAGAAAAGATAAACTTATGTAGAGAGAAAGTCTCTTCCAGGGGCTGGGAGCAAGGGAGAATGGGAAGTGACTGCTGATGAGTACAGAGCTTTATTTTTGAGGGGAGGGAGGAAGTAATGAAAATGTTCTAAAATTAGGACGTGGTGATGGTCGTTCAATTCCACGAATATACTAAAAACACTGATTTGTACACATTGCATGGTTGAATTATATAGTGTGTGAATTACATCTCAATAAAACTGTTATAAACAAGTAAAACAACCACAACAAAATGATGGTGATAACATTCTGACTATACAAAACATTTCACCACCACCTGCGAATTTGCCATTGTCCTCCAAGCCTTCCCCATCTAGGTTATGCCGGTGTATACCTCTTTATTATGCCAAATTTCCCTACTAAATGTTTTCTTCAAACAATGAGATCTTCCCCAGCAAAAAATTATGCAACAGTGGCTCAAAAATTATAACCATATTTTAACAATTATATTTTTTCTCTCTGGTAGATAAACAAGAAAAATATAGGATTTAACCATAAATTGTTAATAAGTTAAAGATATAAGAAATAAATATGCTCTATTTAAAATGTTTCTCCTTTGTCCTATGTCTTCATCAGAGAAAAAAAAACAAGTACAAAACAAGTAAAGTAAACATAGTCAAGATGGCCTGAAAACACAGTACCTAGTACTGAAAATACCCAGTAGTTTGCTGCTTGGTGTCTGTTTTCCTTTTACTCCTCGATAAGCAGAAAGCTTGCCATCTCCAGCAGAAACTAACCATCCTTGGTTCTGGGTCAATTCTATACTTTACTGTGAAGAATTTAAGTATGTCTAATGCACAAAACTGTCCGTTCATGATCAAGCCAAACCTGTTGCCAATTTTATAAACCCAAAATGGTAGTTTCCCCATTATCTTTTACAAAAATCCCAGTTATTTCTTTTAATCCATCCCCTAATTTTACCTTACCTGATATTAAAAAGACTGAGTTGCTACATCCTTCCATATTTCTCTGACTCTTTACAATGGCCACTGACTGTTTCTCCTATACTCCTGGCCCTTCACAAAAGTGAGCCAGTAAATACTCCTGCCCATCACAGAAGTTCCATTATATCTTGTCCAGTCTTTGTAATTTTGACTGAAGATGTTGGGCTTTTATTCATTATGTGTGACCAGCTCCCTCTAAAGTCTGACTCTCACACATGGTCACAGTTTCTATTATTTTCTGTTCTGTCCAGGTAACAATACCTGTCTGTTTGAATGCCCATTACTCGTACAAGTGGATAATTACCAACATTGCATCCATGGTCTTTTCTTATCTTAGTTTGATCTATCTGACAGATGAATGAGTCCTGAGGAAAACACCAAAACAGATTAAAAAAGAAAAAAAAATTTGAGCTCTTATAAAAGAAATATTATGACTTATAACCCAGAATTTTTGTTTCTCTAGTTTTACTAGGTTAATAGACTAAAAGAATGTTCTAGCCCTAAATTATCTTGATTTCTAAAAAGTTTTTGCTAAATTTCTTGTGAGTCTATGGACATAAGTAATGTGTGGTAGGTAAAAATATAGAACAAACTTCATAGCTGCATGAATTCAATGAACATCTAAAGATAAATCATAAAATGAAAAAATTTAAGTTATTATCCCATAGGACTTGCATACTTAGTCTTGTCTTGAAAAACATTCTATCAGTAACTTGGATGATACCATGGAGGAAATCATTATGAAATTCAGAGACAACATTAACAAAGAAAAGAGTAATAAACACTTGTATGATGATAATGATTTAAGAAGAGAATGTTAGGTGAATGTAAACTGATATTAAAAAGAAGAATTTAGGGTCACATGGGTAGTTCAGAGGGTTAAGCATTCGACTCCTGATTTTGGCTCAGGTCATAATCTCGCAGTTTATGAGTTTGAGTCCCACATCAAGCTCTGTGCTAGCAGCACAGAGCCTGCTTGGGATTCTCTCTCTCCCTCTCTCTCTCCCCATCTCTCTCTCTCTCAAAATAAATATATAAACATTAAAAAAAGAGTTTAGAAATCTTGCCATTTGCAATGACATGGATGGGTCTAGAGAGTACTACACTTAGCGAAATCAAATCTCTACACTCAGAGAAAGACAAATACCATATGATTTCACTCATATGTGGAATTTAAGAAACAAACATAGGGGAAAAGAGTGAGAGAGCGACAAACCAAAAAACAGACGGTTAACTATAGAGAACAGTTGGTTGGTTACCAGAGGGGTGGGGGGTGGGGGATGGCGGAAATGGGTGATGGGGATTAAGGAGGGCACTTGGCCCCAGGTGTATGGAAGTGTTGAATCACTAAATTGTACACCTGAAAATAATATTACACTTTATGTTAACTGATGGAAATTTAAATTAAAACTTTAAAAAGAGGGAAAATTTAACAGTTTTATAAGCATAAAATTTTTCATGAGCACTCAGGCTAGAGATGAATGAGAGAATCCCTGCTCTTCAGAATGTACAATCTAGGAGCGGGGAGGCAGACTAAGAGATGTGACACGTGATTGCGCAAGTCTTACAGGAACACAATAAATGTGGTGCTAACCCAGATTAGGCGTCAAGGAAGGCTTCCAAAAGAAATATGAATCTAGGACAAGTAGGGATAAGCCAGGTCTGCAACACATTCAAAACTGAGAGGCATTGGCCTCACAGCCCTCATGTTCAAAAGATCCGGATCAAGAGAAAAAAAACACTTAACGATGCTATTAAGTTCATTAAAAGAAACATACTAAGGTGATAGTCACACAAGATAAACTGCATCTGGTGAATTGTGCTTAGTTCTGGGGGCCGTATTTTATGATGACAATTTACAAACGATAATTATCCATGAAAACTGAAGATTTGGATCAAAATAATTTACACCAAGTGTCTACATGACTGGTAACAGGAATTGGAATTCGATTTTTTGTATGTTACTTCAAAGGGAGGAGCTATGGCCAATGAGCTGTTTCTTTTTTTTTAATTAATTAGTTAATTAATTAATTAATTTATTTATTTATTTTTACTATGAAATTTATTGTCAAATTGGTTTCCATACAGCACCCAGTGCTCATCCCAACAGGTGCCCTCCTCAATACCTATCACCCACCCTCCCCTCCCTCCCACCCCCCATCAACCCTCAGTTTATTCTCAGTTTTTAAGAGTCTGTTATGGTTTGGCTCCCTCCCTCTCTAACTTTTTTTTTCCTTCCCCTCGCCCATGGTCTTCTGTTAAGTTTCTCAGGATCCACATAAGTCATACAGAGAAAGACAGATACCATATGTTTTCACTCTTATGTGGATCCTGAGAAACTTAACCTGTTTCAAAATCAAATATCTAACCATTAAATATGTATGGGTTGAGTTATGAAAAAGATAGTTTTCTGTCTTCAGATGCATTCTAGCAAAACATGAATAACCACCTTCTAAAAGCTTTAGGAAATTTTTTTAATGTTGTGAGGAAGCTAGACTCCTTTAACATTCTGAGATTAAAAATTCTAGAATAGAGAGAACTCAGATACTCACCCTTTACTTGGAAATTTTACTCTGGGTTAAATGTATTATTTAGACCATGTATCCTCCAAGGAAAATAGCTCTTGAGAATCACAGTAAAGGCTATTCAAAAATAGACATTTCTGGGCTCTCCTTTACTGAAGGAATCAAAGGCAGATCTGGATTTCTGAGATGTTTACATAGATAATATGTATCAAAACCCATGATTCCCTATTGTAGTCTCATAATGCTACCAAAGTCACTTGCCAAAGTGATTTGTTTTTATCTAGGGTAATATACAAGAGGTATCATCATATAGTTTCATATCTATATATACACTCCCTCAAGATTTCCTTTCACCAATTAAAATTTGATTTTTTTTTAATCCTCGGATGATACTCTTGTTATCTCCCATGTGTATAATATTGTCAACATAGAAATAAATACATTGACATTAGGTTAAGAACTAGAAATTAAAGCTTTGCAGACATTGTTCTCGAAAGTCTTTATGACAATAGTTTTCTGGATATAATTTCTGAAATATTTAAAATCATGATTTCAATTTTTTTTCCTGTTGAAGTTTGGGGAAATAGTCAATTATATATAATTATTAGTGGTGATTGCTCTGTATAGTTTTCAAAACACTTTATTATTGCGTACATAAACCATGGTTTATAATGATAATGGCAAGTGTTTATTGAACATTTAACTATATGCCACATATAATTCTAATCTTTTTACATTCACTAATTTATTTTACTCTCACAATAGCTCGATGTAAAAGATAATATCAGGCTAAATCAGGTAGCAATTTCATATGATTCAACCTAACAGTAATATATTTAATGTTTTAAAAATAAAGAATATGAAGCAAGAAAGATTAAGTAATTTACCTAAGCTTACCAAGATAGTAAATTTGCTCATAAAATGATTACATCTGGTATATTACAAATATTTTAAAGTATTCAATCATTTATTCCTTCAATAGAAGTGCAAAACACCATAGTATGTGTTAGGACTGTGAGCACATAGCACTTTAGGCTTTTCCTGACCTTAAACCCTCAGTCATGTATATCAATCATAGGATTTTCTCTAAAATTACTTTTCCATCTCTTGGGAAGGACCTACAATACTGGTTAAGCACATGAACTTTGGAGTCACATAATTGGGGTTCAAGCCTTTTCTCTACTTCTTACCACCTGTGTGACACAGAGAAAGTGATCCAATTTATGTAAAAGTCAATTTCCTAATGGTTAAAGTGGTGCTTATTAACATGGCATGTATATCATGAATTTATAGCTAAGATTGAATAACAGTATTGCAACATTAAATAACACTGGAATATGATAAGTATGCAGAAAAATTTAGTTATTATCCTATTTAAGCCCTTTGGCTAACACAGACTCAAAGGAATTTCTCAGAAAATTATTCTAAATGTCTTTAATTTATTTGCTGCAGCTACACTAAACATTCTAATATTCACCTGTTATGACCAGAATTCGTGATCCCCAAAGACCACCAGGGAGCCGAGTCCGATGCAAAAGCAGAAGAGCCTTTATTCGAGCTAGCTCGAGCTCAATCCCCTACCTGCACCGATGTAGCGGTGAGATACCAGGGAGAGACAGCGAGTGTCAAAAGCACAAAGGTTTTATAGGGCAGTTGGTGAGGTAACGGCTGTGGCCTCAGCCGATTGGCTGGGGAAGGGTCGGAGTCCTGTTACGCAGGTCACTGGGTGTGTTTTGATCAGGAAGTTTGAACGGGTGAGCGGGAGGTTACCCAAGGGGAGGAGGTGTGGTCTAGGTGAAGGACACAGAACAAGATGGAGCCGGCTGGCGTAGGCCCGCCCTTTCACACCAACCCCTTCTCTTTTTTCAAAGGTACTGTTAAGTCCCTGTCACTAGCCATTTTTCATCTGTTCCTGTCTAAACTATATATACTATATCAATGTATAACAATGTTCTTATCAATCATGTCCTAGATGATGCCTCCTTTACTTTCTATATTGAACTAGCCAACACCAGGTATCCAGACTTGCATGCTGACTAAGGGTTTGAATTACAACATGTAAAGAAACCGAGAGCTGTCATTCCTGTCTGTGCAAGAAAAAACTAGACAAACTAAAAATTAATGGCTTTTCTTGGACCCATGAGAGAATAGAGGCTATAAGGCAAACTGCCAGCCTGACATCTAGAAACAGATGTATCCAGACAGAGGCAGCCCTCATGATTTGCTTACCTGTAGCAGAAGTCACTGAACTCCATAAACTTGTAGGAGCTCTCAAATAATAATTGTGATGAACTTCTGGAGACTGACTGGAGACTAGCATGACTGTTAGAAACTCCTGGGGAACTCAGTCATAAGGGGACCCCATACTTACAGGATTGCCCTTTAGGAATCCACCACGTTCTCATGGTGGTGAGATGAAACAGATCATCTGTTGGTTCTGGCAAGGAATCAAGAGTCGCCATCTTGGAACGCCCCCAGTGTGTTCTCCCTAAGGGAAGACCCAACCCCCAGGGGGAAGGTATGTGATAGATAGCAAATCTGAAAGCTTTTCCCCAGTCAGGGACAGGAATGCTGCCTGAGCTTTGGACTTCCTTTCTTATCTTAAAAACAAAAACAAACAAACAAACAAAAAACATGGTAGAGGTCTTCCAAAATAGATTGCGAATGATGACCCTAGGTAAGGGAGTAGCAGACAAGAGGAAAGAAAGTTATAGCCATTGATAGAATAACAGAAACACTTTAAAAAACAATTTTTTTTTAATGTTTATTTGTTTTTGAGAGAGACAGAGACAGAATGCGAGTGGGTTAGGGGCAGAGAGAGAGGAAGACACAGAATCCGAAGCAGGCTCCAGGCTCTGAGCTGTCAGCACAGAGCCCAATGCGGAGCTTGAACTCACGAGCTGTAAGATCATGACCTGAGCCGAAGTCCGTGGCTCAACCGACTGAGCCACCCAGGCGCCCCAACAGAAACACTTTTGAAGGCCACATCCTTGAGAGACAGGCCCACTAAAGGACTAAGACTCAATTAGAAGGTTATAGAACACTCCCTCAACCTCCCTACCAATGCTGTGGCATAATTATAGTCAGTTACATTTTAAAGAGCTTCAAGACAGCTTATCTCTAAGGAGCAGGACATAAAGACCCAAAGCTAAGAGAGCACACAAAAACAAGAGATAGAGAAATCTGAAGCCCAATACGTAGAACTACAAGCACTAAACACAGCCTCATTTCCAGCCATATTCATATAAATCTTCACACGTAAGAGCCTGTTTACCTCAGTCCATATTAAGAGATAGAACATGAGTGGTTTTCAACAAAAGTCACCAGACATGCCAGATGGCAGGGATAAAGCATTCTGAAGA
The DNA here is from genome assembly GCF_024362965.1 of Panthera pardus. Lineage (NCBI taxonomy): Eukaryota > Metazoa > Chordata > Mammalia > Carnivora > Felidae > Panthera > Panthera pardus. The sequence continues at coordinate 94,038,645 of NW_026526677.1, forward strand.
GACCAAGCAACATGAGAACCAAACTCAGATATGATAAGGAGATTGGAGTTATCACAGCAAGAATTTTTTGTATTGGGATTATTTACTCTAGCCACAGCTGTTTGGTTTGGTTTTAATCTATTTAATAAAGGTCTGAAACAGATGATTTCTTGAGGTCTCTTAATGCTAAGATCTGTGACTACGAATACATAGAAAACCATGGTTTATCTGAAGCCTAAATTAGATTTGCGGCATTCTTCTAATTGGCTTACACTGACGGGAGCCATAGAGATAATGATCAGTGAAGGTGAGTCAGGATAGTTCTTACAGACATCAACCAACAGCTTGGGGGTGTCTAGGCATTCCATTTTTTAAAAGATACAACTTGACATCTTTTTTTTTTTTTAATTTTTTTAATTTTTTAATTTTTTTATTTTTTTATTCTTTTTTAACGTTTATTTATTTTTGAGACAGAGAGAGACAGAGCATGAATGCGGGAGGGTCAGAGAGAGAGAGGGAGACACAGAATCTGAAACAGGCTCCAGGCTCTGAGCTGTCAGCACAGAGCCCGACGCGGGGCTCGAACTCATGGACGTGAGGTCATGACCTGGGCCAAAGTCAGACACTTAACCGACTGAGCCACCCAGGTGCCCCACAACTTGACATCTTGAGAGTGAAGTTGATCCATGATTTTCTATTAACTCTTAGGTGGGTTTAAGAGTCTCACACGTGTGGCATAAAAAACTAGATTGTTCACAAAAATAATAGATCGATAAGGCAAGGTAGACATTTGCAACGGGAAGTGGTTCGTTCATGGAAAGCCTTGCAAAGCCCGGGGATCTAACCTGGGAAAGGGCATAGCAAAGCCAATCACTCCATTGTTCATAACTTTGCAATATGACCATAAGAAGAAGAAAAAGAAAAAACAAGATTTCAGTCTGGTTCAGTGTTCTTTATTATATTTTTTATTGTATATTGCCATCAACATAGGAAAATGAACTATATTAGCTCCAAAGTTCTTTCCATTTTTTCCAAGCTTTGAGAAAATTGGAATATGCCAAAAAAGGGACTAAATTATACACTTACGGACTATCACATGCTGGTCTAGATGACTAACAGAGAATACAAAGGTTGTAGTTAATGACTGAGTTTTCATTTCTGCCTGGGCATAATGGACTGGTTGATGGCCTCTTGATTTTGTGTGTGTAAGGGTTTTTCTCATATTTTTAAGTTGGGATCTTTCCATCACCCCTGCTCTGTTTTTGCCATATACAGTCTCAGCTCTGTTATTTCCTTGGGCTGAAAATGGACTCTACCCCAAACCCACAATTCACCTACAAGGCCTATGTCTCAAGGAGCTCACTGCCAAGCTTTGCCTTGCACTCTCAGAAGACGAGGAGCTGTGAGATTAATTATAAATGTGTGCTATCTCTCCTGAACTTTTAGAGGGTGCTAAAAGAGTTCATCACTGAGGGAAAATAAATCTGGAGCTTTTTTAGTCTCCAGACTTTAATTCTCTCAGGGTATGAGTTCAATTCAGGAAAGGGTTATTTAACCTGACTTAAATTATTCTCAGTGTCTATCATTATACAGCAAGATGTCTTTATTTTGACTTTTTTTCTGTTCTTGAGAGCTAATGTAAAGTCAGTTCCATTTGTGGCCATCTATTCTCTACATTTAGAACAAACATCAGCCTATCCATCCATAGAGATAGCGAATTCCCTTTCTTGCTGCTTGTTATGTCATGCTTTCATCTCCTTGTTATGTCTAGAGAGGGAGACTTCTTCATTCTCCGCTATTCCCTGTTTTAGTTGGGTGGTTACCCAGCTGAAGAAGCACAGAGTTTCCATTTCATGTCAGTTTCAGGCCACAGGCTGGCCTCCACCATCCTCTATATACTGAGCGACTGTGTTCGTGTGAGGAAGGAAGAAAAGATATTACTGACACCAGTATATACTTCCAGGCTTTAAGTCAGTTCTACTTCTCCCAAAGGGCAGTTCTTTCCTCTCATTTGTGCAGAATTTGCCACTTATAAAAACACATTCTCATGCATTATCTAATATTAGTGACTCCCTGTGAAGGCATGGTGTGAATTGTGAGTCCTGTTCTACAGATGAAGAAAATTAAACTCAGGGAATATTAGTGATTTTTTTTTATAGTTGGTCTTGGAGTTATTTTTTGTGGATTTTGTTTTTGTTTTTGTTTTTTTGTTTTTTTGTTTTCAATTTAATTTCTTTGGTAGATACTCAGATTGCCTATCTCTTCTCAGGCGAATTTTGATAATTTACAAAACTGGTCTATTTCCATATAGGTTATTATAAGTTTAGGCTTGCCTTCCATGGGTTGTGGTTCTAATGTCAGTTCAGTTTTGGAACCATCTGCTATGTTATTTGGATCCTGTCCTGCATGTGGGCCACCACGTGTAGGTTTGGGACCTGGCTAGTGTACCCCATATTTCAGTTATCCAAACATTTGACATGCTGTTTATGGTCAGATTCGTGCATATACAGCAAAGGGATGAGCCCGAAGGGTCCATATACAAATTTTATTTGATTACCATGTTTTAGTTTTCTTCATGCTCAGAGAGCTATACTTTTAGCTCCAGTTAGAAAATTGGAACTTTAGTTTTCCAACTCTGCTGCACATTTCTGTGATGGTATCTGCCTTCAGGGAAAGTGGAAGAAAGAGAGAAAGTGCAAAAGAAATTATTCCCACATTCTTGAAACCAGAATTCTTCTCAGAGTTCTGTGTCCTTCATAGGCTGCCACTGCCTCACTACTGCCACCATCACTGATGCCTCAGTATCTTCTGGGAGCAGGGGGAGTAGGAGAGAATAGAAAACACACACACACACACACACACACACACACACACACACACCAGAATAAATCCAGGGACTTTCCACCCTCTCTCTGGCCCTTGGAGTTTCCCTTCCAGCTGTCCAAATCAGAAAGTGCTTCTCTAAGAGCTCTTTCTGTCTGTAAAATGGTGTGATTTGGGGATTCAATTTGCCTTTGAATCCAGGCTAGAGGACACTGAGGTGGGGGAAGGGACAGGAAATTCACTGCTGTATCCGTCCTACTTTGAGTCCCAGTTTCTCTCCCCCATCTTCCTGCCACTATCTACTTTTCAGAGTCCTCAGATAGCAACTTCATGCATTCAGTTTGAGAGATTAGATGGAGTGTGGTTACCTCCTCTTAATCAGAATCTTTTAAGTGATTCTGATGAGCAGGAATGTTTAGCTTTCTAACTGCAATTTGTCTTTTCCAATAAATTTAACAACTTAGACAAAATTTACACATTTCCTAAAAAGCATAACTTTTTAAAACTGACATAGGATGATGGGGCGCCTGGGTGGCTCAGTCAGTTAAGAGTCCGACTTCGGCTCAGGTCATGATCTCGCAGTCCATGAGTTCAAGCCCCGCGTTGGGCTCTGTGCTGACAGCTCTTAGCCTGGAGCCCGTTTCAGATTCTGTGTCTCCCTCTCTCTCTCTGACCCTCCCCCGTTCATACTCTGTCTCTCTCTGTCTCAAAAAATAAATAAACGTTAAAAAAAAACTGACATAGGATGAAATAGAACATCACATTAGTTCTTTGACCATTAAATGCATTCAATTTATAATACAAAACTTTTTTTAAAGTTGCTGTAAAGGAAGCTCAAGGCTCAGTGTCTTAAAACTTTCAAGAAGAGATAATGTAAATCTTAAGCACACTTTTACAAAAGAGAACAGGAGAAAACACATTCTAATCTATTTTATGAGGAAAGTATAACTCTGACTCGAAAACCTGACAAAGACATTACAAGGAATAAAAATTAGAAGGCTTATGTCCTTAACAGTATTATTATTAGCAAGAGAATGCCAAAATACAACACAACAAAGTGGGATTTGTCCTATGAATGTTAGTTTGCTTTAACATTTGAAAATCAAGTAAATGATTCAATAAGTTATGAGACTAAGGAGAAAAACCAAATGATTATCTCAATAGATACAGGATTATAACATAATATTTAATGGTGAAATATTGCATGTTATTCCCCTAAGATTGGGAGCAAGTCTAGGCTCCTTTCTTTGGTTAATGTTATTCAAGATTGCACCATAATTCTTAGCCAGTACAATAAGGTGATGACGGGGGAAGGCGGTATACAAATAGAGAGAAGATACAGATAATTCTTTATTTGCAGATGACATGATTTTCTGTATAGCTGAGGCATCTATAAAGCAACTCTGATACCTAATACATAAATTTAGAAAAGTTACAGGATATAGTGTCATTATACAAATATCAAGTATATTCTTACATATAATCATAAAACAATTAGAAAATGTAATAAAATAATTATATTTATAATAACATCAAAACATATCAATTACTTCAAAGTAAACTTAAGGAAAGAAATGCAAGACCTCAATAATAAAAATTATAAAACATTGTTGAGAATAATTAAAGGAGACGTAAGTAAGTGCAGAGATATTCCATATTCATGGATATGAAAATTCAGTTAGATTTATTTTTGCTGGGGTGCCGGGGTGGCTCAATCAGTTAGGCATCCAACCCTTGATTTAAGCTCAGATCATGATCTCACAGTTCGTGGGTTCAAGTCCCACATGGGGCTCTGCACTAATATTGCAAAACCTGCTTGAGATTTTCTTCTCCCTCTCTCTCTGCCCCTGCTTGTGCTCTTTCTCTCAAAATAGATAAATAAATTAAAAAAAATATTTTTTATTTTTGAAAATTCACCTATATATTCTAATTAATACCAATAATCATCCTAGCAAGTATTTCTTTTTTTAATGGAAATTGATGAGCTGATTTCAAAATTAATATGACACTGTAGAGAACCTAGAATAGATAAAACAATGTTGAAAAAGAACAATGTTGACAGATGGACTGCCCAACCCAGATTCTCTAGAATCAATGTAATGAGAAATGGGTATAAGGCTAGACAGCTATATCAAATAAATATGAAAAAAAGTCCAAAATAGACTCAAATTTCATTGTTTTACCATGACCTCATAGCAATTCAGTAGGAAAGAAAATCTCTTCAACAAATTATTCTGAAAATTAAATAGCAATATGGGGACAAAACAACCTCAATCTTTGCTCCAGGCCATGGAGCACAAAAACTAATTTAGGTCTAAATTAATCATAGATCTAAATAGAAAAGAAAGGCTCTAAAGCTTCTAGAAGAAAACATAAAAGATGATTTTAATGAGCTGGTATCCCAAATGTAGTGTTTTGCCCTTTTTCCTTACATTATTTTGTAGTCTTTTTCTCATGCTGCTACATAATTTTAATAGTTGGCAATTTTGAGAACCATATAATATTATATTAACTCAATGTTACAATTTATCTAACATTATCCACGTCTGCACATTTAGGCTATTTCCTTTTTCTGTCGCTATTTGAAGTGAGCTGGCATTATAAAGTATTTTCCTTTGGAACATTTAGTATGATGGTTTCTCAACATTCACCTTGCTGTACTGAGAGGCTTAGAGAAAAATTACCAGGTGTACTCACAACTGCAAAGAAAAGATCTTTCCCTTCCCCCGCTGTTCCCGAAACCAGCCAGGGCGCGCCCGGTCATAGTCTGACATAAAGGCGGGAACCAATCAAGTTCTGCTGAATGGTTTGAAATAAAGGCGGGAACCAATCAAGTTCTGCTGAGCGTTCAAATTTAAATGTCAACCTATAACAACTCTGTAACCTCAAAAAAAAATCCCTAACTTGTTTGTGCCTGTCTATAAAAGAAGCTGTAAGATCCTTGCTCGGGGCCTCTTGCGTCACCGGCAACGAGTGCGCGGAGGACCGGGTTCGAACCTGCAATAAACAACCCTTGCCGCTTGGCTTTGGCTCTGGACTCTGGTGGTTTGTTTTCAGGGGGTCTCTCGAATCGGGGCATATCAGTACCAAAGTATTTGAACACATATATTTATTTATCTTGATTTGGATTATAAAATTGCTTTTCTAAAGGATGCACCAATCTACCTTAAGCCCTTCCAGGAATCATGCTGCATTCTTTTGTGCTTTCATTAACCTTGCCCACTTGATCTCTTCACGACTAGACTTGAAGAGTTAGCTCTTATTTCCTATTTACATTTAAGATTTCTTTTCTCACTGGAAGTTTTTCTTGATATTTCTTCCATTTTTTATTTTTTTATTGTTTGAAATATTTTAAAATACATGTCCCTCTTCAGTGCTCTCATAAAATCCTACGTGTTCATGTATCATTGTAATAACCTTCTTCAGGACGGGATCAATGGCTTATTTAACTTATAAACCCAGCTCCTGTCACTATACAACATATAAAATTGATACTCAATAAGCACTTGTTGGGTGAATATATAAATCAATACAGGTTACCAATAATTTATGGGTGTTGCCAAGTTTCTGTAGCACCTTAATATATGTTTGATTCTTTTATATTATTTTGCTAATTGAATAGATGTAAAATGTCCCATTGACTATACTTTTTATAATTTTTTTTAAGTTTTAATTTATTTAATTTTGAGAGAGACAGAGACAGCTTGAGCGGGGGAGGGGCATAGAGGGTGGGATAGAGAGAACCCCAAGCAGGCTCTGCACTGTCAGCCAAGAGACCCATGGGGGGCTCGAACTCACAAAACCATGAGATCATGACCTGAGCTAAAACTGAGAGTCAGAACCTTAACTCACTGAGCCACCCAGGTGCCCCAACTTTTTAAAAATTAATAGTCATGGGGCTTTTGGGTGACTCGGTTGGTTAAGTATTGGACTTTGGCTCAGGTCATGATCTCACTGTTGGTGAGTTCCAGCCCTTATTGGACTCTCTGCTGTGCGCACAGAGCCGCTTCAGATCCTCTGTCCCCCTTTCTCTCTGCCCCTCCTCCACTTGCACACACGCATGCTCTCTCTCTCAAAAATAAACAAATAAATTAAAATAAAAATTAATAGCCAAGTTAACAATCTATGCTTATTATTTTAGTTTCCTCTTATGTGAAATTTATTTCATTATATGTTTGAAATATATATACTTCTTATTCTTATTCTTATTCTACTCAATTTTAACCTATTCTACTTCTTATTCTTATACTTCTTATTCTTATTCTACTGGTGTGGTACTTCTTATTCTACTCAATTTTAACCCATCTGTGATTTTTTTATTTAACCACGTGAAAGATTTGAAATATGCTGAATTATGTCTGCTTCTCCACTATTTGCTAATGTGTGTTCAATTCATCTTCCTTTAATTGAATTCCATCTGTGAACCCACCATATATGAAGCCATAACAAATATAAAAATCAAAAACACAATCCAGACTTCCAAGAAGCTTAGAGAATACAATATAATGTGACAGGCAACATTATGGTACTTACCACCTAAAATTAGAGCAAAAAGGAAACACAGTCTATGTTTTTTGTAAGAACCAGGTCAGACTTTTTACAGAGAAATTTTGACACATGAAAAAAGAATAAATTGTATTTCAGAGTGGTAACAGCATATCCAAAGGCACCTAATTTTGATAGAGTTTTAGAGAAATGACAAATAATTTCACAATTCTGGACTCAAGGTCAGTGGGGGAGGTGGGGGAGATAGACAATGAGGCTGGATATTTAGGTACAGCTAGATTATAAATATCATAGTGTTTATATTAAAAAGTGTATTTTATTCTGAAATTTATGAATGGGGAGACAAAAAATTTTAAGACATGGGGATAATACCATCAATTGTGCTTTCACATTGTTAACATTAAATACAAAATGAAATTCCTTGAGCAAACTGTTTCTAAGCCATGTAACCAAAACTAAAAGCTTAGGTCATGAATTTAGGTTATTTCTTGTAAATGCCTCTGATAATCATAAAAGAAACTGAAACTATCTTCCTAAAAATTGTATGAAGTCACTTTTAACCAATCTCCTGCTGTCTGGAAATCCCCTTTGTAACTATCAGTCATTGTCAAAATTAAACAACTTTATTTTCACTTTCTAAGACATCCTTTAACTTCATGCCCTTGAGCTTCATATCAGTCTTTGAAGCCCTTAGTTTGTGAACTGTTCTACATGCACAGTAAACTTTTGCTAACTGCTATTTATTGATTTGGTGGTTTTAATTTTTTCTATTTCTGGATTTTTCAGAATATAAACAGATAAAACAGATTTTTTTACATAGTTAATTTTATTCAACAGCCTTATTAGTTATAGAAAACATTTTTTATCAGGTTGCAACAATAATCACACATATTTATTGTAATTAAAGTAATTCATATCAGAGGTACTCAAAATCCAATTAATTGAGTCCCATCATTATTTTAACACCATCGTTCAATATTTCGATTGTTTCCAATTTTTAAAAAGATCTTATAAATAATATGGTAGTGCACATCTTTGTACATAAATATTTATGCAGAGGTTGTTGTCTCCGCCAAATTATCAAGTAACTTATAAAACACATTTCCTCCTCTATCCCTGTGCCTTCAATGTCAAACACCCTGATAAGTGCTAGTCAGGGAGAACCTTTAACTCAGTGATTGGGAAATGTTTCTACATCCACCAGAGGGCGACAGAGCACAGTTTGCAAAATATTACATTTCCGTAGTTTCCAGGCTGGAGTAATTTATGTCTAGAGTTGCTGACTTATTAGACTGCATCACACATCCAAGATACTGCCAGAACCCTTGTTGTCTGTTATTTGTTCAAAAGGAGAAAGTGACCATAGCTTCTGTCTTCACACAGGGAGAAATCGGGGCATACAGATCAAAAGATCCAGGAATGACTTAAAGAATTGGAAGGGACTCTGGATGTCTCATTCTTTTTGAGCACCAGCCCAACATGCAAGGAGAGGACAAAAGTGAATTACCCATTCTTACACCTTTCAGAGTTTCAAATGGAGATTGAATCAATGATTTCCTTTCATTTTGATAAAGTAGGTCACAAGTGAGATCACTGTGACCTTGGACCTCCAACTTTTTTGCATTTCCTTGACTTTATAAAGCAGACTGTCTAAATACAGCCTGGAGGCACACAGCCTAATGCAGCCAGTCCTTTGCTCAGATTACAGTAACTGGAGACTCAAAAGAGGGAGGGATTAAGTCCCATTACTTACCTATTGGTCAAAGAGAATTTCCAAGTTCTCCAGTTCCTGAGGTTGCTAAGAATCAAAACATAGGAAAACATTCTTATGACCAGCGCTTACAAATTAGCACAAATCTCAGATTCATTATAGATTTAAAATGTACTATTTAACACATCCTGTATGTTTATTACTTCTCTTTTACTCAAATACACACACAATCATAAATATAACTTTAGGAAAACTTATGAAAGATGATCATTCCCTAAAATAAAGCATTTAGTTTAGTCATACTGAATGTAAACACATTCAGATGGTGACTACTGTTTCCATAATTGTCATGACCACTATGGGTCAGTTACCAATAAATGTCTCTAATTTTTATGGCATCCTAAATGACGGGGTTTTGGAGTGTTGGGGGTCCAGGGCCGACAGCCAAGAAAGAAGTCTTGAGAGGTCTTTGTTGCAAAAATGGTGACTTTATTAAAGCACAGGGATAGGCACTGTGGGCAGAAAGAGCAGCATTATAAGTGTGAGGGGTAACCGTTTATATACTATGGAGTTGGGGGAGGTAAAGTCAAGAGGAAGTTTCTTAAAGGGATTTGCATATGCTAAAAAAAAGACACAAATTACTGGAAGCCTAGCTATTGTCAAGCTAAGGTTGTTTTTCCCTCTAGCAAAGCATTAGCATTAAGACAGTAGGGAGTCCTGGAGGTTAGGCTATTGATAAGATTGCCTTTTTTTGTACTTTACTAAGATATTTGTAAGCTAATGGAGACTCAGCTCCTGTGACCTCTATCCTTTCAACCATTTGTTTTCTGTCCTTACCTTTGTTCTTGGGCAACCAGGAGTGCCTGAAGACTATCACCCATATCCCGTGGGCAGGTGGAGTTGGGGGTGGGGGGTGGGGGTTAGTTTCTGCTTTGCCCTCAGCTTGCCTTATGCTCCTTCATCACTAAATGTAACAGCTTATGAGAGTTTATGAGTGTATTTCAAACCTTTCTTATGATTTGCTAAAACTGAATCTCATTTATTCTACAATAAGGTCTGTGAAACTTTGTAGAACGTTGACATAATTATTTTGCTTCCTTGCTAAAAATTGCATTAGTATGTTTCCATTTTCTATTGAGTCCAAGGCTGGCATGTTGTTTGATATTCAAAACCTTTTTCTGCTCCAAAGTTGAATCACCAGTCTTGTTCGTATTTCCCTTTCATACATGACTTTTCCACGGGCCAACCTAAATTACTTCAGAATTCCTCGAAACAGAGCCGCAAACTTCTCCAGCACAACCCTTACTTACAATATTCTATTGCTATATGAGGCCATGTTTCACACTATGCTGGGCCATAGATCGTGAATTTTAGTGCATTTCTCACCCGCGCCCTCCTTTGTTGACTCTTGAGTCTTGGCTTTGTTCCTTCTGTGTTATATCACTTTCATTCTTCTTTGTAGATCCAATTCATTCTCATCTTTCAGGACACTATCCAAACAAAACCTTCCTTGATATTCCAAGCTAAGAGTGTCTCTACTCTGAAGTTGTTACAGCAAATACTCAGTGCCCAGGAAGAGACGCATTTGGGGAATCAGAAAAGACTGCTGGCCCAGCAGAGTCACCTCCAAAGGCTGAGTCCCAAACCTTGGCATCGGCCTCCTTTTATGGCTGGGATGGTAGGGAGTTGAGAGACAAAAGAAAAAGGGGAGGGGGCACTTACTGGTGGTGCTCCAGGCAGTTGGTGGACACAGGGGACAAAGAAGATTACAGAAACCAGAAGCGTGCAATGGGAGCATCCAGCTTCGGGAATCTGGCCAGACCCTTTTATCTTGTTTTTACTAGCTTTTCTTCTCGAAGTCTCTTCCTTGGAAGTACAGATAGCACTCCTAACCACTACTACTAAGTTGAGGAAAAAGCATGAGGGGAGGGAAATAAGATGACAAAGGTTTTTTAAAATAAGCTGAATAACTGATGCATTGGAATGAATCCCTGCTAAGAATAAAGAAGTTTATATAAAAGAATAAAATCAGAGTGGATCGGTCAACCTTAAAAGTAAAACAGCCAGTTACTTTACCAGAAAAATGGCTTTATTCAGGAATAGGAGAGGAATTGCAATTTTGTTTTTTTTTAATTTTTTTTTTTTAACGTTTATTTATTTTTGAGACAGAGAGAGACAGAGCATGAATGGGGGAGGGGCAGAGAGAGAGGGAGACACAGAATCGGAAACAGGCTCCAGGCTCTGAGCCATCTGCCCAGAGCCTGACGCGGGGCTCGAACTCACAGACCACGAGATCGTGACCTGAGCCGAAGTCGGACGCTTAACCAACTGAGCCACCCAGGCGCCCCAGGAATTGCAATTTTGGACACACAAGCTATGACAAACCATAGGCAAGTCTGGAGATCAAAGGATAGGAAAGTTAGTTTATAGAGAAAAGGACGAAGTTGGGAGGGGCTGCTTTGAATCAAAGTCCATTGGAGGAAAGCTAGAGATCAAGGGGGTGAGGGTTTCTCATGAAATGTGACAGTGGAGTTGTGGTATTTTCTGATTGGCTAAGCTTATTGCCAGGCGAGGAGAAATTCTCTCTTCCTCCTGCTGGAGTAGTATAGTAGGCTTCTTCCAGTTGGAATGCAAGGTCTGTTTCTTCCTGGGGGAGTCTGCAATTAATGAGGAGTGGTACGGAGTGAGAGCTCCCCTTTCTGGCCTCCCCCGACTCCATGCTAAATGAGATTTCCTTTATTTAATTTCATAGAAGCACTGAAAGATGAACTGAAAATACACACATGAAAGCATGATTGAATAATGTAAACAATTACTAACTCTTTTCAGAAAAACGCATTGGATAAAAGTGGCTTAAAAGTTAAAAATGTTGAAATCTCTTGATTGAAGAACAAAGTTGACTACCTTTAATCTGACTTAATTACTTAAGGGGGGGAAAATGGAATAGAATCCTGACTGGTCAAGCCCTTCTCTAATCTTGAATTATACTCAAAAGAGAACTTATCTCAGTGAATTAGGTATGTACAAAGACTTCTTCCTCTGAGAATCTCTATCTCTGTATACATAGAGAGGCATATATGTCATAAATATTTATGATAGTCATTATATACAGATACATATATGTATATATGTGTATACAGTGGCTAAAAACTATACATATATGTTCATCTTTATCTTTAATAAAGTTATACCTTTAATTTCCATATATATATATATTTTATTCAATTATCCAAAAAATATTGGTTTTCAGAAGAGTCATTAGATTGGAAGTTTTTAGATATTTCATCTCTCAAAAGGAATGGTAAATAATGTGATATCATCAAATCTTAAAGCTATATATTTTAATAACCTGTTATGAAGAAAGTATCTTAGGATGGTGTGAGGCCAGCAGTAGCAAGCTTCCTTAGGAAATGAAATGTAATTCCTCCTTTTCAATTTTCTATAATTATAATCATGTCATCAAAAAAAAAAAAAAAAAACGATGGATTTTGATTTTTCACCTAAGTACTTTCAAGAGTTGAGTTTTTGCTACCCTACTTGAATGGCATCCCAGTTTTCTTTAATAAGAGGATCATTCTCAAGATTATTTCTATAGTGATGGGGCTTCTGGGTGGCTCAGTCGGTTAAGCGTCAGACTTCGGTTCAGGTCATGATCTCGCGGTTCGTCAGTTCAAGCCCGGCGTCGGGCTCTGTGCTGACTGCTCGGAGCCTGGAGCCTGTTTCAGATTCTGTGTCTCCCTCTCTCTCTCTGACCCTCCCCCGTTCGTGCTCTGTCTCTCTCTGTCTCAAAAATAAATAAACGTTAAAAATAAAAATAAAAATAAAAATAAAGATTATTTCTGTAGTGAATACTCAATGCCTAGGTCACAGCACATACATTTATAAGAAGTGCACTTAGAACTGATAGTGACACTTGCAACACGATCAGAGAGGCTACAGGAGAATTTGTGATTTAAAGAAAGAACTTTCTATGTGCCTGTGTCTGAGAGGGACCAGTCTACCTGATACTGTGGTTTCCTGGGCCTTCATTTGTGTTCTCTATTCTCAGTGCAACATTGAAGTTAATTTTTGCTACTATAGTTATTAATGGGTCTACAGTGGAAATGTGTTGGACTTCTATCGTATTTGGAGTCATTTCCTCCATCTTGAATTTAATGAACAAAGGCAGTTTGAGACAGAAATGCATTCCAAGCGTTCCACAGACTTAAATAAATTTTGTTCTCCAAAAATAGGAACAAAGTAATACAATTTTATTACTATGTTATATAGTTATAAACAGTACCTACACCATTAAGGGGTCAAAACTCTCAATCAGGAAAGCTCTCAGAATGGGGTAAGTGGGGTGAGTGGGGTCAGCTGCTCTCTGCTATATTCATTAGTGGCCACAAATAAAATAAAGTGGTTAGAAATTAAAATTTGTTGATGGAGTTCTTGGACCGCATTCTGAGTATCTTTGTTAAAAGAAATTTGGAACTAAGCCTGAAGTATTCAAAACTTACCACAGAACAAAATTACTCTATTTTCCCCAAATAAAGGCAAGGCAGATGGTATTTTGTGTTATGTATTTATATAACTGTAAACTGTGTTAATCCTAGAGGTGGTACAAATTTCCAGTCATGGATATTTCCACAATGAAATGTGTAGGATATTTAAGTATTGGGAATGTTGATGGTTTGGGTGAATTTGGCAACACATGGTAATTGTTTCCTTTTTACAGTGGGTTTTTTGAAAGTTTCCTTTTCTTCTTTAGCAGATGAGTAAAGATGTACAGATGAATTTTCTTCATCAGATTATGGGATTTTGTTTCCCTTTTACTGTTTAAGTCTTCCTCCATCTGATATTCATTTGGATACATATTGTAATTTTTTTAATGTTTCTTTATTTTTGAGAAAGAGAGAGTGGCAGAGAGAGAGGGACACACAGAATCTGAAACAGGCTGCAGGCTCTGATCTGTCTGCACAGAGTACGACGTGGGGCTCGAACTTGTGAACCGCAAGATCATGACCTGAGCCAAAGTCGGACGCTTAACTGACTGAGCCACCCAGGCGCACCCATTTGGGTACATATTGTGAGTTTAGATGTTTTCCTCCCAAAATCAATTTTCCACATTTTAAAAATAATAAGCCTTTCTTTTTCATTGTTTTTTTTGTTTGTTTTTTGAGAGATAGAGAGAGAGAGAGCAGGGGAGGAGCAGGGAGAGGGGGAAGCAAGGATCTGAAGGGCGCTTGCACTGACAGCAGAGAGCCCAATGTGGGGCTGATGTGGGGCTCGAACTCACTAACCCAGGAACCCTGAGATCATGACCTAAACTGAAGTCAGATGCTTAACCGACTGGGCCACCCAGTGCATTGTTTTAAGGCAAGCACTCCTTTAAATATTAAGTTCTAACACATGTTTGTTCTTTGTTTTTTGTTTTTCTTTTTAATCGCTCTGAATCCTTTTTAAGGGATTGGTGTGCTGATTTCCAATCAGTAAATAGCTACCCCTGGTTTTAACGAATGATGCTGGAAATCTTCTGGGCCATGTGGAGGGTGCGATCATTCATTGTTAAATTTTTTTTCTTCATATTCTCTGAGAGCCAGGACCTCTAGCACTGAAACTACACTCGTCTTGTAAGGCTGAGGGACATCTGCTCAAGACCAACATACAATTGCAAGGCTTGGGTTTACCCAAGGTAAGGATTTACCCCAATGTCTTTCTAAGACCTGTCCCACTGAGTAGCTAGGGTTTTTGTCCTCCTGTGCGCTTCTAGTCTGACATGCCAATATTCTCTGCAAGGCAGACAGATTCACAAGAGCTTATCTGTCCATACAGCCCTCGGAACAGCCTGTAAGAAATTACCACAAATGTAATGGCATAAAACCATGCCAATTTATTGTCTTAGAGCTTTGGAGGTTAAAGGTCCAAAATGAGTCTCCCTGTGCTAAAATCAAGGTGTTGACAGGGCTGGGCTCCTCCTCAGCCACCATTTCTCCATTTCCCTCTCCTACCTCCCTCTTGCACTCGTAAGAACATTTGTAATTACATTGCACTTACTGCCATCATCTAGGAGAATCTCCTAATCTAAACGTCAGCTAATTAGCGGGGTGCCTGGGCGGCTCAGTCAGATAAGCGTCTGACTTCGGCTCAGGTCGATCTCACGGTTCATGAGTCTGAGCCCCTGCGTCAGGCTCTCTGCTGACAGCTCGGAGCCTGGAGCCTGCTTCAGATTTTGTGTCTCCCTCTCTCTCTCTGCCCCTCCCCTGCTCACATTCTGTCTCTCCTTCAAAAATAAATAATATTTAAAAAAAAAATTTTTTTAAGTCAGCTAATTAGCAACCTTAACTCTATCTACATCCTTGATTCCCCTTTGCCACTAACCTAACATATGCACAGGATCTGGGGATTAGAACACGGATATCTTCGGGAAGCATTAATCTGCCTACCAGACCAGCTGTTAGGTTTCTCCCCTGCTGAGCATTCTGATTCCATCATTAGTCAATTCTTCCTGGACAGGAATGTTAAACATGCTCCTAAGGATCATCAGGAACATTCAGTCTACCCAAGCAGGGTTTCTGGATTTCATAAGTAAATCCACCTGTCCTTCTATGTCCATCAAGAGTAGGTTGCCAAAAATGTCACCTTGAATGCTCATTCACAAATTGAGGGATCTGAAAGCCAATAAATTTCGTTAGCTGCTTAAAAATATTGGACAAGTCTTTCAGATTACTCCATTTTGTTTCAAAAATTGATAGTTGAGTTGTTGCCAGAGGTGAAGTAGAGAACCTGAGAGTTTAAGTCTGGCTCTCTTGCTTGTTTTGAATCAGACAAGCATTTGTGTTTTACAGGTAATTGAAATTGACGCCTGAGCCTGTTGCCATGACAATTTGTGCCTGTTGCTATAACAACAGACATCTTCCCAGAAAATGGATTTGGTAAAAGCAAAGAAACAAAACAAACAAAAATGTTCACTCAACTAATCAAAGTCTACAAATTATCTTGACTACCTAGTCTTTGGCCCTGCACAAGGCCGTGGGGTTAGACTGATTTTAGAAAGACAGCTAAATGGGGATAGACTGATTTTAGAAAGACAGCTAAATTGTTCCTGCTTTTATGCAGCTTTGAGCCTGGCAGAGAACCTGATGTACTTCTGCGTTAAGCATTTTGCTCAAGACAGCAAAAAGCAATAGTCTCCAGTAAGACAAGTATGAGTTAAGTCTTTGGAGTGAGTCTAAAAGTCAGAGAGAGCAACAAGCAAAAAAAATTAATTCGAAGGGAATTTAAGTTTCGGTAAACAGAAAAACAGTCAAAAGGCTGGAGCCAGGCGATGGTAGGAACCGAATGGGAGCATTGGTATAGCAAGTAGAAATGGATCAAGGATGTGTGCCTGCTGTTTGACTACTTGTTGTTCTGAACCCAGTTTCCAAAAGGAGGTGCGAAGAGAATGATGTCCTCACACATCCAAGCAATTCTCTGACATTAGCCGGGTGTCCTACAAAATCCAGCTCAGTTCTGACACTATCTACCTGGAGATGACGTCAAATCCCACAAGATAAGTTCTCCCACATACACACATTTTGGAGGCCAATTGCAAGTCTGGGTTGTTACCTGGGCTTCTGACCAGCTGGCTACAGGTTGGAGGTTCCCATGCCCCCCCCCTTTTGGGGGTTCAATTCATTTATTAGAGCAGCTCACAGAACTCAGGGAAATATCTTACTTACTGGATGACCAGTTTGTTATAAAAGGACAGAACTCAGGAACATCCAGATGGAAAAGCTGCATAGGGCAAGGTGTGGGGATAGTGCACAGAGTGCCCATACCCTCTCCAGACATGCCACTTTCCTTGCAACTACAGGCGTTCAACAACCTGGAAGCTTTCCAAACCCCGTCCTTCTGGGGTTTTATGGAGGCTTCATCACTGAGCCACGATTGATGAAATCCTTGGCCAGTGCTGACTCACTCCACCTCTAAGCTCTCTTCTCTCTGTAGAAATCAGAGTGTAAGACTAAAAGTTGCAACCTTTTATTCATTGTTGGCTCCCTTGGCAACCAGCCCCCATCGTTAGGTGCTTTCCAAAAGTCAGCTCATTAACAGATATGGTGTGTGGAAAGGGGTTTGTTAGAAGTAACGAGACACCCATTTCACCTCTATGCTCTGAAGTGATCTCAGGAACTGTGGATGAGGGACCAAATACAACAAACGATGCCCCCATTGCTCTTATCTCTCAGGAAATTCCAAGAGTTTGGGGACCTGTGAGCCAGGAACTGGGGACAAAGTTCCTGATCATTCAGGAATATATTTGGTCATTCACATAAATTCACAGAAATCACATCAGAACTTGCTAAGTCATTTCGTAGGCAAGTCACAGGGCAAATGAGGGTATATTCAGATACATTTATTCAATGGAAATCTGTATAAACATTAAAAAGGCAAAAGTATTATTCAATAAGAAATTCGAAAACTGTGTCGAGATACAGAAAATGCATATAGTGTTACGTTAAGGGAAAAATAGGATTTCGTAGCTCGTCGATTATGAAACAATTCACATTAAAAGGATATGGGGGGAAATTGGAACCCTCGTGCTCTGTTGGTGGTAATGAATGTAAAATGGTACAGCCGTTGTGGAAAATGGTATGGAGAGTTCTTGAAAAATTAAAACCAGGACTAACCTATGACCCAGCAATTCCACTTCTGGGTACATATCCAAAAGAATTGAAAGCAGGGTCTCAAAGAGATAGTTGTACACCCATGTCTATAGTAGCATTATTCACAATAGTTACAATGTGGAAACTGTGTGTCCATCCATAGATCAAGGACTGGCATATGCATACAATTGGATATTACGCAGCCTTAAAAAGAAAGTAAATTCTCAGTATGCTACAACACGGGCAGAAGGTCATGATGCTAAATGAATTAAGTTAGCCACAAAGAGACAAATACTACCTGATTCCACTTTACGTGAGGAAGTCAAAGTCATAAAGACAGAAAATGTAATAGTAGTTGCCAGGGTCTGAGGGGAGGAGTGAGTGGGGGGTATTTTTTAATAGGTCAGGAGTTTCATTTTACACGATAAAAAGAGTTGTGGGGTAGAGAGTGACAGCTGCACAATGTGAACGTATTTAATACTCCTGAACTGCACACTTAAAAAAAGAAAGGATACATGAAAGTTTTATTGGAGTGGGGGAGAGGAGGAAGAGGTTTTTCCTTCTCTTTTTCTTTCTTTCTTTCTTTCTTTTTTTTTTTTTTTAATGTTTATTTTTGAGAGAGGCAGACAGAGTGAGAGCCGGGGAGGGGCAGAGAGAGGGAGACACAGAATCTGAAACAGGCTCCAGGCTCTGAGCTGTCAGCACACAGTGCAATGCGGGGCTTGAATCCACAAACTGCGCGATCACGACCTGAGCCAAAGTCAAGATGCTTAACCGACTGAGCCACCCAGGCAGCCCTTCTCTTCTTCTCTTTCTCCAGTAATAGAATTATAAGCATTTCCGTTTTCTCCAAAACTGATTTTGTGTTTAAATAGCAACTTTTATTGTCTTCTTATGATTATGAAACTAATGCATGAAATAGGAAAATATAGAAAAATGCAAAGAAGAAAGCATTTTTTTCTGGTAATATCACATAAGCCATAATTAGTTTCAATAGTGTGTTTAGTGTTGTTTTGCAAATATGTGTATATATATCCTTTTTTTTTTTTTTCTTTTTTTTTTTCATAACATTCAGAACTCATTCCAGGATATGAGCCAGAAAAACTTGCTCGGGACCAGTGGGTGAGAAGGGGATAGATCATGGGGAGTAAGGTGCAGGACAAAACTTTTAACCATTTAAGTCCAGACTGGAGGTCCTGAATACTAGGTGAAGATAAGGAAGTGAGTAGGAGTATGCATGTAGAAAGAGAGAGAGAAAGAAAAGGAAAGAAGAAAAAGCGAATTTCTTTTAAAATGAACACATTTGGGGTGCCTGGGTGGCTCAGCTGGTTGAGCACCCAACTCTTGATTTTGGCTCAGGTCATGATCTCAGAGTCGTGGGATCGAGCCCTGCACTGGGCTCCATGTTGGGTGTGGAGCCTACTTGGGATTCTCTCTCTCCCTCTCCCTCTGCTCTCCCCTGCTCATGCTCACTCTCTCTTTCTCAAAAACTAAAATAATTAATTAATTAATTAATTAATTAAAATTAAAATAAATAAAGTGCACAGTGACCACATTGAGAGGAAGGTAGAGCCCTGCCTTTCAAACTGATGTGGACAAGGATTAATCCAAGGTGAGCTTGGGTTCTTGATGCAACAGAATTAATAGGGTTTATCTTTATGAAGTCGGAATGACTGGGAATTTTGAGGATGAAAAATAGAAATGATGTTACTATGGAAGAGAATAAAATATTCATTAATCAAACTTTTAAGTGAAATTAACATAAAATGGAAGCTTAGAAAATCTCTAAGATTAATGCAGATAATTTCAAGTTAACCATCTTCCCTCCTCATCCCATTCTACAGAATTTTTTCTTCCCACCCATTAGAATTGCTTCTATGTCTAAATGTCTAAACAGACATTTAACAAATACCGACTGAATTACTTCTCCAGGGTGTCTTGAGGGAGAGAGAGATTTGAGGGTATTGGGCTGATCTTCAGTCAAATCAAAATCTAGAGAACTGTTTCTATGTATCTTCTCATCTGCCTTTTTGTTTCTCTTTCCCTCAACCATAAACAGACACCTCTCATCTCCTTTCTGTTACTTCAGGGGGAAATTTGCATTTAAAAAGCGAATATAGAATTTGGGAAGAAATTCATTTTTTAATGGCAGAATTCCTGGCATGAAAAAGATGAAATACTTTGGAACAGGTGTTCTGACCAGCATGATTGAGACTATACTTTTACGGAGACTTTAAAGGTGGCTCAGTGTACACATTTTGTGTTCACCTTCCTTGTTTTATTATACTAGGAAGCATGTTAACGGGAGGGGGGATCATGGGTGGCTCAGTTGGTTGAGCGTCAGACTCTTGATTTAGCTCCAGTCATGATCTCATGGTTTGTGAGTTCAAGCCCCACGACAGGGATCTGTGCTGACAGCACAGAGCCTGCTTAGGCTTCTCTGTCTCCCTCTCTCTGGCCCTCCCCTCACCGCCACACACCCTAGCTTTCTCTCTTTCAAAATAAATAAACATTAAAACAAATTTTTAATGAGTTCACAGGATCTGAATCCTCTTTAAGGAACATTAGTAGGCTGTATTTTATTGCTTCCATCATAGACTGGCAGGCGGCAGGTGTCCTGCCTCCCACTATCTCCTAATTGGGCATTCAGAGCTCAATAAGTGAGTAGGCTCAATAAATGTATCTTGTAAATATTTTGTTAACATGAATTTCAGTATCCCTAAAGTAAAAGTTGTTTTTACTTTAAAACCTTTCAGTTTGCTCCAGGGTATTGCGGGAGGGAACGGAAAAGATCTCTGGGAGTTGTGAGGTCTGGCTCTTCTTCCTGAAACTAATTATTGAATAAAGGGAACAGCTCAACTGAAAAGAGAGCCAAAGTGCTGGTTGACTCAGAAAAATTTGCTTCTAATTAACGAATAAAGAGGAAGGAGGAGTTAAAGCCTAGAGTGCCACTCACTCTGCCTTTGCTCCAGCAAAAGGGAACAACCAGGAACACAGAGGAGCTTTTCTGTTGTGATGGTGAACAGTCTCAGACAGATTTGTACAGGAAGCCTAGCTTTAGGGAATGTTGCAAGAAATGCGTGAATTAAATGTTTAAACAATAGTACTACCAAGCTACGAATTCATAATTCGCTAATAAGAAACTTTTAAAATCCCAAAGGCTTCTCCCATTAAAAATGGGGTCAAAATTAATTTACATAAGCTGTGAGTAAAATCAGATTTGGTTAAGCAGTAACAGATAGCAAAAGAGAGGGGTGCCTGGGTGGCGCAGTTGGTCAAGCAGCAGACTCTTGATCTTGGCTCAGGGCATGATCTCACAGTCATGAGTTTGAGCCCCCAGTTGGATTCTGCATTGATGGCGCGGAGCCTCCTTGAGATTCTGTCCCTCCTTCTCTCTGCCCCTCCCCTGCACATGCTCTCTCTCTCTCTCTCAAAATAAATAAATTTTTAAAATTAAAAAAAAAAAAAAGAAGAAAGCAAAAGAGTTATTGTGATGGGGCACCTGGGTGGTTCAGTCGGATAAGGTGCCGACTTCAGCTCAGGTCATGATCTCACAGTTTGTGGGTTGGAGCCCCACATCAGGCTCTGTGCTGACAGCTCAGTCAGTCATATGCGCTCTCTCTCTCCCTCTCTCTCTAAAAAAAATAAATGAAATGAAATGAAATGAAATGAAATGAAATAAAAAAATTTTTAAAAAGGGATATTGTGATGATGGCTTAGCATTCCTTTAAAAATGGATGCAGCATTTGTCTTCACTTTTAAATCATATACATATACATATACATATACATATACATATACATATGTATACATATGTATACATATACACTCAAAGATTCCAGTTCTTTCATTTATAGTCCTGTACTCTTTTATTCTGGAAAAAGATATGGAGAAAGATGTGAGACTTCTTATTGCTGTGTGGCCCTTCTTTCTTGCTTTTCTGTTGCTGTGTCCCAGCTGGTTCCTAGATGGTATGTCCCATCATATCTCACTATGGGACCAGAGCCCTCTGCCATGTATGTTGGTGTGCTAAACACAGCACTGACGGCCCTGGTTACTATTTCTTTCATTAAGGGTGAGAAAAAAATGTCCTTTTCCAGGATATTTTATTTTCATGGGTTGGCGTTAATAAAAGTAAGTGCTCTTACTTAGTACCTGTCTGTTCTTAACTGGAAGATTCCTAAGCATCTGAAAAGCAGTTTCTTAATATTTAACAACAAAAGCCTCAGCCTCATAACCTGGCCCCATCATGTTCCAGTTGTGAAATCTTGAATGAGAAACATGTTTTTTCTTTTAAGCCTTAGGAATTCATCAATAAAATGGGAATGATAACACAAAAAGCACAAGATTGTTTTGAGTATTAAATGGGATCATTTTGTATAGCATTTAGCATAGTATCTGACAAATAGTAAGGGCTATATAAATAATAATCTTCATACTATTGACCCAAAGACGGAAACTGGAGGAACAATTGGTAAAGAGGCTATTTAAAGCAATTATATACTTGGTATTTCCAAGGATTCAGAAAATTCTGGAAGGAAACATTGCTATTAGGAGTCATGTCTAGGGTTTCTTGGGAGGGGATTGTGGAGGTGAACTTGTGTAATATACCAATGAATCAAGACATTTTCGAGTATAGTGTTTAAGTCAGAGGTGCAAAGGGTCGAGGTGAAATTATGTGTACTTTAGGCAGTTAATATGACAGATCCAGCAAAATCCACCTTTGCCTTCTATAACACTTCAGATACAATCACCATGCTTCCGTGCAGCCATCTGTGAACCAAAGTAGGTATCTTTGATGTATATCAAATAAGGAAGATATCACATAAGACCAAGTATAATAATAAATATTTCATTTTTAATTGTTTTTATTGAAAAAGCAGAATTGTTTGGCAGACTACGGAATGAACCTTGGAATTTTAACAAGTGTAGTAAGTCCAAGGGAATGTTGAAGAGAATCCACATCACGGTTTTTAGCTTCAGAAGGAACCATGCAGCTCACATACTCCAAAGGCTGTCAGACTTTTTCCAATGGAATTTTGCCCAGATATCTAATAGATAAAGTACGTAAAAGGGAAGTCCTCACTTTACTTAACTTGGAAGACTTAAAATAAATTCGCTGGAGACCTGGGGCTCTTTGAGTCTTCCTTGGAAAACCACTGGTTCAGTCTAATAACTTGCCTTATAAACCCACTGTTTTATCACACTTTTAATCACACTATGAGCTATGAGGTCGTGAAATGGAAACGTCTACTCTGGGACACTAGTCGCAAAGCTTTCACTTTCCTTGCATAGGTGGGAGCTAATCACATTTGCCTAAGTACCTACGAGTGGAGAAAATGGGAATGAGGACAATCACGGGATGGAGAGAAAAACATCTTTGTTGACAAATTCTAAGTTATTCCGCTTTTATACAGTTGAGAAAGAAAGAGAAAACATTTAGTCTGCTAACGCTGAAGGAGGCAAGATCCTATTATGCTCCCTCAATCAGTCACTTAAAATCCCGTTCTTCTATTTATTGTCTTTCCTCATAAGCTTCATCTGACACATAGTTTAGAGGGACATGACCTGGAAAAGGTAGACAAAATGCTGCAGTGGCAAAGACCAACTGTCTTCCTTGTAGTGGCAGAAGGTTCTCCACCGAAAAAAGGCAAAACCACAGCAACACAGACCAGGGAGACGGGACTTAGGTAATACAAGAAAATCGAATAGACAAAGCAATGAAGTATTGTGATAGAGTGAGCCATGCCATTCAGCATGTGCTGAAATTTCAGCAATCCGTGTGAGGATTCCAGAAAAGTATTTCGCATGTTGGGCCAGGAAGAATTCCATGTCGTCAACCCATCCATCCACTCTTACTATCTCTCAGAAACGTGGTTTGTCCTGTGCAAAATTGTTTTCAGGGCTGTTTTAACCTCCTTATTCCTCAAGGTATAGATTAAAAGGTTCAGCATTGGTCCTACGAGATTCATCAGAATTTGAACCTCAGTTCCCAGCATGGGGTTGGGTGTGGGCCGCAGGTAGACAGTGATGATGGGCCCATAGGCACAAAGGATGGCAATGAGGTGGGCACTGCAAGTGGAGAAGGCCCGGCGGCGGCCCTCGGTTGAACGAATATGCAAGATGGAGATGGTGACGCAGGATAGAAGGATTAGAAAAAAGCAGAGGAGAGATACCAAGCCAACATTGGTGAAACTCACCCTCTGGGCTAAGGATGTATCAGCACAGGCCAATGGTAGGAGTGCTGGAATATCACAGAAGAAGTGGTCCACTTATTGGGACCACAGCATGGCAAAGTGAAGGTGAGCAAAGTCAAAATGCTGGAATGGATATACCCCAACACCCATGTGCCCACAGCCGGGGCCCCACAGAGTCTACGGTTCATGATGGCTGCGGACCACAGAGGGTAACAGACAGCAGCAAAGTGGCCATAGGCCATCACAGTATACAAGAAGCATTCAATGCTGCCAAGGAAATGGAAGAAGGAGACCTGGGAGACACAGTTCTTATACAAAATGAGGGGGCCAGTAAGGTACGGTGGCATTTTAGGACAGGTCACAGAAGAGAAACTCATGTCAAAAACAGACAAGTTCCCCAGGAAAAAATACATGGGCGCATGAAGGCGAGTGGAAGAAAGAACAGCCATGAGGATAGACACATTTCCCAGCAGGGTGCAGGCATAGAAGGGCAAGAACAAGACAAAAACTATAGTCTCCAACCCCTCTGTGTGTGGAATTCCCAACAGGATGAATTCGGTCACCACCGAGCAATTCTTCTCCATGAGAGCCGGTTCTAGGGGAGTTTTTGAAAAGGAAGCAGAGGACATGATTTCAGCAAACATACTGGGGAAATGAAATAAGTAATTGAAATGATGGCATTTTGGTTCCAAATTAAGGGAAAATTGCTTATGGTCCATACTACAAGGCATTTTAACTAGAATATAGTTCCCATAGAAAACTTTTTTTTTATTATTTTATTTATTTATTTATTTATTTATTTATTATTTATTTTATTTATTTATTATTTATTATTTTATTATATAAAAAATTTTTGTTTTGTTTTGTTTTTTGTGGGTTCAAGCTCCATGTCGGGCTCTGTGTAGGCAGTGTGGAACCTGGAACCTGCTCAGATTCTGTGTGTTCCTCTCTCTCTGCCCCTCTCCCACTTGCTCTCTCTCTCTCTCTCTCTCTCTCAAAAATGAATAAAGATTAATTAAAAAAGCATCTTAGAGCAAAGATTTTCAAAGGGAAGGACAGGGCCCACACAGACGTGTGCTTCCTCAGAGATGTAAGAACCCTCAGAATCAACCAGGGGCATTTCGTATCTCGCGATATAAACTACAACTTGAGAGTCGCTGTATTTATTGTCACTACTATAGGCAACATTATATTTTCTCTCCCTCTCTCTTTTTTTTTTTTTTTTTTTTTTTTGAGAGCCATAAGGGTGGAACAATCACGGCTTTACTGCTGGAAATGCTGACACACCATGATCTCAGTTCATTGAACCCTCACTTTAAGTTTTTGACATGAATCTATAGAAAAGAAAACATCTGACCATAAACACCTCTTCTAAATTGAGGTTGTTAGAAATGGCAGAACTCGGGATCTAAATGTGTTTTTTCTCCTGACACCATCAGTCTTTCCACCAGATGCATCTGTGGTGGACTGTGACATCACTGGTCTTGTCAAATTTTGTCCCAGGGTTATTCACAGTTTTCCTGTGGATGTCACCAGGCTCTGAAAAAATGTTCCTGATCCTCCTTAGAAAGCAATGGAAAGCCAACCTGTCTCCCCGTCTTGCAACACCAACACCACCACCTAGGCACTAAGATACAAAGTCTGGGGAGTAAACACTTCTTGATGTGCACTGCTGTATCCTCAGTGCAGAAAACCATGCCTAGCACAGAGTAGGTTCTTAATAAACGCTTGATGAATGAAGCAGTGAACTGACTCACTCAATGATTGGTAAAATTGGATAACATTCAGTTATTTTGTCTTGTCTAAGGACTTACATGAAACCATCAGATATTAGTGCCCATACAACCTTGTAAAGAAGCACAATCATAGGGGCATCTGGGTGGCTCAGTCGGTTGAGTGTCCGACTTCAGCTCAGGTCATGATCTCACGGTTCATGAGTTCAAGCCCCACATCAGGCTCCGTGCTGACAGCTCAGAGCCTGGATCCCACTTTGGATTCTGTGTCTCCCTCTCTCTGCCCCTTTCCCACTCACACTCCGTCTCTCTCTCAAAAATAAATAAACATTAAAAAAAATTTTTTAATAAAAAAAAGAAGCATGCTCATATACTTGTTCCTGCTTGGCCCTATTCTTCTGAATATTTAGAATTTCTCTGTTGACCTTCATGGCATCTGTACCCAGGAAGAAGTTCTGCACTGTACTCTAATAGGTGACCAGACCCGAGATAAGAGCTGCACATAATCTATACTACCTCCCCCAAAGTCCAGGATGTTTTGTCAAGAGGAGTCATATATTACAGTGACTCCTCTTGACTGAAGGTGTCCAGGTCTAGGCTCATTTAGAATATCTAATCTTTTATAATCATTTTGAATCAAGTCCAAATCATTGGTTATAAAGGCAATAACAAGGGTGGAGTTTTTGAGTTGGTGGGCCAACATGATGAGTTGAAAGACAAACCAAGCAAATAATGTCCTATTTTTGTGCTTAATAGCTCCATGTTCCTATTCATCCTGAACTCTGAGACCATTTGTAAAGCAAGGACTCCAAGTTCTTCTCTCCCCTGGACATATGAGAAAGTAAAGAGGAGTAGAAAGAATAAGATGAAGATAGCACTTATTAACGTTACTGACAAGGAGGAGATTTGATCCTTTCACCATCTGTCTCTCCAGGATCTTCTGCCCAAATTTGCCTTTGATGTCACATGGTAAACCTGGGTCAGGGATCTCCTCCCATTATCTGAGAATCCCTTTCTTCTTAGTGAAATAAACTCAGGTTAAATGACATAAAGCTGAAATGTACCTCTGTCTTCTTCAAAGATTTATTCCAAGACACTAGTAGCTACATTGTTTTCTCTTACTTGGAAATATAAATGCCCTTGGAGGCCCTTGGGATCCCATTTCCTGAGTGAATTCTGATTCAAGGGGTTGTTGAATAAAAGGAGTAGTTAGAAGTAAATAAATGACCTAGTTGAAACAGAATATGCTCATGTTGCCCCTTGTGAGATTACTGCAAGGTGAACAAGATAGAATCTTATCTGTACTTTCTATTTCTGTGGTTGACCTAAGGAAGTGAGAGAAAAGCAGAGGAGTACAGCTCAATATTAGGACAAATGTAGAAAGCATTTTCCCAGTTTCAGGGTATAGTAGTAGAATTAGAAGTAACAACTATATTATAGCTCAGGCTTTTAAATATCCAGTTTCAAGTACTTTCTCTTGAATTGTTCTCCATAGCTCTTCTCCCAACTTTCAGGTGTTGTTTTCTAGTATTTTGATTTAGAAATATAATGTCCATGATCAGACTCTCCAACAAGCAGCTCTGTCAATTGGCAAAGCTGGCTTCCCTCAACTAGGACTTGTTCTCCACATGGGTTTTCTGGAATGGTATTAACATATTAAACAACAAATATTTATTAAGAATTTTTACCACTATGCCCAAGACACATTTGCAGAATCTGGAATTTCTCTTCTAGGAGGGGTAATCAAGAAACTTGCCACTTGAGACCAGATGCTTGAAATGTGAGAATTGTTCACCTTTCATGTACAAGAGCGTTATAGTTTTCAAAGAACCAAAAAAAATAAAATAAAATAATAAAATCAAATAAGCATAAATTGTAGAAGGAGAGAAAGCAAAAGGAAAAGGGATCAGCAATGCTAAAATCTGGCTCTCTGAAAAGACTAAGAGAAGAGATATACATCTGTAAAGATGATTACTGGAAAAAACAGAGAAGGCACATATAAACTTTATTTTGGGGGCACCTGGGTGGCTCAGTGGGTTGAACAGTCAACTTTGGCTCAGGTCATGATCTCACGGTTCGGGGGTTGAGCCCCGGGGCGGGCTCTGTGCTGACAGCTCCGAGCCTGGAGCTTGCTTTGGATTCTGTGTCTCCCTCTCTCCCTCTGCCCCTTCCCCGCTCGTGTTCTGTGTGTGTCTCTCTCTCAAAAACAAATAAACATTTAAAAATAAAAAATAAATTAAATGAACCTTTAAAATTATCAGTAGATTATGTTTACTGGTTAATTAATGAAATTTTAAAGTAACTATAATGATTAAATTTTGAAGAAAAGTCATCAATTCAAAGCAGTCTCTGTATTGGATGTCAATGTGGAAGCTGCTGGGGAACAAGATCAGAAAGCCCCCCACTGTCCCTTGCAAGATGACCAGCCACTGGGGCTCTGTGTTGGTACACTGCATCCCTGCCCCTAGAGGCACTGGCATTGTCTCAACCCCTGTGCCCAAGAAGCTACTGATGATGGCCGGTATTGACGACTGCCACAGCTTGGCCAGGGGCTGCACTGCCATCCTGGGCAGCTTCACCAAGGTCACTTCCGATTCCATTTTCAAGACATACAGCTGTCTCACCCCTCACCTCTGGAAAGAGACTGTATTCACTAAGTCTCCTTATCAGGAATTCACTGACCATCTTGTAAAGACCCACACCAGAGTCTCCACATAGAGGACCCAGGCTCCAGCTGTGGCCACAACATAGTTTTATACAAGAAAAATAAAGTAAAGCCTGTTTAAAAAAAAAAAAAATCATAAGAAGAATGGATCAATCCTAGTAGTTGTGGAGACAGATATAGATGACAACCACAGGGCATTGTGCATATCAAAGGAGACCAAGAGAAGGGGTATCAAAGTGGAGGAGTGGACCTTCCTCCCCACCAATGCTATAGTGTTAAGTAAGTCCCTTCCCGCCCCACCAAAAAAAAAAAAAAAAAAAAAAAAGTCCCAAAGTTTAGAATCAATTCTGAGAAAATGAAGGATGAGGGCAGAAAGTTTAAAATAGACTGGGTTTGGGGCACCTGGGTGGCTCAGTCAGTTGAGCGTCTGACTCTTGGTCAGACTTCAGCTGGGGTCATGATCCTAGGGCGGTGGGATTGAGCCCCGCATTGGGATCTGGGCTGAGTGTGGAGCCTGTTTAAGATCCTCTCTCTCTCTCTCTCTCTCTCTCTCTCTCTCTCTCTCCCTCTGCCCATCTCTCCGCTCACACGCTCTCTCTCTCTCTGAAAAAATTAATTTAAATAATAAATAGACTGGGTTTGTAACTTGAATATAACAACTTCGCAACTTGAATATAACAAATGCGACTTGAATGTCACTGGCTTGAATGTAACTAGAATATTTTTTCTAGCATTTGGTAGAAATGGAGGTTCAAGATAAAAATAAGCTTAGTTAAAGGAAAGTAAAGGAAGTGACATTTTGCACATTGTATACAGAATGGCAAAAAAGGAAGGAAGGAAGGGAGGGAGGGAGGAAGTTAGTTTGTAGCATAAACTACAGTTTATCCTCCACATAGCCTCTTAGTATGTTTGAAATCACCTTAAACTGTGGCTCCCCAAGAGACAGTGACATCAGTTATATGTGTATACCTAGTGATTCAAAGACCTGAGAATACGATGGCTGGGAGTAGAATTACAAGGGAAGATAATAGATCTAATTAAGTTTAATAAACTTTGAAAATTGTCTGACCAGTGTGTTATTTTACTTGCAACATTTTCACTGACCTAAAAGCTTATACCTCATTTCACAGGCTTGGGCAAACCAGCTTGGGTCTGTTGCTGACTCACTGGGTCCTCTCTAGATGGTCTCCATGGAAACCAAGGGTAGAAAAGAGCACACAGAGAGATAGCCTAGCAATTAATTTTAAACCTGCTGTTTCTTTTTCCTTAGGTTCTTACAACAGACCTAATGCTTTTAGCATATGGCTTCTGCCAAGTGAATATAAATATGTTACATAACACTATGCCATAAACATTTTAAATACTATAAAAATACCACACTATATTTAGTATAAAATAAAAATAATGTATAATATTATTATATATGTATACATACATTGTATATACATACAATATGATATATAAGAATAATTCACATTATTTTGTAATAAGACACTTATTATAAATATATAATACAATGTTAAATATTATATATTACTGATTTTTTTAGCTAAAGAAAAAAAAGAATAGCATTTTTCTCATTTTCTTGACATTTCTATGCCTTACTTAGCCTCTCCTAAATTTTCCTCTAATGGTTACTCCATGCCCAAATTTTCAAATCCTATTAGCCAGTAAGACTCAGTTTGTATGTTGTCCCCTCCTTCAGGCTCACCCTGATATTCCCACATCAAATTAACCTCTCTCATTTGAACCTACTTAATATCTAAACTTTATTTTTCTTGACAGGTAATATATAATTTGTTTTATAGTTAATATATAAAATACATAAAGACCTCTGTCACTTTCATTTTTTATTCTCCATCGCATCTGGTAAAGTACTTAACAGAGTCTCAAAGAATGTTTGCTAAATTAATACCTAATTGAATTAAAATAGGAGAAAATCTATTTAGGCTTCAGATCCCTGGATGGAGAACAAAATTCCCAATTTAGTACACTCATTTCCATGTACTCATTTAACTACCTAGGTCTCTTTCCTCATTTTTGGGAGAAGTATTTATATAAGGAGGCCTGAGTTCCCTTCCAGCTCAAAAGTTCGATTTAATAATTATGATATACAACTAAGATATAATTGTGATGCGTTTAGACCACCTTTTCTTGTGTGATCCAGTCTAAATTTTTCCCCATTAATTCTATTTGCCATTGGTTTCCAAGTAGATACACTTAACTCTGTAGACAATGAAATTGGCAGAGGACTGAGGCCCAGGCTACATAGGGATATCATTAACATGGGGATATCCAATTCAATATTACAAATAGTGATCGTCTTTCCGCTGTGCTCAGGCCTGGGCTGAAGGACCAGAGGTATAAGACATAGGAGGCATACAGAGCCTGTTCTCCGGGCATCAGCAATCTATGGGGTGGATGAGACAAATACAGAGATCATTGTAAAAAATCATTCTAAGGCAGACAAGATCAATGGAAGATTTAAATCCTAAATCCATTAAATCCTATATCCCAATCCATTCCTTTGAGTGAAGCAACTCTAAATAGCAGAGCCCCTCACTTTGTTCTCACTGGTTGGTCCCGCGTTGTTTTATGTATGTCGTTTGGCCTCTCTGGGTCCTACTGTTTCATCATACATAAAATAACATAATTACCTTATGTGATACTTAAGGTCTCATCCATCTCTAGCCTCTTAAAGGGACGTTAAGACCATCTCTTTATCTTGCTAGTGATAGTTTGTTTATTGGATTTTTATGATACTT
Source organism: Panthera pardus (assembly GCF_024362965.1). Lineage (NCBI taxonomy): Eukaryota > Metazoa > Chordata > Mammalia > Carnivora > Felidae > Panthera > Panthera pardus. The sequence continues at coordinate 94,069,648 of NW_026526677.1, forward strand.
AGTTAAAACTAACAGATTTCAGGGGTGCCTGGGTGGCTCAGTCGGTAAAGCATCTGACTCTTGAATTCAGCTCAGGTCATGATCTCAAGGTTTGTGAGTTTGAGGCCTGAGTGGGGCTCTGTGCTGATAGCACGTGGGGCCTGCTTGGGATTCTGTCTCTCGCTCTCTGTCCCTCCCCCCGCCTCCTATCTCTCTCTTTCAAAATGAACAAAAATAAACTTAAAAAAAGGACAGATTTTGGGGTGCCTGGGTGGCTCAGTCAATTGAGTGCCCGACTCTTGGTTTCAGCTCAGGTCATGGTCTCAAGGTTCGGGAGATTGAGCCCCGCATCAGACTCTGTGCTGACCGCACGGAACCTGCTTGGGGTTCTCTCTCTCCCTTTCTCTCTGTTCCTCCCCAACTTGTGCACACGCTCTCTCTCAAAATAAATGCATAAACATTTAAAAACCACAGATTTCATTCAATCAGTATTTTATCAAAATTATCATTGTTCCCATTAATTATATGTGTGCTTGCAGATGTGTGTTTCTTTGTGTGTGTTTAAGGTAATGACATATTCCTTAGTGCCCTAAAAATAACTAAGAATGTAAAGTGCTCCTAAATCCGATTTCAAAATCGGCAGGGCAGACACATGCGAGATGATGAACCCTCACAGTGCACACTGATGGAAACAGTCAGCAAGGAGCCAGTTAATTCAAGCCATGAGAACTGTCACAGTCGCTAAATTCAGCCTTCTGCATTCCCTCTTGAACTTCACTCAGAGTGTCAAATTGCTTACTCTGGCCCTGCTGTTCAGTCTAACTGCCTTGTTTTAATTCATGCTTTTCACCCTGCGCTGGGCAAAGCCAGCTCTGAGCACTGAAATGTGATTGACAGATTCCAATGACGCTTCTTTAAGTAAGAAGATTCTGCACTTAGGATAGGTAGGCATTTAAAGCCTTGACATTAAAGAGCCCATGTTTTCACTGTCCGTGAAGACTGTTTAACTCATCCTAACTGGCAAGTGGCCTTTTATCACTAACTCTCACAAGGAAGATAATGTCATATGGTCTCTCTCTCTCTCTCAATCAATCATTTCAGTGATTTAGGAGGAATCAGCCTCATCTTGGAGATGCTAGAAAAACTGATGTGAATGAAGTTGTGCGTGAGTACATGTTTAGCAAGGAGGCTGTGAGTTCTCTGTGTGTGTGTGCATGTTATGTGCGTGGTGCTCACACTTAGTTTTTCCTTGGAATAATAATTGCAGAGGGGACCCAAGGCCATAAACACTCTAATAAGGCTTCTGCAGTTCCTAAGCCAGTTTCCTGTCTCATTAATTCACATTTCCCTATTACATCACTCACAAGTGGGAAACAAAAATTAGAGGGAAAAAAAAAAAAAAAAAGCCGAAGTCATAATGAGCATGAGAAGCATCTCATAGGAATGACTTCCTTTGAGATTAATTAGCTAAAATGTTCTCGTCTCAATAATTCCCTTCGAGAAATCTTGTAGTTTGAGGTAAGCATAAGAAAAGTTTTGAAAATGTGTTTCTTTTCTGGAACTTTCCATTACCTACTTTGAGAAATAAGGACCATTTTCTGAGTTTCAAACAATGATGTTAATAGGCATGAACACAAAAAGGACGTGTTTTTGTCAGTCACAAAACGATACATTGTACAAAAGGGGCATTAGAGCTGAGCTGGGCTTGAACGTGTATTGGGTTGCCAGAGCTATGGGAACCAAGCACTACAGACTGGGTGGCTTAAACAGCAGAAAATTTATTTTCTCACAGTTCTGAAGGATAGAAATCTAAGATCAAAGGGCTGGAAAGTTTGATTTCCACTGAGGGGACACAGAGGGATCAGTTCCTGCCTCTCTCCTTGGCTTGTAGGTGGCCATCCCTCCACTGTCCCTTCCTGTGGTCACTCCTCTGCAGGTATATCCCTGGGTGTCTCTGTGTCTCCAGCTTTTCTTGTGTCCTAAAGACACCAGTCACATTGGATTAGGGCTGACCCTAACAGCCGCATTAAACTGAGTCATCTCTGTAGAGGTCCTAACTCCAAACACAGTCACATTTTGAGGTACTCGGGGGTTAGCGCTGCAACATATTGAATTTTGGGAGAAGACAATTGAGCCCATAACAGAGAAGAGACACAGTTAGCTAGCTGGAGTATGCATACACGACACATATGATTTTGACCGGGCTGCTCAAGCTCTCCATCTCATTTTTCTGAACCATAGAATAGGGATAATAACGAGCTGTCACTTCATAGGTTACTGTACAAATGAAATGAGTTGGGCATGCAGAGGACCCAGCCCGGTGCTTAGCTCACCACAAAGGCTCTATAAATCTCAGCTAATCACAGCAAGCTTTTACGTTTTCTTGGTATCTCAAACATTTCCTGATGGAAGTTTCAGTTCATCCTTTCCATTGTATGGTTATAATGTAGTAAGTCTATCAGCTTTCTTCTTTCATCTAAGTCCCATTTAATCCATTGGGGCACCTGGGTGGCTCAGCTGGTGGAGCGTCCGACTTCAGCTCAGGTCATGATCTCGTGGTTCGTGGGTTCGAGCCCCGTGTCGGGCTCTGTGTTGACAGCTCAGAGCCCAGATCCTGCTTTGGATTCTGTGTCTCCCTCTCTCTCTGCCCCTCCCCTGCTCACGCTTTGTCTCTCTCTGTCTCAAAAATAAATAAAAACATTTAAAAAAATTAAGCTAATATAACCTTTGACCCTATATTTTTGGTTCTTTTAAATTGCTTCCACAGATTCTCAATTTCTGGGTAGTATTTAGAAGCAGCAGCGGCATTGCTGATATTTCCTGAGTGCTTTGTGTCTTGTTTACTTTTTTGGCAAATTGGGAACAGGATGTTTTGTTTCGTTTTGTTTTGTCTCCCTTCCTAAGTCTTTTGTTTATATCTGCCTACAATTTGTTAGCTGTAGCCAAAGCCCAAATAGCTATTAGATTGAGATAAACTGTGTAATTCTGATATTAATTCCGTTATCTACAGCTTTTTTGAGATCATATACTCAAGGGTCAACAGTTCAGTGACTTCAAATGAACAAAAAATAATTGTGAGAACCAGAATTGGAAACAAAAACCTCATCAATTTTGCCTCAATCCAAAATATTACATAACTGAAAATTAATGTATGAAATGAGTGTATTACATTAAATTAAAATGCCATATTATACACAGTATTGGCTTTTACCATGAACTTATTACATGCTAAGCCCTACACTAAGCCCTTTGCATGGATGACACCATTGAATCTTTACAGTGACCTTCTGAGTTGGGTACTTATATCTTTCTCACATTACATTTGAAGAGGGCTTGCCTGACACCGCACCAATGACAAGTGGCCAGCAGGGAAATTAAACCCTGATCTGCCTGGCTACAAAGACCAGCACACTCTCAAACACTGTTCTTAAACACTGCTCTCTGCCATTAATAGTCTTGAAGAATTGTTTCCAAAGAAAAACCGTACACTGAACCCTGCTCTTTTATTTTTTTTATTTTTTTCCTATTTTTATTTAAAGAAAAATTTTTTCAATATATGAAATTTTTTGTCAAATTGGTTTCCATACCACACCCAGTGCTCATCCCAAAAGGTGTGAACCCTGCTCTTTTAAAGAAATGCATTTTTTAAGAGACAAAAAGGAGAAGGTAACATATTTATCATGTTCCAGATACAGTGTGAGGTGATTTGAAGACACATCCAAGTCAATCTTTACAATTCAGTGAAGTAGGCTTAAGTATCTCCACTTACCAATTAGAATCTAACAATTTAAGTTAGTTAAGTAACTTAAAAGACATGAAGTGCCTACATGGTAAGATAAAATTTAAACCATATCTGGTTCCCTTACTTCTGTTGGCATAAACTGTTGCCATTTTTCTCAAAGTAGAACGTGAGTCTGTTCCTAGCAGATGCTTAATAACATCTAACCACATACATAGACTGAGGTCCTAGCCAATGACAAAATGTCATCTAGACGTCACACTTTGATTTATTAATGCAACAAATGAGGGGTTGGATAATTCTGAACTGTAAGTAGCCATCTGTCTCCCTTTCTTCACCTCTCTACATGTCGTTAGCTGTTAACCCTTTAGGGTCACTTTGCCAATCTTTTTTTTTCTACATGATGAAGTGATACTTTATGTCATAATCTAAAATTGAAACACAGAGAAATAGGAACTTAATTGCGTCTAAGATAAAGAAATTTCACAAAGAAAGTGATTATTCAGCTTGGGCTATGAAGGATGAGTAGAAGTTTTTTTAGCAGAGGAATCAGGGAAGGGCATCCCAAGACGGGAGAATATATTTATGAAGGCACAAAATTATGAATGAGTATATTTGAAATGTTTTTTTTGGAAGCTTCTTCAACATCTGTACAAGATTAATCATTTCTGTTTTCATTTTAGTAGTCTAGTTTATATTTTTCATTAAATATCTATTATATATTTTTTCAATTTTTCATTTAAATTCGTTAGTTTACATACAGTGCAATATTGGTTTCAGGAGTAGAATTCAGTGGTTCACCACTTACATACAACACCCAGAGCTCATCATAACAAGTGTCCTCCTTAGTACCCATCACCCGTCTAACCCATACCCCACTTCCCCCCTTCCATCAACCCTCAGTTTGTTCTCTATAATTAAGAGTCTCTTTCGGTTCGTTTCCCTCTCCCTTTTTACTATATTTTATTTTAATCATGTGTATATCTACCTCCCATGTTTAGCTATGAGCTTCTTAAGAATATGACTTAGAGATATTCATAATTCCAGTGCTTAGCATAGTAATTACTCAATACATATGTGTTTAAATGAACAAGACAATAAATAGATAATGTAAAGAAGTACCTTTAGGGGGTGACAAGGAAAGTTTAGCTAGAAAAGAGTGTGTATGAGAGAGAGAGATGTATATGTTACTGGATGAATGTATGGCTTTGAGGAGACTAAAGAGGTGGGTTGGATCTGATCATTAATTCTTTTTTTTTTTTTTTAATTTTTTTTTTTCAACGTTTATTTATTTTTGGGACAGAGAGAGACAGAGCATGAACGGGGGAAGAGCAGAGAGAGAGGGAGACACAGAATTGGAAACAGGCTCCAGGCTCTGAGCCATCAGCCCAGAGCCTGACGCGGGGCTCGAACTCACGGACCGCGAGATGGTGACCTGGCTGAAGTCAGACGCTTAACCGACTGCGCCACCCAGGCGCCCCGATCATTAATTCTACAGATACTTTACTAAGTTATTAAAACTTAACCTATAAGCAATAAACAATTGTTGGAGGTCTTAACAGAAGCATAGTAATATTGGGGCACCAGGGTGGTTCAGTCAGTTAAGTGTCTGACCTGTTCAGGTCATGATCTCACGGTCCGTGAGTTTGAGCCCTGCATCAGGCTGTGGGCACAGCTGACACTTTGGACCCTCCGTCCCTTCCTTCCTCTCTTCTTTCTCCCTCTGTCACTCAAAAATAAACATTATTATTTTTTTTTTTTTGAAAAAAGCAGGGTAGTATTGTGTGGTTTGCATTTTGGAAAGATGCTAGTTTAGAAGTGAAATAATTATGACCATAACATTTCTAGCACCTTGGTCCACATTCCCTCACCCCACTCCAGAGGCCTCCTTCAGATAGTGCCCTTAGGTTTTGTGGACTCCCCATGCCTTCTCCCTGGGAATAGTCTCTGGCCAAGGAACTTTATTCAATCAACATACATGGGGCGGACCAGACACGTGCGATAATTAATCCACCAACAAAAGTGGGGCAGGAATTGGCATAAAAATACTCCAGATTCCTTTGCAACTCAGTAGGACAATTCAGAGGTTGCTAAACACCATTTTTCAGAGGATCCCTTGTGCTGTTGAGCCACAGTTCCTCACAGGGGTAACCCATTCATTGACACTTGCTTGATTGACTGTCCTTTCCCTGTGTTACTTTCCCTCTCTTTTATCATGTTTTCTGGAATCATCTTCCAGATAAATTGTTTATCTTCAAACCTTTGTCTCAGGGTCTGCTATTGGGAAAATCCCAACTAAATAAAATTTTCATTTTCTCTTTTCCCTGATAGAAGGAAATCATAAAGGGAGGCTGGTGATGGTGTCTTTGTGTCATATCTATATGTACTGAAAGGTATAAAGAACCCACCAAACACTGTGGCTGTTTAAAAGAAAAGCTTTCTTATATTCTGGAAATTCACGTTTAAGTTATATGTAAAAAACAACAACAGAGAATAAATGTTGATATATTCATACAATGGAATTCTGCACCTTGGCGGTAATGAATTAACTTCCCATGCAAAGACATTAATGTCAAAAGAGTGACATTAAATGAAAAATAACAAATTTCAGTAGAATTAAGTTAATATAAAGTTCAAATATTGCCATAGGCTGTTGAGAGACACAAATATAGGGGTGAAACCTAAAGAAAAACAAAGGAATAATAACCACAAAACTCAAGAGAGTGATGACTTCTAGAGGGAGTGAGGGTAAGGAATCAGGCTGGGGTCTACTGAGAACATTCAAGGCACTGACACTGCTCTCTGCCTTAAACTAGGTAGTAGGACCCAGGTGTTCATTGTATCAGAGTTCCTTATACTTTACATATTTTTAATTATTTTCTAAATTTTTACTATTTAATAAAAACATGTTAAAAATAGTTCTAACGAGATGATGATGTCTTTTTGATGTTGCCATTGATGATGATGTCATTTGATGTCAACAGGTTATTTCTCACCAATTTAGAAGTCCAATAACCACAGGCACTAATGTTCTTCTTACCCCAGATGAACTAGCAAAACATAAATACTCTTTTAGCTTGAATAATTATTTTTGTAAAGGTAAAGCCAGTGTTTTTGACATACCAAAAATTGCAAGTCAAGTATTGAAAGCATTAATTTCTGACTTTTTTTTTTATTTCAATCAATTTGATTTACAACAAATCAGCAGGGGCCCAGGGAGAGCAAGGAACACACAGAACAGGACTACTCCTGTGAACATGCCCTTGAACACCTGTCTTCACATCCCCCCAGTGCTGGTAAGAGCCATCAGCTCAGCTCCACTGTTAATGTCCATATCATAGGTGTCCACTTGTGATGCCCACATCGTAGTTTCTCTCGCCAGGAACTGTAGGTAAAACAAAATACGTAAGTGAAATTCACGACGGGCATCGGTTATATGTAAAACAAATTTAGAAAGGAGCCAAAAGTGACTGGAGACTATAATGGTGTGTTGCAAAAAGGGTTGAGATGAACAGGGACACCTTTCAAGAATCTAGAATCCACCTGGAGTCAGGTCTTGGGTGCCACTCCTGGCCCATGCTTGGGTCCAGTGTTTCACATGATCTTGCTTCTGTAGCCCACTCTGCTCAAAACATTCTCTGGACCTCTGCTTTAAAATTCTTGTTCTTCTCTGGCCTCGCTGCTCTTGGATCTTGATTCTCTGTCTTTGCCCCTGTGGATTAAATATTTTGCTAAGTGGCCTACCTGATTCGGGGTTTCTCAAATTGATATTTTTTCTCAAGTTCTCCTTACATTGTCCCTTTAATCATAGAATACAGAAAAGTCTCATTCCACCATCAAACCTACCCTGGGCCTCCACACCCCAGGCTGGGCCCTGCTTAGGCGGAAAGATGTTAGACATTACCTACAGACACAAGAGCTGCCAGCATTATCAGGGGATGTTCTAATTAGTTGAAAATCTGTTTATTTTCTCTAGTGGACTCTAAATTCTTTCAGGTAGAATCGTGTCTTGTTCAGCTCTGCATTCCCCACCCCTGGCACAGAGTTAGTCCTCGAATGACATCTGAATGAGTGAAAATGAAACAGCATTGTGTCTCATCTTTTATTCTTACAAATTATTCTACTTTGATGATCTGAGCAGCTACAACCAGGAAACTGAGGAAAGGGAAGAGATCTTCAAATGGACTCAGAGAGGCTTGAAAAGGCTTTGGGATACACTAGATTTGGAATTACTTCAGATGTATTTCCGCCTTCCCTTTTAAGCTTTTGTTTGCTGAGAAACAAGGGAGAACACTGAGAGGGATTTTAGGAGCCTACGAGAAGAGAGTAGGCAAGAGTTTACTCTGCCATGGGAGCATGTACTGGCTCAGCCACAGGTAGAGGGCACACACACCCAGTGGCACTGATCTGGTCTGGCAAGTTCCGTGGCTGCTCTCTGATTCTGAGAAGTACAGATGGGAGAAGAGAACTGGTCTCTGCCTCTGTCCCTCCTCTTCCATTGCCCTCTGCCCAGTGGTCTTCTCTCTCTACATCACCGTTAGAATAAACATCAAAGCAACTGTATTCCCCAAGTGGAATCCTGTTCTCATTGCATCCAGTCATACAAACAATAGTCTACTATATTGAAATAGCGCATTTTTCATTCTTAGCATATTTCAGCCACCAAATGAAGAATTGTAGGAATGGGGACCAAAGTCCAAACTTTTCGGTAAACAGAAAAGCCAAAGACACCACACAATGACAGTGTGGACCCAGCATGGCCCCCTGGTGGTGGTGAGCAATACAAAGCCAAGTTCAAAGGGAATCACAGCACAGTCACCCCTCCATGGATTCCCCGTCTTTCTTTTCCAAATCCTCATCCCATCAAAATGCTGCTCCGGGTCTAAGCCTGACAGATAGGGTTTGTAGGGGACGGTACACCAGTAAGTACCTCTGCTTCGCACAGAGACCTGCCTCAGCCCCCAGACGGAAGATTTTCTCTTTGCACAACATGTTTATGTTTTCTTACGGTGTTACTTGAAACCTTGGGCATGCACCCCTCCCATTTTGTTTCAACAACTCCTAGACCAATAAAGCGAGGGCTTAACCAATGTGGCATTTGAGGAGACAATCACCGCAGCCAGGAGGAAGAAGTGCCAGGGTGAGGGGGAAAGAAGAAGAGGAGGAAGTGTAGGAGGAGGCAGAAGATAAATATTGGGAAGCAGAAGGTCCAGGTTGTTCGGCCTCCTGGGGAGAGTTGCCTCCTTCCTTCATCAGCAGTATGAACTCCTCAAGACAGTAAAAGTCCCAGGGTCAGGAAACCAGCCCTAGAGTCTCATTCTGCCATTCAGTCTTTATGGGTCCTTCGAGAAGTCACTTTAAGGTCTCAGAATCTTAGTCCCCACACTGTAAAATGGAGACAATCCATTTTATATAAATGGTATAATGCCTGTCTTTTCAGATTCAAAAATATGTGTGTCAACTACGTAAAATTGTTATATACGCTACAAAGTTCAGCTGAAGCCTTAACTAGTGTTCTCTCTGTACAATTGGTTAGCAAGGAAGCCCAAGTGATGTAGCACCTTCCCCAGAGAGGATTTTACTTCCTTGTTCCTGAGGCTGTAAATCAAGGGGTTCAGCATGGGGGTGACCAGGTTATTCAGGATCTGAACAGTTGCATCCAGCCAGGGGCTTGGGGTGGGCCTGAGGTAGATGAGGACCACCGGCATGTAGAAAAGCAGGATGGCGGTGAGGTGGGCACTGCAGGTGGAGAAGGCACGGCGTCTGCCTTCAGTAGAGCGGATCTGCAGGATGGAGCAGACAATGCGGCTGTAGGAGGTGAGGATGAGAAGGAAGCAGCTGAGGGGCATGAGGCCCACGCTGACGAACCCCACCCTCTCCAGGGCTGAGGTGTCAGCACAAGCCAGCTTCAGCATCACCGGGATATCACAGAAGAAGTAATCCACCTCATTGGGGCCACAGTAGGGTAACTGGAAGGTGAGAGTGGTTAGAAAGGTGGCCTGAATGCAGCCAAAAAAAGAGGTCCCCACGGCCAGGATGGCACACACCCTGTGGCTCATGATTACCGTGTAGCGGAGAGGGTAACAGATGGCGACAAAGCGGTCGTAGGCCATCACCGTGTACAGGAAGCACTCGGTACAGCCCAGGAAGTGGTAGAAGAAGAGCTGGGACACGCAGCCTGCATAGGAGATGGCCCGGCTGCTCCCCGAGAGGTAGAAGAGCATCTTGGGGGAGCTCACAGAAGGGAAAAATATGTCACACACAGACAGTTGACACAGGAAGAAGTACATGGGGGTGTGAAGCCGAGTGGAGGAGACAATCGCCAGTAGGATGAGCAGGTTCCCCATAAGAGTGAAGACGTAGCAGCCCAAAAACACGACAAAGAGCATGGTCTCCAGGTCCTCCGTGTGTGGGATGCCCAGCAGGATGAACTCAGTCACTGCTGAGAGATTCTTCATAGCTGTGAGAAAGGCAGACCTCTGAACGGAACCCACAACACCAAAGTCTGAACACCAACATCAAATTATCAAGCTTTTCACTGATGAATGCTTTGATTGTGTTTTTAACAGGCAACACCAGCCTTCTTATGAATGGCAAGATGTATATCAAAATATCAGGTAGTAAGAAATGCCAATTTCAGCACCACACTCCATCCCACTCCTGGAAGGAGTGTTTTAGAGAGGCTGATGGTTGTTCTCTATGATGAGATCAGAGGTTTAGAGTATATACAAAATATTCTCCTGCTGAGAAACCTTTTTCAGTTTGTTCAGTTCTCTCGTTAGTATTTCCTCTCCTTAGGCATCTTTGTATTTTTATACTCTCATGATATCTTTGAGTAACAAACTTCCACTATTCGTTATCCTTTAGAAAAATCAGCAGGTGGGGAGGGGGAGGGGGAAATGTGTTAGAAATCAGAGCATTTCATTTAAATCCTAGCTGTCTTGGGGCGCCTGGGTGGCTCAGTCGGTTAAGCGTCCGACTTCGGCTCAGGTCATGATCTCGCGGTCCGTGAGTTCGAGCCCCGCGTCGGGCTCTGTGCTGACGGCTCAGAGCCTGGAGCCTGTTTCAGATTCTGTGTCTCCCTCTCTCTCTGACCCTCCCCCGTTCATGCTCTGTCTCTCTCTGTCTCAAAAATAAATAAACATTAAAAAAATAAATAAATAAATAAATAAATAAATAAATCCTAGCTGTCTTTTTTTTTTTTAATTTTTTTTTTAACGTTTATTTATTTTTGAGACAGAGAGAGACAGAGCATGAACAGGGGAGGGTCAGAGAGAGAGGGAGACACAGAATCTGAAACAGGCTCCAGGCTCTGAGCCGTCAGCACAGAGCCCGACGCGGGGCTCAAACTCACGGACCGCGAGATCATGACCTGAGCCGAAGTCGGACGCTTAACCGACTGAGCCACCCAGGCGCCCCAATCCTGGCTGTCTTAGTAAAGTTTATGAGATGTCTGTGAGGGCATCTGGCAAAAACATAAACCCTAATAATAAGTGCTCATTTTATGTATCTTTTTTATTTTTAATAAAAATTTTTAACATTTCTTTATTATTGAGAGACAGAGACACAGAATGTGAGCAGGGGAGGGGCAGAGAGAGGGGGAGACAGAGAATCCGAAGCAGGCTCCAGGGTCTGAGCTGCCGGCACAGAGCCCTACGTGGGACTCAAACCCACAAACCACGAGATCATGACCTGAACTGAAGCTGAGCTGACACCCAACCGACTGAGCCACCCAGGCGCCCCGTATGTATCTTAAACTTCCTTCTTTAAGTGCTTTCCTTTGGTGATGGCATTCTGTAACTATTTGTAAATAAATGTTTTATGAAACAAATTATTGAAAAGACTTAGACCATATCCTCTTCAGATTACATCCCTCCCGACTTGAAAGGTCTTATAGCCCCATATCTTTTGGGTGATACTGCTCTGGTTCTTCTGGTGCTTTAACTTTTCCTAAGGAGACTTGAGGCAACTCTGAAATACTAAGCAAAAGAAATAGTAACAGCAAGAAAGCATCAATTTCATGTTACCGTGATGAAGAAATACAGGGACCCTTACAGTGGAAAGTCAAAGAACAGCTCAAACAATTCAAGAGCAGGGTATGGTGCCTGGAAGACACAGAGACTTCTTCCTGCCACTACTCATTTAATAACAACAACAATAATAATACACAGACACGTGCATATACATACATACCATTTAATGAATATTTACTGTGCTCCAAGGACTGTGCCCAACACTTTCTAAATGTGACTCATTTAAGTAAACCTATAAGAAGAAGCTATTACTACTATCCTCATCTACAAATCAAGGAACTGAAGCTTGGAAAAGTTCAGCAAGTTGCCGAAGGTTACTAAGCTAATATGTGACAGAGCTGAGACCCAGATGGGTTTCATTTCACTCAGGCTGCTTCGTACTCCTAATCACTAGGAAAACTGCCTTCTGCCTCTGCTTTTAAGACAGCCTGATCCACTGCAAGCAATGACACTCTTCTAGATGGGTTCACATCATTTTATAGTAAGATAGGACAAGCCTTCTTGTCTTCCTTCTTCCTGGTTATTTCCAGCCTTGACTTTACAGCACACCTAGTTAAAATAGAATTCAGTTTTAGAGATCAGACAACAGACTTTTTCTATCCTTTTGACCCTAGAACTTAATATCAGCCCCACTACAAGAGCTTTCAACCTGAGAAACTTAACAGAAACCCATGGGGGAAGAGAAGGAAAAAAAAAAAAAAAAAAAGAAGTTAGAGTGGGAGAGAGCCAAAGCATAAGAGACTCTTAAAAACTGAGAACAGAGGATTGATGGGGGGTGGGAGGGAGGGGAGGGTAGGTGATGAGTATTGAGGAGGGCACCTGTTGGGATGAGCACTGGGTGTTGTATGGAAGCCAATTTGACAATAAACTTCATATATTGAAAAAAAAAAAAAGAGCTTTCAAGTGATAGAGTCACATGCAACATGGGGATTCCAATCATAAACTGTGGCAAGTGACACTGAAAAACACGCCAAAGAGAACGACCAAACCAAAATGAGTCATTCATATACCACCCTGCAACTGAGACAAAATTGAAGATAGCAGAGAGGGAAACAGTGACATCCTGGGGGAGAGAGGCTATTGACAACCTGCTTCTTATTACACATTCTAGTCATACCTGAAGAGTGTCTCCTAGCAATGCCGAATTTTTATGAGTTCTGGATCACCTCTTCTTGGTCAAAAAAAGGCTCTCAGAGGTCTTTGGTCCTTACTTACAGTTGGATATTCTATAATTCTATAATCCTGTTTGATTTATAAGTCTATTTTAGGAAAAAGATGTTCCCAGAGACCAGAAAAGCTCCTGTGTGTGGACCCGCTCATGTGTGAGGGGCAGAGGTGAGCAGTCAGATACATTCTGGAGCAGTCTGGACATTCACATAGTCCACCTGAGAACACAGTCAAGTTTGCCAAAGTGTCATAACAAGACCTCACCTTTACTGTCTCTGAGCAGAACACAGAGTGCTCTAACCAAAGGAGCTTCAGTTCTCCTCCTTATAAAGAACCGAGTCTCATAGGGTTTGTACAATCAAGATCTACACTCGCTCACTCTCCCTGGATTGCCTCCTTGGAAATTTTTTTAGATTCCCTTACGTCGTACTTGAGGTATAGAGATAGCTCTGAGGGAGCAATTAGTTTTTTAACCTTATTTATCATCCAGCTATGAAATAATAGCAATAAAATCATCAGAAAGAGATGCTGTAAAGTGGGAAATAACAATGTTCCTTCAAGATCACTTACATGGTAGAATGAGCTTCAATTCTATCATTTTTTTTAGTTGTCTTTTACACTCTCAAGGCTTTATTATATTACCTGTCAGTTGCTTTTGAGGTTATCTGTACATTCATGTGACTATACAGTTATCTCTAATAAACATTACTATTAAAGACAGAAACCTCATCAGTTAATGATTATTTATTATGCATCTCCTATCATGATGTGTCCTTCAGGTCAGTAATCCTAAAGAGAAATATTTACATACTAGATGCATCCATAGCAGAGGACCCGTATAAATAAAGGGGTTGGCTATAGGGCATCTGGGTGGCTCAGTTGGTCAAGCGTCTGACTTTGGCTCAGGTCATGATCTCACCATTCATGAGTTCAAGCCCCACATGGGGCTACGTGCTGACAGATCAGAGCCTGTAGCCTGTGTTGAATTCTGTGTCTCCTTCTCTCTGTCTCTCTGCCCCTTGCTCAGTCATATTCTGTCTCTCTTTCTCTCAAAAATTAATAAACATTAAAAAAAATTTATATAAAGGAGCAGGCTATAAACCTTCTCAAAATGATTGAGAAAAATGATTGAATAGCTAATACTCAGTTAATCCATAGTAAACATTTACCTCAAGCTAAGTGCTATGCTAAATTTTACATTCATTATTACTTTTAATCTCCAATAGAAACCTTATAAAGTAGGTGGCATTTGACAAAGAAACTGAAAAGTAGATGAAATATCTTGAAGATTACACAGCTAGAAAGAAACTGAATTGAGATTCTAATTGCAAAGCCAAGGCTTTCAAGCATTATGCTTTGATGAATGCCAGAGATCTGAGTTTTGTACTGAAACAGAAACAAAGATATAATGTGGTCCTCAAGTGCTTGCATGGCTGGTAGTCTTGATATACGCTGTTCCATGTGATGACTCAGGAATCATAGGCAGATATGGTAGAAAGATTTATTTTCAGAATAGAAAGTGTTTAATTATTAGAAAATGTACATAGGTGAAATACACAAGCTTATGAGATGATTAGCTCCTTGTCGCTGGAAATATCCAAGGTGTGGAGAGAATCATCTTGTAGGTGTGCCATTAAAAATATTGTCAATTTGGGGGCGCCTGGGTGGCTCAGTCGGCTAAGTGTCCGACTTCGGCTCAGGTCGTGATCTCGCGGTCTGTGAGTTCGAGCCCCGCGTCCGGCTCTGTGCTGACGGCTCAGAGCCTGGAGCCTGTTTCAGATTCTGTGTCTCCCTCTTTCTCTGACCCTCCCCTGTTCATGCTCTCTCTCTGTGTCAAAAATAAATAAATGTTAAAAAGATTAAAAAAAAAAAAAGAATATTGTCAATTTGGATGAATAACTTGAATCAATGTTCTTACTAATTATGAAATTATTTGGTTTTGTTTATACTGTAAAACTTTTCAATGATACTGACCTAACACAATAAAAGTGGAATGTTTATTTAATGATGGTAATTCTACTAACCCCTATACAAAAGAAATGACAAATATGCCCGTAGTGGTTACAGAAGTAACTATTGTAATACCAAGACTGCTGTGAAAACATTTTTTTTGAAAGGAGAAACATAGGTCATGGAGCGAGTTCAGATGCTACTCAGGCAGGGTCTCACAAGATGAGAGTGGCCTGTTGAGATGTCATAGTGAACAGACCACAGATTTTTTTATTTTTAGACTACAGTTTTAATAAAAGCTAACATTTATTGTGCGTATGTGCTAGAATTGTGTTGACTGGTCTACATGTATTATCTCTTTCAGTTCTCCCTAGAACTCTATTAGGCACGTAGTATTATTTCCCCCATTTCTAGTAGGAGATTTAGCCTCATAGGGTTTAAGCAATTTAATCAAGGTAATGAAGTTGGTCAGTGGTAGAGCTGCATCTCAAATCCAAGATAACATGACTCTTTCCTTTCGGTTATCAAGAAAAATGTTCAGAACTAATTCTGACTTTCAAATACTTATTCATAACTAATATCACTTTCCTTGTGTGATTGTTTCCGTTTTCTGGTGCACTTTTATGTCATTTTAATTAATTCTCTCAAGAACTTTGTAAGGTGGCCCTTATGAGCCCTGTTTTACAAATGAGGAGGTTGGAACTCAGAGCATCTGTGACTTTCCAAAAGTTAGACCACAAAGGAATCCAGGCATTCCCAGGCTGAGCCGTCTTTCCACTACATCATTACTGCTTCCAAAAATGACTCCATACAGACAGCAGCTGTCCCTGTGTAAGAGGAGAGTTAACAGTAGATTCATTCTCGAGATTTAGAGGAGGCTTATGTATACCCTCACAGTCATTACTGTTTTTATGTAGTGTTTTCTGACAAGATTATGGCCGTACACTATGAGAGAAAGTGAGAGTGACAGAGAGCAGCTTGTTCAGCTCATGTCCTATTTCATAGGGTAGGAGTCCCAGAAAGTTCAGTAGATATTCCACAAGAGAGATGTCTTGCTATGGTATATTTGTAGGGAAATTTCCCTTATATTGAAAGCATCCTTGTTTAAATCAGAGAAAACCTTGTTTAACTCCTTTTTTTCCTCTACTCCAGGAATTTAAGTAAGTCACTGGCATATTCCAGAAACAACTGGTTTCTCAACTAATCATTCAGCAGAACTTTCTGATTATAAATAGCAAGGCTAAGTCTAGGCATTCTTGGTCCAGTGACAGGTGCTTTATTGTTTGTTGGCAGGACTGGGGTCTGGGGGAAATGGCCAAGTGAAAATTTCTTCCCTTACTGCAAAAACTCTGGAGAAGAATTGAACTATGAGCCAAAAATGGAAAAGAGTAGGATGATGGCTAAAGGGTGATAAATTTCTTAAGGCTGATATTTTTTTCCTTTCCTTTCTTTCTTTCATTCTTTCTTTTCTTTCCTTCTCTTTTTTCTTCTAGTAGGAAAGTGCTCAGTTTCTTTGTTTGACCTCTTGACAATTTAATGGTTTCTATGAAAGAGATGTGATCCACCTAATAGAGGAGTTAAAGTAATAAATGTAGGAATAAAACTCATAGTTTCTACATCTTTGGTGGTGGAGAGATGGGAATGATAGAAATATCAGGGACTTGAATACATGGAACTTTCTTGAATGATTTGGTGTCCTCAGTCATTACCAATTCCTAAGTGATTTCACATGCTTGTATCTGGTCCCCACTCCCATTATCAAAGCCTATGAACTCCTGGGACATGGTTCAGGTAGCCACATCAGGTTAGAATACTGGAACAGCTTCTGGATCAGAGATAGCAGACAGATATTAGTGGAATTATCACTAATCTAGCAGGGTCTGAGATATAGACCCATCTGCCAAGCAAACTACAGTATCCAATTTCCATGGGATAAGCATATAAGTAGGTCAAGGTTCAAGAAAAGTAAACTTTCTAGTAAACAACATATATCCTAGAAGAGACAGTATAGCATCCTTACAAAAGGGGGAATAAAGAAAATATATATATATTAAAATATATATATATTAATATATAAATACAAATAAATATATATTATATATATAAAGAAAACCCAAAGACAAAGAAAAAACTTGAAAGAAGCCTGAGTGGGGGAGAAACACCTTACCCATTAAAAAAAGAAGAAGAAGAATTATAGTAGATTTCTTATCAAAAACTACACAAGCAAGACAAGAGTGGGGTGAAATATTTAAAGTGTTAAAATGTTTGAAGAGCATAGGATATACTGAAACCAATATTGCACTGTAAACTAACTAAAATTTAAATTAAAAAAATAAGGTATAGGATATAAAATTCTTCCAGTAAAATTTCCCTTCAAAAGTGAAGAAATAAAAACTTTCCCAAACAAAAATTGAAGGAACCCATTTCCGGCACACCTGTTCTGCAAGGAATGTTACAAGGGATCCTTCAGGAAAAGGATCTAGGTCAGAAATTCAGATCAATATAAAAAAAAAAAAAGAGTGTTGGAGAATAAATAAATAAAAGTGGAATAAATGTTTTCTCTTAATCGATTTAGAAGATCAATTTTAAAGCAATAACAATAACAAAGCATTAGGGAATCATTAACATTTATTTTTTTTTTGAGAGTCAGAGACAGACAGAGCACGAGCAGGGAAGGGGCAGAGAGAGAGAGACACAGAATCAGAAGGCTCTAGGCTCTGAGCTGTCAGCACAGAGCCCGATGCGGGGCTTGAACCCATGAACCGTGAGATCATGACCCGAGCTGAAGTCAGTCACCCAACCAACTGAGCCACCCAGGCGTCCCGGGTAATCATTATATATATATGGGTAAGAGAAATGAATAGCAGCTATACCATAGTGGTGGGAGTGGAGGTTAAGAAAATTCTGTTATAAGGTGCCTACACTACACAGAAAGTGGTATAGTGCTATTCGAAGATGAACTTCAAGTTAGTTTCAAATGTATATTGCAAGTTCCAGGGCAACAATTTTAAAAAACAAGAAATATAATTGATGTTAAGAGTAGAGATAAAAGGAAGTCACATAAAATGCTTAATTCAAACCAGAGAAAGCAAAATAAAAAGGGAGAGGGGAGAATGCAACATATAGAAAACAGTTAAACACGATAGATATAAATCCAATTATATTAATAATTACTTTAAATATGGTAAGTATGTCAATTAAAAGATAAAGATTGTCAGAGCAAATTTAAAAAAAACGAGCTCCAAGTATATATGCTGTCTACAGGAAACCTACTTTGAACATAAAGATGTACATAGATTAAAGGGGTGAAGAACACACACCATGCTAATGCTAATCAAAAGAAAGCTGGCACAGGGTGCCTGGGTGGCTCAGTTAAGCTTCCAACTCTTGGTTTCAGCTCAGGTCATGATCTCACGGGTTCATGAGATCAGTCAGTTAAGCATCTGACTCTTGGTTTCAGCTGAGGTCATGATCTCACGGCTTCGTGAGATCAAGCCCCACGTTGGGCTCTGTGCTGACAGCACAGAGCCTGCTTGGCATTATCTCTTTCCCTCTCTCTCTGCCCCTACCCAGCTCACTCTCTCTCTCTCTCTCTCTCTCTCTCTCTCTCAAAAATAAACACTACAAAAAAATTTTAAAAGAAAGAAAGAAACCTGATGCGGCTATACTCATTTCAAACAAAGCAGATTTCAGAACCAGGAAACCCATCAGGGATATAGGTGTTACATAACGACGAAAGGGTGAATTCTCCAAGAAGATGCAATAATCTTAAATGTGTACACAATCTAACAAGAGATCATCGAAATACCTGAGGCAAAAACTGATGAAACTGGTAGGAGAAACAGTACATGGGCTTAGCTCATTGCATGAGATTTTTCTTGGTTTTCTTCTAGTCAATCAGATGCTAGAAGCACATGGACTGTTTTTGAGGAAGCAACGGCTCAATTGGGAGAGGAACGGCACACGCTACATGATCCCAGCGTGACTATGCTGCAACTGGGGAAAAGAGGCACTGGGTTTCATTAAGTCTATGCGCAGTAGGGTACCCTGCTCTGGAAGGTACTGGGCTCAGTGTGAGTGGAGAATCTCGAGGTAGTCCTATCTGCCATCCTCCTGTGGCCAAGTCTCTGCAGCCCGGAAAGAGCTGCAGGGTGAGGACGCCCAATGGGAGTTGAGCTCAGTTTCTCTCCTGGGCTCCTTGCCCAGATCATCAGTTCCTGAAAGTACAGATGGTGCTTTATATTTTCCAAAAACATGAGGCACCAGCCTTGAAAGTGGGCTTCGATAAATGTGCCAAAACATACTTGTTGATTATGAAGACCGACACTTGTTTAAATTTGAGGAATTTACAGTTGGCACAACATGTTACTGCATGAGCTCGAATGGAAAAATAAAACCATACTACTTTAAAACTATAGTCAGTTCTGTATGTTAAAGAAGACACATGGAAGATTGCTTTTGTTGTTATTGTTTTGTTTTGTTTTTCGCTCTAGAAGTTCCCAAGCTCTAGCCTAGTCCACAAGCTGAAGGGTAAGAAAAAGGAAAGGGAATAATACATGTAATTAAAAAAAAAAAAAATGATCTGTACAATAAATGTAAAGGGCCATGTTTTTATGAGCACAGGGTAGTTCTACAAGTTGCATGGTCTTTAGGAAGCTGTCTCTTGTCACAACATCAATAGGACCTATCTAGATGGCAGTCATGGATATAAACAAGCTATTTTACAAAGACTAAGCCCTTACTTCTGAAACTCTAATGTCCACGTGAATTACCTGGAGACCTTGTTAAAAGGCAGACTTTAATATGGTAGTTCTTGGGGTTGCCTAAAACTCTGCATTTCTAGCAAGCTTCCAGGTGATGCCACAGCCCTATTCCACAGGTGACACTCAGCCATAAGCAGACTTGTGAGAAAATCCTGGGAGATCGGTCTCCACTATGCAAGTCAGGCTAATGTTCCTGAGGTTCACTCAACAGCTCAACAGAACTCCGGTCTAGGCCATTCTCTACATAAGTGAACAGATACTGAGGTCCTCCTCAGTATTCTTGAATATTCAAGATGAAAGTGACAATGGAATTCGAGTGTCATCCCAGTTTTGCATATAGGTATACTGAGCTCCTGGGGGTTAAATCATTTGTCCATTATCACATAACTATTTAAGTGTATTGTCAGGATTCTACTAGTGGTTCTTTGATCAGTGTCCTTTCCTTGCCTCATGTGAGTCAGGAAATCAGCCTACAACGGAAGATGAGGGGACAGGACCCAGTGCAGGCATCAGCAACGTTGAGAGGGAAAATAAGGGATAATAAAACCAAGGCAGGTTCAAAAAATAAGTCCACAAAGATCAGACCCAAGAAAGTGCAGTGTAGAGACAGCCATTTTAATATTGATACAATAGTATTGTAGGGGACACCACGTCAAATAGGGTCATTCCCACTAGGACAGAGTATGTGGGACATGAAGGTCAGAAACAAGCATGGGGAGCCCCTTTCTTCCTCATGGGCTGAGTGATCCAGTCTCAGGTCTCAGGCAAAGGTACCTTTAAACCCACTTTTTCCTTTATTATAGATTATAGAGCCTGACTTTAGGCCTCGTGGGTTCAGGCCAAGACGAAAGATTCCATTATTGGCTTCTTACTAAAATGTTTAACAATTAAGGGGTGCCTGGGTGGCTCAGTCAGTGAAGCATCCGACTCTTTATTTTGGCTCAGGATCTCATGGCTCATGAGATCAAGTCCTGTGTCAGGCCCCACAGTGACAGCACAGAGCCTGCATGGGATCTCTCTCTCCCTCTCTCTCTCTCGCCCTCCCTAGCTCACCCTCTCACCCTCTCTCTTTCAAAATAAAGAAACTTAAAAAAAAAAAGTTTAACAATTAAGGAGAAACATCTGTCCCCAAAAGGTATGATTCAGTCCCGTCTCTTAGGCAGTGGGAGGGAAGGCATGTGATACTGGTTAGCAAAATCCAAGTGGAATCAACCAGGAAGGCCACCAGCAGTGCCGCCTCTCACAGAGGACCCGTGGAGTCTCTCTCTTTGTGATCTTGAGGTTATACTGATCCCGATGCTGGCTTTCAACCTCCCTTCCAACTCTTTGTCCTATCTTAGAATAGAAAATTGGATAGCTCAGCAGTCTGGTCGTGATGAGTATGTAAGATCGAAGGGAATAGGGGTGCCTGGGTGGCTCGGTCATTAAGCATCTGACTTCGGCTCAGATCATGATCTCACAG
The DNA here is from genome assembly GCF_024362965.1 of Panthera pardus. Classification (NCBI taxonomy): domain Eukaryota; kingdom Metazoa; phylum Chordata; class Mammalia; order Carnivora; family Felidae; genus Panthera; species Panthera pardus. Next base: position 94,090,741 of record NW_026526677.1, read on the forward strand.
TTCCCACACTGGGAGTCCCCAGTTCAGGTGAGCTCGAGCCCCAGTTCGGGTGAGCCCCACTTCTCTCTCTCTCTCCCCTGCCCTTTGCCCCTTGTGGGATTCTCTCTCTCTGCCCCTTGCTCAGTTGCACCATCTCTCTCTCTCTCTCTCAAAAAAAAAAAAAAAAAAAAAGACCAAAGGGAACAGGCGAATATAATGCACTGAATTCTCTTATTTAGGGATCTCCTACATCAGTGCTATACCCGTTAGTGGAGTCTGTGTCACCTGTTGTTCATGTGGTCATGCTGGAAAACCCAGAAGGAATGTAAATATCTAAATATCTAAATGCTTTAAATTCCTCCAAAGAAAGGGAACAGGTTCTGGGACCATTGGCACTTGGCTGAGGGTACATGTTGAGGGGGCAGCGGATCGCCCTACCCAAAGGGAACAGGGAACAGAGAGGCAAGGTGGGATGGGCATCCTTCACTTGTATGTCAAGAAACTGACAGGCCAGGTGTAAAAGACAAAAACACACCACAGCAGGAGAGCGTAAAGGAAAGGGCAGCAGCAGGGGAGAGGCACTTGTTTCTCTGGACAGTCTCCTCAGATGCCAAAGACAGCAGGGTCCACGGAGGACTTGGTAAAAGCAATAGCAGCTTTCACAAGCTTTTTCTTGATGGAGCCTGTTAGGAGGAGAAAACAAGAATTAGGCTGAGGAATCACAATGAGTGAACGCTCTTCCCCGAGTCTCCCCTAAACTGGCCTGCTCATCTCCCCGGAGTCCGGCTCCTGTCTTTCTTTAACATCCCTGACTTTTCTCTTCCTACTGCCCAGATTCCCTTTCATCTTCTCAGACCCCGGAAATACTGAGCAGCAGTGAGCTAATAAACCCCCGAGGGGTGAGAGCTCCAGCCCAGCCTTATACTCGGTACAGTACCGAGATGGTGAGGAGAATAAACACCACGCCATCTCCTTCTCACAATTCACAGTCCCCATCCTTGTCCCTTTCCCTCTTTACTTACCTCCCCCTCCCCCACTTAAGACTGCACTCTCAGACCCCCCAAGGAAAGAACTATGGGGGAGTCCAGAAAAGGTCTGAACTGGGAGAGGACCACGGGGCCTCCCTCTCGGTCATCTTCTAGCAGGCTTGGAGGCTCAGCACCTGGCAAGATGGCCAGCTTCCGACGGAGGGAAGGAGATGGGGTCTTAGGACTGAACTCCTACCTGCATTACTGTTAATCCAGGTTCTGGCCTTCTTTTCCAGAAGTTCCCACTCACACTTCTGGTGCTTAGCCTTGGCATGTAGCCAAACCACCGCCAGGACTGTGGCCCAGCTTGAGGAATCTGCATCCTGTACAACACACGGAGACTTCCCTGAAACCTCCAAGTTGGAGCAGGAGGCCCCTCGAGGGGACGCAAACACCTCCTCACTCACTTTGCTCCAAACTGCTGTTAAATGTGACGACCTGTTCTCTCGGAACCTCATCTGCTACTTGCAAGGCGTAAAGCCAGGCCCTGAACCTCAGGGCAAATATTGTGAGTCTTAAGGGTGGTGCTGAAAACTCCTACAAAATCCCCAACAAGCATTCCCAAGCTATGATAAGAGAATACGTGCATAATTTCTTTATATTTTTATAAAGTATTGAATGTTTTATTTGAATATTTGCCAAACCAAAAAAAAAAAAGAGGAATTACCCATAATGACATTTTTCAATTAAAAAAAATTTTTTTTAAGTTTATTTATTTATTTTGAGAGACAGAGATAGCGTGAGTGGGGGAGGGGCAGAGAGCTAGAGAGAGAGACAAAAAGAGAGAGAGGGAATCCCAAGCAGTCTCTGGGCTGCCAGTGCAGAGCCCCATGTGGGGCTTGAACTCACAAAACCGTGAGATTATGACCTGAGCCAACACCAAGAGTCAGCCACTTAACCATTGAGCCACCCAAGCGTCCCACCAATAATGACATTTTTGAGACAGAAAACTGATTCATAAGAAAGTGAAATGATTTGCCCAAAGTTGGCCTTCTAGCAAATGACACAGCTGGGACTGGAGTCACACTGTTCACTCAAGAGAGAGTCTCAGGCAGAGAACAGAAAATGAGTTTTAGGGATGCCTGGGTTGGTCAGTCGGTTAAGGGTCCGACTTTGGCTCAGATCATGACCTCACCAACAGTGAGGTCAAGCCCCACGTCGGGCTCTGTGCTGACAGCTCAGATCCTGGAGCCTGCTTCAGATTCTTCCTCCCTCCCTCTCTCTTCCCCTCCCCTGCTCACACTCTGTGTCTCTCTCAAAAATAAATAAACATTAAAAAAATCTTTTTTTAAAAAAGAAAGAAAATGAGTTTTCACCCAGGGTCCCACCTTCAGTTTATAGATGCAACAGATCAAGAAAAATTGTTCTTTTAGATCATGAGCCTTAAAATTTGGAAACAGCTATCAGATCCTCTGTGAGGAGTCCTGTCAATCAAAATTCTCAATTCCTTTCATTCTTCTTTAAAAGAACTGCTAATGTCAAAGCAATAAGAACCCCCATGCTTGATCTAGTCTAGAAACAAACATCACAGTGATGTTTAAAATATACCTCCTTAGGGGCACTTGGGTGGCTCAGTTGGTTAAGCATCCGACTCTTGATTTTGACTCAGGTCATGAAGTCACGGTTCATAGGTTCGAGGCCTGCATCAGGCTTTGTGCACTAACAGTGTAAAGCCTACTTGGGATTCTCTCTGTCTCCCTCTCTCTCTGCCCCTTCGCTGCTCTCTCTCTCTCTCAAAATAAATCAACTTAAAAAATAAAAATAAAAACTAAAATACACTTCCTTAAGTGGTCACATCTGGAGGTCGGTGAACTTATGAAATTCTATGACCACAGCCCCAAATACATAACACACACAGCTCTTCTGAAAATCCTGTGCCTTCCACTGATCACATATCACGTGCGTTGGTTCACATGAAGTTTGCAGTCACCCCAAGTCTCCATGTTGTAACAGGTCTTAAGTCATTTTGCTTCTATTCTCTGCTTACAAAATTGAAGATTTAGAAGCAAAAAGAGTATTTTGATTCCCAGTAAGTTTTTTCTTCCCCCCCAGGAAAAGTTACAAGTCATTCATTTTTCAAGGTCTTTTGGGATCTCAATTTTGTTACTGTTCTATCTCCCAGTTTTGGCAAATTTACGAACAGGAAAGCACTGGATCTAAATTTTCATTGAAAATATAAACCTCCAGAGAATTCAGAGCCTGGTGGCTCCAAAAATCTGTTGTAAGTTTGAAAAAATTCATTATTCAGTGCAATGAATTTTCAGTGAGTTTGTTCTCAGTCCATATACTCATTGTTTAAAAAATTCAAATTCCTTAATGAAATTCAGATACTCCAGGGTTCCTGACTCCCTGGATTGGTTGGCCCAGTTACCATGTCGAAGAAGGAAATGTTAGTCTGACATGTCATTGGTTTCCCAATAAAACCGAGTTAGAACATCATGATTCTTATATCTTTTTCCAATGGTTTAAAAATTATCCTTTTAATTATTTGTTCTAGAACAATTTTTTTTAATAGAAATATAATGTCACACACACATATAGTCCTAAATGTCCTAGTAGCCATATGTAAAAATATAAAAATAAACAGGTACAATTATTTTACTAATATGTTTTATTTAACCTAACACATTAAAAATATCATTTTAACATCAATATAAAAATAATTATTAATGAATATTTGCATTTTTTACAGTAAGTCTTAAAATCAGCATGTGTTTCACAATTACATCCCATTTTAATTCAATTAAGAATTTGGTTCCTCATTTGCATTAGCCATATTTCAATTGCTCAATAGCCATTGGACAAGTGGATACTGTATTAGTTGATGCAGGTACAGGATTTCTGAGGGTTTTTTTTTAATCATTTAAAAAATTTCTTTTAAGCTTATTTATTTTGAGAGAGAGAGAGCACGAGTGGGGTATGGGCAGAAAGAGAGGGGAGAGAGAATCCCAAGCAGGCTCTACGCTGTTAGTGCAGAGACCCGTGTGGGGCTTGAACTCATGAACCATGAGATCATGACCTGAGCCAAAGTCAAGAGCCCAATGCTCAACCAACTGAGCCACCCAGGTGTCCCTGAGGTTTATTTAACCACCTTTCCCATTTTGAAAATTCAGAACAACACCTGTCCTTCAGGCTTTTGGTCTTTGTCCATATTTAACAATTTCTCAGAAGATCTGGTAAGTTGCCTTGAAATTCTGGAATGAAATTTGTCCTCATTGGCAGACTTAGACACATTTGAAATAACTAGGTGATTCCCTATTAATACCTGTCCTGACTTCAGTGAAATTTTGCTGATTTGTGGGCCACATGCACAAATTAGTAGCAATGTAGATTCTGAAGACAGTTCTAGAACTGAATCCAGCTCTGCCACTGACTGGCTGGGAAAACTCAGACACAGTATTATGGTTCTATATAAAATAGCAATAATGTGAATAGGATTTACTTTAATTATTATGATGAATAAGTCAGTGGATGTTAAGTGCTTAGCATGGTGCCTGGCAGAGAGTAATTGCTCAAAAATGTTAGTTATTCTAACTAAGATGACTGACGGGGAATATGAAGTGAAAGAAGATGTTTGCTTTCCCTTTGTCATCCATCAACTCCCACCAACTAGGCTCTTAGTTCCTTGTTCGTTCTTCTCTAACATACCAAGAAAAATCTTCAACATCTATTTATTAGAAATCAATTTAGTCTATGGCCTCCTACAGTCTCCTTTCTCAGATGAGTCATGAATCACCCCAATCTCATGACCGACCCCAACCCCTTAAAAACATACATACTCCTTTTTCTTCCCTGAATCTTACCTTGACAGGGAGTGCAGACCATAGGTCTTTCAAACTTATACCTAGGATCCTGGCCAGATCTTCATCTAGATCCCAGGAACCATCTGCATTTTGGAGGGATATCAGCTGCACCAGATAAGTCTCTCCAAAGACTTTGGGGAACAAAAAAAGAGCGTGACAAATTATAGAGCTACGATCCCTTAGTATACCTGAGAAAGACAGGTCTTAGCATACCTGAGAAAGACAGGCTATAGTGACAGCGCAGAGCTAAGCAGATCCTACCAAGATACCTGTCATAGTCCTTCCCCTGGGAGGCAGGTATTTTCTCTGTGACAATGTAGGCCACCTGAATGAGATACTAAATCTAGGGGAGCTACACTTAAAAATTTAGCAACAAGGAAAAGATACGAGGAACTAAAGAACCCACATGATAATGCTGCTTAAAGTTTTATCCAGTCCTATTTAAATGGGCCTTAAAACTTGATGTATATTAAAAAAAATTCTACACCAGTGTAGCCTGAATTTTAATTATAAAAATTTTCAAAAGAAAGCAGATATAAAGGAAGCACCTAGCAACGTACCTCAAAGTGTAGTCTAGTGTCTTATCTGGGTGCTACAACAGTTGCTTAAAGACCACACAGAAAGCATCTCACATCTGGCTATCTATCATATGTGATGGTGTACTTAGAGCAACTTGGAAATTAGCAGGCGAGAAAAACTATAACTAGAAAACAATTCTACTCTAATAGGGGAAAAAATCTATAGCTCTGAATTTCAACACTCTTAGTTTGAACCTCAGCTTTGCTAACACTCAAAATGTACAAAAAGTATGGAAGGCCCTTCCTTGGCTCCATACAAAAAGTAGTTGCTAAATAGCTCACAAAAACCAGAAGCTCACCACTGCTAGGTAACGTTTCTTTCATCTTTGCTAAGAGGATGGTCAGAGCTGGAATATTCTAAGTGAGGAAGGCCTAGGAAACCAACACAAAGTAAAGCTACTCTGTGGCTACCATGAAGAATTTTCTCAAAGTGGCCAAGATGGCAGAACAGCATGGAAGTTCTTTTGCATCTCTCATCCCTGAAATGGAGCCAGATCAACACTAAACCATCTTGCACACCTAGAAAACTGACTTGAGGACTAACACAATAATCTGCACAACCTGAACCACAGAACTTGGCAGGTACGCAGTGCAGAGAGGTGAACTGGTGGAGAGAGAAGCTGTGGAGGGCAGAGAGCTGTTTTTGCTTGCAGAGAGAAGACGGAGATTGGGGGGTGGGGAGAGTATGGGAAAGCACCCCCCGGCAAAAGCGGCTGGAGAGAAAAGGAAGAGTATGCAAGGGACTGAACAAAAAAGGGAGAAAGGAGAAAGGAGAGTGTTTAAATTCCATTAAGACACTATAAACAGGGAAGCATAGAGTCTGAAACTCTACAGCTCGATACCTGGCGGTGCTCTGGTGGGAAGGTCAAATCCCCAGGAGCCAGATTCAAGGTCCTTCAAGTCCTCGGGCATTATGTCTTGGACAGGCAGTTCCCTTGCTTGGAAGATATTTGGTGGAGGCTGTGAACCATACCTACAGCCAAAGATCCTAGCAGACCCTGGAGAACAACCACATTCACTGGTGTTGGAACAAGGATGTTAAGAGGGAAGCCTGGTGCCAGATGTGTGTTGTGATTTGCCATAATCCCTGAAATGCTGCTGCTACACAACTGCATGAAATTTTTCATGGGTGGACTGGTGCCTAGTCACAGTCTCTGAGCATCAGCAGCGGCAGAGTCTCATGAACATTCCTTGAGGAGGGCTGGCACCAGGCCATTGCTCAGCCAGACCCTCCTCCAGAAGGCCAGAATGGGTCAAAGCCACAGTCTCTCAGAAGTGAGGGGCTGGGAAACACAGCCCCATCTGAAATAAAACTCAGGAGGGAGGTGCCACCTGGCAGCCTGACAGCTTCGTCACAGACAGTGTAAAAGCGAGAAGTGAACAGAAGCCGGAGACAAAGGAGGGGTGCTTGATTGCTAGTCGGGGAGAGCACAGAGCTCCAATACTAGAGACTAGGTAGCTGGGCAACGCCATTTTCATCCCTCCCGCACATGGGCATAAATGCCTCTATGTGACACAACAATCCACCCCTGTGAGGTAAGCAGCGCCATCTACTGGAGAATGGAGCTGTTATACTAAGCCCCGCCCAACTGGGCCAACAGAGCTCTTGAGGAACACCAAGAGCTAACACAATGTGCTTAGTCTATAGACTATAAAGTGATTCACAGTTCGACTTCTAGGGGAGACTGATGTAATTTCAATCGTATTTCAGTCTGTTTGCTGGTCAATCTATTCAATTTTTTTTCTTTTTCTTTTCTTTTCTTGAGTACAGAAAGAGAAAAAAATTATTTTTATTTTCCATTTTTATTAAAAATATATCTTTAATTTTTTTCTAAATTTTTAACTTTTTTGTAAATTCTTAAAATTATTACTTCCATCGTCTCGTTTTATTCTATTTTATTGTATTCATTTTCTCAAATTTTCAAACATTTTCCTTTTTTCTTTTTTTTCTTATATTTCCCTTTTTTCTCTAATTTATCAAGCTCCTTCAACAACCAGACCAAAACACACCTAATTTCTAGCATCCTTTATTTGATTTCTTTGTGTTGTTTTTAATTGTACTTTTTTTTTAGTTTATTAATTCCTTTTCTTCCTTCAAAATGACAAAACGAAGTAATTCACCTCAAAAGGAACAACAGGAAGAAATGACAGCCATGGGTTTAATCAACACAGATACAAGCAAGATGTCTAGACAAGAATTTAGAATCACAATAATAATATTAGCTGGGGTTGAAAATAGATTAGAATCCCTTTCTGTGGAGATAAAAGAAGTAAAAGCTAGTCGGGATGAAATAAAAAATGCTATAACTGAGCTGCAATCTCGAATGGTTGCCACGGCAGCAAGAATGGAAGAGTAGATAAAGCAGAACAGTGAATCGGCGATATAGAGGACAAACTTATGGAGAACAATGAAGCAGAAAGACGGAGACTAAGGCAAAAGACCACGATTTAAGAATTAGAGAACTCAGTGACTCATTAAAAAGGAGTAACATCAGAATCATAGGAGTCCCAGAAGATAAAGAAAGAGAAAAAGGGGGTAGAAGGTTTATGTGAGCAAATCACAGCAGAAAACTTTCCTAACCTTGGGAAGCACACAGACATCAAAATCCAGGAAGCACAGAGGACTCCCGTTAGATTCAACAAAAACCAACCCTCAACAAGACATATCATTGTCAAATTCACAAAATACTTAGGCAAGGAAAGAATCATGAAAGCAGCAAGGGGAAAAAAAGTCTTTAACGTACAAGGGAAGACACAGCAGGTTCGCAACAGACCTATCCACAAGAAACTTGGCAGGTCAGAAAGGAGTGGCAGGATATATTCAATGTGCTGAATCAGAAAAATATGCAGCAAAGAATTATTTATCCAGAAAGGCTGCCATTCAAAAACAGAAGCAGAAATAGTTTCCAAGACAAACAAAAATTAGTTTGTGACCACTAAACCAGCCCTGCAAGAAATTTTAAGGGGGACTCTCTGAGGGGAGAAAAGATGAAAACAAATAAATAAACAACCAAAAAAAAAAAAAAGACCAAAAGTGACAAAGACTAGAAAGGACCAGGGAACACCACCAGAAATTCCAACTCTACAGGCAACATAAGGCAATAAATTCATACCTTTCAGTACTCACTCTAAATATCAGTGGACTAAATGCTGCAATCAAAAGACATAGGGTAACAGAATGGATAAGAAAACTATATCCATCTATATGCTGTTTACAAGAGACCCATTTTAGACCTAAAGACACCTTCTGATAGAAAGTAAAGGTATGGAGAACCATCTATCATGCTAATGGTCACCAAAAGAAAGCCAGAGTAGCCATACTTATATCAGACAATCTAGATTTTAAAATAAAGACTGTAACAAGAGATGAAGAAGGGCATTATATCATAAGTAAGGGGTCCATCCACCAAGAATATCTACCAATTGTAAACATGTATACTCCAAACATGAGGCACCCAAATATATAAATCAATTAACACAAACATAAAGAAACTCTTTGATAATAATACCATAGTAGGGGACTTCAACACCCCACTTACAACAATGGACAGATCATCTAAACAGAAGATCAACAAGGAAACAATGGCTTTGAATGACACTGGACCAGATGGACTTAACAGATACATTAAGAACATTTTATCCTAAAGAAGCGGAATACACATTCTTCTCCAGTGCACATGGAACATTCTCCAGAATAGATCACATACGGGGACACAAATCAGCCCTCAACAATTTCAACAAAGATCAAGATCACACTGTGCATATTTTCAGACCACAATGCTATGAAACTCGAAATCAACCACAAGAAAAAAAATATGGAAAGATAACAGCTACTTGGAGACTAAAGACCATCCAACTAAAACATGAATGGGCTAACCAAGAAGTTAAAGAATAAATTAAAAAGTACATGGAAGCCAATGAAAATGATAACACCACAGCCCCAAACCTCTGGGACACAGCAAAGGCAGTCATAGGAGGGAAGTATATAGCAATACTTCAGGTCTTCCTGAAGTAGGAAGATGGTCTCAGATATATAACCTAACCTTACACCTTAAAGAGCTGGAAAAAGAACACCAAATAAAACCCAAAACCAGCAGAAGACAGGAAATAATGAAGATTGTAGCAGAAACCAATGCTATCAAAACCAAAAAAAAAACCAAAAAACAAACAAACAAAAAAAGAAAACTGTAGAACAGATCAATGAAACCATAAGCTGGTTTTTTGAAAGGATTAACAAAATTGATAAACCCCTAGCCAGTTTGATCAAAAATAAAAAGGAAAGGACCCAAATAAATCAAGAATGAAAGAGGAGAGATTACAACCAACACAGCAGAAATACAAAAATAATAAGAGAATATTATGAGCAATTATAAGCCAATAAGATGGGCAATATGAAGAAATGAACAAATTCCTGGAGACATATAAACTACCAAAACTGAAACAGGAAGAAATAGAAAATTTGAACAGACCCATAACCAGTAAAGAAATCAAATCAGTAATCAAAAATCTCCCAAAAACAAGAGTCCAGGGCCGGATGGCTTTCCAGGGGAATTCTACCAAACATTTAAGGAAGAGTTAACACCTATTCTCTTGAAGCTGTTCCAAAAAATAGAAATGGAAGGAAAACTTCCACTCTTTCTATGAAGCCAGCATTACCTTGATTCTAAAACCAAAGACCTCCCTAAAAAGGAGAACTACAGACTAATTTCCCTGATGAACATGGATGCAAAAATCCTCAACAAGATACTAGCCAACTGGATCCAACAATACATTAAAAGAATTATTCACCACGACCAAGCTGGATTTATACCTGTGATGCAGGGCTGGTTCAATATTCACAAAACAATCAATGTGATACATCACATCAATCAAAGAAAGGACAGAAACCACATGATCCTCTCAATAGATGCAGAGAAAGCATCTGACAAAATACAGCATCCTTTCTTGATAAAAACCCTCAAAAAAGTAGGGATAGAAGGATCCTACCTCAAGATCATTAAAACCACATATGAAAGAACCACTGCTAATATCATTGTCAATGGGGAAAAACTTAGAGCTTTCCCCCTAAGGTCAGGAACAAGACAGGGATGTCCACTCTCACCACTGTTATTCAACATACTATTGGAAGTCTTAGCCCCAGCAATCACACAATACAAAGGATTAAAGGCATCCAAATCAGCCAAGAGGAAGTCAAACCTTCACTCTTCGCAGATGACATGATACTCTATATGGAAAACCCAAAAGATTCCACCAAAAAACTGCTAGAACCGATCCATGAATTCAGCAGTCACTGGGTATAAAATCAATGCACAGAAATCGGTCGCATTCCTATACACCAATGAAGCAACAGAAAATCAAGGAACCAATCCCATTTACAATTGCATCAAAAACCATAAAATACCTCGGAATAAATCTAACCAAAGAGGTGAAAAATCTATACACCAAAACCTACAGAAAGCTTATGAAAGAAAGTGAAGACACAAAATAATGGAAAAAATATTCCATGCTCCTGAATAGGAAGAACAAATATTGTTAAAATGTCAATACTATCCAAAGCAGTCTACATATTCAATGCATTACCTATCAAAATAACACCAGCATTCTTCACAGAGCGAGAACAAACAATCCTAAAATTTGAATGGAACCAGAAAAGACCCCAAATAGCCAAAGCAATCTTGAAAAAGAAAACCAAAGCTGGAGGCATCATAATCCAAGACTTCAAGCTATATTACAAAGCTGTAACCATAAAGACAGTATGGTACCAGCCCCAAAACAGAAACTCAGATCAATGGAACAGAATAGAGAATCCAGAAAGGGAACCACAAATGTATGGCCAACTAATCTTTGACAAGGCAGGAAAGGATATCCAATGGAATAAAGACAGTCCACATCCGGATGGCCAACAGGCACATGAAAAGATGCTCAATGTCGCTCCTCATCAGGGAAATACAAATCAAAACCACAATCAGATATCACCTCACGCTAGCAAGAGTGGCCAAAATGAACAAATCAGGAGACTACAGATGCTGGAGAGGATATGGAGAAACGGGAACCCTCTTGCACTGTTGGTGGGAATGCAAATTGGTACAGCAGCTCTGGAAAACAGTGTGGAGGTTCTTCAAAAAATTAAAAATAGAACTACCCTATGACCCAGCAATAGCACTGCTAGGAATTTACCCAAGGGATACAGGAGTACTGATGCATAGGGACACTTGTACCCCAATGTTTATAGCAGCACTTTCAACAATAGCCAAATTATGGAAAGAGCCTAAATGTCCATCAACTGATGAATGGATAAAGAAATTGTGGTTTATATACACAATGGAGTACTATGTGGCAATGAGAAAGCATGAAATATGGCCCTTTGTAGCAACGTGGATGGAACTGGAGAGTGTGATGCTAAGTGAAATAAGCCATACAGAGAAAGACAGATACCATATGTTTTCTTTTTGTTTTTTAATTTTTTTTTAACGTTTATTTATTTTTGAGACAGAGAGAGACAGAGCATGAACGGGGGAGGGTCAGAGAGAGGGAAGACACAGAATCTGAAACAGGCTCCAGGCTCTGAGCTGTCAGCACAGAGCCCGACGCGGGGCTCGAACTCACGGACCGCGAGATCATGACCTGAGCCAAGTTGGCCGCTTAACCGACTGAGCCACCCAGGCACCCCAGATACCGTATGTTTTCACTCTTATGTGGATCCTGAGAAACTTAACAGAAACCCATGGGGGGGGGGGGAAGAGGTTAGAGTGGGAGAGAGCCAAAGCATAAGAGACTCTTAAAAACTGAGAACAAACTGAGGGTTGATGGGGGTGGGAGGGAGGGGAGGGTGGGTGATGGGTATTGAGGAGGGCACCTTTTGGGATGAGCACTGGGTGTTTTATGGAAACCAATCTGACAATAAATTTCATATATTGAAAAAAAAAAAAGACAGTCTCTTCAGCAAGTGGTGCTGGGAAAACTGGACAGCAACATGCAGAAAAATGAACCTGGACCACTTTCTTATACCGTACACAAAAATAAACTCAAAATGGATGAAAGACCTAAGTGTAAGACAGGAATCTATCAAAATCCTAGAGCAGAAAGCAAGCAAAAACCTCTTTGATCTCAGCTGCAGCAACTTCTTACTCAACATGTCTCTGGAGGCAAGGGAAACCAAAGCAGAAGTGAACTATTGGGACCTCATCAAAATAAAAAGTTTCTGCACAGTGAAGGAAACAATCCGCAAAACTAAAAGGCAACCGATGGAATGGGAGTAGATATTTGCAAACGACATATCAGATAAAGGGTTAGTATCCAAAATCTATAAAGAACTTATCAAAAGCCAGTGAAGAAATGGGCAAAAGACATGAATAGACACTTCTCCAAAGAAGACATCCAGATGGCCAACCGACACATGAAAAAATGCTCCACATCACTCATCCTCAGGGAAATACAAACCAAAACCACAATGAGATACCTACCACCTCACACCTGTCAGAATGGCTAATATTGACAACTCAGGCAACAATTGATGTTGGCGAGGATGCAGAGAAAGAGGATCTCTTTTGCGCTGCTGGTGGGAATGCAAACTGATGCAGCCACTCTGGAAAACAGTATGGAGGTTCCTCAAAAAATTAAAAATAGAACTACCCTACAACCCAGAAATTGAACTACTAGGTATTTATCCAAGGGACACAGGTGTGTTATTTCGAAGGAGCACATGCATCCCAATGTTTATAGCAGCGCTATCGACAATAGCCAAAGTACAGAAAGAGCCCAAATGCCCATTGATGGTTGAATGGATAAAGAAGATGTGGTGTATATATACAATGGAGTATTACTTGGCAATCAAAAAGAATGAAATCATGCCATTTGCAAATACCTGGATGGAACTGGAGGGTATTATGCGAAGCGAAATTAGTCAGATAAAGACAGATATCATATGACTCCACTCATATGAGAGATTTAAGATACAAAACAGATGAACATACGTGAAGGGAAACAAAAATAATATAAAAACGGAGGGGGACAAAACATAAGAGACATACAGAGAACATATGGAGAACAAACTGAGGGTTGCTTAGAGGGGTTGTGGGAGGGGAATGGGCTAAATGGGTAAGGGGCATTAAGGAGTCTACTCTTGAAATCATTGTTGCACTATCTGCTAACTAACTTGGATGTAAATAAATAAATAAACAAACAAACAAATAAATAAAAGAATTTTCTCATGACAACCCTGTGAGGTCAGTAGTTGTGCAGCTAAAGGAACTAAGGCTCTGGGAAGTGAATTTAATTTGCCTACAACCCCACAGCAGTTGGGAGGACAGGGATCTTACTCCACCTGAGACCATAAAGTCCTCTCTTTAACTAGCAGCCTAAAGGGAATGAATAAGTAGAGGGTAAATGGCAATGAAGATGTTTCAACAATTAAACAACTGTATACCACAAATTCTTGCTACAAGAATCAGAGACTAGAAAGAAGTTGCCTTTAAGCCTATTTTAGTAGAAAAGACACGTCTTAGTGGCAAAATGTACTTTGACTCAGTTTGTCCTGTACGTGAGAAGTCCGGCTGCTTGGAACACAGCTGGTGTTCCGAGGAACACCCTTTGGTGACAGAAAGAAAGTGAGTGGCCAGCATCAGGAAGATCTACTCTCAAATCCAACTTGCAAAAGACTGACCAGTACAGCGGGGACCCAAACAGAGTGGCAGCAGAGTTCTGCAGCGGGAGGGTGGGAGAGTTCTGCAGGCAAGCTGGATGAGCTGAGATGGCAAAGGGGGTGCGTTCAGCGAGGCCTTAACCCACACTCTGCTGGGTAGTTTCAGGGTCCTGTATTGCAGAGTAGTGAAGGTGGGCTGACCCTAGCAAGGATAGGGACGGGACAAATCTCATCCTCTGCCTGCCACTTTTCAAACAGATTACCTCCCGGCTAGAGAAAGCCAGGGAAGCAGAAGCGTTGAAGATTAGTTCTTTGGTCCCCATAGATCAGAGCAGAGCAATGAGTCCCATCTCACCTGTAGGGTGAGTCTCCAAGTTGGTCCTATTGGTGGGACAATGAGCTCTTTCCATCTCAGGAGAAGTCTCTTTGAGAAACATGCATTTCTTCTCTGATCTATGACCCAGAGCGCTGAGTGTGTCTAGTCTTATACATGTGATAGACAAACATGGGTGAGGAAAAGTCCCTGGAAACATGCTCACCTGGAGAGCACAGGCCCTCGTTAACCATGGGCTTATGGAGGCTTTTGTAAACATTCAGCTGACATGACATGCTCAAGTACTGATTGGTCCGTGTGGGCCGAGATGCACTAGGCGGGTAGGAGGACGAGGCCTTTAAACGAGCTGAAAACCACCAGTATAGACATTGAGACTGAGGCACCGTCTGCTCTCTGCTATATAGGCAAAGGGCACTGAGAAAGTGGGACACATGTCCTCCTATGCATGTCTGCCTCAGCCACCATCTTTTTTCCTTCTCCTGTGAGCCCACCTCCTGCACATACCCTTACCTCCTGAGCCCTTCCTGCTGTGTCCTCTGAACACTCGATACCCGACAATGATCTTTCCTGCATCTTTCATTTCATTACAGGAGGCTTCTTCCAACTACTTATCTTAACTTAAAACTAATCTTCTTCTTCCCAGAACTGTTCTCTCTCTGTCCCTCTCACATGGCGCTCTCCTGAGGTACCATAGTCTAAGTACCCAGGTTGGGGAGGTGGGACTGGCCACCTCGTTAGTCACAAAGGTGGCTTCCAGCTCATTACTCCTCCACCCTCACCTGGATTACCTTCCTCATACTCTTCCTGCTGTCAACCTCCAACCTTCTCTGTCACTTCCCATTATTCACAAAAGCATCTGAATGCTAGTTTCTAGACTCCCACTTCATTGCACAGCCTGCCATCATCTTGAGATTTCAGTACCCTTGTAGATAACCTATCCAGCAGCCTCATTCAAAGCGTCTTAACTTTCTCAAATCAAATGGCTTCAACCTCAGCCACTCCCTCCCAAGCCAGAATCTTGTTATCCGGCAGAATTGTTCCACCTGTACAAAAAAAAAAAAAGCAAATTGAAAAAAAAAATCCCACTTTTCAAATACAGTATCCAATCTTTGGAGCCTTCTAACTCAGAGATCTCTATTTTGCCTGGTCTTTGACTTCATCTGGACCTCTAAATCTGTGTCTCCTCTGCTCTTTCCCTATAGTCCCCTTCCTTTTATCTTCAGTCTCTCTCCTATTTAGCTTCGGTTCCAGGTCCAACACCTAACCACTCTCTTCAACGCCATGTCCCTGATTTCCTTTTCATGACACCCATCTGGTAATACCCCAACCCTGAAAGTACATCAACACTCTGCTGCTTTTGTTCTTACACCAAAGCTGCTGAGTCCTGCCAAAATGAATCACATGGACTGTGCTCCTCTCTGCTAGTTTGGTGCCACTAAAAAAGGCAAAGAATCAAAACTAAACTGGACCCTCAACACTCCTGGGCAAAGGCTTTATTTTTCCCTGGGAATTGCACTAATTGTCCACAGAGCTACTTGAAACCCTTTCCTCAAACTCTCTCTTCTACCTCTTTTTGTCTCAGACTCAGTAGCTAGTCTTGCGGTCTCTTTCACTAAAACTATAGAAAACCTATCAGACGGAAACTCTAAGCACTTGCCTCTCAGTTTGTGAACTGGAATCAAATTCCACCACCTTTCCTCTCCTTCCTGGCAACAGTGGGCGAGTGTCCTAATACTTGTCCTTCCTGGATTTCACTGCTGCTCTAGAAGTCATCGTCTCCCACTTCCTCAGACACCCGTCTCAGTTAGCTACCCCATTCCCCCCGCCTCAAAAGTGTCAGCCCTCCCTGCTGACACTCTGACTTGGGCATTACAGCATCCTCAAATCTCCCCCATTCTGAAACTTTAAAGAGATAATAACACACAAAATTCCACCTCGACTCTACAACTTCTGTAGACACCACTCTCTATTCCATTCCCTTTCCAGCTTCATGTTTATCAAAAGTGTCTATACATTCATTTCCTACCTCTCTTTACTCTTTAACGTCCTGTAATATGGATTCTTTCCTGACCGAAGCCAACGAAATCGCCCTTGATTACAGCAGCAAGAACTTCTCTGATAGTAACCCAATAGTCCCCCTTCAGTTTCTACTTTGACTTGTCTGCAGTATCTTACACTTTGATAATTCCACTTTTTAAAATCATATTTCATTTGTTTTGGATGTGCACTCACTTCTTCTCATCCTACTTCATTCCTTTTCATTCTGGTGTGGGGAATCCTCTTACTACCCATCCCTAGATACTGGGTTTTCTTCCGTGTTTCCATTTCGTCCCCCTTTCGTCTCACTCTGTACATGCCTTCTGATAATCTCATCTCTTCTCATGACTTTAGTTATTACTTACATGTTAAATATTGCCAAATGTGTATCTTCATCCCTGAGCTTTCCTCTGAATGGCAGAACCATCTATCTATCTTTCTACTGGACATCTTCATATGAATATGCCATAGGGATCTCAAGTTCAAAGTACTCAAAAACAATTCAACATACCACCCTCTATACTGGCTCCTGTTTTTTTAGTTACTCTATTTAAATAAATGGTACCACTAAAACAAAAATCTGGGGGCAACTTGAAGCCTGCCTCCACAACCAACATCACACATTCCCCTCTGGCCACAGAATCCTGCCCAGGGAATTTCTCTACCTAACCCTAACCCTCAAGCCCCTAATATCTGTACTCAAGCCCACCTGACTGACGCTTGAGACACCCATTCCCTAACACTACCAAATCACTACCATCAGCCACCTGTATAATCATTACCCATCGAATTCTCCATAGGCTACATCAGCCTCAGATTTAGACTGTGTGAATACTCAATGTGTATGTGTTCTTTCTGTTTTCATTTTTCTTGTTTTTTTTCCCCCTTGGATTATTTAAAATCTCCTTGCCGGTGGGATATTTTCTAGTCCCCTAGAAAGGGACCACAGCAGCCAGAAATCCTAGATGTGGAGAGGCAAGGAAAAAAAATTCAAGTTCACAAGCTTTTACTTCAAATGACGTGTTTACGTATCTAGGGCCCCTTGTGTCACATGAGTTCAAATGGGGTAAAACCCACTCACCAACTCTTTTGCATTGTGGCATCTGCGCAGCAGCACCCAGCAGAACCGGCCTTGGAATGTCCCTACAAACCAGGGGCCCCTGAACTGGCTTGTTGACATCCTTGTTGATGGCAATGAAAGCTGTGTGGGAGCTTATGACTCCACAGTCAATGCTGACTTTCAGCACATCTTTTTTAGTTTTTGCTGGAGTCTCCCCGAAGCCTATGTCCATGCTCTGGAGAAAGGCCTTGGCAGCAAGGCGGTGAATAGTGAAGCTAGAAGAAAAGAACCCCTGTGACTTAGGGAAGAGCACACACATACCAGTTCCTCAGGGCCCTCAAAAGTTAGCCTTGGCAAAGGGACGAAAAAGCCAGATAAAGGGAAAGAGAAAACTTGAATGGGTCGGAAAGGAGAAGTGTTTGTAGGGACACAACTGAGGCCCAAATTAAGAGAGAGAAGTCAACCCTCAAGGATGGCAGAGACCCTCCCCCACCCAAAAACAAAACAAAACAAAATAAAACAGTGAAGGAAAACTGGATTCTCACTTGTCATCAAGCTTGGGTTGTAGGGAAAATGTCACCTTATTCTCACAACTCTTGCCCTGGAGTGTGTAGTTGAGGCAAACTTCTCCTGTTTCCTCTTCTGGCTGCAAAGTAGAGAAGAGTAGATGTGACGGAAGGGAGAGGTCACCAAGAGAAAGGTCACAACTGGGGCCACTCCCAACCCAACACATTAAAATTTCTGACTAGGACCCAGGTAGCTCAGGGAATCAGAAACTGAAATCATGGAGAAGGGGGTAGGTGGGCTCCACCCGACAAGTGTGATCATTTGATGAGACTCCACCAGTTTTAAGAAAATTGTCTAGAGCAGAGGTCGGGGCCGTAACTACCCTGACTAGAGGAACAAACAAGAATTGGAACTCACCGGCATGGTCCCAGTCAACTGGGCATAGACAATTAACCTCTGACCCTTATAGAGGACAGTCTGTTCTGGTGAAAGCGTTTTAGCAGACAGACCACGAGGCAAATCCCAGTTCACAGAAACGTCCTCTACTGCGGGCTGTAGAGCATGTTTCAGGGCCCTAAGTGCCTGGTGGAAGACAGAGAACAGACTAAGCAAAAAAATAATAACGGCAATAATAACTACTATCAGCTGAATACTTATTATGCACCAGGTGCTATGCAACACTGTATATGTTATGCCTATTCCGTAATATTGTCCTAGGAGGCGGTAGGGGTAAGGGAGGATAAAGTAAAGGATGGCAGCACCCCGGAAAGAGGAACTTACAAACATAAGCAGAGGAAGAAGATGCCTTCCCTTGTGTGCACTGATCAAATGGGAATATGAATTGACTGCCTCTGCCAATCTACCAGACATACTACATTTCGCCCTTGTTCTCTTCGTCTCATTTGCATGGAGGATAGGATAGAGCACCAAAGTGTTCCTTGAGCACACATCTAGAATCCGGACCATGACGGTCACAATCCTTAGTTTCTTTCTGGTCTTAAACACAAAGCCCTGAACTCCTCTGGCATCTTGTCTCTGGGCTTCCAACTACTAGGACCAGATGCCATTTCTCCAGAAACTGCAGTAGGCCCCATTTACATCAGGTCAAAAGGAGCCCCACTATGTATTATAGCCCAAGGCGTTACGGATATAAGAAAATGAATTCTGGCGTCAAGATGTCGCCTCTGCCCTTGCGGCAGTGTCTCGCCCCGACCCCCGCTCCACACTCCCTCTGGATCACAAGGCCCTCTGAACACAAGGCCTGTCCTCACCTTGGCCTGCATCCTGTCCTTGCCTGTGATAAATTCTGAAGTGCCACCTCCTACCCGGGCAATGCCTTTTATGAGGCTGGTGGAGGCTCCTTCTCCAATCCCAAAGGAGAAACATCTGCAATTGTACAAGGATGAGAGGTTAGAGACAGACACTACAGAGGGAAATTATAAATTAACACATAATAGTCAAAAATACATAAAGAGATAAATAGCTGGTCTAGTTCCTTGACCCAAATCAGGAGACCAAATGCCTTAAATTAATGATGCAATTTAATCATCACAAGATGCCTAAGAGGCAGACTTATGCTTCATTTTGCAGATAAGAAACTGAGGGCCAACAAATTGAAGAAATATGCCCAAGATCACACACATACCAAATGGGAGAGATGACATTTGATCACTGGTCTATGTGACCATAAGATCCCCCTGGCAAAACAATATATATTACGCTGATTCTAGAAGCAGAAAAAAAAAAATCTTCGGACCATATCCTCATCAATTATTTTAATAATAAATCCAAAGAACGGTGGGAGAAAGTGGGAGAGGTAAGATCAAAGAGACACTATCATCAGCGCCTTGCTAACATTGTACTAGAGCCATATCTGCCCTGGAAAGACCAGTCCTAGGGTGGGAAAGGGTACCTCCTGCTCTTCTAGCTGGAGAGTTCTCTCCCTGCCATAATCCATGTGCACTAAATAGCTTTTTACTTACAATTTGGCTTCCCAACTAAACTGCCTATTAGTGGCAACACTAATATAAGCATTTTTAGAAGGCATGACAAGGAGACGTCTCATTGTAAATTAATGCACTGAAATTTTGGCTTATGCATCAGTCTGTTTTGAACTGGGTTAGTGTGAGTCATCAACCCCAATTCTAGTGACATCATAACATTCTGAACTTGTAGGGCTAAGAACCAGACTTCTAATTAGAGTGACCGACCTGTGACAATGCCCCTAGAGACCACAGCCTGCCAGCATCTTGATATTATCATCTTTAAATTTCCAATTTAGCATTGCAACAGTAGCCTACATTCCTTATGGCTTATGAAGGGCTTTTATGTGCATGTTTAAGTGTTGTATGTGTAAAACTAAAGCTAAACAATAGTTATGGATGGCTAACAACATGCCTAGGACTTACTTAAGTGCTTCCTATGGGTGACAATAATAAGGATAGTAATTACAATAATGGCAACAATTTAGCACATGTTGTATGTGAAGCACAGTTCCTAATGCTTTACTTAGGTATACCCTTTTAACCCTCACAGCAAACCCATAAGAAAAATACTGCTATTGTCTTTATTTTCAAATGAGGAAACTGAGATAGGGAGTTTAGCTGATTTATCCAAACAGCTAGCAAGCAGGTGAAATGGAACTTAAATATATGATATGGACCTAAAGGAGAACACCATAGGACAGTACTGCTCGCAGCAAAGCCAAAGTTGTTTCAGCCAGTAGAGAACTGGAAAAGCTGTATACAATATTCTTAACCATCTTTTTGAAAACATCAAATGGCTTCAAAGACAATAGGAATGTATGGGCCATGACCTGGGAGAGGAGAGAGGCCAAGAGAGGTGGGACTGGTATCTGGTTACCTGTTACCCTTGAAGATAGTGCCAAGTACAAAATAGATGGCTCAAAAGACTGAAGAACTAAGCGGTTTCAGACTTGGACTTTCCAAAGAGAAGTTGCCCTTACAGACACCTCAGGGCTTTTTTTTTAAACACAACCCTGCAGAACTACTCCCCAGAGGTAGAGATGACTCTGAAAGGAACCAGCCGTCAAATGTCTGAAGCTCATTTGGCTCTAATTGGACTAGGATGCTCTGCTTCTAGTCTCCCAACCTGTCAGAAGGAAAGAGTCAATCCTCGCAGAGGGAAGAGAACATCATCTAGAGGCTCAGAGGAGTTCTAGAACTTTTCATATAGAATATCTGACACCTAACAAAGGAATAGAAAATCCCCAAATATTGGGGAATTACACATGATACTTCTGAATAATCTAGGCTTTAAAAAATTGCAATGATACTACTCTTACATGGATGCCAATGGAAAATGACAGATCCCTTGGGGCACCTGGGTGGCTCAGTCGGTTAAGCGGCCGACTTCGGCTCAGGTCATGATCTCGCGGTCCGTGAGTTCGAGCCCCGCGTCGGGCTCTGTGCTGACAGCTCAGAGCCTGGAGCCTGTTTCAGATTCTGTGTCTCCCTCTCTCTGACCCTCCCCGTTCATGCTCTGTCTCTCTCTGTCTCAAAAATAAATAAACGTTAAAAAAAAATTTAAAAAAAAAAAAAAGAAAAGAAAATGACAGATCCCAATTTAGGATTCAGATAGATATGTTTAAATGTATACATCTAAACGCATGCATTAGAAAAGAAAAGTCTAAAACTCAACTGCCTAGGCATCCATCCCCAGATGTTAGAAAAAGAACGGCCAATAAACCCAAAGAATTTAAAGGGAAATGAAAATAATAAAGATTGGAGTGACATTATTGATAGAAAAAACTACCATACAATAGAGAGGGTTAAAAAAAAAAAAAACACCTCAAAAGTGCTCTGAAAGGATTA
This sequence comes from Panthera pardus, assembly GCF_024362965.1. Taxonomy (NCBI): domain Eukaryota; kingdom Metazoa; phylum Chordata; class Mammalia; order Carnivora; family Felidae; genus Panthera; species Panthera pardus. The sequence continues at coordinate 94,112,541 of NW_026526677.1, forward strand.
TTAAAATTGACAAACATTTAGGGCGAGGAAAAAAAACAAAGAAGACACAATACCCGACATCAGGAATGAAAAGGTAATATATCACAGATTCTACAAAATTTAACAACAGCATAAGGCAATATAGCATAAGAGAATTTTATCCAAAGACATTTAAAATTCAGATAAAATATACAAATTCCCATAAAAAGCAAAAATGTATAAAAGTAGGAATAGTGCATTTCAAAAAAAAGATATTTAAAAAATTTCCCACAAAAAAGGCCTCCTGACAACTTCTCGTAAACATTTAATAAAGAGCGGTGCCTGGGTGGTACAGTGGGTTAAGCATCTGACTCTTGATTTTAGGTCAGTCATGATCTCATGGTTCATGGGTTTGAGCCCCGCATTGGGCTTTGCACTGACAGTATGGCGCCTGCTTGGGATTCTCCTTCTCTCTCCCTCTCTCTCTGCCAAAGCAAATAAATAAACTTAAAAAATTGTTTTTTAAAAACATTTCAAAAAGAAAATCTTTCAGATAATAGAAAAATAGACAATAGCTCATTTTCTGATGCCAGAATAACAATGACATCAAAACCTGACAAGAATAGTATAAGAAAATATATGTTGACGTTTCTCATGAAAATATATGTAAAAATCTTAAAGTTGAAAAAAAATCCTGAAGTTACCAACCAACTGAATCCAAAAATACATAAAAAAAAAAAATGTTAATAGATCACAACTAATTTGGGTTTATTTCAGAAAGGCAAGGTTGGTCTAACACTAGTCATTATAATTCACACATGAAAAGAAAAAAGGATAAAATCATACACTCATCTCAACAGATACATAAAATGCATTTGATGTAATTCAACAATCATTCATGGTTTTTGTTAGAAAAAAAAGAAAGAAAAAATAACTCTCAAAACAAATAAAATTTCCCTAATCTGATAAAGGATATCTACAAAAAAGCCTATAGCCAACAATCATACTTATTGATGCAGTGTTGAACATGTTCCCTCTGAAGTCCAAAACAAGGAAAGAATGCCAGCTATGACCACATCTATTCAGGTTTATACTAAAGTTTTTTTCCATGGCAACAGGGAAGGGAAGAAAAATAAAATCTATAAGAATCTGCAAATATACTATTAGAATTCATATTTAAATAAGGCAAAGTCACTGAATAAAAGGTCCATGTAAATTTTAAAAGCTATTATAATCAATTTCTATTTAGAAATAAATGCCCAGTAAATAAAATGATTTTAAAAATACTATTTAAAATAGTATCTAGGGCACCTGGGTGGTTCAGTCAGTTAAGTGTTCAACTCTGGATTTCGGCTTAGGTCATGATCCCACAGATTGTGGGATCAAGGCCCATGTCTGGATCTTTGCTGGCCGTGTGGGGCCTGCTTGGGATTCTCTCTCCCCTTCTCTCTCTCTGCCCCTCCCCTCCCCTCAAAATAAATAAATAAACATTTAAAAATCAAAAGAGTATCAAACACTTAGGGAAAAATCTAATAACAAACGCATGAAGACCTCTACACAGAGAATTATAAAACATTACAGAGAGATTTTGTATGTATTGTTGGATTAAGGAAATGAGTACATTTACTAATTTTATGGGAAACCAGGTTTGTTACCATAGAGGAAAAAAGGCACAAATATGGAATAGAAGAAAAAAGAGAAAGAATGTTATGTTATTACCTTGGAAGTAGGGGTATCAGTTAAAACAAATTCTTTTAATAGTTGCTAGTTCTGTCTGCCAAAAATGGCTACAATCAAGAACAGCCCCATAACAGAGTTATGCCTGATACTCAAATATTGACCTCTATTTGTCATTTTCACTGAAAGAAACTAGGCTTCTTGTAGAAATAACTGGCGATAGGGATGGAAAAGTGTAGATGAGTCTGTACTCTTTTATAAGAAAGAAAGGAAATATTCAAACACCAAAGAGACACATGAAAAAGACATAGGAATAAGTGAAACGCAGCTCCCACTGGCCAAAACTGGAATTTTTGAAAATCTAAATGAAAACTGAAAATAATGAACCTTAAAAAATTGAAAAACAATCCAAAATTTTGGAAGAATCCCAAAGTATATATTCGCACAACAAAAGGAAGGGAGGGAGGGAGGGGGAAGGAAAATCTTTTTTTTTTTAATGTTTATTTATTTTTGAGAGAGCACAAGAAGGGGAGGGGCAGAGAGAGGGCAACAGAGGATCCGAAGCAGCCTCTGCACTGAGAGCAGTGAGTCTGCTGTGGGGCTCAAACTCATGAACCGCAAGATCATGACCTGAGCTGAAGTCAGATGCTCAACCGATTGAGCCACCCAGGCACCCCAAGAAACGCTTCTTTACAGTAAGATGCCAACTAATCTGGAAAAGTTGACAGGACTTAAAAATCACCATTTGTAACCACTGACAATAATAACGTTTGGGTAATAATCATCAATGAATGCTGGATCTACAGAGTAAACATCTGTTGAGAACAAGATGTTTAACAAAATTTCCAAGTTTTCTGTCAGATACCACTTTTTAACGAAGTGGTCAAACCTATCAGCAGACTCAATGTTACTTTTGGAATATTTCTTCCCAAAATATTTAATATTAACCTAAGCGTGAATTTAAGTAATCAAACACAAACATAAATTGAGTCTCTACAAAAATAACTAGATAGCCCTCTTTAAAAATATCAGTGTCATGAAAAACAATGAAAGGCTGAGGATCTCTCCCGGAGTAAAGAAGATTAAGGAAACATAGCAATGAAATAAGATGTTTGGTCTTAGATTTCCTCTGGGAACAAAAGCAAAGACAAACAAAGAAAAATCTGTAAAGGACAGTATTAGAAAGCGTGGCAAAATATGGCCTGAATTTAGATAGTATCATCTCAACATTAGATATCCTGAGTTTAATAGTTTCATTGTGGTTATACATCAGGATGTCCCTGTTCTTAGAAGATAAGGTGTGTTATTATTTGCATGTGAAGAATTACAGTATCTGTGGTTTGCTCTCAAATATTTCAGACAAAAAATAGGTGAGGCAAATGTGCTAAAACACGGACCTCTGGTAGAAGGGTATATGAGTGTCTATTGTTCTATTCCTCCAACTTCTCTACAGGTTTCAATTTTTAAATAAAATATTGGAAACACACATTCAGAAGAATCAAGAAAGACCTAAATAAATGGATGGACACACCATCTAAATAGATTAGACTACTCAATATAACAAACACTAACCTGTCCCAAAACTGATCTATAAAATCAATGCAATTCTCTCTCCTTTTTTTAAGTAATCTCTATGCCCAAGATGGGGCTTGAACTCATAGCCCCGAGATCAAGAGTCACATGCTCTACTGACTGAGCCAGCCAGGCACCCCTAAAGTCAATGTAATTCTAATCAGTATCTCAACTGTCTCCTTTTTTTGGTAAAAACTGACAAATGAATTCTAAAATACAAATATAAAGAGTCATGAACAGCTGAGACAATCTTGAAAAAAAAAAAAAACAAAGTTGAAGACTTACTCTATTGGAAATCAATATTTATCAGAGAGCTACGTAAATTTATCTGGTATAGTACTGGCACATGTCTAGATAAATAGACTAATGGGATGGAACAAAGGATCCAAGAACAATTACTACATGTGTAGATGCTTATCTGTGACAAAAATGACACTGTACATCAGTGAGAACTTTTCAATAAATGGTACAGGGTCAATATGATATCAACATGAGAAGATAATGAAAATTGGCCCCTACTTCACACAACACACACATACAAAATCCATGTGAACTACAGATCTAACTCTCTCTCTCTCTCTCTCTCTCTCTCTATATATATATATATATATACATACATACACATATAACTATCTATTAATCTATGGAATACTACACACCAATGAAAATTAACCACGGCTCCATGCAAAATAGGTGCGAATATCAACATACTACTGAGGGCAAGAAGTAAAATACACAGAAACAAAAACATATTGTATAACCCACTTATTTTTACTTGAAAACAAGCAAAAATAATCCATGGTGTTACAGGTCAGGAAAGCTATTTCCTTTGGAGAGGTAAAAGTTGGTAGTGATCAACTCTGTGATTCACCCAGCTGTATACTTAGGATTTGTGTAGTTTTGTGTATGTTTTACTTTGATAAAAATGGTTATAGTTTAAAAAAAAAAAAAAACTGTCTTGGGGCACCTGGGTGGCTCAGTTGGTTAAGTGTCCAACTTCGGCTCAGGTCATGATCTCACTGCTCGTGAGTTCGAGCCCTACATCGGGCTCTGTGCTAACAGCTCAGAGCCTGGAGCCTGCTTCAGATTCTGTCTCCATCTCTCTGCCCCTTCCCCACTCCCTCTCTGTCTCTTTCTCTCTCAAATATGAATAAAACATTAAAAAAATTTTTTAAACTGTCTTACTATTCAATTTTTGTTTCCATATGGTTTAGACATTATTTAGAAAATGACTTTTATCTTTTACTAGAGAGGGGAAAATGATATAGAAAAAGCTTGTTAGCTAGTAAAACTAAAATTCTTGAATCACTCTCTCCTCTGAAAGGAATGTCAACCCTGGTAGCAATTGGCAGTAAACCACATGTGCCACTACCCGGGTCAGTCACCCAGAACTCACATTCTCTTCCTACCTGTGCCTCAGTCTGTGGTTCCGAACTTCTTTAATTATACTGAACGTGTCAGTAACTTCTCCATCTGTGAAGACAAAAAGCTGTAGATAGAAAGAAGACATTCGTCAAATCTCTGTGAAGATGATTTTTTAAGACGCCAGAATTTGCCCTTGGGAAAAATCAACTGTTTCATTCCAGAGACTACAGCCCCTTCAGACGGGTGTGAGGTCCCTAACGTTCCATGGTCACTTGCACCATATTCTCACACGGCTTGTTCGGGACCTGGGATTTTCATCACCTCCCCTTCTCATCTCATCTAAAACTTTTGTGGGACTCCACAAAATAACTTCCACCACCCACCGCCCACAGCACGGAGCTAAGGAAAGGAATTCTATTAAACGCTTCTTGTCTCTTGTCTTATTCTCTTCACTGCATGATAGAAGACTCTGAATTTTATGTCCTATTTTAACAAACCTACAACCAAGCTCAGGGGGATGGATTCTTGAACAGAGATTTCATACTCTCTGTTGCCTTCTCCTGGCTCTGTTGCAGTTGTTCCTACCTGTAGGGGGTGGCCCGGGATGGAAGGTTCTCTGTAAATGACCTGGAGTGGTGTCAAGATTTCCGTGCCCCCTAGGTCCGCCCGCATAAGTTTAACTCTCCTCAGTGCCTCTTCCATGGTATCCTGAGTGTATTTCACACTATTCCTGAGAAAAACAAACACGCCCAGTGATACGATAGCTGCTCAACACCACCCAGTATCAAGTCCCTGAACTGACATACCCCCACTATAAACAACCTCACCTGAAACACCCGACGCCAAAGTCAACTGTGCAAGGAACCCCTCTAACAATCTACTTCTGTCTTTGAAGTTTCCTTTTGGACTCTCTGTAGGCTTTCTAGAAACTTACGGAAAGAATGCCTCGAAGGAAGATCCAAATGCATAGATATTGAAATAACAGTTTACAGGCAAACTCTTCAGCAGCAAAATCAGTGTTTCCTGAAGGAAGAGAGTACAAGGAGACAGTGAGACAGGCTCCTCCCAGACACACAGACCCTCCCAGTGTAATTCTTACAGGGGTGGGCCTTCCCACATTTCATGACTCCAGGCCCTTATATCCCAAGGCTATTCTCAGAGTGGTCATGTTAGATGTAGCTCAGAAGGGGAAAGTTCCAGATGGACCCCAATTTAACTCTTGCGATTCATCCTCCTTTGTGCCCGTGACCAGAAAAAGAAAGTAACTAGCTTTACCTTGGCTGCCTCTATGCGCAACTGTGATTTATCCTGTTTACTTATGGGGCACTGCATACTCCCTGAGCAGTCCATGAGGAAGACGAATTCTCCACAGATAGCTGATGGCTCAACTTCTGGGATATTTGGGTAGAAACACACCATCGCAGATGGATCTTTCATCAAACCATCTAATTTGAAAAGATAAGGACACCAGAACATGAAAAGGAACCCAAGAATACCGAAGACCCCAAGAATCGGTGTAGTCAGTTACATAGGGAGCTGAGAAAATCCAAATCTAAAATGCTATTTGCTCTTCATACTGTATATCCTGGCAGAGGGTTTGGGGTGAGTTATAAACATATAAAAGATAGAGAAGCAGAAAAGATATGGAAGAAAAAAAGAAGGTAGAGGTCACAGGTACAACCAATAATTAAAATATATAATTGGATGCTAGTTTCCTAGCAGGGAGGTAATTGAGTGAAATGCCTGAAGTTAAAATGTTCTGGAATTTGCCAGAAGAATCGAGCTAATTTATTGGCAGGGACACCTTCTCTTCAGATCAAATCAATAGGAAATTATGTGGGTCCTTGTTTAGGTCTTTAATTACACTTTTGAAATAATGAAGGCTCACGGGCAACTCCTATGTTGGCAGTTTACAAGAGCTGAAAGTGTCATACACACCAAGGAAAGTCCTCTGCTTTGGGGATGAAACATTTAATGATACTCTCCGGAAGTGGGATGTGTGTTAGACTCTAACAGCATCATCCAAGCAACACTGTGAAGGAAACCATGGGAGTCTGACCCATGTTACCAGGCTGTCACAGCTTTGGTTTTATTTTGAGGAACAAGTGAACACTGAGGCAAGAATTGAAATGTTAGTATTGAGACAGAGATGAAATGAGAATGGCTGGGTGATTAGATCCACTCCAGTTTTACAGTTCAGAGAATATAAGAGGACAAAGAATTAAATTCCCGTATCTTGCTGTTATAAAGTGATTCCAGGATTTATAGGTTTAAATACTCAGTAGCCTTGGGATTCAATACGACTACAGGATGTGGCTCGTTTTAATCTCTTACCCTTGGGATACCCCAATGACCAAACTGGCTTCCAAATGAAATGGGCGCAGCTCATCAAATATTTGCTTGAATGCTAGTTCAAGAATAACTTCTAAAAAATCCAAATCGCTGCATACAGAATGGAAGGGTAGCTTTTTTTTTTTTTTTTAATGGGTAAGGTAAATTCCATTCTATTTAAAGAGGCAACTTATTGTAGTGGGATTGGCACTGGACTGGTAAATCAGACAATCTGCCATGACAATGAAACAGGTGCGTATGTTTAATGTGTTTAGAACAGTGCCAGATATACAGTATGCACTATCTAGGTATTTCTGCTATAATTCCTTTGGCTTGGCTCAAATTATTTTCACCTTTATGAGTCTCTGCTTCTGCATTTTTAAATAAGACATTGCAAGCCCTAGCTCTTCTGCTTGCTGGCCTCAGTTTCTTCATCTGAACAATCCAAGTAATAATACCTGACTCCAGATTATGTTAAGGGTTCAGTGATACACCTTTAAGGAACTGAATCGAGGCCTTAACTCAGGTTAAGCTCTTAATAACAATTTTGGAAAATTATTTACCAGCTTTTTATGCTATTTTTATTAAATTATACATATAACTTTTTAAAAATCATGTTCTTAATGTGGTCAAGTATATTCTAAGTTTAAATATATATATATATATATATATATATATATATATATATATATATATATATATATATATGTTGGGGGGGTGCCTGGGTGGCTCAGTCGGTTGAGCGTCCGACTCGTGACTTCAGTTCAGGTCATAAACTCACAGTTCCTGGGTTCGAGCCCCACACTGGACTTAGCACTGACAGTGCAGCTGGGGGTTCTCTCTCTCTCTCTCTCTCTGCCTGTCCCCAGATCATGCGTCTCTCTTTCTCAAAATAAATACACTAAAATATGTGTGTACATATGTACATATGTATGTAAAGTACTTTCATCATGTAGTAGTATGCTTCATTTTGTAGAACTATCAGTGGGTTTAGTGAGCCAAGCTGCCGGTTGTCATTTTCTTCCTTGGATGAATGGGAACAGAAAGTCATCTTGACCAGATATATGATCTAGGAAGTGAGATATGAGCGGCCCTGCTAGAAGGGGATTCACAAGATCATAAAGGCTTCCCCTGATATCCCGCTCTGGCCCGCAGAGCCCGTCATAGAGAACAGATGAGGAATTCCGCCTAGGGGCCAAGGGAACTTCTTGGAAGGAAAGGAACTGAGATCCTAATCCATACCTTTTAAGATTCAGCACTATAAAACTTTCTCTGGTGGATTAGAATAATCCTGACTGAAGACCAGGTCACTACTGTGGGCGTATTTCATGGGCACCCAAGGGGGAGGCACCAAAGGGAAAGGACAAAAACGGTACAAAAGGACAAAACTAAAGTACAAAGACAGGGCATGGAGCTTAGTGGAAGAAGAGCTGGAGCAAATCTGGTTGAGGCTGGGAGCCCCTCTACCGGCTTTAGCATGGACAACTGGCCCAGAGAAAAAATGGTTGAACAAGTGAGGGCAAACTAAGGAGCTCTAAATCGACCTTGGCCAAACATTAACAATGGGAGAGAAGGATGGCCTCTGGAGGACCAACTACAGGAAACTGTCTTCATAGCAATGTAGTTACAGAAGTAAGAACCTAACCCAAGCTATAGCATTGTGACTATGACTGTCCCCAAACATCCTTCCATTCCACCAATGTGAAAAAAGCTTCAGAGGTGGCAGTACCTCCAGTTAGACTTTGGTCCCTGCAATCCAGGGACATGGCTGCCCAGGAAGGCCCAAGACAGCAATAGACTCCTATGGGTTATACCAGTTATAGTTATAAGGAACAGTACACACATGGTAAGGAAAATTTAGAAAATAATGGAAATTAAAGAAATTAAAAAACTATTAAGAGACTATATCCAGTTTTTAACATACTTAGAAATTAAGATACTAGGGTGAGATGAAAAATCTCTGGAGATGAATGATCAGGCATTATCGGATTTGGAAATCTTTGATAATTTGAAAAGTGAAAATGTCACATCATTATTTTCATTTTATTTTTTCCCCACAAATGAATATTTACTTTTTCATTGAAGTATAATTAACACGCCGTGTTATATTAGTTTCAGGTACCCGACATAATGATTCAACAATTCTATACATTACTCAGTGCTCACTACAATAACTCTATTTGCCATCTGCCACCAAACGTTATTACAATCTTATTGACTATATTTCCTGTGCTCTACTTTTCATCACTGTGACTTACTTATTTGGAAACTGAAAGTTTGTACCTCTTAGTACCGTAGATAATAGATAAGGGGATATATAAAAGAAATAAAATAGACTAGAAATAGATAAAAGGGATTCAGAGGTACACGTTTCCAGTTATTTTTATTTTATTTTATTTTTATTTGCACTTGTAGAGACTGATCATTGTCATCTATGTTTGTAAACTAGTTGTGTTTCCTCTCGTGAATTATTTGTCCATGTCCTTGATCCCGTTATCTACTGATTCACTTAAATTTGCCTCTAAGACACAACCACATGATACTCATTGTATCTAACCGTAATGTAAGCTCTTTGAATGTTTTACCTACTACTGGACAGAAGAAAAGTAAAGTGAGGGTAATTTGAGGGAAATTCCGAGACAAGAGTTACCCTTTAGGAGGTAACTACCAAGGGAGAAAGAAAATACCTGGGTTGTTTTTAGGATTCCCCAACTCCACAGCTACACTGGGGGTATGCACCTCCCTGTAGTAAATCAGGAGTTCCACATCTCGATCAAATTTGTGTCCATCAGCCAAGGAAATCTGAGTTGGGAACAAGCAAAAGAGTCATGTTAGAACTATCACTGCTTGCTGCCTGGGGCTGAGGTCAGAGCTGCGGGCTACAGGCTTCTTCCTTGAGTGAGCATGATCAGCGGCAGGGGCAAGAATGGAGAGAAGGCTCTGGATAAAGAAGGAACAAAGTAGGATTCCCTCTACTTAGTAGGGAAAAGTAAGGAACATTTTGGAAGGACTGAGTGAGGAACAAGGTCAGAACCCAAAGAACAGGGGTGCTGGCAACAACATTACTTTCTTATGAATTACCTGGGCAGAAGTCTTCTTATCTCCAAGGTACTCAATAGGACTCAAGGGGCAGTTGGACTGGATCGTCTCAATGCCATGCTGGGAACTGACAGTGGCAGTCATGCTGAACGAATAGGGCAAGTCATCCAAAGGGACTATGGGAGTCTTCAAATCAAGGCAACTGTCCTCAGGCGATCCTACAAGAAGTTACCTTAGTTCCGTTTTCCCTTCTCATATTTCTTAGCACCCCTACGACACTTGAGGGGGTTTCCCAAATTATATAACCCACCACCAGTATTCAAAAGGAAAGGATACTCACCAGAGCAACGGTATCGAGGATTCAAGACAGCTGGAAGCACATAGCGCAGGGCCCCATCCGCTTCCAGGGGCAGCTCCTGCACGTACTTCAGGGTGAGTGCCACCTTTGACCCAGGTTGCAAGTTCCCCACATTGCAACAGAAGACGTCCCTGGAGCACTTGTCCTCTTCCAGGAGGAAAGCTTGGTGGCGGTGGCTGATGGCACTCTCATAGATGATGTGGGCCTACGGATAACAGGGAAAGGAAGGTGATACCAAAGGTAGCACGGCTAAATGAAGAGACGAGCGGTACGGAAAACAGAGACTGATGGAGAAGCCCTGCGATTGGTCTTGCCAAGGTCACAGCTCTACTGTGAATGCCTGATGGACTATTCCCCCAGATGATTTTAGGAAAATAGCAGCTAGAGGGGAATAGCAGAAAGAGCATTCAACATCAGCATTTTTTGTGAAGTTGCATATGCTAGAGATCCTAAGAGTATGCATTAAGGAAATAAGAAGGGAGGAGATAATCTACTCATCCCTACTACCTTCTTCTTATCCTTTAATTCTGCTTTAATTGTCTTCCCATCCACCATGGCCTCAAAGCTGTAGACAGCTGAATCTTCATCCATGGGGAACACAAAGAAGGTCTCCAAAGGAAACTTCTCTTCATTTTCATAGTTTAAGGTAGCAGCCACACCAGCCACAAACTCACGAATGGACAAGGTCACACAGATGCTCTTCAATGGCACTAGAGATAGACCAGAGTTCAAGTGGTGAACAAACTTTACCAGAAGGCCTCCTGCATGCCAGGCATTGGGCTAGATGCCAAAGATACAATGGCAGGTTAGGATCATGAATCATGCCTACCTGGTTCCTCTTGGCGGGTTAGTAGGCCAGAAGGGCGCACCATGGTGATGCGGGGTTACTGTGGAAAAGACACATCAGAAATACAGTGATATGTTGGGGATTATCTATTCAAAGACCAGACCTCATGTGCTCCTGTCTGGCACGAGAATACATTCAGAGGATTAATGGGAGGGAGAAAGAAGCTGTGAAGAAGGGGACACAGATGCCAATAGTAATACTCCTTCTAAATGCCAGACCCAAGTGGTAAACTGTAAGATTCACTAAGTACCCAATAAACAGGAAGTCTCTGAAACACCCTGAAGCTGGTTCAAATACCAGTTCCACTTTTTCAAATATACCATTCCTTAGATACTGTATGTGGAATAACTAAAATTATCTTAACCCCTTTGAACCTCAGTATTCTCTTTCCACAATGAAAACCATATACTATTTGTCATATATGCATATATGGATTTATATATATGAAGTCCTTAGAATAGTGCCTGGCCTACAGGAAGCGTTTAATCGATGATAATAGACTTGTATTGCTCCTGCTGTAATTGTTACAGTTGTTAAATAGACCTTGCCTGTTACTTTGGATCATGCTAAACAGAGACCTGCACTGAAGAAGCATCTTGATCCATAATGGTCCCCTGCAACTAAGATCACTTACCTTGTGACTTTTCTTTTGGGATGCACAATTGAAACCACTGTTTCCTCCATCCAAAGTATTCTAAGATATACATATAAATATCACATATGCAACATGACCTCCATTTTATTTTATTTTTTATTTTTTTAAAATGTTTATTTATTTTTGAAAGAGACAGAGACAGAATGCAAGTGAGTTTGGGGCAGAGACAGAGGGAGACACAGAATCCAAAGCAGGCTCCAGGCTCCCAGCTGTCAGCACAGAGCCTGACGCAGGGCTCGAACTCACCAGCTGTGAGATCATGACCTGAGCCAAAGTCGGATGCTCAACCGACTGAACCACCCAGGTGCCCCAACATGACCTCTATTTGAAATCATGCCATCCTAACCACATATTCCAAATTTTATTATAATCTTAACACCTATTTCATGTGATATGGTAACAAGAAGATAAATTTACATATCTAGATTATGATTTACACGATGATTCTTTTATCCAGAGAATCAGTGGGTGGGTCTGGTCCTAGTCATTGGCCCTAGTACCCCTGGAAGCTGCCCTCTGACCATTCTGAACAGAATCACTGGTCACCTTGCCTCTCCCTGCTCTGTCAAAGGGTGACATGAGCTACAATCTCCAGCACCAGTTAGGGGGCCTTTCACTGAAAACACAACTTAAGGAGCTAAAATGGAAGCGTCTGGTGTACAGAGAATGCCGAAAAAAACAGAAACTTGTGTACTTATCCAGAGTCCCAGAAGCAGACGAGGCTCTGGGAAGCCCAACCTTCATTGAGGAACCCACAGGCCAGAAAAACATGCAGGCTCATGAGAAAGGCAACTTTCCTTCCTAGAACAACATCCTCCTCAAGGATTCTGAAGCTTCTGGAGGACTACTTCTAGGCCCTCTATGCCCATCCCAATCACCATTTAAAACCTCACCCTACTCCCATCCAGAGCAATGTCCACGTCGCTCATCCATCTGATGGCAGTGGTGCATCTTGTACACCATGCCCCATGTCCACAGATCAGCACCAATGAAGCAGGCTCTTCATTCTGTGTTTGGTATTTTGAAGAACTGGATAAAAACTGAGTGTGGCAGGGTGCCCGGGGGGCTCAGTCGGTTAAGTATCCAACCTCAGCTCAGGTCATGATCTCACCATTCGTGGGTTCAAGCCCCACGTCAGGCTCTGTGCTGACAGCTCAGAGCCTGGAGCCTGCTTAGGAGTCTGTCTCCCTTTCCTTCTGCCCCTGCCCCACTCATGATCTCCCTCTCTCTCTCTCTCTCTCTCTCTCTCTCTCTCAAAAATAAATAAACATTAAAAAATTTAAAAAAACTGAGTGTGGCAAAATGGCTCCCATTTGATAGAAACACAGAGGGCAGTAGCAGCTGTGGGGAGAGGAAAGAATGGTCAGGAAAAGGACTTCCATGCAGATGCTTGACTGAGGTAAGATCTGGTAGGACAGGCTGGGGTTAGGGGAGGGAAAAATTTCTAAAAATATCAGTAGGAAGCTTACAACAGGAGAAAGACCCAGGACCCTCGACAACTGAAGAAATGTGTCAAGTAACCCAATCTCTGAGGCTTGGCAATACTCACCAAGGATGGCTTCCAGGTGAAGGGACAGAAGCAGAGGGGTATCTCCTACAAAGAAACAGTCTTATTTCCCAATTCTAACCCCAGAACAAATCCTTCATTGAGGGGAATTTGCTTTTCTGCACCTTCTCCCCCACCTTCTCCGTACAAACTATGGTGGTTCAGAACTAGTTCTCTGCCCCCCAGGATGCCATTTCAGAAATGCACCTGGCAACGGTAGGCAAAGACTGACCACAGCAGCTGACCAAGGTCAAAGCGTTGAATCTGAGGCGGCTGGGAGAATAGGGGGGGGCCCAGTGAGCCGGAGGGCTGCGTGTTAAGGTGGACCCTCAGGAATCCAAGAGTCCAGGCACCTAGCGGTTCAGCCACCCACCTAAGAGAGGGAGGAGCCAGCGCGCTCGTGGCGCAGCAGGCCACACCCCTGCAGCCTGTTGCAGGGGACAAGAGGGGAGTGGAGCTCAGATAGAAACAGAAAGTGATTTAATCTTTAAAATTTCAGTCCTAGATTTGCAGCCTCCAAGTATTAACAGAAGGGACCAGAGTCGCTTCCTTAAATTTCTATAGGGAAGGGTTTAGAGGCTGCAGTCCTACTAGGGTCGGGGGTGGGGGGAGGTTTGAAACTCCATTTCCACAGCAGAAAATTCGATAAAATTGAGAAAACATCAATCTTCTACAAGAAAGAAAGAGAGAGAGAGAGAGAGATAAGTTAAAGAGAAAGTAAAAAGAAGAGGGACCTTGAGAAAATCAGCAGATGCCTAAATCCCCTTTCCAGCCCTCACCCCCACCCCCACCCCCCACAAGATTCCCCTAAACTGCCAAACCTGCAGAAAACCCCCGGGGAGCGAACACCAGGATTAAATTCCCCCACCCCTTGGGTTTGCAGTTAAAACAAGCCCCAGCGGGTTTGGAGATGGGGAAAGGGAGCTGGAAAGGGCGCGTCTTGGCCGTCAGGGTTAAGGGGTGTGATCCAGCCCCAGCGCGGGCTGCGGGATCCCCTACCTTCTCCCGCAGTCTGGGCGCTCTGAGTCACAGCCGGGGGGAAAACAGCTGCAGTCAAAATTTCCAGGAAGACCCGCCCCTTCTAGGGACCGGTTACAAAGTGGCGACTACTTGATTAAGGGATCAATGGAAAATTCTTCAACCCTCGAACGTTTGCTGTTTTTCCAACGCCTAGTCTCTGCTAAGGACCAATCAGAAGACAGGCAAAGGGAAGAGACTGTTCTACCAGTGAAGTGCTTTCACAGTAACATCAACAATCACATCAAATCACATCATATTCCTGTAGCAGATTGAATCACCCAGGACTTACTGTGCACTAGGCCCTACTAATAATGCTGTATGGTAGGCCCTGAACTTTATGGGCATTATCATTGACTTCTAATCTCTAGTTTGAGTTATTTGTCCCAAGATTGCATCCTTCCTAACAGCACAGGGGGGAGGGCCCGGAGACAGGACAATGCTCACAGGGACCAAGTCTTCCAGTCATGGATCACTTATGGATTTTTCATCAGGATCATAAAATTAAGGTGTTTGGTTTTTGTTTTTTGGGTTATTGTGGGTTTTGTTTTGTTTGTTTGTTTGTTTGTTTTTGTTTTTTTTTTTTTTTTTGGTGCTGGGGCTAACAACATAAGTAAGTTAGAATATCTATGCTCATTTTGCTGGCTAAGGGACACTAGAAGCGATGAAGTTTCCTATGTCTTCTTTATTTCAAAATGATCTGTTAAATCTGAGGCTTAAAAAAAGAATTGTATTGCTATTGAGAATATGTAGAGGGTAAAGAAACATAATACATATGAAAACTCAGGTTCATTTTGGTCTCTGCAATGTATTCATATTTACTTTCTCTGAGTTTGTTGTCTTATCTGTACAATGGAAATAATGGCACACTTCCCTCCCTGGGTTGTTTTTAAAGATTCAGTGGATCTTGACGTGATGTGATGTGTGTATATACACATGTAGGGTAAAGCACAATATAAGCACAAATTCTATTTTATCAGTTTTAGGCTCTAGGACTATGTTCTTTACATGTATCAAACTAATTGTGAGAGGGAATGATCCTTTTCTCTTGGTAGAAATCACATCTGGTATTGTTTCTCCTGACTATAACTTCTGTTGGCCGAAGTGTCTGGTCAACAAAAGGAAGAGGCTGGAAGAATGGGCAGAGTTCATCTTCTGACCCGGTTGGACTAGAGAGGTTAAAAAAAAAAACAGTTTGCTACAGACGGTATATGGCAGCTGGGTTGAAGGAACTGAATCAGGAAACATATAGATGATGCTGGTTATTGGAAGGACGCTTATATGAAAAGCCTCTGAATCTGGCACAACGTACATAATTAAGTAGACCTTAATAGCTGTTAAAAATGTGAATGTATTTTATTGATCTGTTTATTCATACTTCGTGTAAGCCCGATGAATAATTCACTCTTTGCATATAGGCAATTTAATAAATCCAATGATCAAATTTTGAAAGAGAACATGCAATTCATTTTTTAAAAAAAAAATTTTTTTTAATGTTTATTTATTTTTGAGAGAGAGAGAGAGACAGAGCGTGAGTGAGGGAGGTACAGAGAGAGGGAGGGACATAGCATCCAAAGCAGTCTCCAGGCTCTGAGCTGTCAGCACAGAACCGTGAGATCATGACCCGAGCCGAAGTCGGATGCTTAACTGACTGAGCCACCCAGGCGCCCCTTGTAATTCACTCTTTTAGTCAACATATAATTACTGGGCTTCTACTGTATGCAAGGCATTGTTCTAGACATTGGCATTGTGGCAATAACAAGACACAAAGACCCTTCCCTATCTGGAGCTTACATTGCAGGGGGAGGAAATAGTCAATAAACAAATAAGCAAGTAAATAAAGAAGAAAATATCTGGTAGTGTGAGTGCTTAAGGAAAACACGTTTGTAGTGTAATAGAGAATGAATACAAGCCACCTTAGATTAGGTGTCTCCACCCAAAATTCTGTCCTTGTGACTTTAGGTTGCTTAGGAATCTCTAATATCAATTCTCAAGTTTAGCCCAAGTTTAACCAAGCCTATGGTCTTTCAGAATAAAGACATTTCCTGGCCTCCCTTAAAGCTAGGTATGACATTATGACCGAGTTCTGGCCGATGGGAAACAAAAAATGATGTGTGCAACATCACACCATTCCCTTTCAAAGCAAAGAGTATGGGGCGCCTGGGTGGCTCAGCTGGTCAAGTGTCTGACTTTGGCTCAGGTTGGTGGGTTTCAGCCCCATCTCAGGCTCTGTGCTGACAGCTCAGAGCCTGGAGCCTGATTTGGATTCTGTGTCCCCCCCCCCTCTCTGCCCCTACCCCACTCATTCTCTGTCTCTTCCTCTTAAAAATAAACAATAAACATTAAAAAAATTCAAAGAAAAGAGTATGGCCACCTCCTCACTTTCCCCTCTTCCTATTCACTGATAGAAATGCACAACCAATCATGACTTATTCCTTTTCCTTCTCTTCAGGAAGGTCCATTCTTCCTTAGCTCTCCCTTCCACCTGTCATGTTCATGCTTTCCCCCCCAACAAGAGACAATAATGAGTCACCAGCAATTATGAAGATATTCAAGGCTCATCTTATCTCTTCTAGTTCAGGAATTAGATACCCTACATTTTGATGTGCACCTAAATTCCTTTCATTAGGCATGGACTCTCAAGCTAACAGGAGGCTCACTTATAGCTATTGCTTTCCAGGATTAATAAAAAAAGGCCTAAAGTAGTCTAAAAACAAAAGGAATCATTTCAGAGCATTCCAAAATCCTATTCAAATAAACACACTTCCTGGATGCTACTATTTTCTAAGTTCTAGAGATATAGTGCTGAACAAGAATAGACACAATCTCTTCATGGAACTTATACTCGAAGTATGTCTGTAAAATAATTTCCAACTTTTCATTCAGTTACTTATCTAACAAATATTTAAATGCCAACTCTTTACTAACACTGTGATAAGTATTGTGGATTTAATGACAAATTATGATGTTTACTCTCAGGGGATTTACAGCCTAATAGAACCTAAATTTAGTTCCTTTGGAATTTCTTTTGTATATATGAATAGTATTAACCTATCTTACCACTTCTAATTTTTTTAGAAGATAAAATTATCAATTAGTAACTATTAATTATAGAAGAGGAATGAAGAAATCAATCAGGAATTATAATTGGAAGTCAGGAAATTATAATTAAACAATTTTCATATACTTCGGATCTCCACTGAATCATGAAAGTCAAAACTGAAAGTGAGAATATCATGCATGCCTTTATGGACAATTCACAAGCACCTTTGAATCCTAGCCTTGTAACAGACAGCTGACAACAGCACACCCTGGTGGCAATTCCTATTCTCAACATATTCTATTTTGTGACTTTTTCCTTTAAAATAAAACAAATAGTTAAACACATAGAAGCAGAGTGCAGAATGGTGGTTGCCAGGGGTAAGGATGAGAGAGAAAATGGGGACAGAACCAAGGGTATAGAGTTTCAGTAAGGCAAAATGAATAAACTTTAGATATCTGCTGTACAACATCGTGCTTACAGTTAATAATACTGTATTGTACACTTAAAAATCTGTTAAGAAAGTAGATCCCATTGTAAGTTTTCTTACCAGAAAAAAATAAAAATTAAAAATTTTAAAAAGCAGAAAACACAAAACAGTTGTGGAATTGAAATCCTTTTGTTGCACTAAGGAGTCAAAAATTCCAGTTGTTAGCAAAGATTAAATATCCGTATCTACATCTTTATGGGTGATATAACTTTACTAAAACCTACCTTCTACATAATACAACTTAGCTACTAATCTTTAGACAATTTAAAACCCCAGGATCACTTCCAGATTTATCACTGATAGTTTCTTTTCAGTCAAATGAACATTGCTAAATAAGAAAATTCTAAAACTACGGAATGTATTCAATTAGAATAATACTAATACAATTCAAATTCTAATGCACATTGTACTGAATTGCAATCGATTATTGTCGTCAAAGGTGTGGGTGCCATTAACCTTTGATGAATATTTAGGGTATTTGACCGTGTCTTTGATTAACTGTAGACATGTTCTGAAAAGAAATCAGGAGGAAGTGGCTTCCAGGTTAGTCTATTTTAGGGCATGCATTATTGTACAATTGACTGTGGATGTTAGTTAAATTATGTTCATCTGTTCAATATTGAGCTCTTTGTTCTCTTAGCCCATCCAGTATTTCACCATAGTAATGTTTCGTATCACATTGTATCCATGTTCATTAAGGAAGATGACATCCCGTGACATAAAAGCATACATTCTATTTGCTTCACTGTCCTCTAAATGTCTTTGGCAGAAGCCTAATTCTTAATTTCAGCATCATATTTATGTTTAAACAAAGCTTGGGGCACCTGGCTGGCTCAGTCAGTAAAGCATGTGAGTCTTGATCTCAGGGTTGTACGTTTGAGCCCCATATTAGGTGTGGAGATTACTTAAAAATGAAATCCTTTAAAAAATTTTTTAAATAAACAAAGATTGATGGTGATGAATGTCCTGGTATCGTGTCTGCCTCGAGTCATTCTCCACATTCATGCTTTCACCGTCTTATCTCTATCCAGACCTCTGTTCCGGGAACATGAGGAAACACACAGAGTTCCATGAGTTTATTCTACTGGGAATACCTCAGACAGAGGGACTGGAGACTGTGCTATTTGTCATCTTCTCATTTGCTTACCTCTTCACCCTGCTTGGCAATTTACTCATCCTTACAGCAATTGTTTCTTCCTCTACCCTTCACACCCCCATGTATTTCTTTCTGGGACGCCTATCTATTTTCGACACGTTGTTCCCATCTGTAACCTGTCCCAAGATGCTATATTATCTCTCTGGCCAGAGCCAAGCCCTTTCTTATAAGGGCTGTGCTGCACAGCTCTTCTTCTACCATTTCCTGGGGTCTAGCGAAGGTTGTCTCTATTCTGTGATGGCCTATGACCGCTTTGTGGCCATCTGTCACCCACTGAGGTATATGCCCATTATGAGACCTGGGGTCTGTGTCAGCTTAGTCATGGCAGCCTGGCTGGCGGGTTGTCTCCACGCCACCATCCTGACCTCCTTCACCTTTCGGTTAACCTACTGTGGCTCCAACCGGGTGGGGTACTTCTTCTGTGACATTCCTGCTGTCTTACCCCTGGCTTGTACTGACAGCTCCCTGGCCCAGAAAGTGGGCTCCACTAATGTTGGGTTTCTGGCTTTAATGCTTTGGTTCAGTGTCTGTATCTCCTACACACGCATTGGGATTGCCATTCTGAGAATCCGATCAGCAGAGGGCGGGAAGAAAGCTTTCTCTACCTGCAGTGCCCACCTCACTGCAATCCTCTGTGCCTATGGACCTGTAATCATCATCTACCTGCAGCCCTCACCCAACCCCTTGCTTGGTGCTGTGGTGCAAATATTAAATAATATTGTCTCACCCATGCTGAACTCGTTAATCGATTCCTTAAGAAACAGGGAAGTGAAAAGATCCCTGAGAAGAGTGTTCTACAATGCAGTATTTATTTCTCTGGCATAAACTATGGGTTTCTTAAATGGATTTTGGAAATTTTTGTCTCAACATCATCTACTTATTTCCTCCTCTTAAATAAATAAGAAGATAATAGAAAATGCTTCCTCGAAAGTGTTATATTTTGTTTCCCTAATAAGATTTTCTATGCATGTCTCTGTAACACTTGGGGCCCCCAAAATTATCCCCCTAATATTATCCTCAGTGCCTTATTCCTGGGTAAGGAATCCATGGGGCATAGCAAGCAGCTGGAGACAGACTTCTTATCTTCATAATGCAACCAAGTTTGTCTTGTTGAGGATAGCGAGGATCAGTGGTGGTCCAAGAAGCACCCTCAATAGTCCATCTCCAGGCTAAATCACCCTTCACTTAATTTCTCTTGCTGCATTTGCAACGTTCCTCTTTTCTGCCTATAAACATTTCAGTTCCTCCATGTTGCTAAGAATAGTATTGACACATATAGAGCATGATCTGCTCTGCAGGGACCATGATGAGCATTTCACAGTATTATCTAATCTTTGCATCACCCCATACAGTAAACTTCCCATTTTATAGAAAGAAAAACAAAAAGGTTTTGAGGATTAAAGACCTCAAGTAGTGGACTCAAGTTTGCACAATAAGCAGTAAAGCAGACCTCGAACTCAGATCCAGGTAACTCAAAGCCCCTACTCTTAATCCTTCTTTTACATGACTCCCTAAAAGTCCTGCTTGGCAATTTGCTCATCCTTATTACCTCTCTCCAGTGTTCATGATGCACAGAAAATGTTCGATAAATAACTGGGAAAATATTCCCTGGCATAGGTCATGTTCGCATGTTGACTTTACTATTATCTCTTTGTTCTGTCACTATCCATTCTCCCGTATGCAGATGGTGGCGCTGAGAAATAGCAATCGTTGTCTTGCCCTTTGTAACACATCTAGTTACGTGGTAAAGCCAGGCCTAGACCCTAGCCGGGCTTGGGTCTATTAACTCCTATTAACTATTAACTCCTAGTAACTCCTATTGTTCTGGTTTTCCTTCTACCCCATCCTGCCAATGTTACTCCTTAGTATGAAAAGGTGGGGAAAGCCTTCTTCCTGTCCTGTGTTGTTTGAGGAGAAGAAGGCCTAATTATGAGGTTCAATCACCAAGATCATCTGGTTCTCCCACCAAGTTCCATTTTCCAGCTTGGTCTCCAATAATACTGGAGTTGATCATTATTTTTCAATTTTTTTTCCAGAATCTAAGGAGAAAGAAGGGTGTTATTTGCTGGAGATCTCACAGACACAACAGCCCTTAGTTTTCATGACATTTTGGTGATTTGAAGTTTTATATTCCATTCTTATTCACAAAGCTTCCCATCCTACTTGAAAGCATTAAAACAAAGCAAAAAAAAAAAAAAGTGAAAATCCTAAATAAAAAAATATATTACTGCCCTTACAAAAGGCATAAAACAAAAAGGACAAAATGAAGCCCATTTAAGTGTAGATAAATGACTTAAGGTGCGGTATAAGGATTCCGATGGAGAGTGGATAAACACAACGTGATATATACATACATGGAATATTGTTCAGACTGAACAAGCAAGGAAATTCTGACATGTGCTACAGCCTGGATAAACTTTGAGAACATTATTTTAAGTGAAATATGCCGGTCACAGAAAGGCAAATACCATGTGATTCCAGTTATACGAGGTATTTAGAGTAGTCAAATCAATAGAAAAAGAAAAGAGAATGGTGGTTTCCAAAGGCTGGGAGAGGGGAAAATGGGTAGTTGTTTAATGGATATAGAGTCTCAGGTTGACAACAAGTTTTGCAAAAAGTTCTGGAGATTGATGGCGCACCAGTACAAAAATACTTAACACTACTGAACTGCACTTAAAAACGGTAAAGATGGGGCGCCTGGGAATCTCAGTCAGTAAAGCGTCGGACTTCAGCTCAGGTCATGATCTCACAGTTCACGAGTTCAAGCCCCATGTTGGGCTCTGTGCCGACAGCTCACAGCCTGGAGCCTCCTTTGGATTCTGTATCTCCCTCTCTCTCTGCCCCTGCCCTACTCGTACTCTCTCTCTCTCTCTCAAAAATAAATAAAACATTTTTTAAAATTTTAAAAAGGGTAAAGATAGCAAATTTAATCAGTGTGTAGTTTACCACAATTGAAAAATACATCTGCTTATCCTTTTTTCACATTTCCTGTGGTTTTTGAGTTTGCTAGTTCTCTCCCTTGTCTTGTAACTACATACACTTCTGAACCCTCTCAAATCACAGTTTGTTTAACATCTCAGTTTGGTGTGGGCAGAGAAGACATGTAGCCTAAGTTGTCCTTCAGGGGATGTGCCTGTAGTCACTATTCCCTGAGTCCTTAACCCTTACCTAGCACTATGCAATTGCTTTATATACATTCTCTACCTTATCTACGTTAAGAATGTGGAGACCATTTTACAGAAGATGAAACAAGGTTTAGGGATGTCAAGTAAGTTTCCCTAAGTCACACAGTTTGCTTGTGGATAAAACTAGGATTCTAGCTCACATCCTCACACAGCTGTACACAATCTAGCAATTTTGCAGAAACTTGGAAAATAAATGTTTGACCTTGTACACACACACACATCCCCCCAAAAATCTTATTCTTGCTTTTTTCCTTTTAATATTTCTGATGTATGAGAGCTACCCCACATCATTTCTTATTCCTGTCTTCAAGCCCCCCAAAAATCCCTTCTCTTAGCCACCTGTGACTCTTCCTTTTATTTTCCATAAGTCACGCTGTGCCTTTTCTGTCATGAATCTTTCCTTCCTAGCTTCTCTAGCCCTCCCCTTACCCAATACACTGGTTTTATAAAACAAAGGCTCAAGAAATATGACAAAGGCTTCCATATAGCAGATGGAAGCAACAAACAGATTGTGAATACTTACACCTTATTTTTTTATCTTCATATAAATTATCTGTGTGTAAATGGATGACTGAGTGTTCACCCAAGTATTAAAAATGGGTAATCCAATTTTGAGTTATTTCCACTTTCTTCTTTATGCTTCTGCATCACTCTCATGATTTTGCAATGAGATTGTGACATTTATTTTTTAAAAGAGCTATTTTCAAGAGAAAACAGATAAAAAAAAAAAGACCTCATTATGGGATCAAGGGAGGTTAATTATCCAAGCCAGAAATTTTAAGGGGAAAAAAAAGAACAATTACTTTTGAGGAAAAACTAGATATTCATTTCTAAAACCAATGGTGTAATGTGTATTATGTTGTTTATAAATTGTGCCCCAACTAATTTGTAATAAAATGTTCTAATCCCATAGAGTGTGGTTCTATTTTTCTCATCCTCATTAGTTACTATCCTCTGTTGATTGTAATCTTCTGAGTGTTCCCAGAAGATACCTATGGCGGGGGGCGGGGGGGAGGGGGGCTTTACCTGATGATGATCAGAATCAATGTCTGGTTCTCAGGGTACATTCAGGTACAGGCAAAAAATGAAGTTCTGCTCTAACGTCATCAGATTAGGCTAAAGCAGGGCATTAATCCACATACGTTCTCAGTAGCATCTCTCTGACTTTGTGACTGGCTTTTCTCCTTTTTTCCTGACCAAGTGTCTCAAATTCTGTAGTGCAAGGATCTTCCTTATTTATCTTCCTCAGTGTATTCTAGCTCCCTGTGACAGCTAGAACTATCTCTTCTTATTCCCTCTCTCCCATAATATACTCAAATGTAATGCTGCTGAAGACCCTCTTTGGGTTTTTGTTTTTAATGTTTTATTTATTTTCTGAGATAGAAAGAATGTGAGGTGGGGGAGGCAGAGAAAGAGGAGGGCAGAGGATCTGAAGCAGGCTCCATGCTGACAGGCTGACAGCAGCAAGCCCCACTCGGGGCTCGAACTCATGAACCGTGAGATCACTACCTCAGCTGAAGTCTGACTCTCAACTGACTGAACCACCCAGGTGCCCCCGTCTTAGCATTTCTTAAAGCTCCTCATAGAGAGACCATTACCTTTACAGTGACCGGCTGGGCCCTGAGTAATTGCTGTTTGGCTTCTCAAGCTTTACCTCACAATTATTTTCCTCTTTCCTTGAGTTCTTCGAATGGGCTGTGTCCCCCTTCCAAAGCTTTTGCACATGCCCTATCCCGGCCTCCACCATGCTGTGCCTTCCCCTTCCTGCACTCTTAGTTTCTCTTCAGGCAGAAGATCAGATAACATTTTCCCAGGGACATCCATCTGGACCTTCAGGGAACAGCACCTAGCTACAAATCATGATGTGCACACCCATTTACTGACAGGAAGGAGGGACGTGGGTGAACACAAACCCTCTCCTTTAGAACTTTTCAACCCATTGAACTTTTCCTCCTAGAATTTGCCACCTTAAATATTTATAACTTATATGTATGATTGTTTGATTAATGCCTTTCTTCTTTTACTAGACTGTAAGCTCTTTGAGGGCAGAGACCAAGGCCAATTCCTGTTCACCAGAACGTAGCGATTTTAGCACATCATGGCAGCTGCTTCTTAATTTTTCAGGAGTGAATAAATGACTTCATTGAAACTTCTAATTTTTTTACATGGCTTTCTTTCCTCTGTCAACCCTTTCTTGTCTCAGCCTCTTGTTTAGTTTAGATTATTTTTACTATTATTTTTGCTTGCTTTTTTTTTTCATTGTAGAGAAAGAGCACACAAGCGGTGGAGAGGGGCAAAGGGAGAGAGAGAGAGAGTCTTTCTTATTTTAATGTTTGTTTGTTTGTTTGTTTGTTTTGAGAGAGAGAGAGCATACAAGTGGAGGAGAGGCAGAGAGAGAGAGAGAAAGAGAATCCCAAGTAGACTCCACACTGCCAGGACAGAGGCGGACACCGGGCTTGAGAACCATGAGATCAAGACCTGAGCCAAAATCAAGAGTTGGATGCTTACTGGACTGAGCCACCAAGGTGCCCCAATGAGATGAAGAAGTTCTAGAAATGTATTGTACAGCATAATGACTATAATTAACAATCCTGTATTGAATACTTGAAATTTGCTAAGAAGTAGGTTTTAAATGTTCTTGCCAAAGAAAGAAAGAAAGAAAGAAAAGAGAGAAAAGAGGAAAGGAAGAAAGAGAGAGGTGATGGATATGTTGATTAGCTTTGTGGTGATCATTTTACAATGTATATGTACATCAAAACATCCAATCATACAAGTTAAATATATACAATTTTTATTTGTCGATTGCAGCTCAGTGAAGATTTTTTTTAAAAAAAGGAATGACTCACCCTTGTGTTCATAGCAGCTTTATTTACAATAACCAAGATATGGAAGCAATCCAAGTGTCCATTAATAAACAATTGGTAAAGAAGATGTGAGATACACACACACACACACACACACACACACACACACACACACACAAATGGAATATTACTCAGCCATAAAAAAGAGTGAAATCTTGCTATTTGCAATGACATGGATGGAGCTAGAGAATATAATGCTAAGTGAAATAAGCCAGTCAGAGAAATACAAGTACCATATGATCTCACTCATATGTGGAATTTAAGAAAAAAATAAATAAGAAAAGGGAAAAAATAAAAGAGAGAGACAAATCAAGGAACAGACTCTTAACTATAGAGAACACACTGATGTTTACCAGAGGGGAGGTGGGTGGGGAGATGGGTTAAATTGGTAATGGGGATTAAAGAGGACACTTGCGATGAACACAGGGTGATGTATAGAAGTGCTGAATTACTATATTGTACATCTGAAACTAACTGGAATTCAAATAAAAATTTAAAAAACAAAAAACAAAACAAACAAAGACTGAATGAAAGCTGCCTTTACAGGTTCAGTCTCAATGCCAAAAATTAATGTTTCTGTTATTTATTGCTACCCAAAATACAACCACTAAACTTAGTGGCTTAAATGACAATTTATTATTATAAAAACCAAACCATTTGCTTAACAATGCAGATAAAAATAACTTGCAATTGTACCTTTGTTGCTTATGATAATTCTGGAACATCTTTGCAGTTTCTGGAGGAAAGTGTAAACAAAAATAAGAAAACTTTCAGAGTTATTTTATTAAAGTCTACCCTACTGAGATCTCATCACTGTCCTGTAATAAGTATCATAGCTGAAAACGGCTGACTTTTTGGGAATGTAGACCATTTGTATTTTCACTGTGACCATGATATTAATGTAGCACATGTCACCTTAATTCTCAATCAGGTTGGATATCAAAGATGGTCCGTGACACGTATCTTCCCTGAATAAATTGTTACCAGACCAAGGTAAATGTAACAGTATTTCACTTTCTACTCAAAAGTGTATTTACCATCTTTTTTATTTGTACAGACTATTTTGTCTTCAAAACATTAAAGACAAGAACAAATAAAATGGTAGAATTATGAACTTTTACATCCTTTTATCATGTGCAACAAAAACATTAAGTTTACTTTTTATATCAAAATTCCAGAGGTGTAGTAGATGTACCTAAACACTCCTAAAACACTGAAATCTCTATGGCCAAAAGTCCTAGAGAATAGGCCAAATCCCAGTTCCTTTCAAAATTTGTGTATTTATTTTGAGAGACAGAGAGAGAGAGAGCAGAGGAGAGGCAGAGAGAGAGAGAGAGAGAGAGAGAGAGAGAATTCCAAGCAGGCTCTGCACTGTCAGCGCAGACAGAGCCTGACGTGGGGCTTAATCTCATGAACCATGAAGGGCTAGTATCCAAAATCTATAAAGAGCTCACCAAACTCCGCACCCAAAAAACAAATAATCCAGTGAAGAAATGGGCAGAAAACATGAACAGACACTTCTCTAAAGAAGATATCCGGATGGCCAACAGGCACATGAAAAGATGCTCAATGTCGCTCCTCATTAGGGAAATACAAATCAAAACCACACTCAGATATCACCTCACGCCAGTCAGAGTGGCCAAAATGAACAAATCAGGAGACTACGGATGCTGGAGAGG
The DNA here is from genome assembly GCF_024362965.1 of Panthera pardus. Classification (NCBI taxonomy): domain Eukaryota; kingdom Metazoa; phylum Chordata; class Mammalia; order Carnivora; family Felidae; genus Panthera; species Panthera pardus. The sequence continues at coordinate 94,139,320 of NW_026526677.1, forward strand.
ATGTGGAGAAACGGGAACCCTCTTGCACTGTTGGTGGGAATGCAAATTGGTGCAGCCACTCTGGAAAGCAGTGTGGAGGTTCCTCAGAAAATTAAAAATAGACCTACCCTATGACCCAGCAATAGCACTGCTAGGAATTTACCCAAGGGATACAGGAGTACAGATGCATAGGGGCACTTGTACCTCAATGTTTATAGCAGCACTCTCAACAATAGCCAAATTATGGAAAGAGCCTAAATGTCCATCAACGGATGAATGGATAAAGAAATTGTGGTTTATATACACAATGGAGTACTACGTGACCATGAGAAAGAATGAAATATGGCCCTTTGTAGCAATGTGGGTGGAAGTGGAGAGTGTTATGCTAAGTGAAGTAAGCCATACAGAGAAAGACAGATACCATATGTTTTCACTCTTATGTGGATCCTGAGAAACTTAACAGAAACCCATGGGGGAGGGGAAGGGAAAAAAAAAAAAAGATGTTAAAGTGGGAGAGAGCCAAAGCGTAAGAGACTCTTAAAAACTGAGAACAAACTGAGGGTTGATGGGGGGTGGGAGGGAGGGGAGGGTGGGTGATGGGTATTGAGGAGGGCACCTTTTGGGATGAGCACTGGGTGTTGTATGGAAACCAATTTGACAATAAATTTCAATAAATTAATTAATTAATTAATTAATTAATTAATTTTAAAAAAAAATCTCATGAACCATGAGATTGTGACTTGAGCTGAAACCAAGAGTCGGACACTTAACTGACTGAGCCACCCAGGTGCCCCCAGTTCCTTTCAGAGTAAGCTCCATGAGTTGTTCTTGGATCTTCATTTTCTTCATGAAGATCCAAGACTTCATCAGAGTTTTATGAGGTTAAAATAAGACTCTTTGCCTCTCAGACTCTTAAGTATTTTGAGCAGAGGGGCTATGTCTAGCCACCCCTTCCCTGACCTTTCTGGATCTTCTGGCAAATAATTGATGCCCTTCCTGTCATAATTGGTATTTGTTGGAACAAATGAATCCATGTATGCACAAATAAGCAAATGAATGAGTGCATTTAACAAAGAATTTGATAAGCCATCCCCCGCCCCCCCCCAAAAATACTCTTAAGAACACAAGGAATTTAACTTGGAAGCTTAAACAGATGCCAAGTGATATAAGACAGATGCTTCCAGTAATAGCTGAACTTTTCTTGGCCTCTTACATTCTTCTTCCCCCTTTTTCCTGGCAATAAGCTTTTCACTACCCTTTGGAGAACTGCCCAATTCCACTGTACCCTGTACCGTGACCACAGAGCTAGGCGTGTGACCCAACCAAGAAAATCAGACTTGAATCTGGAGCTGAGGCACGTGGAAGCAAAAGGCAGCTGAGGCTGAGTCATCTGGTGGCGGTGCCCCGTGACTGCTCCAAAATTCTTACTGCTGTGGGCCCCGGAGCTGCCCTAGTTCCCAACCTTCCATGAGCTACATTTTTTACTCATTTGTTTAATTCTCTGGGCTACCCCAGTTCATGTTGCATTCAATAAGTCAATCCTATCAGGCAGTGCAGTAAAATAACAGAATTTGTGTATTAAAATAACACATACATATAAAAGAATGGTAAATACATAAATATGCATACAAAATATGTGATATTGGCACCAAATGAATTTAATTATTATTCCACTGAAGTATATTTTACAACAGAAATCATAAAAGATTTCCTCTTTAATCACTTTTCTTCCCTCCCCACCCCCTCTCTGTCATTTCTAAAGTCCAATTAGACCAAGTAATTAACTGCTCTCTTACTCAATAGGATCCCTGACTTGGGGGGCTAATACCCAAAGGAAGACAAAGGTATTTAAAATCTCCTGCATTTGGGAATGATCGCAGTTTCTGGAGTCAGAGAGGAAATTTCTGTGAGGGAGTTAAAGTGCATTTAGATTTGTGACATTCTTTTAAAAAGTGACTGAAAAGAGAAGAATTCAGGATAGCCACCTGCAGACTACAGAAAGATGGGAATTTAGCAGGGGAGGGCTCTTTCCTTCTGCTGGAGAAGGAAAGGGAAACAGCATTCAATAGAACCAGCCAGTTTTGTTCCCTGTTTGCCATGTAAGTGCCCAAAGTTTGCCCTTCACTTCTCTTATTTTAGACCTCACTGTCTCCTTCCCTTCACAATCATCAAAAAAAAAAATTTTTTTTAAGTGATTGATAGATAGATAAAGATCTTAGGGAATAGCATTCATGAGTCGATCTATAATTTAAGGATATCACTGTATTGGAAAAGTTAAAACAAGTTGAAAAGATATAAGTTGTTTTTTTTTAAACATGGAAGTTGGAGAGGAACCTCTACTACCCCTGTGTCTTCTACTGCCATGAAACCAGGCTATTGCTTAGCTTGGGTCTGGTTAGATGAGATAGACTTTGGAGACTGAAATGGAGGCTACCAGTTGCTCGATTGCTCTAAAATCCAGAGGATGTGAACCCTGTTAAATATAATCTTTTGTTCATTAAGAGCTATCTCAGACCCTTCTTTTGGAGAGTTTCCCATTGTTGACCTTATACCTAGGGAGACCATGTAAGAAAGACTCTGTATCTTTTGTATATATGGCTTATAAATGATTTTGGGGAGAGTTAATGTAACCAGATTGTCTTAGATCAATGTAAGAACCTTGAATTGGACCTTGTTTGTCATAAAGACATTGAGCCTTCATATTTGTCCTTTTAGAATCGCAAAGTAGCACCGGTATCAATGCAATTTAGTAGTGTGCATAAAGAATGGAAGATAGGAGACCGGTCATGTAAGACTTCTTGGTGATATTGTAATAAGGGGCACCTTTAAATAGAAACTGCACTGCAGAGAGATGCCCAGTTTGGAGAGAAGCGAGCAGATGAAGACAATTCCAGCACTACTCTTCTAGACCATTGGGCTCCTTTTCCAGTTCACTGACTTAAACACAGCTCATTTATATACATATTAAATTTAACCACAGGTTTCTTTCCACAGACACCCAAGAGTTGATTCTTCCATAAAAATGAGAAATCACACAACGGTAACTGAATTCACCCTGCTTGGAATCCCGGAGACAGAGGGCCTAGAGACTATCCTTTTTTTCCTGTTCTTGTCATTATATTTGTGTACTCTCTTGGGAAATGTGCTCATTCTCACAGCTACCATCTCCTCCTCTTGGCTGCACACTCCTATGTATTTTTTCTTGGGAAATCTCTCCATGTTTGACCTGGGCTTCTCTTCAACCACGGTTCCCAAGATGCTGTTATACCTTTCAGGGCAGAGTCAGGGTATCTCTTTTCAGGGCTGTGTGTCCCAGGTCTTCTTCTACCACTTCCTGGGCTGCACCGAGTGTTTCCTGTACACAGTGATGGCCTATGACCGCTTTGTTGCCATATGTTATCCTTTGAGATACATGGTCATCATGAACCGCAGGGTCTGCTCCATCTTGGCCACAGGGACCTGGACGGGTGGCTGTGTTCACGCCATTATTCTAACCTCCCTCACCTTCCAGTTGCCCTACTGTGACTCTAACCAGGTGGGCTACTACTTCTGTGATATACCTGCCATCTTACCTCTGGCCTGTGGTGATATAGCTCTAGCCCAGAGGGTTGGTTTTACAAATGTTGGTCTTTTGTCTCTCATTTGCTTTTTTCTCATCCTTGTTTCCTACACTCGCATTGGGATCTCCATATCAAAAATTCGCTCAGCAGAGGGCAGGCGAAGAGCCTTCTCCACCTGCAGTGCCCACCTCACTGCAATTCTTTGTGCTTATGGACCGGTAATCATCATCTACCTACAGCCCAATCCCAGCGCCTTGCTTGGCGCAATAATTCAGATAATGAACAATCTTGTTACCCCCACGCTGAACACACTAATCTACAGCCTGAGGAATAAGGATGTAAAATCAGCCCTTTGGAATATATTTCACAAGAGAGGCTTCTCTGTGAAGAATAAATGAGAAAATCTAAAGCTTTGCTGGGCAAAGTTTGATTCTCCATTTCTTAGAACAGATTCTCATTTGCAGCTTCCAAGATATTGAAATTAAATGTACTCTGAATTGACCTACCACTTAACCTCACTAGATTTTTAAATACATTGTATGTCTGTTTTCATGTTTCCTCTGTTTTATAATGAAAGATAATAAATAGAGCCACTTAGCAGACATTGAACTGATTCTTATGCTGCATGAATTCTCTCCCAACCACCATCCTTCCTAAAGCATTTCTTAGTTGTTTAAATCCCCGAAAGTTTCTTTCTCATAATATCAGTTAAAATCATGTTCATAAAAATCTAGGGGCACCTGGGTGGCTCAGTCAGTTGAGCTTCGGACTTCGGCTCAGGTCATGATCTCACGGTGTGTGGGTTCAAGCCCCGAGTCAGGCTCTGTGCTGACAGCTCCGAGCCTGGGAGCCTGCTTCTGATTCTGTGTCCCCCTCCCTCCCTGCCCCTCCCCCACTCACGCTCTCTCTTTCTCTCTCTCTTTCTCAAAAATAAACATTAAAAAAAAATTTTAATTATATTCATAAAAATCTAGAGAGAAGGGAGAATGGAAAAAATTCAAGAAAGTCCAGATTAATGTAGAATATCAGAACTCAATACCCTTTCTTTTTGTAGAGTATAGCCTCCAATTTTCTGGCAATCAACGCCAAAACTCACACTAAATTGGGTAATGTTTAAAGTAATATCTTTCTCATGTGTAGTCAAGTGTAGTTATAAGGTTTTTCTAGTGTACACATTCCTTCAGGATCTGGCCATTCTTCTTGCATTATTAGCTGTCTGGAAGACTATGAACTTGAATCATTTATTAGCTCCTGAAAGAATCAACTTCAGTTTTGTAAAAGATAGTATAAAACAAGCAACCCAATCAAGTTTAAATAGTTACTTCGTGTTTTCTCCAAAACAAGGAATACTGATTTATCTTTGTCTCTTATAGAAAGCCCATGTTAGAATTTTCACTCAGATTCAGGTGGCAGTAATAAGTTTTCCTCTCTGTTGAAAAGAACATATTTCTTCTTTGCTCATAATAAGATCAATGTAACTTGTTTTGACACCTTTAATCTCTATGCTTTATCATGTTAAGGAAAAAACAGGTAAATTTTACTTATAGAATACGTTACTTAAGAATACGTTACTTATAGAATACGTTACTTAAAGAATACGTTAGTTACAAAATTGAACACTGTTATAGAAACAGTGTTCAATTTTGTAACTACCGTATTCTTTTCTTGATTTTGTTTTTTCTTTGTGTATTTTACATACCAGTTGTTTATGGCTTTTCTTGTAAGTCACCTTAAATCCTTTTTGGAAGGAAGCAGAGAATAAATAATGCACTGAAACAGAAAGAGAGAAAGAAGAAAGAAAGAAAGAAAGAAAGAAAGAAAGAAAGAAAGAAAGAAAGAAAGAAGCAGGGAGGGAAGGAGGGAGAGAGGAAGGGAGCTAAGGGAGGGAGGGAGGGAGGAGGGAAGGGACAGAGGGAGGAAAGGGATGGAAGAAGAAAAAGAAAGCAAGCAGTATTTTAGGAGTAAAACAATATTTTTCATAATGCAATGATTCTTTTCTTCCTTTTCTTACCTACCGTTCCTGTCTATCAGCAGGTAATTGAAAATAAGTTCCCCAGATAGAAACTATAACCATCACACTGGGTGTGGAATGAGCTATTAGAAAATATTAAACGGGCTCCAGTGACAGATGCCAATCACCAATGCTTTGTGGTTTGCTGTATAGAAACCTCTAATGTGAGGTTGTAATTATACCTTACAAGCAATGAAGTAGTCACTCTGGCTAAAAATCCAAAGGACACTAATCCAGTTTCAAGCAAGCTTTGTTACACTGAAGGCATTTCCAGATGAGCAACAATTGATCTGAAATAATAAGCATGTCAAATGTTAAAGGATAAAATGTAAACAACGGCTCGATTTTCCCTTATCTTTTTAATATAAACGTCTCCAAACTTAATAACTTCTATTATAGCAAGGTTGCTATCATCTTAAATATTCTGCTAACTGGGAAACACGAGAGCTACCCCCAACTCTTTAAGCCCTGCCCATGAGGTCGTCAGCCTTCTTCATACCCATTCGCCTCTTTCTTTCTCCAGGCTTCAAGGATTCATACTCATTGCTTCCCATCTTCCCAAATGTAAACACCCTCACTTTCTTGGGTGAAATCCCCCTTTGGCAGGCAAGGGCTCAAATAGGCATATGTTTTACAATTTCCACCTTTATGCTCTTATTTTATTTTATTTTTTAAATGTTTATTTATTTTTGAGAGAGAGAGAGACAGAGAGAGAGACAGAGAGAGAGCGGGAAAGGGTCAGAGAGAGAGGGAGACACAAAATCCGAAGCAGGCTCCAGGCTCTGAGCTGTCTGCACAGAGCCCCATGCAGAGCTCGAACTCATGGACCATGAGATCATGACTTGAGCCCAACTTGAACACTTAACCGACTGAGCCACTCAGGAGCCCCAATCCACTCTTATGGTCTTTAAACTCACACACACACACACACACACACACACACACACACACACACACATTGTTTTAAGCACTTTATCACTTTTACTGGGAAGAAACACGTGACAATACTAAAAGATAATAAACATTTGTTTCTTTATAATGGCTGAGTTTTCCCATAATGTGTATTAACATTTAATTCCAGCCAGTCCTGAATCTCTTCTCTCTTCCAATTTGTTCACCTTGAAGGGCCAGGTTTATAGGCTAAGGGCCTGGTTTCAGAAGTTTCTTTGGCAGGACCAAAAGTAGAATCCAGCCCTTCTGATTTGCAGGTCAGCTTCTTACTGTCACAAATTTATAAATGCTAACCGAGAAATCTATAGGTGACCTTGATGCTTCAGAACCTTGGTTCATTTCCAGACAAGAAGTCGTCACCACAATAAAAATACTAAATAAAAATAATCTATCATTTTGTTGCAAGAGGACATCTCTATTGAATCTGAAATTTTATTTCTCCTAACACAAAGCGTAGAAAAGCTTTGGAACATGAAACAAATTATACTACAGGGGTGCCTGGGTGGCTCAGTTGGTTAAGCGTCTGAGTTGGGCTCTGGTCGCAATCTCACAGTTCATGGGTTTGAGCCCCACATCGGGCTCTGGGCTGACAGCTCAGAGCCTGGAGCTTGCTTCAGATTCTGTGTCCCCCTCTCTCTGCCCCTCCCCACTTGTACTCTCTCTCTCTCTCTCTCTCAAAAATAAGTTTTTTTTTTCTATTAAAAAAATAGAAGGATCTATCGGTGAATCCTTCCCCAGGATATGGCAACCTAATATTATAATAAACCTTCCAGTAAGATATTTCTCACAATTGAATATTAAGTCCACATTCACAGTGTGTGGGTTCCAGGCAACCCCCACAGGCTGACTGGCATTCTGACAGAGCTAACACGAAGATTTACTCCCTTTGCTTGTATTTCTCTGTCTACCCTCTTACTCCCTAGAACCACGAGCTTTTGTTTCGAGTAGCAACTGGGTTGAAGTTATATCATGTACTAGGTCCTGGGAATATTATTTTGCTTGGCATGTTACTATATGGCTAGGAATGTGCTTTTGTTTTTAATATTTCAAATACTGGGCTGGTCTTGTGAAAATGACAGATTTCCATGTGGGAAAATAGAAATTAATTGAGAGCCTCAGGGTAGGCCGATTCAAATTGGGAAGTATTAAAGGAGCCTCACCCCATTCCATCAGAACAGAGCCCGGAAATAAGCCACAGGAGGAGGAACCACGACCCCAAACCTTCGAATAAGATGGATATGAAACTGTGGAGGAAAGAATTTTGTACGCTTAATTCTTTGCATTTTAACACACAACAAAAGGGCGTTTCATATTTATATTTTCATTTCTTTCTGAAATTTTAATAAGAAGATTCATATTCAGAACCGATACTCGTATGCAGGTTAATTTTGTTGGCATTTTATTATTTGGCACAGCGTGAACACTGTTATCAGTGCTCACTTTACAGCTTCTTCTGCCGAGCTATATTGAAAAACGTGGCTAGACATAATTTATGACGAGAGATAAATTAGAGAATGCATTGTTGGCCGACGGTGTAGCGTGTCCTTGATGTTAAATAAATTTATGTTCTGTTCTGAAGAGGCCAGCAGGAGAGTCCGCAGGAGGATCCAGGCAGATCCCTATAGGTTGCCAGGCAACGTAGGTGTCCTGCTTGCCCCCAGCAGAAGAGGGAGGGCAAACCAAGATGCCGTTTTTGCTAAGGTTTTCGAGGGAGAAAGACAGACTATTCTCTTGCGTTCACAATCTAGCTTTATTATTAATAAGACCAACATTTTGTTTTGACCCTCAAACGTATCCTTAGATTTACTCATCAATTGTAGCACTCAGACATGAGGAAGTAGACAGAGGCTTGATTAGGCTCCCTCAATATATATATTATTAGATCATTCTCTCCTTAGGTTGTTGCAATACTTCATACAGCCCAAGCTGCTTATAGATGAATTCATGAATTTATGAAATATGGTTCAATAACTGTCTAAAATTCTAACCTCAGCCTCATATGTATAAAGAAGCATCATGCTTTCCAAGCGCCTGCCAAGCTAAGCTTTATACTGAGCGCAAGACAAAGAAAGTAATTCTTTATCAGGCATAGAGTCTTTTTTTAATATAATTTTTCTTAAGCTTGTTTCTTTTGAGAAAGAGAGAGAGACAGAGTGTGAGCAGGGGAGGGGCAGAGAGATAGGGGGACAGAGAATCTGAAACGGGCTCAGCAGAGATCCTGATGTGGGGCTTGAACTCACAAACCGTGAGATCATGACCTGCACTTAAGTTGGATGCTTAACCGACTGAGCCACCCAGGTGCCCTGATCATCAGAACCTCTTTAAGTGATTAGATAGTACACAAGAGAAATTAGCAGCTCCCCTGCCTCCCTTCCATCTTTTTTTTTTTAATTTTTTTTTTAACGTTTATTTATTTTTGAGACAGAGAGAGACAGAGCGTGAACAGGGGAGGGGCAGAGAGAGAGGGAGACACAGAATCTGAAACAGGCTCCAGGCTCCGAGCTGTCAGCACAGAGCCCGACTCGGGGCTCGAACTCACAGACCGTGAGATCATGACCTGAGCCGAAGTCAGACGCTCAACCGACTGAGCCACCCAGGCGCCCCCTCCCTTCCATCTTTGAGTGATGACCTTACCACATATACCCAAATCCCCAAGTCACAGAGAGCACACCTTTACTTTTTCATACTCTCACTAGGAATCGCCCACAAAGTTCCACTACTCAATTTCTTAACTATTTTCCCCCTAGTTATCATCCTCTCTCCTTCCTAATTACCACCACCTCTTTTCACACCCCCATCGCAGCCTGATGACCTCCCACATGGAATCCTGACCACCACGCTAACCTGAGTCCAGCCTCCTGTCCATGCTGATCCATATTCCCCTTTTAGAACTCTATCAGATCACATCATTCACAGACAGCGCTCCAGAGCCTGCCGTATGAAGTATAGACTTTATAGCACATCATGTGAGGCCCGTCCCAGCCTGACTCTCCCACAGAACTTTCTATTTGCATGACCATGTGTGGAACGGAGTTGTGGTTTTCTCGAACACATCATACTGTGGGTCCAGGAATGTTTGATGAACCACCACTAACCTCTTCAACCTAGACTTCTCTCAGACGGTTATCTCTTCCATGATGCCAACTTGGAGAAGCAGATTCCTCCTCTGTTCGTGTAGATTGTATGCACTTTCACTGACAGGCTTCCTTCAGCAGCGTGCTTTAGCGATAGTGAGAAATACAGGCTTGGGTTGAATTCCCACACTTCCTGTGGGACACTAGGCTTATTACATTTTCTGGGCTTTAGTTTCTTCCCGTTCAGCTGTGAATAATGACACCCCCCTCATGTGGACATTGGCAAGATTAGATAACATTCTCAGCACCTATCATAATCCTGGCTCGTAGAACTAACACAGTAATTTTTAATTAGTTTTTGCCTTCCTTCTCCTTCTCACCTAAGTTGTAAGGTTCCTTGATGCAACTGTAAATCTGAGGCACCTAGCACAATGCTTTCACATATGGATACTCAGTAAATGTTCAGTAATGAAATATGTCATTAATAAATACACTTATAAACCAGAGTCAATTAACATTTATTGATTAACTATGATATTCAAGGAATTAATTTGTGTGCTTCCAAAGATCCAAAGCAACTTAAAATTAGCCTCAGACAAACAAGAAAGAATACGAAAAATGATCCATCTGTGTCATATTATGCCACACACAAACTGGCTCTGACAGCCGCAGTCATCTTTAATTAAAACTGGTTTTACAAGCAATTTGTTATCGGTTTTCACCCCAGAATTAAGTGTTTTATTATTACCAAAGTCTATAATAAAGAACTACTTAATCAATCTTTTCACAGTAAGACTAAGAAAAACATCTCAAAGGAAGATCAAAACCAAGTATATTTAAATTTTCATAGATTAGGAGAGATTGGTTTCTTTCCCATCAAAATAAGTAGAAACCGGGATATCTATCAAAATCTGGATCAGATGTTCTGTGAGAGACCTTCTGCTTTGTGGATCTTAAAAGTGACACTTCCCACCACCCCATGTTTTATTGGAGACAGTATTCTTGTCTCTTCCATCAGCTTTGATACTCCCATGTAATAAATGAGATGACTTTAGAGGTAGGATTTAAGAAAAGCATCTTGTCCTTATGTGAAGATTTTTTAATTATTCTTAGAGAAGGGTCCAAAGTTTTAATGAAACCAGATAAGCACAGAGATGAGATCAGTGCTGGAGTGGAGACAGGAGCTAATAGACTGGGGTGACCTGGGACGGCAAAAGGAGGGAGAACGGGGAAGAATGCTATTTGTCGGTTCTATGAAGATTTATAAGATGAAAATGGATGGAAAAATGAATCCAAGACTATTCAGAGCTTCCCTTTTAGAAAAGTGCTAGTAAAGATTTCCTGAAATTATATTATATTATATTATTATATTATATTATATTATATTATATTATATATTAAGCAAAACTTTTTTCATTGATATTCTTCTGTTGACTCTTCTCTAAAATGCAAACTCACTGGGTGCCTGGGTGGCTTAGTCAGTTCAGTGTCCCATCCTTGGTTTCAGCTCAGGTCTTGATTTCATGGGTTCGTGGGTTTGAGCCCCATATGGAGCTCCATGCTAACAGCAGAGAGCCTGTTTGGGATTCCCTCTCTCTCTGTCTCTCTCTGCCCCTCCTCTGCTCACTCTCTCTCTCTCAAAAGAAAATGAACTTAGAATATATATATATATATTAAAACATATAAATAAATGAATAAATGAATAAATAAATAAATAAATAAATAAATAAAATGCAAACTCTCACAGTGAAGTTTGAGTTTATCCTAGTGGGCATCGCTAAGTGCTGGCAAGTGTATTTTATTATCCTGCTCCTATCATTTTAATTATGTATCCCCTCGGAAAATGTTATATTCTGAGTTATTGTTCGCTCCTTTCCACTTCACATCGCCCTCTTTCCTTGGCCTTGAAAAATGTCGCTAGTGTTTGGCATAAGTTTGTTTTCTTTTTTTTTTTTTTAACGTTTATTCATTTTTGAGAGACAGAACATGAGCGGGGAAGGGATAGAGAGAGGGAGACACAGAATCCCAAGCAGGCTTCAGGCTCTGAGCTGTCGGCACAGAGCCTGGCCTGGGGCTTGAACTCATGAACTGCGAGATCCTGACCTGAACCGAAGATGGACACTCAACCGACTGAGCCACCCAGGCACCCCGACATGAGTTTGTTTTCAAACGATTGGCTTGCCTTTTGAGCAGAGACAGGTCATCCGTTTCAGAGGTTCTGTGGCCTAATCTTTCTCTTCTTGGGTACGGAGACTTTCCTGTCCCCAGTGATGCAGTGCCATCAACTACAATGTATAATCACCATGCGGCACGAGCTGTATATACTACCTGTCACAGGGACCTGGGTGGAAGGCTGGTTACGTGTAAATCTCCTCACTCTTCACCCTACAGTTAACCTAATCCAGTGCCAAACAGGTGGGCTACCATTGCCAGAACATTCCGAAAGTTAAACTGGGACCCGTGCAAACAAGCCTAGAGGGTAGGCTTTCCTAATGTTGGTCTTTTCCCCCTCTCTCTCTCTCCTGTTTCCATTATTCTTATATTTGCAGTGGAATTGTAATACCAAAAATTATCTCAGCAGAGAAGCCTTCTCAGCCCGCATCGCCCACCAAACCGCAATTCTTTGTGGCCGTGGACAAAAGCCCAGAACCAGAGCCCTCCTTTATTCCGTGATTTGGCCTGAATTTGTGTGACCATCCTGTTGAGCTCCCTGATCTCTAGCCTGAGAAACAAAAGTGTGAAACAAGTTCCGAATAAAACAGTTAAAAGACAAACTTTATTCATAAAAAATAAAAGAACAATGATTTCAGGAGTAGATTCCTTAATGCCCCTTACCCATTTAGCCCATGCCCCCCCCCCAACACAACCACTACAGCAACCCTCTGTTTGTTCCCTATATTTAAGAAAGAGTCTTTATGTTTTGTTCCCCTCCCTGTTTTTATATTATTTTTGCTTCCCTTACCTTAGGTTCATCTGTTTTGTATCTTAAATTTCTCATATGAGTGAAGTCATATGATATTTGTCTTTCTGATTAATTTCGCTCAGCATAATACCCTCTAGTTCTATCCACATAGTTGCAAATGGAAAAAAAGAACTTCTAGAGGAATCTTTATTCTTTTCTTAGCCACTTTCAAGGAACTGTGGTTTAACCAGTGCTATGTCTTTCTAAATCCTATTCTTCTAAATCCTTCCTAAATCCTATTTTGCAGTGTGGATAGTTACTGGAACTCGTGCTTTAAACGTAATGCAGCTCATTATGAGAATCTCAGATATTCAATTGCTATCCATTATTTGATGTCCCCAAACTAAACAATTTTCTATTCTTTTCTCATTTCTGTGGAGAAAGCAGGAAAGGAGACAATGTCACTGCAAACCATTCACTAAATTGCGTATCTCCCTTATTTCAGAACATTGGTTTTTAAACTTTTTTTAGAAGACACCACTAAAAATTAAATATTTTCCAATTCCTATATACGAAACAAAAATAGATGATTCTTTTTTCTATATAAAGCCACACTTATCTAGAAAATAGCTTACCTCAATTGGCACAAAAGGGTAGTATCTCAATATGTTCAGGTGGGTGAGAATTATACTATCTCCTATCTAGTTCTTTATCTATTAAAAAGAGCAAAATTCAAGGACTCTTGATTGTTGAAAGTAAATTATATTTTCTCACACACTAACTCTATTACTGAAATAATTTAGCCACTGATGCCTGAGAATTTAATCATGTACTTTCCAAGCAGGCAGTATGAGGCAATTGAAAATTGTATGACTCACTCTTAAGCCTGTTGCTGATTTTTATGAAAACAGGGAGGCAGAACTGAAATGGGAAATGTAGGGAAAAAACTGCTGGTGTTCCGCCTAATAAAGCAAAATGTTAAGATCATTCTGAAAGAGACAATCTTGCAAGTTGTCACAGTTTGAAAATATATACTCCTTCTCTCTCATCACAATAGAATACGTTGAGCCCGAAAATTAATGTTTTCACACGGGAGGTTTGTCAGGCTTGAATTCAACAGTTCGTTTATAGACATCAAGATAAGCAAAGAGAAATATTTGAAACAAGTGCGAGATAGTAATGCTGGAGGTGGGGTGATGGAGGTTAGGTAAGAATTAGGCTTGTAGACATTTGGTTACTAGTTAGATGACAGAGTTAGCAGAAAAATTTTCAGAAGGATGGGGATCTGAAGGGTCTGAAGCAAGATTGCAAAGTGGGAGCATCCAAAAGGAGGTGACCCCGCTGCAAAGGGTTTACCTTCTTCGGTGAATGTCCCTTGTCCTATGAAAACACTAATCTTGAAGTGTAGGTTTCAATGCTGTAAATCTTTTAAATGTCTGGCATAGCTTCACAACTCGGTGGGGGAGGGGGGGGAGGAATACCATAAAGAATAAGGAGAAGAAACAAGAAGTGTGGCCTGCCCCACTGGAAGGAGGGTGCTTCCCGGCTGGACTCTCCAACTCGCCTCCAGACCCAGAGGTGAAAATGGGTCACACTCACGAAAAGAACAACATTGACTGATCATACATGAGGCACGTTTCTAAAGCTGCCTGCTTCTTTGCAGTGCGTCTCACAGCGACCAGAAGCTGGCTATTGAGATTCTCCATTGCAGAATATAATTCATGTGATCCAGCTGCAGGAAAACTGAGAGCAGGGGTCCACGTGACTAACAAGAGATGCTAAGTAAGGAATGCTCATACATGTTGCCTCACCTCTTGTATACACGCACAGCCCACGCAGTGGTGGGGCCCGGAAGCCGTGCCTGGGGTATTTTGTGAATTCTCACTAGGAATGCTGTGCATCCTCTCCTGCATCAGTGTCGAAAGCCAGATGAGCTCGGTCCTGTTAGTTTATCAGATTATAAAGTCCTTGAAGCTCTACCGGTGGCAGCTCATTCGCATTCTCTCCTCCGCGGATACCCAAGTTGGAAGAGAAACAGTCTCTCTAGGGACTCTGTCCAAGAGTGGCAAGTGTTGAAATGATCAGACGCCATCACAGAGCTCAGAAGCTGCAGAAAGGACACATAGTCCTGGGGGAACAACTTCCAGGGGGACGACTGAGACGAGATACTAGGAAGAGTCTCCCCTTGCTAGTACGTCCTGATGATCCAACAAGAGAGAGGGGAAGTTGATGCACGGGCTGAGCTGTGGGCTAAAGAACTCAGAGCTACAACACAGTGAAAGAACTTCAAGATTACACTTTCTGTGCCCTTACCCCTCCCTTATTTCTCTTCTTAGCCACCCAGTCAAAAGACTCAGTGGAGTTCCTCAGTGGAAACAAGGTCGCTTCCACTGAAGGAAGAGTAAAAGACCAGATGTCATCAAGGACAGCTATTGTGTCGACACCAGCAATTCACCAAAGAACTCTTAACTAGTATAGCAAAGTCTATATAGGAACAAGATAACCAGAGAGATGGTCAGAAGTGAATATTTACCTAATCATAAGTGACAAAAGCCCTCAGAGATAAATGATAATCTGATGGGAAGTGAGATAATCATGTGGAATGGTGCAGGCTGATTTGACATGCAGGTCCATTTCCTCTTATCTCTTGGGGACACACACCAGATTATCTCACAGTGGTGTGATGGAGCACAGTTGTGACGTTTTCCAGCACACGCCCTCGGAGGCCCACACTGGCCTCCAGCTCATTAGTACTGTCTTGTACCCACTTCTTTATACTGATATTACTCACTATACATCTCCTTTAAATCAGTTAAAAGCCCTATAGAATCAGCCTGCTGTCCACTTTTATTCCCAACTTTCACTCTTCACTTTTTCCCATCTGGGTTTTATTCCCTTTAGGCAGAGAATGTGAAAAGACACAAATTTCCCCAGTGTAGTTATGTTCCAGTGAGTTATGGGCATTACCTCCTTTTAATTCCAGGGTCATTGCAGGGCGTTGAAAAAGCAGAAGTATCAAAAGCTTATGAAGTTATAATGTAAAAAAAAAAAAAAAGAAAATTAAATCTTTGGCATCTGACTCCAGAAGAAAGAGTTAGCATATACTGAAACTTTGATCTCTTTCTCTAAACACAAAGAAATTATAGAAAAATACAATAAAGAATTGCAGATGAAGGGGCACCTGGGTGGCTCAGTCAGTTAAGCATCTGACTTCAGCTCAGGTCATGACCTCATTGTTCATGAGTTGGAATCCCACATCAAGCTCTTTGCTCTCAACACAGAGCATGCTTTGGATCCTCTCTCTCTCTCCCTCTCTCTCTCTCTCTCTCTCTGCCTCTGCCCACTCATGCTACACTCCCCCCAAAATTAAAAAAAAAAAAAAAACCTGCAGGTGAAAACAAGTAAAAAGAATTCTCTAGAAACGAAAAATTGAAAATGTTCAGCCAGGACACCCATAGCACCCATCTGAGGCTGGGGACCAGAGCTCCTCGGCCCAAATTAGGCTCAGACCAGAGCTGTACGACCCAAGCCAGCTCCAGGCCAGAGCCACACCCACAAAATAATCACCACCCAGTGGGGACTCACAGCCGTGAACTGTTTTATAAGAGTTTACATCAACTACTCAAGGAAACCAGTACGCTGAAAAAACATACAAAAAAACTTGAAACTCAGAATAAGTTATAGGTTAGGACATTTTAAAATGAGACATTTAAAATAATTTAAAATATAAGTATAAAAGAGACAATTAAAGTGATACTATTTATTATAGGGGCGCCTGGGTGGCTTAGTCGGTTGAGCGTCTGACTTCGGCTCAGTCATGATCTCCCAGTTCGTGGGTTCGAGCCCCACGTCCGGCTCTGTGCTGACAGCTCAGAGCCTGGAGGCTGCTTCAGATTCTGTGCTCCCTCTCTCTCTGCCCCTCCCTGGCTCACGCTCCATCTCTCTCTGTCTCTCAAAAATAAATAAATGTTAAAATAAATAAATAAATAGATAAGTAAATAAATAAAGTGATAGTATTATAATGACATAAGAACAAGAAATTGAGATAAGGCCAAGAAAAGTTATGAAAAGAAACCAGTAGAAATCTTATGTAGATAATATTATTGAATTAAAGAATTCAATACGATCTATGTCTGAATAGCAGACAAAAGAGAATAAATTGCTGAACCAGAAGATTTAACTCTGAAAATTACCCAGAACGCAGCACACACACAAAAATTCTTTTAACAGAAGACACAAAATTGATCATTTTTAGAATTTTTCTCTCAGAGATTATTTTCTGGCTTTTCCTGAAAGTCTAGAATTAGTTATATTATTGTTCCCCATCCTTTGATTCCTACTTTACATCCTTCCCTGGAAGTCTTTTTTTTGGTTTTAATCATTTTTTCACTTTTGAGTATATATTTAGAGTTCATTGAACTTCCTTCCCTTTAATCTAGCTTTATCTAGTGGGCTCAGTAGATTCCAGCCACATTAGGTGAGAACAATTACTAGAAGACTCATTCAAGAGGACTTGCTTTTTAAAAAAAAAAGAACTACATAATTTTTAATAGTAATATGCTAATGATGCTTTAGTAAAGAAACCCCCCTCCATATTTTTTATCCATTAAGAATCTCATTACCCATTAAGAACCACTGATAATAATTTGGTGGACAACTTTCCACCAAACACACATATATAAGCCCACATAGATACAAATTTACACAAGTGACATAATATTGTAGTTATTACTTTGTACTCTAATTTTCCTATTATTCCCTGAACATTTTCCACATCAATAAATATAGATAACAAGCAGCACTCTCAACAATAGTCAAATTGTGGAAAGAGCCTAAATGTCCATCAACTGATGAATGGATAAAGAAATTGTGGTTTATATACACAATGGAATACTACGTGGCAATGAGAAAAAATGAAATATGGCCCTTTGTAGCAACATGGATGGAACTGGAGAGTGTGATGCTAAGTGAAATAAGCCATACAGAGAAAGACAGATACCATATGGCTTCACTCTTATGTGGATCCTGAGAAACGTAACAGAAGACCATGGGGGAGGGGAAGGAAAAAAAAAAAAAAAAGAGGTTAGAGTGGGAGAGAGCCAAAGCATAAGAGACTGTTAAAAACTGAGAACAAACTGAGGGTTGATGGGGGGTGGGAGGGAGGGCAGGGTGGGAGGGAGGGCAGGGTGGGTGATGGGTATTGAGGAGGGCACCTTTTGGGATGAGCACTGGGTGTTGTATGGAAACCAATTTGACAATAAATTTCATATATGGAAAAATAAATAAATAAATAAATAAAGATAACCATCTCAATTAAAGTAGCGACCAAAAAAATCCATGTTACAGCCTCAGAATGCACTTAACCTACAGGTGGAAATACTGTTTCTTAAGTGTTCACTATCATGTTTTATTTATTTATTTATTTATTTATTTATTTATTTATTTTGAGAGAGAGAGTGGTGGGGGGGAAGGACAGAGAAAGAGGAGGAGAGAGAGAGAGAGAGAGAGAGAGAGAATCCCAAGCAGGCTCCACACTGTCAGTGCAGAGCCTGATGCAAGGCTCAAAGCCACAAACCACGTGGCCGTGACCCAAGACGAAATCAAGGGTTGGACACTTAACTGACTGAGCCACCCAGATGCCCCTAAACTGTCATGTTTAATCCTTTCACTTACTTCATAAGGCCATTTCATCCATACCTATATAACTACATGGGTGGTACCAGTCACCGAACCCAGTTAAGGCCTCTGTACAAACATTTCAGATGTAGGGAGCAGGCATGGAGATGTACTGGCCTTGCTATCACCTAGGACAAGCCTTGTATGTTAAGTTCGCTTGCAATCTGGAGTGGGCAGGGTCTTCCTTCTCTCTCCCAGTTTCAGATTATACCAGGAAGTTTCTGAGGTTTTGAACTAAGAAGAGGAAAACAATTCTGCCCAAAAATAAAATTTTCAAATAGTGATACTTTCAAAAAAATACAAATTTATGTTTAAGTACTATAACTCATGCCACCAATTCTCAACCAAAGTAACCAAGTAGGAAACCATTTTAGGCAGCAAATGTTACATTTCAGAGGACATAGAACAATTTCCCCAGTACAAGTGGGTGTCCTAAAAGTTCCCATTATTAAAGGAACATTTACCGGGGTAAATTTATTTTAAAAAAAAATCAAAGACAGAGAAATATGACACTACACATTCTCTCAAGACTCAGAATTTTGTGAATGTTTTCATTTATCGTTTTATCAGAAGGGACTTTGCAATACCCAACAGTATCTATTGCTATATGTTGATCAAAGAATGGTGATAATATCCTGTAGCTAAGAAATTCCCTGGATTGTTTCCTTTTGCTGAAACTGAAACTTGGTAACATGTTACCACCACACAATTTCTAGGCTAAAATTAGTCCCTGGGGCTTCTTGATAAAGGAGATGTAGACTCTTTCTATGATAAAGGAAATGTCCAATTCCCTTCCTTCTTTGGTGGCTAATGGGGGGAATAACGAAGTTATGGGCTAAGGCAGGTGTGTGCATTAGCATCACAGTATTTCTTTTGCGTTCTGTAAATGCAGTGTGGGGTCTTGTAACCTTTGCCAGCCATATTCCCATTAAGGGTTTCTCTCTTCTTACCTAAATTACTTCTGTGGCACACAGAACAATGCACATAGTGGCACCAACATGTAAAAATAATAGTGATTTGAAGCTGCTTCTCTAGAAAGAGAATACATGGTGGTATTATCAGAAAACCATTTTGCTTCCCAGGCCTCTCTCACATGGTACTAATCATCATTTCAACCATTCTTCATCCTCTCAGTTCAGTTCCAGGATCTTTATTGCTGCCTGTCAGTGCAAAATGAACCTAGCTTATCAATGTCCCAATGGTGCCATCTGCTGACCGATCAGGGCATTTCACCTGGATTCAGAGGTCCATCTCCAAGGCAGGATTCAAAAAATCAAGTGCCTGCATTTAATTTTTCTGCATGATGCATCATCTACTCTGAATAGAACTTAAATCAGTTTATTAAGTGGAAATGCAGAACATGAGGAATGAGTATTATGTAGGAATCTGCAATAGGTAGAAAGAAATGGTACTAGAATTATTTTATACCCTGAAATATTTGATAACATTTTTACAAGCTTTTTGTTAGTATAATAATCAGTTCCTCCTTTCTTCTTATGCAAAATCATGAAGATATATCATCTTGGCACACTGTGGAACTATTCCATCCTTTTTACCTCTTCTCTAGACTTATCACATGTAACTATCTCTGATTGGTGATTCTTCTTTTTTTTTTTAATGTTTATCTTTATTTTTGAGACAGATAGAGACAGAGCATGAGCGGAGAAGAGGCAGAGAGAGAGGGAGACACAGAATCTGAAGCAGGCTCCAGGCTCTGAGCTGTCAGCACAGAGCCCAACGTGGGGCTCGAACTTGTCAACTGCGAGATCATGACCTGAGCTGAAGTCGGATGCTCAACTGACTGATCCACCCAGGCGCCCCTGATAGGTGATTCTTCTTTGTATTGATTGTCAAGACAGCTCTGTGATTTTAAATAATATCCAGATAGCAGTCTCTGAATTAGCCTTTACTAATTTCTTATAAAGTATTTATGAAAAATCAGAAATCAAAAAAATTCCTAAGAAGACCGAAAAGGTTTTGCAGAACAGGAGTAATGAACTAAAGAAGTTCAAACCTGACTTTGTGGGTAGGTTTTTGATAATAAATTTATTGGGCTTTTTTTCCTATCACTTTAGCTGCAACATTTAAAAATTGGTAAGCTTCACATACATACCTGCATTTCTGGGTTACTTAAACAATCAGAGGCAATTAACAATTAACTTAATTACCAACATGTCAACTAACACAGCTGGTTTTTGGTTTCCTGTGGAATTTTAAGATGAAACAAATACAAATTCCCCTGAAAGAAAGAATCTCCTTTCAGTTAGTACAGGAAATGTAAGTAACATTCTAAAGAAGGTTTTTGCAGAAGACAATAGGAAGAGTTAAGGAAGAGGTCAGTAGTGCATGGAGAATCACTGTGGAGGAAGCATAGCGCAGTTTGACTACATGAACAAGGTACGGAACTTATGGGTGGAGTTAGGGGAGAGCTTGCCTGTATGATGATTCGGAATAACTAGGATGAGAGTCACGGTAGGATTGAAGGGACCCAAGGCTTTATGCAGATGCAAACTAGTGGTACTGGAGGCTTGGTACAACTAGGAGAAAATAGCCCATCTGTGAAGGACTGAAGTTAAAAGAAGCTAATACTATGTATTATACTGTATACTAAGTAGTAAGTAGTATACTACTTAGTATACTAAATACTATGAGTTTTCAAATACCATTGCCTTAAGAAAACACATTTGCTTTTATATACAGTATCTGGTTTTGTTTATGATTATTTTTTAAAGGAAGCAATTAAGACATTTTTATGGAGTTGCTAAAGAGCGAGAAATGGTTGAGATTCCAATTTATCTCATAAGTGAAATTTACAAATTGAGAGAGGGTAGCTAACTCAACTTACAACATGTGACTCCTCCAATGTCATTTCAATCAAAATGGATCAACCATTTATAGCGAGTTTAATTTGTTTATTGTGTTTAATTCATTGGTAAGTAGATGCAATCAAAACACAAATAATGCAAAAATATTATTTTATTAAAGAAACAGATTAAGGAGGGTTTCTTTCATTTTATTCGAGTGAACATACATATATGTATATATACATATATAAAATCTAGTAATGTGCTCAGGAAGGCTACTTTCTAAATATTAATAAGAAGCTTTCTATACTCTGCCATAGAAATTCACAAGTTCCCCCACCAAAACCAATATGGAATAAGTCCAAAATTGTTAAGACAGGCAGTATAAGTAACAACTATAAGTCCAAAACCAGTATGGAAGGGGTGCCTGGGTGGCTCAGTCAGTTGAGTGTCGGACTTCAGCTCAGGTCATGATCTCACAGTTCACAAGTTCAAGCCCCAGGCTCTGTACTTACAGCTTCAGATTCTGTGTCTCCCTCTCTACCTGCCCCTCCCCGACTCATGCTCTGTCTCTCTCTGTCTCAAAAATAAATAAATGTTAAATATATATATGTATATATATGGAATAAGTCCAGGAAGATGAAGTACATTTTATAATAACATGTTTCCACTTGGGGGGGTTATAAGATGAAGTACATTTTATAATAACATGTTTCCATTTGGGGAGGTTATGAGTTGACATGGTGCCATTACCCACATCTTATACAATATCTCCTAAATAAAATCCGCAGAAGGATATTCAAAATTTGAAATCATGCCAGAAATCAATAACATAAAATAATTTTGGGAAAAAAAATCTCAGAATCTGGGGAAATTGCCCAATAGTAGGAATACAGATAGGTATTATTTGGAACAGCAAAAAAAGAAAATTAGAGAGAGATTGGAAATCATGACCTATCCATGAACTGACCTCTAATAAAAACAAAAAAAAATCAGGTTAAGGAATAAGAAAGAATGAGGAAGACTAAGTCTGGAGTCTGGTCCCAAATCCATCACTTTCTGACTCTGACTATGCCATCTTCCCATATATGCTCTCCTCCATCAATTCTCCTTTCTACAGCCCTTGGCAAATAGCAATTTTTCCATGCAACATAGCCGGAGAACTGCAGTTAGAGGGAGAAAGGAGGCAGTTCCTTGGGCATGTGGACAAATAAGGAGAAAACTCTGTAATGCGCTGTAGGTGACAAAAGTGAGAGACACGTGGTCTCTAGTAAGAGGAGTCAAGGGAGTGCCAAGTTTAGATGAAGAGAAACTTGATTAAGATTTTTTGTAAAAGTAAGAAAAATCCCCACTCACAAATTCAATGGTAAAATTTAAAGGCTTTTCCCCTGTTCAATTACAATCTGAGTATTAATTTCTATGCCCCAAGTTACATATTATCATAACTTTGTGTGCTATAGCCCTTAAAGAGTACAGTATCAGAAAATATTAAAACAAAAACGAATTGTGAAGTTTAAGAAAATCTAACGCTTAAATTGGTTTTAAAATTTCGGTACAGTGCAAGCCTGTTTTTGATGCTGGTGTATATGGACAATGACACAACTTGATCATGTTAGAATACAAAAATATCTTTAATCAAGTCCAAAATGTAAAAAATGTATCACTCATTTTTTTTCTAACAACTAAGGTATAAAACAATAATTTAAAAAGCAAAGTTTTTTTTTTTGTTTTTTTTTTTAAATTTTTTTTTTCAACATTTTTTATTTATTTTTGGGACAGAGAGAGACAGAGCATGAACGGGGGAGGGGCAGAGAGAGAGGGAGACACAGAATCGGAAACAGGCTCCAGGCTCCGAGCCATCAGCCCAGAGCCTGACGCGGGGCTCGAACTCACGGACCGCGAGATCGTGACCTGGCTGAAGTCGGACGCTTAACCGACTGCGCCACCCAGGCGCCCCTAAAAAGCAAAGTTTTAAAAATTCTACAGCTCTTAGAGCATCTGGGTGGCTCAGCTGGTTAAGCGTCTGACTTTTGGTTTTGGCTCAGGTCATGATCTCACAGTTCATGAGTTCACGAGCCCTGCATCGGACTCAGTGCTGAGAATGTGGGGCCTGCTTAGGATTCTCTCTCTCCCTCTCTTTGCCCCTCCCTGGCTCACGTGTGTGCTCTCTCTCTCTCTCTCTTCTCTCTCAAAACAAATAAACTTAAAAAAAAATCTACAGCTCTTTATAGTTAACCATGTGGGTAAAAACATCATACATATACTTACAATTTTATACAAAACAAGAGAAAAGACCCAAATTTTTAAAAAAGACAGATATTAACAATATTGGAATCAACGAGTAACCAAGATACAGCATAGCATCTTCCACCTCAAAACCAAATGTCAAGATAGCTAATAAATGGATTTAAAAGTTTTTCTTTCAGGAAGTAACTGAATAAAAGACAAACTTTTGGCAAATCTAATTATGTAGACAGTGAGAAAGTGCAAAATAAATAACAGTAGATTGAGCATGAGAATATAATAACAGATACAAAGAAAAAAGTCGAGGTAGTTATTCTGATGAATTAATCCCAAATTAATCCCTGGAGTGTGCTTGTTAAAAATAGGGATTTCTGGTCCTCTCTTCAGACTTTATGAATCACAATCTCTAGAGGATGAAACAGAGGAACTGTATTTTAAAATTGCAATCTCCAATCCCAGACTCAAGGTGATTTAAACTAGCTAAAGTGTGAAAGTCACTGACTTAAATAAAATAAAAATTTTCAGTAGGAAAGTATTCATCAAAAGAACAACTCAAGGGAAAAATCGAAAATCAGAATAAATTGATGGTTATGAAAAAAAGAAGCATTTTTTAAGAATTGCTTATAAAAATCACCTTACAGCTAGAAGACATTATAGACTATTTGAAGAAACAGATAATCCTCCTGTGTTCTCTTTTCCAGAGCACAAAAATTTAATCAGTATGTTTATCTGATTTATTTTATAAAGGTAACAGATGGAACTAAAAATTGATTTTAAAAACATGCCACCAAATCCATAATTCAAATAGATGTGAATCTCTGAATAAAGTTCAAATGAGTGAATTTTAAGCAAATACTAAAACACACAATATCAATGACTAGTTTATTCTAAAAGTCCACAGACAGATTAATATTGGGAATGCATTAAATATTAAATAACAAGACAACAGGTTAGGTATCATAAAGTTAAACAGAAATTAAATTCCCAATTTTTAATCAAGTAAGTTCCAGGTAGAATAATGAGTTTATTGTTTAAAGTGGATGAAAGACCTAAATGGAAGACAAAAAAAAAAAAAAATCAAAATCTGAAAGGAGAAACAGGCTGCAACCTCTTTTGCCACAACAACTTCTTTTTTTTTTTTAAGTTTTTTTAATGTTTTTTTTTAATTTATTTTTGACAGAGAGAGAGAGAGAGAGAGAGCATGAGCAGGGAAGGGGCAGAGAGAGACAGAAACACAGAATTCGAAGCAGGCTCCAGGCTCTGAGCTGTTGGCACAGAGCCTGCTTGGGATGCTCTCTCTCTCTCTCTCTCCTCCCCCACCCCACTCATGCTTTCTCTCTCAAAATAAATAAATAAACATTTTAAAATAATGTATTTATTATAGTGAAGGTCCTTGTCAATGGAGAGCCTTCTTTTTCCTAAAAAATAGGAATACCAAGTTACTGGTCACCATGGTGTGTAAAGCATTTTTAAAGTATTTTGAACAATATTCATCAAAATCCATTTTTTAAAGTGCTGTTCCATTCATTTCAAGGGTGCCATTTCAATTTATTTCACAGTGCCAGCTAGGAGGAGTGATAGTGTTCAAGTTAGCCAAGTTCAGGAACAGAAATTGAATAATATATAATAATATATTTGATGCGTCTTGTCTCCGGGTAAGTGCTATGGGTTTCCATTTTTGCTGATTTTTCTGTTTTTCTTTCTTCCTTCGTCTTGATACTTTCATCTAGAACTAGTTTTCACAGTCTGTTCTATTTTCATTCAAAGTCTTTGTCCCAATCATGTATTGGGTATTTGTTCCCTGTCTGTCTTCTCCAATATCTTTTGTACTCCATAAAGACAGAGACAGTATCTATCTTTCTCACTACTCCATCCCCTTTGGATAGCACTATATAAATACATAAATAGTAAACTGAAAATACATATTTGATGTTACCCTAAAAGCTGTCCTTCTGACTTAATTGTATTCTAGGTTAGTCACTGATTAAAATGTTAAATAGTAACCTACAAATCATGTAACTATCTGAAATGATGACGTAAGAACACTTATAATTTGTATTTCTTAATGACAAGTGAATAAGCAATAAGAGCTATCTGCTGGTAGAAGAAAGGGATCACTGTGGAATGGGGTGTTTGGAGAAAGTATTATGGAAATGGTTGAGGATGAACAAAAACCCAAAAGACACACGGTTCTCATAAAGGTAGAAAGGATTATAGCGGATGCTCTAAATCAAGAAGACCATGCAAAGAAGTATGTAGTGCAGGATATGTCTTTAGCATATGAAGTAATTCTAAATGAAGAATTACAACAAGAAAAAAAAAATTAAATAAGGTGGACATATACCTGCGATGGAGTAGTTAGAAATACAATGATAAATTTTTTGACATTCTCTTCAAAAGGTGGAGCCTAATTACTGTCCCACTGAGTGTGTGCTAAATGTAGTGATTCACTTTTAACAGAAAGAAAATAAAAGTAGGAATGATGCTACATGACTTTGGAGACTTGGTCATAAAAGGCATTTGCCTCTTCCTGTTTAGACTCTCTCTTGGATCACTCACTTTGGTAGAAGCCAGTTGCCATTTTGTGAAAACATGTAGGGACTATATGTAGCAGAAGCCCAGGTAGTGATTGAGGACTGAGGCCTCCTGCCAACAGCAATGTAATGAGCCATCTTGGAAGCATATCCCCCAGCCCCAATCGTGCCTTCAAGTGACTGCTGCCCTGGCCAACAGTGTGACTACAAACTCATGATAGATCCCAAGACAAGACTGTACACCTAAGCTACCCCAGGATTCTTGCCCCTCAGAAACTGTGTGAGACAATAAATGTTTCAAACTGCTAAATTTCAGAGTGATCTGTGGTGTCATAATACAAACAAATGCAATAGCACAGGTTGTGCCGGAGATTCAAGAACATTCAAATGAGGTAAATAAGGTGACCCTTGAATGATAAAGTAGTGATATTAGCAACCATTATACGAAATCAACTAGTTGTACGTAAATGCTTGACTTATATCATAGGCAGGTAGATGTTCCCACAAACAGTTTTTCCTTCTACTCTTTTTATAGGTAATTTAGTGGATACGCTGTTCTGATCCCATCTGACACCAGTCAGGTATACAGTTTTAAGTTAATCAGTCAGTGACTGACTGACTGACTGAATGGATATTACTATAGAGTGAAAAGAGTTGAGGTATTTATCTTCCCATCATTTCTTATTTCTACTTATGTCACCCAGAGTGCTTCCCTTATTATGGCCAATGTCTCACTATTTTACTATTCTGCAGTTACTTAATACCTTCGTGCCTCAGTTTTCTCATATATAATTTAGGAGAGTAATTATATCTGCCAAATAGAGATGCTGTTCATATTATATTAGTTAATATGTGCAAAATATTATACGTTAATGTGCAAAATATTAGAACAGTAAGTGGTATATAAAAAACAAGATATAAGGATAACTGTGACTGTACAGAAATTTATGGTTTTTCATTTCTTCTTATAAGGCAGTAAAAGTCTAGTTCTAGATCCAAATTCCCTTGTGTGAATACTTCTCTGACCATAGTTTCTTTGTCTATAAAAGAAGGATATCACAGTATCCACCCATTAGGATTTTGTGAATTAACTTAGCCAACACATGGAAAGTACTTATAACACCATCATACAAATAGTAAGATTTTAAATGTTAGCTATTGTTTTAGGTGTTTGAGTGGATGACTCTGAACAGAATTGATAATTTCCCTGAAATTCATTTGATTAAATGTTAAAATTTAAATGTTGAAAGATAAATAATAAATTTTGTTACTGGTTCAATTTTAATTAATTGCAGATATATTCTATTTTTTTAGATACATTATATTTTTAAGAAACAGAAAATATATACAGTGTATAGAGAATTCTGGCTCAAAACTGCTCTCCTCTACAAATTTAAAGGACTCCATTCTCTTATCTTGTAAGAATAGATTCATGACCAGCTTCTCGCTTGAGATATAATGAGTCAAGTCCAATGCCAGCCTTCTCTGAGGGCCAAAGGAATAAAGCTCCAGATGGAATTATTTTCCAATGGGAAGATATGCTAAAAGCCCATGTTATAAACTAAGTTTACATTTAAATTTAGCCAATTGTGCAATCTTATGTTTTAATTTATAATGTGTCGACCATAAAACCTAGTTTTGTTGAATGGCCAGGGAGAGACTGTAATAGAATAGAGTGAGGCATACATTTTGGAAGGAAGGGAGGGAGCAGAGAAGGAAAGGAGGAAGCAAGAAAGGGAGGAAGGGGTGAGGATGCAGGGATGGAAGACAGTCCATAGCCTCTAAAACCTTGAAGCTTTATGGTAACTGGTCAAACCAGAGTTCCAACAAGGACAGATTGTGCCCGGTGGAAAAGATACATTGTTTTGGCAAATTAAAAAAAGAAAAGGCAGGGGCACCTGGGTGGCTCAGTTGGTTAAGCTGCAACCCTTAACTTTGGATCAGGTCATGATCCTTTGGTTTGTGAGTTCAAGCCCCACGTCGGGCTTGCACTGACAGTGCAGAGCCTGCTTGGGATTCTCTCTCTCTGCCCCTTCCCCATTCTCTTTATTTCTCTGTCTCAAAATAAATACATAAACTTTTTTTTAAGTTTTTTTTTTTTTTTTTTTTTTTTTTTAAAGAGAAAAGCCTGGGTTAATCTGGAAAGTTTCCATGTGGGACTGAAGTAGAGGCTCAGCTGACCCCTACCATGTTGGCTGTCAGGACTCCTGAGAAACGACTGGTAGTAACTTTGCCCAGCTCGCTATTTGGCAAGTCTGGTTCTTGGAGTAGTGGATCCGAAGCAACTCCCCAAAGAATTTCAGAGAGGAGTTTCCCCTCTACCTTCTTTCTATCCCAGAAATATGGACCACTTGAGTGAATACTTGCCTCAAGGCCAATTTCACATCCTTGTTTCTCAAGGTGTAAATCAAAGGGTTAAGAGAAGGAGTGACAATGTTATTTAACGCCTGAATAACAGAATCTAGCCAGGGGCTGGAAGCGGGCCTGAGATAGATGAGCATCACTGGACCATAAAACAAGAAGATTGATATCAGGTGGGCACTGCAGGTTGAAAAAGCTCGGCGCCTGCCTGCAGAGGTGCCGATTTTCAGTATGGAAATGACTATGTGGCCATAGGAAGTAAGGATAAGGAAAAAGCATGTCAGAGTCACAACATCCACGTTAGTAAAACTCACGGTCTGGGCTAGAGAGGTGTCTGCACAGGCCAGCGGCAGCAGCCCTGGGATATCACAGAAGAAATTATCCACCTCATTGGGGCCACAGAAGGGTAACTTAAAGACCAGAAACGTGAGGATACTTCCATGTAGACAGCCGCCCAGCCAAGTGCCCAACATCAAGCCGGTACACACCCTGTGGCTCATGATGACTGTGTATTGCAAAGGGTGACAAATAGCCACGAAGCGGTCATAGGCCATCACCGTGTACAGGAAGCACTCAGTGCCACCCAGGAAGTGGTAGAAGAAAAGCTGACAGGCACAGCCCTGGTAAGAGATGGTCCGGCTTGGCCCCATTAGGTGGAGCATCATTTTGGGGGAACTCACTGAAGGGAAAAATATGTCAAACACAGACAGGTTTCCCAGGAAGAAATACATGGGGGTGTGCAGGTTAGAGGAAACCAGAATGGTGAGGAAGATGAGCAGGTTCCCCAGCAAGGTGAAGAGGTAGAAGGCCAGAAAGAGGACAAACAGCATATTCTCCAGCCCTTCAGTATTTGGAATTCCCAACAGGGTGAACTCTGTCACAGAAGTGTAGTTCTGCATGTTTGTGCCTCGGGGGGTCCTGGAAAAGTACAGTGATAATCGTGATGTGAGACCACAAATAACTGTGAAAGTCTCTTCCTAATAGAATTCTTTCTGAAGCGGTGGCTACAAGCAAAGGGAGGTCAAAAAGGGAAAGGAGAACCACGCTAAATCTGGTCTTGGAGCTAAGTCATATGTCACATTTGGCCTCAGTTTTTTCATATATTAGATTAAGTAGCAGAATAATTTATCTTTATAGTTGGCAACCTCTCGCAGGAATCAACTCTTTCTAAATTTATTTATTTATACTGAGAGAGAGAGAGAGACAGAGAGAGAGAGAGAGAGAATGAGAATCCCAAGCAGGCTCTTCACTGTAAGCCTGCAGTCTGACATGGGGCTCAAACCCATGAACCATGAGATCATGACTTGAGCCAAAATCAAGAGTCAGACACTCAATGGACTGAGCCACCCAGGAATCAGCTCTTACTACCATTTTTATATAGTTTCTCCCAATCTGATTTGTTGTCATACAAACTGGCATGTTTCAGAATCCTCTTCTCCATGGAAAATTTGTCATCAGATGACAATCTTATTTTAATATCAGGATGTCATAATTAGTTGGTGGTAAATAGGCCAAACTGTGCATAATTGTGGTAAATAGGCCAAACATATGCACATAAAAATGTGAATCTACATAGAAATGATACACACTTGCCTATTATTACTTTCCACAACACTCTTTCCATTCTCCACTGTTTATATTCAAGGAAAAAGTATACAATTCATATTTATTACTTACCCACACACATACAAAAATTGGACTGAATCTAGAAGAAGGCATTAGGTAACAGAAGATAATAGAAATAACTACTTCATCTCACTAGAAATGTATCTCTCTACAGCTAGACTTTATTTCTATACTACAGATCTCACAAATCTAAATTTCAATGACATTAATATCATTTAGCTTTATTAATTAATGTCAGTAGATAAACCTTTAAAAAAAACCCTCAGTTATATTTTCAAAAGGACAGTATCTCCTGTTCACTTGTGTCCCATTTTATGTTAGGCTTCCATATCTGTCATTGGATATAACTGATTTCCCTCTGTGACCAATACTTGTTCATAGAAGATAATCTGATAAGTCCATTCATACCAGTTTATAAATTGCTGATCTGTTACTGTTTCCTACATTATTTCCATTTCACAAGGATCAAGTCTTATGTTATGGATAAAAATCTCAGTAAGTAGAATTTCTGGAAAGATTAGAGAAATAGAGGAAACTGGACCTCTTCAGACCATTCTTGAAATCAATCTTTGTAGCCAGGACCCTGTAGAAAGCTTGTCCTTCTCCAAATGCTTGAATGGGTTTTTATTCCAGCAAAAATAGAGAGACAAAAAGACTCTTTTGCAGCCCAGAGTGCAATTTAAACACTGAGCTTGGGCCATGGCAATCAATCTAATCTCACAAACATTCATTTTTTATCAACATGCTAGAAATATACAGATAAATAAAATAAAGTATTCTCCCTGTGAAAGTTCATCTAGAGTTATATAAAATTGGTTTATAACCCTCACTCTATCTCTACCACTTGCTAATGCTGGGGTCATAAGCAATTTACTTAACATCTCTGGGCCTCATCTCCTGCAAAAGAGTAATGAATCATAATATTGTCTGCCTTATAAGTTCTTTGTGAGGATTGAATGAGATAATGAGCATGAAATGTTTAGCTCAGTGCTTGGCACTTAGTGGTAAATGTTCAATATTTAACAACTAATTTCATCCATATAAGACTGTGATAGTGTAGGTGATACTATGGTAATAACAAAAGCAAATGTGATGAATATATAAAGTGGGCTTAAAAAAGGATCTGTGAGAGGGGCACCTGGGTGGCTCAGTCGTTGAGTGTCTGACTTCAGCTCAGGTCATGATCTCGCGGTTTGTGAGTTCGAGCCCCACATCGGGCTCTGTGCTGACAGCTCAGAGTCTGGAGCCTGCTTCGGATTCTGTGTCTTGCTCTCTCTCTGCCCCTCCCCTGCTCATGCTCTGTCTCTCTCTGTCTCAAAAGTAAATAAAACATTAAAAAAAAATTTAAAAAAAAGGATCTGTGAGATTTCAAAAAGCAGAGAAAACATAAATATAGTCAACTGATCTTTGAAAAAGGAGCAAAGGCAATACAATGGAGAAAAGGTGGTCTTTTAAACGAATGTATCTGGAACAAGAGGGCATCCATATGCAAACAAATAAATCTAGACACAGACTTTATATCCTTGACAAAAATTAACTCAAAATGAACCATGGACATGAATGTGAAATGCAAAACTATTAAATTCTTAGAAGATAACATAGGAGAAAATCTGGATGACCTTGGGTGTGTACCTTTTAGATACAAAACCAAAGGTACCACCCATGAAAGAAAACGAGGATAAGCTGAACTTTCATTATCATTTTTTAAAAGTCTGTTTTGCAAAAGGGCACTGTCAAGATAATGAGAAGAGTAGCCACAGACTGGGAGAAAATATTTTACAAAAGACACATCTGATAAAGGGTCAACATCCGAATTGTATGAAGGACTGTTAAAAATCAAAAATAAGGGGCACCTGGGTGGCTCAGTCGGTTAAGCGGCCGACTTCGGCTCAGGTCATGATCTCACGGTCAGTGACTTCGTGTCCCGAGTCAGGCTCTGTGCTGACAGCTCAGAGCCTGGAGCCTGTTTCCGATTCTGTGTCTCCCTCTCTCTCTCTCTCTGACCCTCCCCCGTTCATGCTCTGTCTCTCTCTGTCTCAAAAATAAATAAACGTTAAAAAAAAAAATTTTTTTTTAAAAATCAAAAATAAGAAAACCAACAACCCAATTATTAATTGGGCCAAAGACCTTAATAGATGCCTCATCAAAGAAGAGGTACAGATGTCAAATAAGCATACGAAAAGGTGTTTTGCATCATATGCCATCAGGAGAATGCAGATTAAAACAACAATGAGATATTACTACAAACCTATTAGAATTGGCCAGAATCCAAAATACTGGCAACACCCAATACTGGTAAGAATGTGAAGCAACAGGAACTTTCCCTCATTTCTGATAGACATGTAAATTGGTGCAGCCACTTTAGAAGACGGTTTGGCAGTTTTTTACAAAACGAAATGTACTCAGGGCTCCTGGGTAGCTCAGTCAGTTGAGCGTCCAACTTCGGCTCAGGTCATGATCTCATGGCTCGTGGGTTCGAGTCCCATGTTGGGCTGTGTGCTGACCGCTCAGAGCCTGGAGGCTGCTTTGGATTCTGTGTCTCCTTCTCTCTCTCTGTTCCTCCCCCACTTGCATTCTGTCTCTCTTTCTCTCTCAAATATTAATAAAAGATCTTTAAAAATTAAAAAAAAAAAACCCTAAATGTACTCTTACCATATGATCCAGCAGTCATTCTCATTGGTATTTATTCAAAGGAGTTGAAAATGTATGTCTACACAAAACCCGGCACATGGTTGTTTATAGAAGCTTTAGTCATAAGTGCCAAAACTTGGAAACAGCTAAGATGTCCTTCAGTAGGTGAATGAGTAAATAAATAATGCTATATCCAGAATTGGAATATTATTCACTACTAAAAAGAAATGAGCTGTCAAGCCATGTAAAGATATGGAGGAATCTGGGGCGCCTGGTTGGCTCAGTGAGTTAAGCACCCCACTCTTGATTTAGGCTCAGGGCATGGTCTCACAGTTCATGAGATGGATCCCCGCATCGGGCTCCATGCTGACAGTGCAGAGCCTGCTGGAGATCCTCTCTCCTTCTCTCTCTTCCCTTCCCCTGCTCATTTGCATGCAAGCTCTCTCTCTCTCTCTCTCCCTCTCTCAAAATAAATAAGATAAGCTTCAAAAGAAGATATGGAGGAATCTTAAATGCATACTACTAAGTGGAAGAATCCAAGCTGAAAAGGCTACATACTGTATAATTCCAATTACATGACATTCTGGAGACAGTAAAAAAAAAAGTCAGTGGTCGCTAGGGTTTGAGGACAGGGAAGGGATGAACAGGTAGAGCACAGATTTTTAGGGCAGTGAAAATACTCTGTGTGATACTATAATGGTGGATAGACGTCATTATATATTTTCAAAACCCATGGGATGTACAGAACTGAGTGTGGACCCCAGCGTAAACTAGGGGCTTTGAGTAATCAAGATGTGTCACTATAAAGGTTTATCACTTCACAAATGTACCACCTGGTGGGGAATGTTTGATAATCGAGCAGGCTGTACATGTGCAGGGGACTGTGGTAGATGGAAAATCTCTGTGTTTTCTATGCAGCTGTGCTGTGAACCTAAATTTCCTCTAAAAAAATAAAGTCTTTCTAAGGGCGCCTAGGTGGCTCAGTCGGTTGAGCATCCGACTTGAGCTCAGGTCATGATCTCACAGCTCGTGAGTTCGAGCCCCATGTCAGGCTCCGCGCTGACAGCTCGGAGCCTGGAGCCTGCTTCAGATTCTGTGTCTCCCTCTCTGTCTGCCCTTAACCCACTCGCATTCTGTCTCTGTCTCTCTCAAAAAAAAAAAAAAAAAAAAAAAAAAAAAAAAAATTAAAAAAAATTTTTTAAATAGTGTCTTTCTTTAAAAAAGAAAAGAGAGAGACACCCAGATCAGGAAAATGCTATTTTCATTAGATCCACAACAGAGTATTATGTAAATATACTGACAAAATTAAAAGATCTCTCTATAGGCTGGAAGTGCATAAATTCTCCCTTTAATTTGAACCCTTCTGTTTCTAGATCAGCAACCAAATTCACAAAGATATCTGGTCCAAGCTTTGCCCTAGGCAAAAGTGTAAATTTCACAAATTACCTTATATCCACTTTCAAAATGCTTCTCAGTCCTCCCCTGCAATCCGCACTCAATGCCTCCTCTCCATCCAAACCTATTCTCAAGAAAGAATGTGACATCAGTCCAAAAAAAAATTTCTAAGGATAGATGTTGCATAATCATAAAGTCATTTGGAAAAGTACTGAATTCCCATCACAGAAGATTTTTAAGCAGAATCTATAGGCTCATCTCTTGGGGAAATGAACAGAGGAATTATTCTCCTGCTGCAAAGGAAAGCAGACAACATGTTTTCTTCCAACTTGAATTTCTACAATTTTATATTATTAACTTTTTATAAATTTTGTGTTGCACTATCACCACATTTGCATTTTAAGCCTTCGTCTTAAATGAAGGAATGAAAATATGCCTGTTGAAGGAAGTTCTCATATCGATAAAAGAGTGGGCTGATATTGATAAGCTGTTGCAAGTGGAGATAATTTCTAATTTTTATACTCTCTGTAAAGCAGAATTCACAAAGATTCTATCCCCTTCAATATCCCACCGTCCCTGCACACACCATTCTCTGCCTTCTCCCCTTCATTTCTTTCAGTGCAGACTTACTAATGGGTCTTTGAACTCAGCCACATATAAGAATTTTCTTAAGTTCCGTGATTCTCCTTCTTCAGTTGAGCAGGGGAAATGACCGGGACAAGTACAAAGTAGAAATAAGACACAGAGAATGGAAAGAGTCATAAAAGAAGAACATATGTTAAATAGAAGCAGGTAAAGTTTTAGACACATGCCAGCTGATAGAAAACCCATCTAACATGATAGAGACGTTTTTCTGGCCTCTAGGCAAGAAGAATGTGTTCCTAAAGCTAACATTCTATTTTAGCGTAAGATGCCTTGAACCCAAGACACATAGATTCCACGCTCAGCCCTGCTATGCAGTCTGGTCCTGAAATTCTGGGTTTATATTTGCAAACGGGAGAGTTCCTTTTGAGACAGTATCTCCAGTGGCCCACTACTCAGACGTACTGAGCATGAATGAGCAAAGGGAATAATTAAGGCCTTCCTCTCTTTCCTCATGCCTCTTCCCCATCACAAATCTCATTATTTCATAATAACATATTCATTGTAAAAGTAGCATTGCAATCTTATATGCCACTTGGTCAATATTCAAAAAAGCAAGACAATACACCGTACTTCCTCTACTTTAACATTAGCAATGTTAACAGTTTAGTGTTTTCTTTCCAATCACTGAACCACGCGGTTATGGTATAGTTTTCTTAAGTTTATTCATTGATTATTTCTGAGAGAGAGAGAGTGAGTGTGTACACAAGCGGGGGAAGGTCAGGGAGCGAGAAAGAGACACAGAATCCGAAGCAGGCTCCAGGCTCTGAGCTGCCAGCACAGAGCCCGACACGGGGCTCAAGCCTGTGAACCCCGAGATCATGACCTGAGCTGAAGTTGGACGCTTAACTGCCTGAGCCACCCAGGCACCCTGGTTATGGTATATTTTTAACTGCTTCCAATCATACCACATATGCAGTGTTGCAAGTCTACCTTTTAATTTCTATTTTTAAATTAACAGTTTTCCTTGCACTTCCCAAAACAAGTAAAGCAGGTAGGCAGGTAGATAGGTATACATACAAGGTACACTGTGATGAAACTCTGAGTTCATACGGTTATCTATACTTGAGACCTTATTAAAACTAAGCTCACCTAGGGCACCTGGGTGGCTCAGTCAGTTCAATGTCTGACTCTTGACTTCAGCTCAGGTCATAATCTCAGGGTTCGTGAGCTCATGTCGGGCTCTGGGCTGACAACAGGAAGCCTGCTTGGGATTCTCTCTCTCTCCCTCTCTCTCTCTCTGCCCCTCCCCCGCTCATGCTCTGTCTGTCAAAATAAATAAACTTTTTACAAAAATAAGCTTCCCTAAATAGAAATGCTATAAAAATTATGAATATTGCGTTTTTTTAAGATTATTGTCAAATTATGTACCTTGTTGGCAGTGGTGTTTAGGACAGCCAACTTTACCAGCATTACATAATAATGTTTTCAAAAGTTGTAAAGATTATTTCATAAGCAACTGACAACCAACTATTTTTTAATATTCATTTCCAGTAACTCTTAAGGCTTAACATGTTTACAAGCTGTCTATTTATGATTTTTCCTTAAAGCAACTGAAACAGTGTGTTGATGTAAGGTTAGACAAATAGACAAATGGAATAAAAGAGAGAACACGAAAACATACTTCTTGGATACATGGATAACTGACGTTAAGTCAAAGGTGATACAGAAGATCATGCAGAAATTTTTTTTTCAATAAATTATGCAACTCGATCAATAAGGAAAAGATAAATTTAATCTCTTACCACATACCGTATACCAAATCAATTCCAGGGTTTCGTAAATTCAAATTTGTAAGGCACACAGTGCAACTTGTCAAGTTAAATTGGGGAAAGTATTTCTGACCCAGATATAGAAACCAGTAACAACAAAGTAAACATTGACAATTTTTGTTGCTTTCAAATTGAAAATAACATTAAAAGACTAACAAAGAAAACCAAAAAGAAAAAGTGAAAGTCAGTGAGGTTATTTATAGCACATATTACTAATAAGGACTCAGATTCAAAAAAATGTAAAGAACTCCTAGAATACATATTTTATTATTTTATTTTATTTTACTTTATTTCACTTTATTTTTAGTAAGTATATTGTAAAAGTAAGCAATCCAATATTAAAGCAGGCAAATGACCAGTTTTCACCAAAGAAATGCAAATAGCCAATAAACAACAGCAAAAAATCTGCTCCATCCCTTGAAGAAATAGGGAAATGAAATTTTAAATTGCAATGAAATTTGCTTAAAGTAAATGTCAAAATCATCAATCACTGGAACTTTCACATTGCATGAAGGGAGTATAAATTTATAGAACCAAAAAAAATTTATAGAACCACTTTAGAAAATAGTTTATCTTTTTCATGTAAGGTGAGAGATATTTTCCTCATAAGACAGAGAGTTCTCTATAGAAATCCATACACATGTGGATCAAAATAATGTATGAGTATTCAAGGCAGAATTTTTTCAATAGCTAAAATGCGAACACACAAATGTCTACCAAAAGTATGCTTTACAATGGAATAATACACATCAATATAAGGAATGAATTTACAGTGATGTATATCTATATGTACATGTCACTGGAACACAATTTTAAATAATAGAAAATGGACATTAAATAGTAG
This sequence comes from Panthera pardus, assembly GCF_024362965.1. Lineage (NCBI taxonomy): Eukaryota > Metazoa > Chordata > Mammalia > Carnivora > Felidae > Panthera > Panthera pardus. The sequence continues at coordinate 94,176,326 of NW_026526677.1, forward strand.
TACATGGTTCCGCAAATATAAATTTTAAAAAGGCAAAGTTATTGTCTAGTTAACTTCAAAATTAATAAGAAATCACAATTACTATAGATGTCATAATAGTTGAGTGGGAGAGGGCTGGCTTCAAGGAAAGGCCTGTGAAGGCTTCAAGGTTGCTGGCAACATTTAACTTCTTAACTTGGACGGTGGTAACATACGTGTTTGCTTGACAATAAACTTTAACTGTACATTTATGTTTATGCACTTTTATCTATATAAGTTATATTTCACAGCACAAGCAAATGACTAAATTAGAAATTAAATACAATTTTAAAATTTTATGCGATTTTAAGTAAATTAAAAATAAAAACAGTTTAATTAGAGGTTTTTCATTCTGGCCTGTGATATGATAACAGGAACTGGGTTATTCTCCCACCATAAATATAGAACTTGACCAAAAAATATATAAATGGGTATTTTCATGTATTGGACAACAGGCAGCACAAGACTGTAATCTCTGATAGAGGAAAAATAAACGTGAGCACTTATGCTGGGAGGCACGTTCTGGACCATGATATATGAAAAGAGATACTCTTGCTGAATACCAATTTGTCTTTCAGAAAATTGAAGAACTAAGAAGATTTCCTATACATTCTATGATTCCAGCATTAACTTTGATACAAAAACTAGTTAAAGACATTGCAAGAACAGAGCTACTGATTAATATCCTTTAGAAACAGATGCAAAACTTCTTAACAAAATTTTATCAAATCAGGTCCTTTATATATGAAAAATAACTATACCTCATGATCAGGTGGGGTTGATCCCAGGAATGTAAGTTTGGTTTAACATTAAAATTCAAGCAATATATTTCACCATATTAACAAACTGAAAAAGGAAAACTATAGTATCATCACAATAGATGCAGAAAATGCATTTGACAAATCCCCAAATGCGTCCCAGATAAAAACTGCAGCAAATTAGGAATGGAAGGGTCAACTTATTAAAGAGAAAAACAAAAACAAAAAATTACAAAAAACCTTACACCTACCATCATACTTAATTTTTAAAAAGCAACATCTTCTGCCTAAGATCAGGACCAAGACAAGGAAGTCCGCACTCACCATTTCTCTTCAACATTATATTAGTTTCTAGAGGATAATTAGGTAAGAAAAAGAAATAAAAGTCATCCAGATTATAAAGAAGAAGTAAACTATCTATATGTGTAGACAACATGATCATCTATCTATATAAAAAATCTGATGGAATATCTAAAAAAGCTATAAGAGCAAATGAATGAGTTTAGCCAAGTTGTAGGATATAACTATTATAAAAAATCAATTGTATTTCTATTTATTCACAATGAATAATTACCATTTAAATTAACATCAAGAAGGGGCGCCTGGGTGACTTTCGACTTTGACTCAGGTCAAGATCTCACGGTTCATGAATTCGAGCCCCCCATCAGGCTCTGTGCTGACAGCTCAGAGCCTGGAGCCTGCTTTGGATTCTGTGTCTCCCTCTCTCTCTGCCTCTCTCCCACTCGTGCTCTGTCTCTCTCTGTCTCTCAAAAATGAATAAACATTTTTTTTTAAATGTTAAATAGTGCCAAAATAAAAAATAGTGATAAATCTGACAAAAGATGTGCTAGAACCTGAACATGGAAATTATACAACATTATTGAGAAAAAAGAGATACCCAGTATTCGTGGTCAGATATTGTTAAGATGCCAGTTCCCCCAAATTGATGTATAGATTCAATGCAATTCTAATGAAACTGTCCGTGGGCCTTTTTGGTATGATTCTAAAATTTACACAGGCATATAAAATACCTTGAATAGCAAAAACAATTTTTTAGGAACAATGATGTTGGAGAAGTGGTCCATTGGTAGCACAAGTTCAGGCCCAATGATGAACTTGTGTTTGTCACAAGTGCATGGGGCTCCGCCCTTCTCTAGTCTTTGTTAAAATATTACCAGAAGTCCCAAGAATGTGGGACCAAGAATGGGTGGCCTTAGCTTGCCTTTACCCGTGTGCAAACAACAATCAGCACAGCATTCTTGATGGTTTCAAGTTCTGGCTCATTCATCACCTAGAACGCCACTGGGTTTTAGTGAAATAAAAGGCTAAAAAGCTGAATCACTCCTTTCTTGTTCCTGAAGAGGATGAAAGTTAGCAAATGTCATTATCTCCTAAAGGAAAAAGGGAGAGAGCAAGTTGTGCAGTATTCTTAACACACTTTGCTAAGTAATCCCTGAACACTAGCTGGGCAACAATAGGGGTTTGGGCCAAAGTGCTAATATAGGAGAGAAAATTAATGGGTGTCTACTTTTGGAAAGGAAAAGAAAATTCCTATGTTATGAAGATGACATGAGTCTATATAATCAAAGAGAACAAAATGGAAGTTAATAGCTTTCGTAAGAGTATATAAAAGAAATTGGGTAAGAGTTTAAATTACCAAAATTGTTATCATGTATTTTATAGCAGCATTTTGAAATATATGAACTGGAGTTAAATTGCAAATAATTCCTGAAGTAGCCATTCAAGACAGCATTATGATTTTACCTTGATTATACATATACGCCTCATTCTAAATGGATAGCCCACGTGAGAAAATTGTGTACTATGATAGGCTAATTGATAGAAATATTAATGTGGAAAGCTTCAATTCCTCAAAATCCATCGTATAGAGTCATACAGGTGAACACTTCTCTCGGCAAAAGGCTAGTAAGGCTAGAATTTTCTTTCCCCCAAACCAACAGTGCTGTGGGCTTCTGCTGTGTTAGATCAGGTTTTCTTGGTTTCACAAAGCCCTTTTCCTGATAACTAAGACATACATGAATTCTAGAAGAAAAGTGTATTTTCCCTCTCTTGAGTTATATTAATTCAAGATTTTAAAAAACCCACTTTCACAGAAAATGTGAATATATTCTAAGAAGATACAAAGGCAGGAGACCCTGAAAAGAGAGAAAATCTCTGAATCAGACAAGGTGAGGTAGCATCATCCATTCTGGACTAGAAACCTGCACAGCCTGCCAAGCCATGGAGGGAGAAAGTTTAATTAGTAAGATGTTTATCTAGTGTGAGTAGTACTCAGATCATCCCTGGAGCAAACTCCAGAGCTCCTGTTCATACTGGTCATAATGACTAGAAAGTAAAAAATTCATCAAGGAGACTATGAGCCTCACCAGAGAATTGTCTCTTTGGGGACTAAAGCCCATATTTTCTACCTTTGAATTTAAGGAAGAAATCAGAGAAAAGAACAAAACAAAACATTCCCAGGGCAAAGAATTCTCACACCCAGAGTGTCATTGTTGTTTATTTTGGAAATTAATTTTGAGCAAAATAAAATGCTTTCTGGAATGGTGGCCCGTCATATATAAAACCAACTTCAAGGAATTTGGAAAAGAATTCTGAGTGTTTATCATAATGGGGAAGCATTATCTTCATCCATGAGGACTCAAGGGTGAAGGCAGTATCTCCTGAGATATCAAATCAATTTTAAGCTCTGTTGTTTAAAATGTTTGTTTCTCTGGCTTGTTTTTTGTGGTTTCACATATGCAAGAAGAAGAAACATCCTACTCATTAAAGACTGAGAGTTTCTTTTAATGTTGAATTTTGCCTCATGATCCAAACCTTAGCTGTAAATTGGTAAGCAGCAAAAATTGGCAAAACTTAGCGCTTTCCATCATTGGGAATTGTGGGGTGATTATGACGTATTTATGTTTATCATTTTGTTTTTATTGTTCTTCAGCTTTGGCTTATATTGATTAGTCATGGCTGCCAGGCCAACTTTGTACAGTTTTATAAAATACTCAAAATTTTATAAAATCACAGTCAATAAAGGGCTTTCTCTGTAAACCTTAGCATTACAACTCTGAGTTGAAACAATAGAAAATTCTGTTTTTATCATATACACCAAAATAGAAACACATTACTGACATGACTGTATATACCAGAAGCACCTTAGAAATCAGTAAAGATTTCTATCTTTTCTACCAGAGAGGCCCAGGTGTCCAACCAGATTTCTCTTCCTTTCTTCATGACTATTTGTTTTCTCTTTGAATATATAATTTGGAAGACCTTCAGATCATGAAAGAAGAAAGAAAGAAAGAAAGAAAGAAAGAAAGAAAGAAAGAAAGAAAGAAAGAAGAAGGAAGGGAGGGAGGAATAAAGGGGAAGGAAGGAAGGAAGGAAGGAAGGAAGGAAGGAAGGAAGGAAAGAAGGAAGGAACTTACAGTCTGAGCCCTGGAATAATAGAAATCCTAGAAATAATAAAAATGATTTCAGACTACATATTTTCCTTTATTTTTCAAAGAGCATTGGTGTCTGTTTTATAGTGAGTATCAACGTTCAGTTCTGGAACTCAAACCTCAAACATGCCATTTGGTCCTTCTAAGTAAGCAGATCTAATTCTTCATGGAAGCTCAAAATATATTCTGAGATGACTTGATTACAATTCAGAAGGAGGATGATTGATTGCCTAGAGGGAGATATAATAAAAATTTATAAATAGAAATAAATATAGGATAAGAGGAGGTGAGGAAAGTGATAGTACTCTGACCATTACTGACTGAATTAGTTCGGTGTCAGATTTCACATAGGATGAGGAGAGTATGATCATGGTTTACTGTAGGACAGATGAACTGGTTCACTGAGATGCTAAATCCTAGGAGTTCTTCCCTAACACATCAGCTGGCTGCTGACCAGGGAATTTTAGGAAGGCAGCTTTCTCAGCCATTATGGATGAAGCTTTCTTTATAAATGTATATTTATAGTGGAAATTCTCTGATGATCAAAGAGACTGAATCTGTATATATGGCAGTGTGTGGTTGTGTGTGTGTGTGTATTTTGCGGGGGGTGTGGGGTAGGGGGATGGTTAGAGAGAAAAAAAGAAAGAGAGATGCTTGGATCAAAGCTCATCCATGGGAGAGCGTGCCAAAGTTGCTGGTTTGGGTATAACTTTTCTAATTCTACAGAAAACAATACCCAATTTACCCCTCTTCTCTATTTGGTTGATTTGGGTAAAGCAATAAGGAAGTGGATAACCCCCCTCAAAGCCCCACGTAAAGCAAAAATGTCATGTAACATTTACATGACAATTTACATCTTGCGTTTCCATTCAGTGAAAACAAAGTTGTCACAATATGATCTCAGTAAATGTTGAACTTTCTTTGCTTTTGGTAGGGACAGAGCTCCATATATGAGAAGAAATGAGAAACATGAGCGTAGTGACAACGTTCATCCTCACGGGTCTTCCCCATGCACCAGCACTGGACATCCCCCTCTTCGGAATCTTCTTGGTGATTTATGTACTCACTGTGATGGGGAACCTCCTCATCCTACTGGTGATCACGGTGGATTCCCACCTCCACACTCCCATGTACTATTTCCTGACCAACTTGTCCTTCATCGACATGTGGTTCTCCACCGTCACGGTGCCCAAAATGCTGATGCCCTTGGTCTCCCCGGGAGGCGGGGCCATCTCCTTTCACAGCTGTGTGGCCCAGCTCTACTCCTTTCACTTCCTGGGGAGCACCGAGTGTTTCCTCTACACAGTCATGTCCTACGACCGCTACCTGGCCATCAGTCAGCCGCTCAGGTATGCCAGCCTGATGCGTGGGAGAGCGTGTGCCCTCCTGGCCACCGCCACGTGGCTCAGCGGCTCTCTGCACTCTGCCGTCCAGACCACACTGACCTTCCGCTTGCCCTACTGTGGGCCCAGCCAGATCCAGCATTATTTCTGTGACGCACCTCCTATCCTCAGACTGGCCTGTGCAGACACGTCCACGAACGAGATGGTGATCTTTGTCAACATCGGAGTAGTGGCCTTGAGCTGCTTTCTCTTGATAGTGCTGTCCTATGTGTCCATCGTCTGTTCCATCCTGAAGATCCGCACCTCCGAGGGGAGATGCAGAGCCTTTCAGACCTGTACCTCCCACTGCATTGTGGTCCTTTGTTTCTTTGTTCCCTGTGTTTTTGTTTACCTGAGGCCAGGCTCCAAGGATGCTGTGGACGGGATTGTGGCAGTTTTCTACACTGTGCTGACTCCCCTTCTAAACCCTGTGGTGTACACCCTGAGGAACAAGGAAGTGAAGAAAGCTCTGTTCAAGGTGAGAAGTAAGTCAGTATTCACCGAATAATGAAGAAAGGCCACATATGACTGGCTCCTTTTTTATTTATTTTTTAATATTTATGTATTTATTTTGAAAGAGAGAGAGAGAGAGCATGCACGCAGGAGAGGAGCAGAGAGGGAGAGAGAGAATCCCAAGCAAGCTTCATACTGTCAGTGCAGAGCCCGAACAGTGAGATCGTGACCTGAGCCCAATGAAGAGTCCGTCGCTTAACTGGTGCCCCAGGTGCCCCCTTTTTTATTTATTTAGAATTAAATTAAACCACCAACATGAACATTACACTTGTAAGGACTATTTCAATTATTCGATCTTAATTTTTTAATTAAAATTTAATGCAGTTTAATATTTCTTTCTACATGATTTGCCAGAATCCCAGTATAAACAGCCATTTAATGATGATAATCTGGCAGGAAGGATGATTGCCTATTCTTCTCTTTTATGTTCTACAAAGTAGATTGTCAGAAAAGTAGTTTACTTCCATCCCCTGTACAAATATTTTCCAGAATTGCTCTCCAGGATAATTCACTTACATTTTATTTTGTGCAATTTAAATCAAAGCTTACTAAAGATCCCTTTTTTCCATTTTTAAACCTTTATATTGAAAAATAATCACATATAATATTTCCAATTCATTAATATAGTACATATATGATGAAATTTTTACATTACAAAAGATCACACCAAAAATACTTAATTCTTAATAATGGCTTTATCTATATTTATGAGTTAACTAAAACTGTATAACTCTTTAATTTTTTCACTTTGAGTGATTTTTTAAAGTAAATATTTGTCTACTTACGCAATCCATGCACTATTTGTACTGAATCGGTCATGGATACAACTACTTAGATTTTTGTTCTGTATTTACGGAGTTACTGTCTTTTCTCTTAAATGCAAAGCTTCTATTTTTAGCAATCTTAAAATTATTTCTGTGAGTAAACAAGGGACAGATAACAAATATGTGAAAAATAAGAAAATAATCTTAGAGACACAAGGATGCTACCAAAGAATATTGAGAGTACCTCACAATTTTAAAAGCAGACCCTAGGTGGTACTTCCCATGTAATTATATTGTCTTTAGTTCACATTTGTTTGACTTAAAGTGTAAAATGGACTTTGGACACCATCTGGGAGCTAAGACTTGAGCCATGAAACTTGAAAGCAGTCATTCAAATATACACCTCAATTGATAGCATAAATCAATTTTTCAGAAAATAAATCCTTCATTCAAATGTCACATGAATCCTGTTAATGCCAACACTGCCTGGCATACCAAGAAGGGAAGAAGAGAAAACTGATCGGCAGCTGTTAGAACTAGGGATCACTTCTGAGACTCCTCAGACTTGGGGCACCTGTCTTCCAGAGACGCTTTAGCAAGACAACCCATCTGTGCTCATTTGTATATCTGGTTCTAAATAAGCTCCACATCTATGATGAGAAGAAAACCATACTATCTATAAAGACATGACCTGTATAAACCAATGCAAGAGGTTAATTACTAGTGTTTATTCCAATAAACCAGACTGATATGGCCTATTCTACAGCCCTACTAAATTTGCAAAGGAGAAAACTGACGACGAGTTAGATCAAAATTCCTTAGCCACTGGGTTCACTTGGATGCTTTCCAGTTTCTTATAATGTCTTACTATTTTACTTAACTCACAATAGCACAAATGTTATAGGACATTTACTGAGCATTATGTGTGTCTGTATTGATGAAGGTCATCATCCAGTGAGAGAGAAAAACAAGTGTAGTATCATCCAGGGAACAGTGTACTAAATATAATGGGTGTTTAAGGAAAGACCCATTGTTTTCACTTGGAAATATGACAAAAGATTTAAAATTCCTTTTTTTTTTATTTTTTAAAAATTTTTTTAACGTTTATTTATTTTTGAGACAGAGAGAGACAGAGCATGAACAGGGGAGGGGCAGAGAGAGAGGGAGACACAGAATCTGAAACAGGCTCCAGGCTCTGAGCTATCAGCACAGAGCCCGACGCGGGGCTTGAACTCATGGACCGTGAGATCATGACCTGAGCTGAAGTCGGCCGCTTAACCGACTGAGCCACCCAGGCGCCCCGAAAGATTTAAAATTCTATAATGTGTAGTAAACACAAGCATGTTGAAAGTGATTTAAATTTTTAATGATTTATAAGATAAATATCAGCATCATTTTTTAGCTGAAATTGTTATTGAAATAATTGTAGAATCACATAAGTTGTATGAAATAATATGAAGAGATCTGTTGTATAACTTTGCTCAGTTTCCCCCAATGGCAACAATTTGTAAAACTACAGCATAGTATCACAACCAGATACTGACATTGATTTAATCCACAGATCTCATTCGCATTTTCCCAGTTTCATTTGTACATGTGTCTGTGTGTGTGAGTAGATGTGTGCTAATAGCATACAATTATAACACCTGAGTAGTTTTGAGTGTCTACGACCACAGTAAAGATACTGAACAGTTCCAAGACTGTAAGGATGTCTCATGTGAGGAATTTTAGCTAATATAAAAATTGACCACTGAATAAAGTTACCAAATGTTAGTAGTTTAATGGTTAGAGGGTTGGATAAAACAAGTTAAAAAAAAAACTTTTTTATGTTCTTTTTTCTCTTTCCTGCTTGAATCTACCTACTTATCCATTCAATGTATAAATATGTGTTAAGTGGCAATTGTGTGCTATGTTCCACGAGCACCAAGATTAGACAGACACAGACCTCCTTCTCAAGGAGCTTATAGTCCCAATATAAGAGAATCATGGGTGGGGGGCGGGAGGTGTCTGGGTGGGTCAGTTGGTTAAGCGTCCAACTCTTGGTTTCGACTGAGGTAATGATCTCACAGTCTGTGAGTCCAAGCCTCCCATTGGGCCCTGTGCTGATGGTGTGGAGCCTGCTTAGGATTCTCTCTCTCCCTCTCTCTCTATGCCCCTCCCTTGCTCTCTCTCAAAATAAATAAATAAATCAACTTAAAAAAATAATAAACTAAAAGAAGCATAGGGGCATAAGAAGAGGCGTCAGAAAATTTAGACAAAGTCATTTAGAGGAACTCATACACAACCTAGGAAAAAGGAATTTTCATTTTGCAAATTTTGGAAAGGTATTGAAATACAACAGATGTAACAGTAATGCGATAGCATTTACACTTAGAGATTATAATTAGTAGCAACATGGAAGATAGTTTGCAGGAAGCCAGGCTTTAGGGGAGAAGGATCAACTAAAGAGGCTTTTCAACTGTATCTCAGAAAAGAAAGAAAAACACATTCATGACAACCCAGGTCAGGCAGAAGCAGCAGGAATCGAGAGTGGTGCGGTGGATGGCAAATGGTAACTAATTGCGTGAGGAGGTCAAGTCGACGGAGAAGTTAGGATGCTTTGGAAGTTGTGACATAACACAGTAGAGGAAGTAATAAAAGTGCGTTCTGAGGGTAGAATGAAAAAGTCTAATTTTGGAAGTATTTGGGTTAAGTACCTGACGAAGTTTCAGGTAAAAGTATCTGGTTGACAGTGTAGTTGAAGGTAAAGCCTACGAGGTTAAGTAAGTAGAAGGTTGTTCACTACATTCTGTGGTTTGTGCTGGCCTTAAACATCCATTCCTTATACGTGGAGAAGGAACCGCCTCCCATTCAATGGGCAACATAAGGAGGGGCCAGATCAGTAAAGGGTAACCGCCACCTTTCTTACTTTTCCAAAGCAAACCCAAGAAAGATAGCCTGGGAGATCTGTACAAATCTGTTGTTGAAGCTTACAGAGTTATCTCACACAATAATACCCAAAGACCTTTATAGAGATTGTAAATTTAAAGAGAACTGGAGATAGTACTTACAAGAGCAGCTGCTTCTTGATGGCATGGTCCTGGGAGATACCAGAGGATAAAGGGCCAAACTGTGTTCTTCCAGTTCCCAAATGCTATTGAACTATTCCGCTATGGAAATTACATTTACATCGCACCAAGAGCATATTTGAAGGAGATTAGAAAGAAATGAAGTCCAAAGCTGTAATTTGAATCATGAAGGGGGAGCTGGAAGGTTTGTGGGATGAAGGTGCACATAGTAGGCACATAGTGCACATAGTAGCCACAGAAACATACAACCTGTGTGTTTAAAGGTATAGTGATAAGCATTGTAAATCATAGTAATCTAGAGTGTGCACAATTGGCATAAGTATTGACATGCAAATCAACGGAGAAGAAAAGGACTCCAGACCCATACATATCACTCAGTTGATTTTTTTAAACACTTTTTAATTTAAATTCTAGGTAGTTAATATACAATGCAATATTGATTTCAGGAGTAGAATTCAGTGATTCATCACTTACGTACAGCACCCAGCGCTCATCACATCAAGTGCCCTCCTTAATACCCATCATTCATCTAGCCCATCTCCCACCCACCTCCCTCCACCAACCCCCAGTTTGTTCTCTATCATTAAGAGTCTCTTGTGGTTTATTTCCCTCTTTTCTTTTCCCCCCACCTTTCCCACATGTTCATCTGTTTTGTTTCTTAAATTTCACATATGAGCAAAATCATATAGTATCTATCTTTCTCTGATTGATTTATTTTGCTTATTATGATACATTCCAGATCCATCCACATTGTTGCAAATGGCAAGATTCCATTCATTCTTTTTTGATGGCTGAGTAATAGTCCAGTAATATTCCATTGTGTGTGTGTGTGTGTGTGTGTGTGTATATATATATATATATATATATATATATATATACACACCACATCTCCTTTTCCATTCATCATTTGATGGACATTTAGGCTCTTTCCATAGTTTGGCTATTGTTGATAATGCTGCTATAAACATTGGAGTGCATGTGCCCCTTCAAATCTGTATTTTTGTATCCTTCAGATAAATTCCTAGTAGTGCAATTGCTGGGTCATAGGGTGGTTCTAATTTTAGTTTTTTTGAGGAACCTCCATACTGTTCTTCAGAGTGGCTGCACCAGTTTGCATTCCCACCAACAGTGCAAGACATTCTCCTTTCTCTGCATCCTCACCAACACCTGTAGTTTCTTGTGATACTCAACATCACTCACTATAAGGGAAATCAAAATCAAAATCATGATGAGATACAACCTTACATCTGTCAGAATGGCTAAATTAGCATCACTCAGATGATCTCAAATCAAATCTGCCAAAACACTTAAAAAGGGATAAAGTAGTGCTTTCAACAAATGATGCTATCTACCCATCAATAAATACTGACCTTTGACTACTACTTTCCTGTATATACAACAGTTATCTTAAATTGGATTATTAGCTTTAATGTAAATGCTACAACTATTACATTTGTAGGGTAAAAATCATGAGAAAACCTTTGTGAATATGAAGCACTTATAAATTACTTAGAAAAGACATAAAAGCATGCACCATAAAAGTAAATAAAAATTAGATTTATTAAAATTAAATAAAAACTATGTTCTCCAGATGATATTAAAAGGGCATGAGTAGGCAAGATACACACTGATATGCATATTAGTAATGCATATGTCAAAGAAAAAATTTATATCCAAAATGTGTAAAGATATCTCACAAATCAATTAGCAAAAACAAATAACCCAATGAGAAACAGGCATAAGATTCAGCCACACACTTTGCAAATGAAATACGTGAGTGGCCAATAGAAAGATGAAAAAGTACTCAACATTATTAATCAGCAGTGATATCTAAATTAAACCATAATAAGATACTACCACACTTAATCAAATGGATAAATTTTTTAAAAACCTGACAATGTCAAATATCAGAAATGCTAGTGGATATATAAAATGATATAATCAGTTTGCAGAACAATCAGTTTCTTAAGGTATTAAACATCCACTTGTAATTTGACTTGCCTTTTTACTTAGCAATTCCACAATCTGATGTTTACTCAAGAGAATTGAAAACTTATGTCCACACAAATACTTGAAAATGAATCTATATAGCATTTTTATAAATAATATGCCCAAACTGGAAGCAATACAAATGTTAAACAATAGGTGATAAATTGTGACATATTTACACAATAGACTACCATTCAGCAAGGAATGAATTATTAATAGGCACAAACACACCAATGAGTGAGGAAAAGAAGGATGAGCGGAAGAAGCCGGTCACAAAAGTGTATGTACTATACGATTACATTGTAGGAAACTCAAAAAAACAGATCTAACCTGTAGTGAGAGAAAGCAAATCAATTGGTCTCAGGTTGGAATAACAGAAAGGACACAGGTATTCCACTGTGGTGATGGGAAGGTTTTTTATCTTGATTGTGGAAGTAACCAACATTTGTTAAAACATCAAACCGGGTGCCTAAAATGGATACATTTGACATATGCAAATTATACCTTTATATCATTTTTTTTTCCAAAGCAGGCAAGGAGAAAAGTTAAATTACAAATTAAAAACAAAAAAGAGGAACCATTATTTCTACACAGCCATGACAAAGTAGCTGCCAGACTTAAGCTCCCTCTGTAAGGAGTATGAACTGCATAAAATATAACTGTGCACTATAAAAATTACTAAAGAAAGATCCAAAATTGAATAAAATGATCCCAGATCGGGGCGCCTGGGTGGCTCAGTCGGTTGAGCGTCCGACTTTGGCCCAGGTCATGATCTCACGTCCGTGGGTTCAAGCCCCACGTCGGGCTCTGTGCTGACAGTGCAGAGCCTGGAGCCTGTTTCAGATTCTGTGTCTCCCTCTCTCTCTCTGACCCTCCCGCATTCATGCTCTGTCTCTCTCTGTCTCAAAAATAAATAAACGTTAAAAAAAATTAAAAAAAAAAAATGATCCCAGATCAAAGTATAAGAAGGAATAAAAAACACTGGAAAGGGAAAATATAAGTAAATATAAAACACTGTTGACTATTTAAAGCACCATAATGATACAAATCAATTAATTAATAAAGCACCAATAATAATGTCATGTAAGGCCTATAATATATTTAGAAATAAAATATAGGACAAAATATAAAAGTATGTAAGATGCTACATGGAATCAAATGACTGTAAGGGACTTGGGTTATATAGGATGTGGTAAAAGTGTTAATTTAAGTAAATTATAAAATTAAATATTATATTAAATATCATAAAAAGATAATAGAAAAAGAAAATACTTAAATAACAAAAAAGCAAATAAAATAATGAAAAAACTTGATTAATACATTAAATACTTTGATTTATACAAAGGAAGACAGAAAAAGTACAGGAATAAAGAAAAAAGAATTTAAGGTATGAACTGAAAACAAGTAGCAAAATGTTCGACTTAAACCTAACTATATCAGTAATTACAGAAACAGTAACCACGGCAAATAAAATAAAAATGTCACAGACAGCCTTAAAATTCTTAATCATATCTAGTTCATAAGAAACTGCATTAAATACAAACAATGGAAATTAAAAAATGGAAAGCAACAGAGTAGGAAAAAAAGGATATTTTTTAAAATTTTTATTAAATGTAGTTGACATACAATATTGGTTATAAGTGATTTGGCAATGATCTGCAATAGGAAATGCTCACCAGGGTAAGTTGAGTCACCATCTGTCACTATACAAAATTATGCATATGCTCTACTTCTAATCCCCATGACTTACTATTTTATAACTGGAAGTTTTTACTTCTTTATCCCCTTCACCTACTTTGCTCATCCCCGCACTCCGCAGCTGCCCGCCCCCCACTCTGACACCACCAGCTTGTTCTCTATTTGAGCCTGTTTGCTATTGGTAGAGCCTGTTTCTGTTTTACTGTTTGCTTGTTGGTTTGTGCTGTTTGCTTTGTTTTTTAGATTTCACACATAAGTGAAATCGCATGTTATTTGTCTTTCTCTGTCTGACCTGTATCACTTAGCATAATACCCTCTAGGTCCATCCATGTTGTCACGAATACAAGATTTCATTCATTTTGTGGCTGAGTATGAAAGGCATTTTATAAAGATAAAAGAGTCAATTTAACAGGAAAATATTAAAAATCCCAAATTCTTATGAACTTGGCAAAAGAGCTTCAAAATATATTTCTTGTGAAAATTGCTATTAGTAAGTTATTCTTCAATGAAATAATATTTTAACAGCTGACTGAGCCTCAGCAATGATACAAATCAACAAATATTGAAATAAAGTGCCAAGATTGCAAGGAAGTGGCTGTGAAGAGCGTGAGGAGGTAACAATCAAGAATTATATGCTAATAAATACAGAGAACAAACTGATAGTTGCCAGAGGGGCTGGGGGGTGGGTAAAGTTGATGAAGGGGAATGGGAGGTGAGGGCTTCCAGGGATGGAATGAGGAAGTCAGGGGATGAAAGGTGCAACATAGGAAATATAGTGAGTGTGATATTGTAATAGCCTGTGTGATGGTAGATGGTAGCTACACTTATGGTGAGCAGACAATAATGTGTAAACGTACAGAATCACTAGGTTGTACACCTGAAACCAATACAACATTGTGTATCAACTGTATTTCAATAAAAAATAAACATAATTGAATGCTAAGCAATTATCAAGAATGAGTGTGAAATACTAGACTCCACACCCGAAAAACAAATAACCCAGTGAACAAATGGGCAGAAAACATGAATAGACACTTCTCTAAAGAAGACATCCGGATGGCCAACAGGCACATAAAAAGATGCTCAACGTTGCTCCTCATCAGGGAAATACAAATCAAAACCACACTCAGATATCACCTCACGCTAGTCAGAGTGGCCAAAATGAACAAGTCAGGAGACTACGGATGCTGGAGAGGATGTGGAGAAACGGGAACCCTTTTGCACTGTTGGTGGGAATGCAAATTGGTGCAGCCACTCTGGAAAATAGTGTGGAGGTTCCTCAAAAAATTAAAAACAGACCTACCCTATGACCCAGCAATAGCACTGCTAGGAATTTACCCAAGGGATACAGGAGTGCTGACGCATAGGGGCACTTGTACCCCAATGTTTATAGCAGCACTCTCAACAATAGCCAAATTATGGAAAGAGCCTAAATGTCCATCAACTGATGAATGGATAAAGAAATTGTGGTTTATATACACAATGGAGTACTACGTGGCAATGAGAAAGAATGAAATATGGCCCTTTGTAGCAACGTGGATGGAACTGGAGAGTGTTATGCTAAGTGAAATAAGTCATACAGACAGAGACAGATACCATATGTTTTTACTCTTATGTGGATCCTGAGAAACTTAACAGAAACTCATGGGGGAGGGGAAGGGAAAAAAAGAGGTTAGAGTGGGAGAGAGCCAAAGCATAAAACTGAGAACAAACTGAGGGTTGATGGGGGGTGGGAGGGAGGGAAGGGTGGGTGATGGGTATTGAGGAGGGCACCTTTTGGGATGAGCACTGGGTGTTGTATGGAAACCAATTTGACAATAAATTTCATATATTGAAAAAAAAAGAATGAGTGTGAAATAATGATATTTGGAGACATTAAGAAATGGAAAGTTTTTACCACTACTAGAACCATAAGTAACTTAAAATTATACAACACAATAATAAATTATCCTGAAAGGACTATTTGAGAGATAGGAAGGAATAGAAAGC
The DNA here is from genome assembly GCF_024362965.1 of Panthera pardus. NCBI lineage: Eukaryota > Metazoa > Chordata > Mammalia > Carnivora > Felidae > Panthera > Panthera pardus. Next base: position 94,191,957 of record NW_026526677.1, read on the forward strand.
TTGTATTATTCATACATTGTATGTAGTAATTATTATGAGTTGTGTGGTTGAAGCAAGCTTTTGTTACCTGTACACGTAATTTTCTTTATTTTCACCTGGTAATTCAATCTACTACCTGATCTGTGTTAGATGCATGTAGTTTACTGTAGCACCTCATATATACTTGAGGACACTGTAAGATTCATTTGTTTACTTATGTGTTTCCCATTGGACTCTGGAGTTCTGGAGCACAGATTCTGTCTTAACACTGTATTCCCTGTGCTTTAAATATAGAAGTCACTTAAATTGTCGAAGGACTTATGGCATTGATTAATTATTTGAAAAAGCATGACTGAATGAACAAGTATCAGCATTGGAATAATTTAAAAAAAATTTTTTTTTCCAACGTTTTTTATTTATTTTTGGGACAGAGAGAGAGCATGAACGGGGGAGGGGCAGAGAGAGGGAGACACAGAATCGGAAACAGGCTCCAGGCTCCGAGCCATCAGCCCGGAGCCTGACGCGGGGCTCGAACTCACGGACCGCGAGATCGTGACCTGGCTGAAGTCGGACGCTTAACCGACTGCGCCACCCAGGCGCCCCCAGCATTGGAATAATTTTAAAAAGTCACCTGGGGCACCCGGCTGGCTCAGTTGGTTAAGCATCTGACTTCTGCTCAGGTCAAAATCTTGTGTTTCATGAGTTCGAGCCCCACATCGGGTTCCACACTGACAGCGTGGAGCCTCTCTTTCTCTGCCCCTCCCCCACTCGTGCTTTTCTCCCTCTCTCTCTCTCAAAATTAATTGATTGATTGATTAAAAAGTCACCCTGTTTATTCCAGATTTGAGCAAGATTCTTTCTGTATTAGTTATTTACTTCTTCCAACTGAGCTATTACTTCTATAATAGAGACCATGTTCAACTACCAGTAAACTCAGAAAATATAGCTTCGAGGAATCAACCAGACACATCATGCTATTACCAAACAACATTTTAAAAATTCAGGTTAGCAGTGCAATGGCATCACTAAGAACGAGCCTCAATACACAAGTTCAATACTGCAGAGCTGCTATTTTGAAGAAAAACCTAAGAGGATACATCAGAATGTGGCTCAATGTGATGAGAAATTTGCTCAGATTTCATCATTCGTTATGTGGAACACAAACACCAATTTTCCAGTATTTTATTCTTTTTTTCATTTCCCCCCTTTTAAAAACAGTCCTAATAGCTCTTGGGGCATAATCACAAAACAATGAAATATTTACAAAATAAGGTTGTCCCAATTATTATTTGATAATGTAAAGGATTCATTATTGAATATTAAAATTATCCAACATTTTTTATTTTTTAGAGCTTTCTCATGCCCTCTTTCCTCCATCATCTTTCTCCATTTCTTCTCTTACCCCTTTTTCAATTTCATGAATAAATATATGAGTAGAGACTATGGGAAAACCTTCGAGTTTCGGGGTAGCTTTTATGTTGCCAATCATACCACAGAGAGACAAATGTTGAAGAAGAGGCAAAAAAAAAAAAGTTTTGGTTTGGACATGCAAAGTTTGATGTAGTAGCTTTAACTCCAAATGGAAAGATCAAATGAACTAAAGTTATCAGGGACTTGAACAAAGAAGGTAGAACTGCATGGAGGGAAAGAACGCATCTGTTTAGGGACGATGTCTAATATTATGAGTGTAGATCAGAAGCTGGGTCCCTCAAAAAGTAAATATTTGGAAATAGAACAGGTCTGTAGCAGGGAGAACATGCTAAAGAAAACAGACCAAGATTTATGTCAACAGATTACTACAGAGCTATGACAGTATTTTTCCTAGAGGAATCCACAGCTTAATGTGGAATATGTAAATAAACAGATGGAATGATACCAAGCGATGAAGCACTTACAACCTCAGTTAGGTGGAGGTAGGGTAGATAATACACTTTTCATAGTCTATGAGGGAAAATGTAGCTTCTTAAAAAATCCTACATTGGATATAGAAAAGGTACATAACTATTCAAAAATCTGTTTTGTTATTCCAGTAATTATTGATGTTCATTGACATTGCTCTGCTCCTCACAAAATGGAAAGTTCCTGAAATTAGCGATCATAATGTATAGTAGAATTTAACACCAATGGGCTTTAGTGCCAGATAGTCTGAAATTAAACCATATGCCTTCACCATATTCCTTACTAGTGTGTGAATTTTACCAAGTAATTTAACCTTCTTCATTTTCTCAATGTATATAATAACGAAACCTATCTCATAGAGGCTGAGAATATTTTGGGGTGACAGTGGGGTTCGTGGGGTCCAGAGCCAATTGCCAAGAAGGCATTCTTGAAGATGTCTTTGGTGCAAAAAGGTGATTTTATTAAAGCACAGGGACAGGACCCATGGTCAGAAAGAGCTGCCCAGGGACCATCAGGAGACACTGGTTATATACTATGGAGTTGGGGGAAGTAAAGTCCAGGGGAAGTTTCCAGTGAGATTTGCATATGCTAAAGAAGGCTCACAGGATCCTGGAGGCCCAGATATTGTCAAGCTAAGGCTGTTTGTCCCTCTAGCAAAGAATTAGCATCAAGACAGTAGGGAGTTCTGAAGAAATGTTTTCCTGTGTCTGCCTCAAATATTTGTCAATGGGCTGCAGGTTATACAGAAATTTAATTTTATCTGCAATTTCTGCCTTTGTTTCCCACATCAATAGAGTTCATTTAATAAATTAAATGATTAATTTATGAAGTATCTAGTATATCCCAAGCTCAATATTGTTTACTATTTCTGCCTCTGAATTATTCTAGAATAATTTCATTTATTATATATATTTTTTCATTTTTTATAATTTTAACCCTTTAAGTATTTTCCTACAGTTAAATTCCTTGAAAATAGTAAACATAGGAGTACCACATTTATCAAAATAGTTAATTAATCAGAATGATTATGTATCATTCTGTATGTATGTATGTATTATGCATCTTCAAAAATACTATTTCAGTGGCTGGGAATCATGAAAACAATTTGTGTAGAGAATAATTCTGAGAATCAGGCTATCTGGTGGCCCCAGGATTGAATTTGAGGACTTTAGTTAAGATTTTGTAATGAATCAGGAGTACCTGGGTGGCTCAGTTGGCTAAGTGTCCCACTCTTGATTTTGGCTCAGGTCATGATCTCACGGTTCATGAGATTGAGCCCACATCAGCCTCTGTGCTGACAGCATGGAGCCTGCTTGGGATTCTCTCTCTCTCTCTCTCTCTCTCTCTCTCTCTCTCTCTCTTTCTCTCTCTCAATTCCCTTCCCCCACCCTCTTTCAAAATAAATAAATAAACACTTAAAAAAAGAATTTGTGAATCAGTGTCACTCAAGCCACTTCTATTTAATCTCATTTAATCCTCATAACAGTATTTTGAAGTCTTTATTATTATTATGTTAATTTTATTTTAGACAGAGAGAGAGAGAGAGAGAGAGCACCCATGGGAAGGCTCAGAGAGAGAGGGAGAGAGAATCCCAAACAGGCTCCACGTTATCAGCACAGAGCTCAACTCTGTGCTCATGCTCAACTCATGAACCATGAGATTATGACCTGAGCTGAAATCAAGAGTCAGACGCTTAACCAACTGAGCCACCCAGGTTCCCCGAGAGAGAGTCTTTTTTTTTTTTTTGAGATAGAAAATTGAGGTACACAGCATAAAATTATTTCCAAACTCATGTGAGCCAATATTTGTTTTTGTTTGGATGCAAATACAGCATTTCATCCATTATATGTGGAAGCCCACAGGTATGAACTATGTAGCTCGACATTAAGTATTTTTACAGTGTTTTGTCCTCACTAGACTTTTTTCCTGATTTGGAAAAGAAATATGTTGAAACCCCATGATGACACGTTCCTTAAATATATTTTCACTTTTCTACCTTTTACACGGGAGACATCACTGGCCCCAGCCTGCAGTGTGGGGTGCTCCTGTCCTAAAGCAGTTTGTAGTTTGGTGCAGCTAACTTTCCAAGACCCTGGGATGGTAGGAGAGGCAGCTACCTGGGCAGATGACCAGCAGCCACCAGCTGTAGTAAAAGAATCCAGCATCAAATGGTTCGATCTATCTGCTATCCAATACTATCTGGTCAGCTAGCACGGGAATTCAAGGTCAGAATATGTGACGGAGACGAGTGGTTTCTGCCCTCAACTTCATCCTCATCTGCCTCACCCAACCAGGGAAACTGCAGGGCTCTCACAAGGTGAAGACTGTTCGCAGTCAATGAGAAGAGCACGTCAGCACCACAGCCTGTCCTGGCAGACCCGCCTAGGGAGATAATGAGCTGCTCTGAGCTTAGAACTCTTGTAGTATGGGCATGGTTAGCATGGTTGTGATGTACCAGGAAGAGGGGTGGTCACACTGGGACACCCTCACACCACACACACACACACACACACAGCCACTAACAAGACTGAGAAAGCAGTCCATTGCGCCCTTGCAACCATGAGTAAGTGATGCTGATATTTGTTGCTGTCCTTGAATGGTATGCCCAGGATTGTAAATTGTTGTGTACATAAGACTTCAGCAAAAAAAAAAAAAAAGCATATTATAGACTTAGGCATGTGACCTAACGCAACCCTGTGTGTCCAACATCCAACCAGAATACTTAACTTTTTTTAAGAAGGCAAAAACAATGGTATATGGATTGTATCTCAATGAAATGGAAAAAAAAAGATAAACCTTTTACAGAGACATGCATTGATAGATCAAAATTTAAGCAAGTTCATCACAAACAAAAATTTAATTGTGATTTTTGAAAATTCCTCAGACAAATCCATGAAACAAATATTGCTGAGTAGATGGTTTTGGACAACATTTAACACTGAGCTACACATGTAATAAATTTCATGGTGATGACTAAATTATGCCACTGCTTTTTTCAACAGGCATATCTACTTTCCAGTGTTTATTTTCTCTGAGACTACGTTACTTTGTCTTTAAGCTTCAATAGAGCTTTCTTCACTTCCTTGTTCCTCAGGGTGTACACCACAGGGTTTAGAAGGGGAGTCAGCACAGTGTAGAAAACTGCCACAATCCTGTCCACGGCATCCTTGGAGCCTGGCCTCAGGTAAACAAAAACACAGGGAACAAAGAAACAAAGGACCACAATGCAGTGGGAGGTACAGGTCTGAAAGGCTCTGCATCTCCCCTCGGAGGTGCGGATCTTCAGGATGGAACAGACGATGGACACATAGGACAGCACTATCAGGAGAAAGCAGCCTGAAGCCACTACCCCGATGTTGACAAAGATCACCATCTCATTCATGGACGTGTCTGCACAGGCCAGTCTGAGGATGGGTGGTCCGTCACAGAAATAATGCTGGATCTGGCTGGGCCCACAGTAGGGCAAGCGGAAGGTCAGTGTGGTCTGGACGGCAGAGTGCAGAGAGCCGCTGAGCCACGTGGCGGTGGCCAGGAGGGCACACGCTCTCCCACCCATCAGGCTGGCATACCTGAGCGGCCGACTGATGGCCAGGTAGCGGTCGTAGGACATGACTGTGTAGAGGAAACACTCGGTGCTCCCCAGGAAGTGAAAGGAGTAGAGCTGGGCCACACAGCTGTGAAAGGAGATGGCCCCGCCTCCCGGGGAGACCAAGGGCATCAGCATTTTGGGCACCGTGACGGTGGAGAACCACATGTCGATGAAGGACAAGTTGGCCAGGAAATAGTACATGGGAGTGTGGAGGTGGGAATCCACCGTGATCACCAGCAGGATGAGGAGGTTCCCCACCACAGTGAGTACATAAATCACCAAGAAGATTCCGAAGAGGGGGATGTCCAGTGCTGGTGCATGGGGAAGACCCGTGAGGATGAACGTTGTCACTACGCTCATGTTTCTCATTTTCCACGCCTTTGGCACCTCTCCCTAAAGAAGAGACAGAGAGCACCCAGCATTTCACTGAAAACTGAAAACCCATTTTCATGTGGCAACTGCATCATCCATAGTAGATCATCCTAAAGTTAACCTCAACTTTGCCTGTTACAAAACTTATTTGGTAAAAATGATAGAATGATCCATCATCATCCTCTCTCCCCCCCACATGCACACAAAGGAAGGTGCACACAGATGTATGCAGTAGAAAGTCAGAGAAACCCATTGTATCAATCTCTATTTATGTATCATAAATGACCACACATTTAGTAGCACAAAACAATGCAAATGTCCATTCTTACAGTGTTTTAGTCAGGTGAGTGGGGTGTTCTGCTCAAGGTTGAAATCGAGATGTCAGCTGAGTCTGGAATCTCATGAGAGGCTTGGGATCCGCTTCCAAGCTTATGGAAGTTGTTGGCAGAATTCTGTTCCTTGCACATTTAGGACTGAGGTCTCTGTCTTTCCTGCTGCCCATTAGCAGGGATCATTACTCTCAGCCTTAGAGTCCAACCTCCAGTCCTAACCACCTGGCCATCTGATAACCCCCTGGCAGCCTACTTCTTCAAAGCCAGGAGAAGTTCTCTTGAGTTTGCTGTGACAAAAGTGTGAGGTAACAGAATGCATCAAGAATGATATGCCATCACAGCCTTGGGTCTCACCCACACTCAAAGGGAGGCAATTTAGCAGGGAATGTACACAGGGGACAGCAATCTGGGCAGCCTTTCAGAATTCTGTTTTCTCTCCAGAGTCCATGGGGAAACTTAAAGAACCAAGAATTTAACATTGATAGCAGGCACGCTTCAAAATCTACGTTCGGTACGGCCGAACAAATCTCTGGGATCCTTATAGGTAATCTGGCAATAGTAATCCCAGCTGAGAAATTACAAGTATTAAATAAGACAATAGACGCGAAGTCATTAATAAAGTGTCTGACACTTGATACCTGCTCAAAAAATGATAATGAATCATACAAAATTGTTGCCTTGTAAGGCAGAATTACCTATCTCTATCTATCTATCATCTATCTATCTGTGGAGAGGGAGGAATAGGAGGGAGAATAAATTCTCTTTCTACTGTAGAGAGTTCTCAATTTCAAAACTAGGTCTTTGAGGAATATTTCATGGCTAGTATTGGGACTGGTGTCTCACTACCACCATCACCTGCTTGTAAAGGGACTTTCCTCAGAAGAGGCTGAGAAACTCAACTCCATGACATGGACATCCCTACAATCTTCCATACGATCCAGAAGGTACCAAGCCTTGTACACTGCTGGCTCAACACTTCTCTTACACTAGACGATCCTTTATGAGGCTCTAAGAAGATAAAATTCATATGTGTTCTCCCAAACAGAATCCACTGGCAGTTTTCTTTTTCTTTTTCTTTTTCTTTTTTTTTAATTTAAATCCAAGTTAGTTAACATGTAGTGCAATAATGGTTTCAGGAGTAGAATTTAGTGATTCATCACTTACATATAACTCCCAGTGCTCATCCCAACAAGTGTCCTCCTTAATGCTCATCACCCATTTAGTCCATCCTCCACCCCACTTCTCTCCATCAACCCTCAGTTTCTTCTCTGTATATAAACGTTTCTTATGGTTTGCCTCCCTCTCTATTTTTATCTTATTTTTCCTTCCTTTCCCCTATGTTCATCTGTTTTGTTTCTTAAATTCCACATATGAGTGAAATCATAGGATATTTGTCTTTCTCTGACCGACTAATTTCTCTTAGCATAATACACTCTAGTTCCATCCACGTTGTTGCAAATGGCCAGATTTCATTCTTTTTGATCACTGAGTAATATTCCACTGTATGTATATACCACATCTTCTTAATTCATTCATCAGTCGATGGACATGTGGGCTTTTCCCATAATTTGGTTATTGTTGATGGTACTGCTTTAAACTTTGGGATATACAATCGCTTCTCAGCCTTTTGGCTAAGATCAAGTGTAAACTTTGGGATACACATCCTCCTTCAAATCAGCATTTTTGTATCTTTTGGATAAATACCTGGTAGTGCAATTGTTGGGTCATAGGGTAGCTCTATTTTCAATTTTTTGAGGAACCTCCAGACTGTCCTCCAGAGTGGCTGTACTAGTTTGCATTCCCACAAACAGTGCAAAAATGTTCCCCTCTTTCCGCATCCTCGCCAACATCTGTTGTTTCCTGAGTTTTCATTTTAGCCATTCTGACAAGTGTGAGGTGGTATCTCACTGTGGTTTTGATTTGTATTTCCCTGATGATGAGTGATGTTGAGCATTTTTTCATGTGTCTCTTAGCCATCTGGATGTCTTCTTTGGAAAAGTGTTCATGTCTTTTGCCACTGGCAGTTTTCTAACATATATCCTTTCATCCTAAATATCCAGATATTTTCTAATTTGGTTTTGTTAGAGATAATATCCCTCCCTCCATCTTCCACTCCTCATACCCATAAATTCAGGCAACACGCTTATAAGAGAAGACATCTCCATCAAGTATATGATTCTTACTTAAGAACTACTACCTGAAAGAGGAAGAACAGAACCAACACCAGAGGAAATGATATGTCAGCTTGATGTCAAGAAAAGTTGGGATTCTGTACAATGAAAAGTGAGGCATAAATGATGTTTTTTATTTAGCCCAAATTAGTGTCGAGTTCAGGATTATTTTCAATCATTCTTCAGAAAAGACTAGGAGGGACACCTGGGTGGCTCAGTAAGCTATGCGTCTGACTTCAGCTCAGGTCATGATCTCATGGTTGGTGAGTTTGAGCCTCACATTAGGCTCTGTGCTGATGGCCTGGAACCTGACTCAGATTCTCTGTCTCCTTCTCTCTCTCTCTGCCCATCCCCTGCTCACTCGCTCACTCTCTTGCTTTCTCTCCCTCTCCCAAAAATAAATAAATAGGGGCACCTGGGTGGCTCAGTTGGCTAAGCGTCCAACTTTGGCTGAGATCATGATCTCACAGTTGTGGGTTCAAGCCCCATGTTGGGCTCTGTGCTGATAGCTCGAAGTCTGGAGCCTGCTTCGAATTCTGTGTCTCCCTCTCTCCCTGCCCCTCTCCCACTCGCACTCTGCTTCTCTCTCTTTCTCTTTCTCTCAAAAATAAACAAACATTTAAAAATAAAAATAAATAAATAAACATTTTTTAAAAGACTATGAAACTGGCTCTACCATATGAAAGAAGCCAGGATCTCTGTTCTCAGCAAAGCTTAGACAAAACGTATCCTGTGTCTAGACAACGTGGCTTAAGCTACATCAAAGCTATAATTTTCGTGGATGAACAGGAGTGGGAGTGGGAGGGAGGTTCAAGCTTCCAGGTATGGAATGAATAAGTCATGGGAATAAAATAAAATACGGTCGATGGTATTGTAATAGTGTTGTATGGTGACAGGTGGTAGCCGCACTTGTGAACATAGCACAAAGTATAGAGAAGCTGAATCCTGATGTTGTCCACCTGAAAACACTGTGACACTGTGTGTCAACCATACACACAAAACAAACTTGGAGACATATTTTTCAAATAAAAGAATAAATAACAGGGCGCCTGAGTGGCTCAGTCGGTGAAGCGTCCGACTTCGGCTCAGGTCATGATCTCACAGCTCATGAGTTTGAGCCCCGCGTCAGGCTCTGTGCTGACAGCTCGGAGCCTGGAGCCCGCTTCGGATTCTGTGTCTCCCTCTGTCTGCCCCTCTGCTGCTTGCACTCTGTCTCTCGCATTGTCTCAAAAATAAATAAACATTAAAAAAAAAAGAATAAATAACAGTGACAGAATTATCATAATCATCTATATGGATATCAGAATTCAAAAATGGTACTAATAGATCTGACACTTCTACTTTACCAGTGGGATCCCGTAACCTGGGTAACTCCACATTCAGATTAGATGAAATATGAACCTTTTCATCAGGTGAATTGCAGAGTAGCCTGAGATTTAAGGCATGACTATTGATTAGAGGTGTCAATATTGACTTTTCGTCCATGCTGTGGCAATTTGGTTCCTATTTGTAGGCCTTTAATTAGTAATTGTTTGTGTGTGTAGAGAGAGACAGACAGGGAAAGGGGAAACAGAGAGACAGAGAGACATAGAGAGAGATTGTGACAAAGTGAGACTTGATAATCCAATGTAGAAGGTTGTCTAACCATCCCCAAGCATCTTATCTCTCAGCAGAAGTTCACGAGGGAAGGCAGGGAGACTAAGAGAAATCTGCTTTTTTAAGAACTCACCTTACAGTATGTGATTCATTTCAGTACAAAACTCACCTGTGTTTTTTCTTCAAGTTTTTCACTATCTGTGTCAAGGAAGTAGTTTGCAAGCCATTACTCAAAGAACAGAGGTACCTGTGATTCCTTGGTGAGAAAGAGTGGCTCGTTTCTATTCAAGGACCCAACTGGTTCAAGCACAGGGAATGGAAACTAACAAAGCTAGATGGGTAGGGACTTAACTGGATTCAAGATCTCCGGGGCGGGGACTCCTCTTGGGTCTTCAGGTTCCCTTGATGAGCAGAAAAACAAGAAACTAATCAAAGGTTTTTAACAATTGTTTTTAATATATTTCCCACTGTGTTTGCTTTTTGAACCCTCCTGAGATGAGTTCATGTCTCTCTGAAACTAGTATTTATAATTAAGAGGAAGGGAAGAGGACCCAGTTACCTTTTTCCCTCAATAGTGATGCAGATAAACACACAATTGCTGACTCTCAACTTAAAATTGTCCAGAATCCATAAATGGTCACCACCTGTCCCTACACTCTCCATCTGAATGCAACTCTCTCTTCCACTATCTTTTTGAGGTGTGTTTAAAATATATCAATTTCTAAACTTTTTTTATTCTTTCAAGTTTTAGAGTGACTTTGCCCAGGAAATAACCTAAGGATACGTAACTATTTCCCACTTGTGTAACTAATAGATTGCATTGCTATCATAACTTTTATTGTCTCTATAAGCATGTGTAAACACACGGTATATTGAAGTGTATCTTCTTTTGTAAATTACCTTTTCTTGAACTTTATTGATTTCTTTCTTTTAAGGTAATAGTCTTTTTCTTATTGGTTTGTCTGAACTTTTACAAATTAAGATAGCGAATTCAAGTTACTAATATCAACATCTACTGCTGGCTCAGACAAAAGAAAAAGCTTCATTACACATAGAGTTGGCACAAATCTGTATAATTATAGTACCTTCTTTAGGGAAGCAATACGACAATAGTTATTGAATTTAAGATTATATATACTCTTAATTCTAGTAATTCCACTCCAGGAGTCTATTCATGATTATAAAAGCACCAGTATATAAGGGTCTTATTCAAACACGTGTGTTGATACATGGTTTGTAGTGGTGACACAATTGAAAACCAAAATATCCCTAAAGAGAATAAATCATGACAATGCTGCATCATGAAACACTAAGAAGCTACTAAAAGACTAAATTTCAACCACACCAGTTAACTCTGAGGAACTTGCAAGGGACATTTTCAATGGGGAGGGGGAACACGAGGCACAGAGTACGGTTAGCATCATGCAGCTTTGGTAAAGCAAATAATCACATTGTATAATACGGGGACATGCAGAAGGGAGTGGAAGGATATAAGTGAGGTTATTAATCTGGAGTTGAGAAGTTGAGAGTTTGTTGAAAAACACACAAAAAAATTAAAAATAAGAATAATAATATGGCATATTGATGTAATCTAATTACTTTAAAGTTATATTCATTATTATCTTCATAAAAAACAGAAAATAGGGGCACCTGGGCAACTCAGTCAGTTGAGCGTCCGACTTCTGCTCCAGTCATGATGTCCCAGTTCAAAGGTTCAAGCCCCACATTGGGCTCTCTGCTGTCAGCACAGAGACTACTTTAGATCCTCTGTCTCCGTCTCTCTCTGCCCCTCCCCCACTTGTGTGTGTGCCCGCTCTCTCTTTCTCTCTCTCTCTCAAAAATAAACATTAAAAAAAACAGAAAATAAAAGAATTGGATCTTAATCTACTGACCTGTAGGGATGTCAACATTATATATTTTAAGTAAAAAAGGTAAGCTAAACAAAAATTTATATTTATATAAATTTATGAATTTATAATAATATTTTACATTAAAACACATTCTCCTCCCCACCCACACTCATGTAACTAATGCCTAGAAAGCCAAAGAATCAAACTTGAGAGTGGAACAAGAGACAGGAAGGCCAGGCAGAATTATTTCAAATTCATGCCTAATAAACATGTGATGACAGTCCACTGACATTTCCATGGGGGGTTCGTCCACAGGACCTTACCATCACCATAGACGTAAACCCCTTGACACACTGTGGGATGCTGTCGCCCTGCCTTTCAAAATTCTACGTTGCTAATCCTGTCATGCCCATCATCTGAATCATCCTCTCTCGTATGTGCCTTTTGTTGCCCTTGCTTCTGACCCAACTCTAGGTTGATATATCTCATTGGTCAAGTCTACATCCCATGTCCATGTTCCATATCTGCTAGAAGGAATGGGAAAGCCTCTGGTAATTTCTGTTTCTATAGCAAAATGCAGGCCCACTTCCAGGAAGAGAGTTTAAATGATACACAGCCAAAATATATGAACAAGTAAGTATTCCAAAAAAGATCCATGACTGTCCACCACACTGACCGCACGCCATTTGTGTACCTCCTTCCCTTCCTATTTTACACACACACAATGTCAGCACTTAATACAGTGCAACTGTATTCCTAAGGTCACTCCCTTCACAGAGGGAGCCATTTTGATATATCGCCATTTATTTCATCCAGATCCAAATCTGAAATCTCTGAGTGATGTCAGTTCCAACTCTGGTCTGAGGCAATCCTAACTCAACGTGGTGTGCCCTATGGGCAAAATGGTAAAATCGCCACGAATACGTCTTAAATATAATAATGGAGTAATAATATAATATAAAAATAGAGGGGAGGAAAGTAAAACATGGAAATAAACACACACAAAAGCATTGTAGAAATACATGTAGAAGGTACCAGACTTACTTTGCAACTGACTGTGAGGTAGTAGCTAACATTAGGACTTCTGTCTTCTTCGACACATTTTCTTATCAGGAAACTCAGCATGTCAATGCTGCCAATGGGGTGAATCACACCGTTATTTCCGCAAGACACGAACAGGTATTGATCTTGCCAATTAATGCTGCAGTCGTTTATGATTAATTTTTACCTCCGACTGTTGTTATATGCAGAGGCATTCCTTAGAATTATCGAGATTCACTGTCTGAGTGAGGAAGAAGGCAAAGTAGAAAATTACCGCCCTATGCGTTAGCGCAAATATTTTTTCAGCGGGGGGGGGGGGGGGGGGGGGGAGGCCAGTAATTCCACAATTTTGTATTGTATGACAAGCCAAATATTATTCATCATGCAATGTGTCAAGAAAATGAAACCCTCCATGTGGAAATAAGAAGACCAGGGAACTCATATCCTTCATCCTATGTCAGTACATCATACAGAGGCTTTGTACTTCCGGAGTAACATGAAATAAAAGACGTGAGCACAGTACAAGCTGACTTTCCTGAATGTTGTCAAAACTGGAACAGATTTTGTAGGCTAGCCTAACTCACCCCAAGGCAACTAGATGGCCAGAAATGTCACTGACGTGGCAGTTTGTTTCCATAGGTCTTCCTCTCACGGCGTGGTACACATACAAATTTGCAGGGCATCTGGATTTTATCTTCTATTTCCCACTCACCAGCTCCTATTGGCACGATGTTACCGACACAGTAGCCTCTGAGTCTGTGAGCGCACAGCCACTAAAGTTAAATTGTTACCCAATAACCGTGATCCAAAACAGTACCTGTCCCCTGATAAAAGTTAACTTGGAATAAATAAATTCATGGTGTAGAAAAAATTCTTTTTAAAAGACACAAAAATATCATTCTTTTTTATGGCTGAATATATTTATTTATTTATTTATAAATTTATAAATTTATTTATAAATTTATATAAATATAAATTTTGTATATATTTATTCCACCTCTTCTTTTCTCCACTCACCAGTCGACGGACATTAGGGCTCTTTCCATAAGTTAGCTATTATAGATAATGCTACCATAAACATCAACGTGCATGTTTCCCCTCGGATTAGCATTTTTTTGTATTCTTTGGGTAAATACCTAGTAATGAAACTGCTGGATAGTAAGGTGATGGGGAATAAGAAGGGCACTTGTGATAAGTGCCGTGTGTTGTACGTAAGTGATGAATCACTAAATTGTACATCTGAAACCAACATTACACTGTTTATTAACCATTACACTGTTTATTAACTAACTGGAATTTAGATAAACACTTAAAAAAGACACAACAAGAACTAAGTAAAAATTCTTAATTTTGTTATGGTTGAATTATCGAAAACATCCTAAAGACAGAGAAGGGGTAAATTACATCTTAAGAGAAAATACTACACATCAACTAAGGAGAAAATAAAAAGTATTAGTAGTTGTAATACAGAAAAATATATACAGCAAGAAGTAAAAATAAATACAAATAAATACAATAGACAAAAGGCACATAGGCTTTCCAGAAAAATGGAAAATTAGAAAGGTTGAAAAAAAAACAAGGAAAGCATGCTCAACCTCCTTAGTAATCAGGGAAATGCATGTTAAAGCTACGATAACATATAATTTCATACTTTCAAGATTAGATTTTAAAATGTGCCAACGGTGGGGCACCTGGGTGGATCAGTCAGTCAAGCCTCTGGCTTCTGCTCAGGTCATGATCTCACGGTTCATGAGTTCGAGTCCCACATCGGGCTCACTGCTGTCAGCACAGAGCCTGCTTCAGACCCTCTGTCCCCACCCCCCCGACCCTTCCCCCCTCTCAAAATTAAATAAGGATTTTTTTTAAATGTGACAACTGTGTATATACCAAGTACTAGCAAGAATGTGGACCGCAAGAGCCCTCTTACTCTCCTAGTTAACGTGAATATTGGTATGAATGCTAGATTTTCAATACAGTTACAAATCTGTACACTGTGTGGCCCAGCAGTGCCTCTCCAGGGACCTACATAGATTTGTACATATGTGTTTCCTATCACATATCCAGCTCTGCTTACGTGTAGAAAAAAAAAATATTCACAACTCAAGTGCTATTTGGAAAGAGAAGAGTGTGAAAGGAGAGGGAGAAGAAAAATGTGCTTTGTTCATAAAAGAAATACCACAGAAGTAAGAAAAAAAAGGCAGATAAAGCAAGTCATGAAAATCAGTGAGTCTCAAAAGCATCATTTTTAGGTAAGAATACTGCTGGATGATTCCACTGATACAAAGTTCAAAATAGGAATGAACACATATTTGGTAAGCTTACAAAAGAAAATCAAGGAAAGGAATCACAGAAGTTTCAGAAGAGAGGCGCCTGGGTGGCTCAGTGGGTTAAGCGTCCAACTCTTAATTTCGCCTCGGGTCATGACCTCATGGTTCCTGAGTTCAAGCCCCACATCAGGATGTGCGCTGATGGTGTGGAGCCTACTTGGGATTCTGTCTCCCTCTCTCTCTGCCCCTCCCCTGCTCGCTTTCTATCTCTTTCTCCAAATAAATAAAAATAAACTTTAAACCAATTATTAAAACAAAGAAAATATGCAGATTCCAACTTCTTAGACCCTCCCCATAAGTTGTTACTTATATTAGAATTTACCACCCCCCCCCCCCGCAGAGATCTTCTATGACCCCATCCATAAAGAAAATCAGTTGTGAAGAAAAGGAGTTGTGGAGTGCGAAAACCACCACGTAGGCTCCCTAATATACATAAAATATCTTTCCTGACATTCCAAGGCCAAGGATCCACACCAGAATTTAGAACCAAAGCCCCAATTTGCAATCAAGTATTCTTTTGCCTCGAATTATTCTATGTAACTATTTATTCCTATCAGGAATATCACAGAACTTAAAAAGTTCCCTTTGACAGGGGGACGAGGAAGTGTTCGGATTCCTAAATTCCTTCCACCTTCTCTCTATATGTAGAATTCTCTCTTAGCAGAACCCCAAATATGACTTAAAATCTGTATCACGAAGAAGTATAGGAAAACTAGGAAATCGTATCCTTATAATAGGAAAAGGTACTGATAAGTACAAGCTGAAATACCTGATACTGATTTTATGTAATTTAAAAAAAATTTTTTTAATGTTTATTTATTTTTTAAGGGAGAGACAGAGCATGAGTGGGGGAGGAACAGAGAGGGAGACACAGAATCCGAAGCAGGCTTCAGGCTCTGAGCTGTCAGCACAGAGCCCGACAGGGGGCTGGAACCCATGAACCGTGAGATCATGACCTGAGCTGAAGTCAGACGCCCAACCGACTGAGCCACCCAGGCGCCCCTGGGTTTATGTAATTTTTAAAATGGGGAATGGCTCGTGCAAAAAAGAGACCAAGTGCAAAGTGGTGTCTCACAACACATTACTTAAAATTTGCACACCAACAGTGGTTCAAAGTAAATACTTAAAACATACTAAAAAAACAAAAACTTTTACAACAGATATTTATTGATCTATAGTTTGCCCAGCACTATTCCAGAACTAAAGCTCCTCTATTCTCATACATGGGGGATTCTTTGTCATAGATCTACCTAGACTTGTAGGGGATTTTTATCTACTACCTACACAGTACAATCTCACCTTGGAAAGAGTCCTTATTCTCTTTAGAATTCAGTTTTTTTTAAGTGTATACGGGGGTGTGCTCTAGATCATTTCTCTAAAAGTCCTTCCTGGTCTAATCTAAGTGTGTTTGACTTTTAAGGGATTGCCAAAATTTTATACTCCATCTAGCTTATTTGCATATTGGGTGATCAAGACATTTCTGCCTGAAACAGTGTTGCCTCTCCTAGAGATGTACTTTTTCAATCTGAGTGAAATTCAAAGGGCACTTGTAAGTAATTAACATATGGCATTCATGTAGCATCTTTGGCTTTAAAGTTCTTTCAGATTCCATCCCCACATTTTTATGGCATAAACAGATAAGGCAACATTATCTCCAATTTACAGGTGAGAAATAGAAGGAGTGATCCTTCCTGACTCCTAATCAAGTGTGTGCGCGTAGCAGAATCCCAAGCTACAGACACACTACTAGCAACGAGGTCAACTTCCTGGAATAGACTTAGCAAACATTTTGCTGTTAACAAAGCCCACTGCAACTTGTTTTCATGCAAGTTAATTGCCCCTGAAGGGTGAAGCAGAAGTGATGTCAGCCCAACCCCTACCCCATGGGGACTACAGGAAGGAAGGAAGAAGGTGCTTGACAGAAAGTTGAGACTCCAGAGATCAAAGCCCGGGGACATCGCTGCCAACACTTTCAAAAAGGAGGGATGAGCCCAGAGAACTGCACAGAAAAAAAACACAGTGACAAAACCAAGTAGGGGCATGTCAGAGGAGCCCAGGGAATCTGTCCAGCTCAAAAAGGTGCTTCCACAGGAAACAGCAAAGAGCAAGAAGCTGAAGCAAGCGACAGACCATGACCTCATAGCAGATTCACAGCCAGGTGGTGGCCTTCAGAAGAGAAGACTCCAGAAGGGAGGCAGAGGTGTAGTAATGGAAATTCTTCTGACATACATATTTATTAAAAGTATGTGAGAGGTTTTGGGAAAACAGAAGACAGCCAAGATCTCCTAACGGCATGTGCTTTACACATACATGGTGGGGAAGGAAGGACCTTCATACTCTACTCACCAAAGACCAGTTCACGTCTCAGAGTTTTCTGACCCAGATGAGCTTCAGGGTCTACCTTAAGCCTAGTTCGGCTCATACAGGGTTTGAAATGGCCAGAGAAAGCTAGTATATGGGTTCTAATGTCCTTTTCCCCAAGACTGCTTATGGAGACTACTTTTTTTCCCCATCACATAGATGAAAATATCATATATTGATAATATCATGCGATCCTGACTAAATAGTCTACACCATGTAACGGTGGCAGTTTTCGTTTCTAATAGGTAAAGGCGGGCATTTTTTTGTTTTCCCAGGGGAGAAATTATTTCTGTGTAGAGAGAACAAGAAACTATAAAAATGAAAGAGGATAGAGATGGCAGGGAAGCAGGGAGACAATAAAAAAAAGTAGAGTACAAAAGAGGATTGAAGCTAGCAGGAAAGTTGATCTTCTCCGTGTAAGAACCAAATTTAAAAACTAAATTTGAAAGGTGAGTTGATATGGATGCAGGAGAGATTGTAATTCCTCGTTTGGGATGGGAATCTAAGCCAGCTCTCAATCTCTCTCTCTTTCTCTCTCTCTCTCTCTCTCTCTCTCTCTTTCTCTCTCTCTCCCCAAAGGAGAAACTGAAACTAAGAATATTAAAAGATTTGTTCAAAACACTGTAACTCATAAGTAGTGACAGTCTCAGTAATGGAATTCTTATGATTTCAGGAGCTAGATTTAACACCTAACTGATATTATCCTGGATTCAGTGCCGAGCTAACAGGAACATCCAGACAGAAGGCAATGCATTTATTCAATGAGATTTAAGCATTGAGGAGGGCACCTGTTGGGAGGAGCACTGGGTGTTGTATGGAAAGCAATTTGACAATAAATTTCATAAAAAAAAAAAAAAAGATTTAAGAGTCTTCCAGTGCTAGATATGCCACAAACATGGGAAGAAAAACAAATGAGACTGAGCCCATTTGGAGCTCACAGTCTAATGGCGGAAATCGGGTACTCAGAAGGGTAAATTGCAGCCTATAGACACACGAAGGACTGTGGAATCTACAAGGAACGTGTGACCATTTGGGAGAAATTGAGAAAAGGCTTTACTCAGTGGATCACCAGTGAATGGGATCTTGAAAGATTAGTGGAAATTTTTCAGGCATCAGAAGAACAAGGTCATTCTAGAGTAAAGGGACTGATGTATAAAGAAATAGGAAAGAATATCTGGGGACAGCACACATTTGTGGGATGGAGCACAGAGAGAGGAGGCTAAGGAAGGAGATGAGTAAACATGTATTATAAAATTCCTTGTTCTAGGGGTGCCTGGGTGGCTCAGTCGGTTGAGCATCCGACTTCGGCTCAGATCATGATACCAAGGTTGGTGGGTTCGAGCCCTGCGTCGGGCTCTGTGCTGACAGCTTGGAGCCTGGAGCCTGCTTCAGATTCTGTGTCTCCCTCTCTCTCTGCTCCTCCCCCAATAATGCTCCGTTTCTGTCTCAAAAACGAATAGATGTTAAAGAAAATAATTTAATAAAAAAATAAAATTCCTTGTTCTAGAGGCCATGTCAGTAATTTTGCACTTTCCCCTTGGCTACTGTGGTGCTAATAAAGGTTGGTAATCAAGAAAGCATCTAGGAAATCTCTCCGAATTTTCTCCAAAATTCTTTCAGAATAGATTCTGTACTTCTATGGTGAGAGATTATCCAGTTTCTATGTGGTTTAGACCCTTCCTTGGGGTGACCACCTGTCTCAGTTTGCCCTGAACTCTCCTAGGTTTAACAAGGAAAGTCTCATGACCAGGAAATTATTTAGTCCCCAGAAAGCTTGTTTTCACTGATAAGAGTAGTCTCTGTGGCCCTGAAGAATATTGGAAGGGATAAGTTTACAGATTCATGGTGTAGAAGGAGAAAGGAAGAGCCAGATGGCAGTGTTTCGTCTTTTGCCCTGCAGAAGGTCCAACTAGAAATCAAATTTCATGCCACATCCCTGAAGCCTTCTGAGTGATTCTGGGAGGACCCTGCGTCCTCAGGAAGGTGACACGCCATTTTGGATGCTTGACTCCACTTGGTAAACGGACCATAAAAGCAAAACTGGGTGGAAGGAAGGTGACATTAGGAAAGATCTCCTCACATGGGCCCTCAGTGTCTGGAAGAGCTCTGGCCATGTCCCTGGTTTCTCCCTTTCACGTGGCTGATGCCAGTCACCTGTAGTCCTGGGACAAAAGGCTCTTTATGTTGTTGCTTCAAATTTGGGGACTTAGATGTGCTGTGGGACAACTTACAGGAAACTACATAGATTCACTTCAGACCTGAGGCACAAATGCAATGACTGAATTTGCCTCATACGGAGAACCACACCACATAGTGGATGGAAAATAATAACTAATGTTGACTGAGTGCTGCTGTGGATTATGTGAATTTATTTAATCCTTACAATGATTCCATGAAGTGGACACTATGATTGTCCCCACTTATACAATTAGGCAAGGAAAGGGGAAATGGTTTTCCAAGTTTGCCAATGAGTATAAATGGAAGAGCTAGGATTTTTAATTCTGGTCTGACCTCTGAGGCCATGCTCTTAGGATATAACGCATGCTTCCTTAGTGAATGAACAGATAGACGGATGGATGGATGGGTGGATTGACAGATGGGCTGCACTTATCCAGAAGCAGAGAGAAGAGATGACAACAGGTCCCCTTTGGTTGAGATTTGGTATTTCTTCACTATCCTGAAAGATTTTTAAATGGCATGTGTATTTTTGAGGTACAGTTTATGAACATAGTTATTTATAGCTCCCATGCCATTCGATGTGTAGCCCATACAATGCATGTTTAAAAATCTATGCTGATTTTTATTGCACACACCTACATTAGGAGCTGTTGTTAAAAAATAAATAAGCTCTGGGGCGCCTGGGTGGCTCAGCCAGTTGAGCGTCTGGCGTCGGCTCAGGTCATGATCTCACGGTTTGTGAGTTCTAGCCCCAAGTCGGGCTTTGTGCTGACAGTTCAGAGCCTGGAGTCTGAAGCCTGTTTGGGATTCTGTGTCTCCCTCTCTCTCTGTTCTTCCCCCACTCATGCTGTCTCTCTCTCTCTCTCTCAAAAATAAATAAACATTAAAAAATAAAATTAAATACATAAATAAATAAATAAGCTGTTACTTACCTCTCTGGTATACAGAGCAGAGATCAAAGTTAGGAACACCATGGAATAGCCATTTCTTCATGAATCGATTTAGGGTTTATGTGACTGTACTACTTCCTTGCATAAAAGGCTCTGTGTATGGTCTTTCCTTCCTTCACTCTCCCAAATTACATACAGATAATCTGTTACATAGGTTTTAAACTTGGACAAAACAGTTACTCCATGGAACCCAGCAGAATCCCAAAATCAAGGGTTGGGCAGGTAGGTGGGCGTGAGGGGTGGTTGGGGGTGGGATTACAGAATGATTGAGAACAAGAGCTAGGGCATAATCTCTCTTTCTGAGATGTCTCTCTGAGACCCTTCTCTGTCCGTGTTTGGGAACAGCACAGGATATGTGTTCCATGCCTAGAGAATCTAAAGGGCCTTGAGCTCTCCTTTCTGCTACTTCTTCTAGCAGATGTGAACAGCAAGGAAATGCACAGTGGAAACCAGACTTCTGTGTCTCACTTCATTTTGGTGGGCCTGCACCACCCACCGCAGCTGGGGGTGCCGCTCTTCCTGGCTTTCCTGGTCATCTATGCCCTCACTGTCTGTGGCAATGGGCTCATCATCTTCACCATCTTGGTGGACACCCGGCTCCACCATCCCATGTACTGGTTCCTGTGTCATCTCTCCTTCTTGGACGTGACCATTTCCTCTGCCATTGTCCCCAAGATGCTAGCTGGCTTTGTCTTGGATAGCAGGGTCATCTCCTTTGGAGGCTGTGTAATCCAACTCTTTTCTTTCCATTTCCTGGGCTGTACTGAATGCTTCCTTTACACGCTCATGGCTTATGATCGCTTCTTGGCCATCTGTAAGCCTTTACATTATGCCACCATCATGACCCGGAACGTCTGTAATTACCTGGCTTTGGGCACCTGGCTGGGAGGTACCCTCCACTCACTTTTCCAAACAAGCTTCATATTCCGGCTGCCCTTCTGTGGCCCAAACCAGGTAGACTACTTCTTCTGTGACATTCCCGCCATGCTGCGTCTAGCCTGTGCTGACATCACCATCAATGAGCTGGTCACCTTTGTGGACATTGGGTTCTTGGCCCTCACCTGCTTCATGCTCATCCTCACTTCCTATGGGTATATAGTGGTTGCCATCCTGCGAATCCAGTCCACTGATGGACGCCGCAACGCCTTCTCCACCTGTGCTGCCCACCTCACTGTTGTCATTGTTTACTATGTGCCCTGCACCTTCATTTACCTTCGCCCTGGCTCTCAGGAACCCCTGGATCGAGTGGTCGCCGTCTTCTACACTGTCATCACCCCCTTGCTTAACCCCATCGTCTACACGCTCCGCAACAAAGAGATGAAGGCAGCATTGTGGAGGCTGGGAGGTCGCAAGGATGTGCTGCCTCACTGACTCAGGCATTGCAGACATGCAGAAGACACTAGAATTTAGGGCACCAGATGGGACATCCGTAACCGGGGAGTTTTTAAGACAGAGAGGAAAGAAGGATCCATGCAGAGAGTAGAAACTCCTAGGTGCAGAGGTGGAAACTCAAGAAAGTTTCCTGCTTTCAGACATGATTTTTCCATATTTCTTCTTTCAATTCCAATGGAGATCGGGCAAAACAACTCAGCAAGGATGGCAGCTTGTGGAGAAGATCCAAGATAAGTAAAATATCCACATGAAAAGCCTGTTTCTCTGTGGCATCAACCTACATGTTATTGCTTCTAAGCCTTGAGCTGATACCCATATTGCTTTTTACATGTTACAAATAACCTTCATGCAAAACTTGAATTCAAGTTTCTCCAATGTTAAAAATAGTAACTAAGGGGGCACCTGGGTGGTTTAGTCAGTTAAGCTTCCACCTTTGGCCCAGGTCATGACCACACAGTTCATGGGTTCAATCCCCACGTGGGGCTCTGGGCGGACGGCTCAGATCCTGGAGCCTGCTTCGGATTCTGTGTCTCCCTCTCTCTCTGCCCCTCCCCTGGTTGTGTGTTCTCTTTCTCTCAAAAATGAATAAATGTTTAAAAAAATCTCTAAAAAATATGCTACTTCAAAAAAACTTTTTTAATGTTTATTTATTTTTTGACAGAAAGAGCCAGAGTGCCAGTGGGGGAGGGGCAGAGAAAGAGGGAGACATAGGATCTGAAGCAGGCTCCAGGCTCTGGGCTGTTATGACAGCACAGAGCCCAACACGGGGCTCGAACTCACAGACCACGAGATCATGACCTGAGCCGAAGTCAGACACGTAACCAACTGAGCCACCCAGGCGCCCCCTCTACCTTTTAAATATATTAAATTCTTACATGTACTTGATCTTATTTCAGAATATCATATATATATATGTATATGATATACATATATCTATATACACACTATATATGTGTATATATATATCTTATATATATGTGTATATATATCTTATATATCTATATATATATCTTATATATATACACACATATAAAATATAGGTTCCATTAATATATGTCTGTTAGCACAAATTTTTTGAATAGCTGCATTAAAAAAATACTTTTAAATACCCAGTAAGGCTACTCTCCCATCTTTTCTATTCATATTTAGATTATTTCCAGCTATTATATTTATTTAGGTGCATTTATTTATTATATTTATTTAGGTGCATATACAAATGCACCTATATTTTACAAACCTATATTTTATAGGTTATTTGTATGCTGTATATCATAGTGTATCATATATTATGTTATTATAAATGTCTTGATTTATATGTTTTGCTGTCATGACCTAATAGTCATTCTAAGTTAATGTTTTTATATATCTGCTCAGATTACTTATGTGTTATTTTTTAAACTTTAGTATTCAGCAAAAAATCTGATTATCCTTATTTCTGAATTCTTAGAGAACATTTCAATTTACCTCTCCTTCACTTAACCTCTCTAGGACTCATTTTCTTTACCTGTAAAATAAAGTTAAGCAAGATGATCTCTAAGCTACCTTTTATTTTAATATTCGAAAGCTCTATAATTGTTCTATTCCCACTGCTTCCATGAAATTTTCTTAAAATTGGCGTGTGCAGGCAAACTTCTTAAGAGAGAAATAGGAAAAGAGGAGTCACAGAAAAATATCAAAGATCGATAGCCAGTAGCCAGATTTTTTCATCCATCACTTACGTGCCAGAAGTGATAAAATATAGTATGGACAATTTTATCAAAAATTTGTTTTCTATTTGCACTTGTTGCCTAGTTTGACAATTCCATTATATTCCAAGGGCCAGGATAGAACTAAGTGATAGAAGTTAGATATCATTATTTAAACTGCATGTAAAGAATATTCTAATATAGATGAACTGTCCAATAGTGTAATAGTCTTTTCTGCAAAACAGTAGTATTGTCACACTGAAAGAGTCATGGGGAAATTGGTGGGTTGGGTAACTGGTTGAGAAAAAGTGAGGATGTTGTACTCTGTCCCATGTCCCAGGGTTAATGGCCACTGTTAACAGATCACTCATCATGTATCGTTATTTCCATTTTAAAAATGTGGAGTTGCAGGGCGCCTGGGTGGCTCAGTCGATTAAGCTTCTGACTCTTGATGTCAGCTCAGGTCTTGATCTCAGGGTCATGAGTTCAAGCCCCGCATTGGGCTCCGCACCAGGTGTGAAGCTTACTTTAAAAAAAAAACAAAAACATTTTTTAATGTGGAGTTGACATACTGAGCATGAGATGAGGAGTTGAGCCTTCCTGCCAATAAGTGATGATGATAAGATATCAGCCCAAGTCCATCTGACTCCAAAGTTCATGCCCTTTTCTCTGTGCTCTTTCAAAGATGCTTCTGGAAAGCACAAACATAGGTAGCACAGTCCTTCTTCCTGGGGGTATGATACACACACGGAGAAGAATGACGTAGTACATTTGACAGTTTGGGAATGGGACACCTAACAGAATACAGTGTAAATACCACTGGATTTCCAGAGGAGCTAAAACACTCTTAGAGTAGAAAGACCTCCTAGAGGAGAAAAGCTTGATCTTAATTTCAAATAGTGGCTTAGATTCTTGCGTCTCAAAGTGCAACCTATGAAATAGCAGCATGGGCATCACAGGGAGCTGTTCAGAAAGGCAGAACCCCAGGCCCTCCTCCAGACCTGCCGACTTAAGACTTGTATCCGAAGATTCTCATATGCACAACAGCGTCTAAGAAGCTTTATGAAGCTAATGAAGACATTAGTAGATAAAAAATGAAGATTGAGAGGCGCCTACGTGGCTCAGTCAGTGAAGCGTCTGACTCTTGATCTCCACCCAGATCTTGATCTCAGCGTTGTGAGTTCAAGCCCCATGTTGGGCTCCATGCTGGGTGTTGAGCCTACTTTAAAAAAAAAAATGAGGGTTGATTTCTTCAAGGCAAAATAGAGCAGAGTGAGAAGAATGGGAGGAAGTTATGGTAAATTTAAGAGAGGGTGAGAAAATCTACTTGAATAGAGAAACGTACTGAATAGAGGAAGGGTGTAGGAAAGAAGAATAAATAGATAACAAGTAGTCAGGTTTTAGAGAGTCTTGAATTATTAAGTGAAAATGTTATGCAGCATAGTAAGGAAGCGTGTGAGGTTGGGTGGTTAGCATTTCTGGGAGGGGGGCCGTTTGAGATAACCCAGTGGGGATTGAATCAGGCAGTGATGTGCAGGATGGAGTGAATCATTAAAGGAGAGAGATGAGAACTGAGGAAACCTTATAGGAGGCTATTTTTCTAATCATCCAACTGTGATGAAATAAGAGAATAATGGTAACGGTTATAAAAATTAAGATGCAGATATGGGGGGGGGGGGCGCCTGGGTGACTCAGTGGGTGAAGCATCCAACTTCAGTTCAGGTCATGATCTCATGGTTTGTGGATTCGAGTCCCACATTGGACTCTGTGCTGACAGCTCATAGCCTGGAGCCTGCTTCAGATTCGGTCTCCCTCTCTCTCTCTCTCTCTCTCTCTGCCCTTCCCCTGCTCACACTCTGTCTCTCTCTCTCTTTCTCAAAAATAAACATTTGAAAAAAATTCTTTTAATTTAAAAAAAGAAGCAGATACAAATGGAGCTGCATCTCAGAACCGAAGTCTAGTTGGATTGAAATGAAAAAGAAAAATTCAAACAGAACTTTGGTGTTGAACTTGATCCATTGAAAAGATTGGAAAGGGTGTGTGCTGAAGACATTTCCTAAAAATTCAAGGAGACAAAATCTGTGGAAGATCATGCCGTAAACCACAGGAATATCCCTTTCTGACTATTCAGTGAATACACAATCCAAAGCTTTGGAAGAATCTATAAAGCTCGGACTACAAAAAGCTCGCTCTGGATGTGTGGAGGATGGGACTACTGTGTTCCTACCAATGTAATGAAATAGGGACTCCACGCAATAGTTTATACAGGTTTGATAAACTTTTCCACACCCCCTAGAAATAAGGCCTTGCCCATCAACATCTGCAGCTCTAAAAACCCTTTAAAAAGCAGGATAGGAAAAGTCTGGGAGAAATCAAGCTTTGCAAGACCTTCAGTGGGATTTTCCAGGCTCTCTTGGAGATAACGTATTTACTCGGATAGGACATTACGTATACCCCATGTGCCTAATGCAGTGAGCAATCTCTCTACTGAGAGATTCATTGAGAAAGGAAGTAGGCAATGATAAAAGTCAGTGACTTTTGAGGACCTGCAGAGTAATCTTCTATGTCTTTAAATGTTCCATGAGGCAAATCGCACTTGGAGGTGACCACGTAGAAAAAGAAACCATTAAAATGTAAAGATTGGACTCAGGTAAGTAAAAAAAAGGGCACTATTCAGCTACTCTAAGTGAAAAGATGGTCATGGGGACAAATGGTCCAACTACAAGCAGGTAAATCACTTCCTCCTGAGTAGCACATCCAGTATCCCTTTGAGAATCTCTTGTCCTAACAACTGTGGGCTCCAGAACTCACCTCTCCCCTCTGAATCTCTTCTTGTATCACTGCTGTAGGGACAGCATCTGTTAGTCTTCGCCCACCTATTTTTATTGAGCATCTAAAATATAAAAGACATATCTAGGCCCTTCAGGAGATACGCATATAACCCAATGAAGCATCAAGCACTACTAAGAGGCATTGGCTATTTACACGGAAGGAGAGTGTTCAGATAACAGAGAGGAAACCAACCTGCCTCGAAAAGTTTTGATTGTGCCTCAGATGGTGGAATCTCTATTTGCTAAGTGGAGAATGAAGAACGGTCAATGCGAAAGCATCATATGGAAAAATTGAGAGACGTGTGGCAGACATTAGCGTGACCAATTAACAGCAATCAAAATGTATCAACTGTGAATGTCTAGGTTATTAACTATAGTGATTGCAGAGAAAACACAAAGGTGTATGGTGGAGCTACTTCAAAGATGGGTGCGAAGTCGTAGAATATTAGACGTGGAATTATAAAAAGTGACCAGTTAGCTAGCAGATGATTCAGCTGTTCCTATAGCACACCTGGAATCCTCGCAAAACCTTATGGCTTAAGTATTTTTTTATCCACTTACATATGTGAGGAAAGTAAGGCTCAGAAATTTCAAGGGACTCCACTTTCATGGAGCCTGGATTGGAATAGAAGTCCACCTCTTTCCAGAGCCCATACTGGGGCGCCTGGGTGGCTCAGTCAGTTAAGCGTCTGACTTTGGCTCAGGTCATGATCTCACGGTTTGTGGGTTTGAGCCCCGTGTTGGGCTCTGTGCTGACAGCTCAGAGCCTGCTTGAGATTCTCTCTCTCTCTTCTTTCTCTGACCCTCCCCTGCTTGTTCTCTCTCTCAAAAAAAATAAATGAATAAATTTTTTTTAAAAAGAACCCATATTCATTTACTTCTTTCACTGTATCTTAGTGCCTTGAGACCATCACCCACAATCCCTTGGTTACACGGGATACCACCTCATACAGAAGATTTCAAGTTGTGTTTGGCTTTTTTAAAACCAGATTTATTGAAGGCAAATTTACTCATTTAAAGCATACAGTTCCATTTTTTTAAGTTTACACAAGGTGTGCATATTCTAATTTTATAGCATTTCTATCACTTTATGCCTATTTGCAGTGAGTCCCTGTCCCCACCCCGAGCCTCGGGTATGCACTAATCTACTTTCTGCCTCTGTCCATTTCACACGCATGTAGGTAATCATATATGTGATCTTTTGTGTTTGACTTCTTTCATTTAGCATGCTTTTGAGGTTTATTTACAGTCACATGATATTCACAGTCATGCTCTTTTTTGAAGTTCATTATTTTAATCATACTCACTATTCACATGTGTAGCATATCAGTACTTAATTCTTTTCTATAGCTGGAAAGTATTGCATAATATGCATATATCATGTTTTCTTTATCCGTGCACCAGTTGGACATTTGAATTGTGTCTATATTTCAGCTTATGAATAGTATATTTGTATATACGTTCTCATGAGAACATGTCTTCAATTCTCTCATGTGTATAAATAGGAGTGGAATTATTGTGTCATATGATAACCCAGGTACAATTTTTGAAGAAATTCCAAACTGTTTTCCATAATGGCTGTACCACTTTGCATTCCCACCAGCATGTTCCAATTTGTCTACCATTTTTGCCAATATTTCTTCTTTCTTTCTTTCTTTCTTTCTTTCTTTCTTTCTTTCTTTCTTTCTTTCTTTCTTAATACAAGAGGAGCTTGAAACATCTTGTTGTGCCAGGAAATGAGGAAGTATATGAAATAGATGGAACCTGTCAATAAGACAAGGTGACACATTGAAGGAGCTCCAAATGGCCAAAGCTAGCATAATTTGAATAACAAAATAAATAGTTATCATATTGGATTATATTTAATCTCACAATAAAAAAAATATATCCATGATATATGATGTATATGATGTATACTGATGTAAATAATTGAATAAATAAATAATGGGAAAGAAGAAACAGCTCTTCCTTACAGAAATTCCAATTAATAATGTAGAAGATCGAGGGAAATTTTTTTAAAAATCACCATTAGGCAGGGTGCCCGGGTGGCTCAGCAGTTAAGCTTCTGACTTTGGCTCAGGACATGATCTCACATCTCATGAGTTGAGCCCCGCATCGGACTCTGTGCTGACAGCTCAGAGCCTGGAGCCTGCTTCGGATTCTGCGTCTTCCTCTCTCTCTGCCCCTACCCCACTCATGCTCTGTCTCTCTGTCTCTCAAAAATATATAAATACTGAAAAAAAAATCACCATAGGCAAACAACAGAGTAATAATATTTTCAGGCAAAATACACAAATGTATGCTAAAATCAGTGAGTGACAGTTTGACGAGATACAGAATTTAAGCATAGTGTAAAAGTATCTCCTCCACAAGACAGTTAACATAACCAATAACAAGATATAGTGGCACCATGTATAACTCTGAAATGATGCCCGGAAAAGGATAGAACATCGTTTCTGTGGTATTATTGTTAAAAATGCATAAGCTCTACCTACTCAGGAGAAAGCATCATCCCTACCCAAATTGAGAGACATTGTATGAAATAATTGACCATTACTCACCCAAAGAGTAAAGGTCATTAACCACAATGAAAGAATAAGGACTGGGGCATCTTGATGGCAGTTAAACATCCAATTCTTGATTTCAGCTCAGGTCATGATCTCAGGGTTCATGGAATCGAGCCCCATGTGGGCCTCTGCACTTAACTGCATGGAACCTGCTTGGGATTCTCTTTCTCCCTCTCTCTCTCTCTCTGAAAATAAATAACTAAACGTAAAAAAAAAAAAAAAAAAAAAAAAAAAAGAATAAGGACTAACACAGGTTGGAGAAGACTAAGATCCTGTGCTGGATCCTGAGTAGGAAAAGGAAATTGATGAAACACCGGTGCCATTTTAATATAGTCTGTAGTTGAGTTTATAGTATGATACTGTCAATTTCCTGACTTTTATAATTTTACTACAGCTTATAAATTGGTAACATTAGGAGAAGGTGGCTCAAAGCATATGTTAACTTTATTCTAGTTTTTATTTGAGTATAGTTTATACATAACATTACATTAGTTTCAGGTGTACAACATAGTGATTCGATAAGTTTATCCATTATGCTGTGCTCCCAAGTCTGGCTACCGTCTGTCACCATACAACACCATTACAGCACCGTTGACTATATTCTCTCTGCTATGCCTTTTATTTCTGTGACTTATTCATTTTTTAACTTTTCTGTAAATGTAATATTTCAAAATAAACTCTTTTAAATTTTAGAAGGAATTTAAATATTTTTTATACCCAGATTGAGCAAACGGTATCTTTCTTTCCATTTAAGTCATGTTTTGTGTCAATCAGCACATTTTCCTTCTTTAGGTTTCTTTCTTTTTAACAGCTCATTAAAATGTACATTGCAACCATTCAATTAACCTGGTTAAATATACGATTCAATGGTGATTATTAAATTTACAAAGTGGTACAACTATTATCACAATCCAATTTTAGAACATTTCCATCACTTCAGAAAAATCTGTCCGACCATTTGTGGTCATTCCCTGTCTCAGCCCGGTCCTAGACAACCACTAATCTTCTTTCTCTCTTTATAGACTTGTCTTTACGGGACATTTCATCAGAATGGAAGCATACAATATGTGACCTTTGTGTCTGGCTTCTCTCACTTAGCACACTGTTTTTTATTTCTATCCATTTTTGTGCATTAATACTTTGTTCCTTTTTGTTGCTAAGTGATAGTTCATTGCATGACTATACTCTTTTTTCTTAAATCCATTCAACAATGAACAATAAACATGATTGTTTCCAGGCTTTGGCTATTACGAGTAATTCCATAAACATTCAAGGTTATTTGGACTTAAGTCCTCTCTCTTCTGTAGATTCCTAAAAATGGAAATGCTAGATCATTAGGTAAATTCATGTTTAACTTTTTTTAAAATTTTTTTTAAATTTACATCCAAATTAGTTAGCATATAGTGCAACAGTGATTTCAGGAGTAGATTCCTTAATGTCCCTTACCCATTTAGCCCATCCCCCCCTTCCCACAACTCCTCCAGTAACCCCTCTGTTTGTTCTCCATATTTAAGAGTCTCATGTTTTGTCCCCCTCCCTGTTTTTATATTATTTTTGTTTCCCTTCCCTTATGTTCACCTCTTTTGTCTCTTAAAGTCCTCATATGAGTGAAGTCATATGATATTTGTTTTTCTCTGATTGGCTAATTTTGCTTAGTGTAATACCCTCCAGTTCCATCCACATAGTTGCAAATGGCAAGATTTCATTCTTTTTGATTGCCGAGTAGTACTCCATTGTATACATATATCACATCTTCTTTATCTATTCATCCATCCATGGACATTTGGGCTCTTTCCACACTTGTCGATAGTGCTGCTATAAACATTGAGGTGCATATGTCCCTTCAAAACAGCACACCTGTATCCCTTAGATAAATAATTAGTAGTGCAATTGCTGGGTCCTAGGGTCATGTTTAACTTTTTAAGAAACTGCCAAGCTGTTTTCCAAAGTGGCTATACCATTTTGCATTTTCACTAGCAATATATACAAGTTTTAGTTTCTCTACATTCAGTAACACTTGTTACCTCTTATCTTTTTTTTTAAATCATATCCATTTCAATGAATATGGAGAGAGAAAATCGCAACTAAATTGGTTGAAATATCAGGGATCCCTATCTACCACTGATATAAAGGACATTATATATATTGATCTACCCAACATTGGAATGGACTTTCTTGCAAAATAATGATTGCTTTATCACTGAATTCATTCAAACAGAAACTATATAATTGCAGGGGGGGGGGGTTGTTTAGGAGCATAATGGGAAAAATTACTACATTGAATAAACTAGTGAGTATAAAGAAACATAGGTCATATGTTATGTGTCCTACTGCATTCTAAGTAAAATAATAATTATCTAAGTAAATAATAATGATATCGCCATTGTTAAATAATAATTTATTTAAGTAAAATAATAATGATATCCCCATGGTTAATTTGACAACTGGAAGAACAGAGAAATTAAGTACCATGATCCCTCTCTCTCAGCTAATAACTGCCTGACCAGGGAGTTAAACTTAAGTTTATAAAAATCAAACTAAAGTTGGCTCCTTAACATTTCCACTGCTTAATCCCCAAAATGCTCATGGGAAACTGGAGAAGGCGTGTTTCTCTTAGGAAGACATGACATATGCTCATGGAACATCCAAGTAGTCCAAGGCACCACATGCTTGGGTGTTTATGCATAATTACCATGAACACTAGGGATTTCAGGTATGAATAAATCAGTGTGAGATAAAATATTCATAAAGGGCTTGTAGAGGAATTAATGTCCCAACTTCACTACAGAGAGTAAATTTGTGAGAGATTAAAGGAATTTCATTCATGTTCAAAAATGGAAGGCAGTGAGGAGATCAGGGAGAGATTAGAGCAAATTGCAGAGAAGATGAGGCAAACAGCATCCCTAGATAAGAGAGGTTTCTTCAGGGGATTGCAGGAGATAAAGATTTTCTGATACTGGTGGAAGCAATGTATAGATAATTTTGAATATCAGACAGATATACTTTATGCCTGACGCAGTGGGGAGGAGAGATAAATTAAACAGTGTTGCTGTAAGAAGACTGACAAAGAAGCTGAATACAGACCATTTGCTACATTCCAGACCTGAGAGAGATGGGGCAAAAAATCATTGGGAACATCTAGGTAGAAAATAGGCATATGCAGGGTTAGATCCATGGGAATTGAAGATACCATAGAAATCAGGAGTTCAGAAAAAAATCATCAGGGGCGCCTGAGTGGCTCAGTTGGTTGAGCGTCTGACTTCAGCTCAGGTCATGATCTCACAGTTCACGAGTTCAAGCCCCTCATCGGGGGTCACTGCTGTCAGCGCAGAGCTCACTTTGGATCTTATGTCCCCTCTCTCTCTGCCCCTCCCCCACTCACACATGCATGCTCTCTCTCACTCTGAAAAATAAATATAAAACATTTCTTTTTATTTTTATTTTTTTTTATTTTTATTTTTTAATATATGAAATTTACTGTCAAATTGGTTTCCATACAACACCCAGTGCTCATCCCAAAAGGTGCCCTCCTCAATACCCATCACCCACCCTGCCCTCCCTCCCACCCTGCCCTCCCTCCCACCCCCCATCAACCCTCAGTTTGTTGTCAGTTTTTAACAGTCTCTTATGCTTTGGCTCTCTCCCACTCTAACCTCTTTTTTTTTTTTTTTTTCCTTCCCTTCCCCCATGGGTTTCTGTTATGTTTCTCAGGATCCACATAAGAGTGAAACCATATGGTATCTGTCTTTCTCTGTATGGCTTATTTCACTTAGCATCACACTCTCCAGTTCCATCCATGTTGC
Organism: Panthera pardus; assembly: GCF_024362965.1. Classification (NCBI taxonomy): domain Eukaryota; kingdom Metazoa; phylum Chordata; class Mammalia; order Carnivora; family Felidae; genus Panthera; species Panthera pardus. The sequence continues at coordinate 94,224,880 of NW_026526677.1, forward strand.
TACAAAAGGCCATATTTCATTTTTTCTCATTGCCACGTAGTATTCCATTGTGTATATAAACCACAATTTCTTTATCCATTCATCAGTTGATGGACATTTAGGCTCTTTCCATAATTTGGCTATTGTTGAGAGTGCCGCTATAAACATTGGGGTACAGGTGCCCCTATGCATCAGTACTCCTGTATCCCTTGGATAAATTCCTAGCAGTGCTATTGCTGGGTCATAGGGTAGGTCTATTTTTAATTTTCTGAGGAACCTCCACACTGCTTTCCAGAGCGGCTGCACCAATTTGCATTCCCACCAACAGTGCAAGAGGGTTCCTGTTTCTCCACATCCTCTCCAGCATCTATAGTCTCCTGATTTCTTCATTTTGGCCACTCTGACTGGCGTGAGGTGGTATCTGAGTGTGGTTTTGATTTGTATTTCCCTGATAAGGAGCGACGTTGAACATCTTTTCATGTGCCTGTTGGCCATCCGGATGTCTTCTTTAGAGAAGTGTCTATTCATGTTTTCTGCCCATTTCTTCACTGGGTTATTTGTTTTTCGGGTGTGGAGTTTGATGAGCTCTTTATAGATTTTGGATACTAGCCCTTTGTCCGATGTGTCATTTGCACATATCTTTTCCCATTCCGTTGGTTGCCTTTTAGTTTTGTTGGTTGTTTCCTTTGCTGTGCAGAAGCTTTTTATCTTCATAAGGTCCCAGTAATTCACTTTTGCTTTTAATTCCCTTGCCTTTGGGGATGTGCCGAGTAAGAGATTGCTACGGCTGAGGTCAGAGAGGTCTTTTCCTGCTTTCTCCTCTAAGGTTTTGATGGTTTCCTGTCTCACATTCAGGTCCTTTATCCATTTTGAGTTTATTTTTGTGAATGGTGTGAGAAAGTGGTCTAGTTTCAACCTTCTGCATGTTGCTGTCCAGTTCTCCCAGCACCATTTGTTAAAGAGACTGTCTTTTTTCCATTGGATGTTCTTTCCTGCTTTGTCAAAGATGAGTTGGCCATACGTTTGTGGGTCTAGTTCTGGGGTTTCTATTCTATTCCATTGGTCTATGTGTCTGTTTTTATGCCAATACCATGCTGTCTTGATGATGACAGCTTTGTAGTAGAGGCTAAAGTCTGGGATTGTGATGCCTCCTGCTTTGGTCTTCTTCTTCAAAATTACTTTGGCTATTCGGGGCCTTTTGTGGTTCCATATGAATTTTAGGATTGCTTGTTCTAGTTTCGAGAAGAATGCTGGTGCAATTTTGATTGGGATTGCATTGAATGTGTAGATAGCTTTGGGTAGTATTGACATTTTGACAATATTTATTCTTCCAATCCATGAGCAGGGAATGTCTTTCCATTTCTTTATATCTTCTTCAATTACCTGCATAAGCTTTCTATAGTTTTCAGCATACAGATCTTTTACATCTTTGGTTAGATTTATTCCTAGGTATTTTATGCTTCTTGGTGCAATTGTGAATGGGATCAGTTTCTTCATTTGTCTTTCTGTTGCTTCATTGTTAGTGTATAAGAATGCAACTGATTTCTGCACATTGATTTTGTATCCTGCAACTTTGCTGAATTCATGTATCAGCTCTGGGATGCAGCGAAGGCAGTCCTGAGAGGAAAATACATTGCAATCCAGGCCTATCTCAAGAAACAAGAAAAATCCCAAATACAAAATCTAACAGCACACCTAAAGGAAATAGAAGCAGAACAGCAAAGGCAGCCTAAACCCAGCAGAAGAAGAGAAATCATAAAGATCAGAGCAGAAATAAACAATATAGAATCTAAAAAAACTGTAGAGCAGATCAACGAAACCAAGAGTTGGTTTTTTGAAAAAATAAACAAAATTGACAAACCTCTAGCCAGGCTTCTCAAAAAGAAAAGGGAGATGACCCAAATAGATAAAATCATGAATGAAAATGGAATGATTACAACCAATCCCTCAGAGATACAATTATCAGGGAATACTATGAAAAATTATATGCCAGCAAATTGGACAACCTGGAAGAAATGGACAAATTTCTAAACACCCACACTCTTCCAAAACTCAATCAGGAGGAAATAGAAAGCTTGAACAGACCCATAACCAGCGAAGAAATTGAATCGGTTATCAAAAATCTCCCAACAAATAAGAGTCCAGGACCAGATGGCTTCCCAGGGGAGTTCTACCAGACATTTAAAGCAGAGATAATACCTATCCTTCTCAAGCTATTCCAAGAAATAGAAAGGGAAGGAAAACTTCCAGACTCATTCTATGAAGCCAGTATTACTTTGATTCCTAAACCAGACAGAGACCCAGTAAAAAAAGAGAACTACAGGCCAATATCCCTGATGAATATGGATGCAAAAATTCTTAATAAGATACTAGCAAATCGAATTCAACAGCATATAAAAAGAATTATTCACCATGATCAAGTGGGACTCATTCCTGGGATGCAGGGCTGGTTCAACATTCGCAAATCGATCAACGTGATACATCACATTAACAAAAAAAAAGAGAAGAACCATATGATCCTGTCAATCGATGCAGAAAAGGCCTTTGACAAAATCCAGCACCCTTTCTTAATAAAAACCCTTGAGAAAGTCGGGATAGAAGGAACATACTTAAAGATCATAAAGGCCATTTATGAAAAGCCCACAGCTAACATCATCCTCAACGGGGAAAAACTGAGAGCTTTTTCCCTGAGATCAGGAACACGACAGGGATGCCCACTGTCACCGCTGCTGTTTAATATAGTGCTGGAAGTTCTAGCATCAGCAATCAGACAACAAAAGGAAATCAAAGGCATCAAAATTGGCAAAGATGAAGTCAAGCTTTCGCTTTTTGCAGATGACATGATATTATACATGGAAAATCCGATAGACTCCACCAAAAGTCTGCTAAAACATTTCTTTTTAAATAAAGAAAATCTTCATAGAAAGTAACACTTAATTAGGTTTAGGAGGTTAAAGGATGGAAAGAAGAAACTCTTAGATTTCAATCCAGACTCAACAATAAAGTCACAGGAAAACATTTCCCAAAAGGCCGAAACAACTTACAGGAATAACGAGAAATGTACTTAACAATTTGTCCTTATAATTATTCAGCCAATTCTCTAAGGCTTCGTTGCCACACACTTGAGAATTGGCCGTGGGTACCTATAATTCAAAGAGCTCTCTTTGGGTGAGGAACGGATTGAACCAGTAGGCCCCCATCTGACGTAACAGCACCTAAACTCTGAGCAAGTATCCCCAGAAGATGGGATACAACTCCCTGATGGCAACGGCAATAAGATCCTGCTTATCTACTTCCACAATATGGCAGAGAAAATGAGGAGAGTGAGGGCATCTCAGTTCCGGAATATTTGCGAAAAAGATATGGTCCACGAGAGTAAGATTTGCGAATCCATATTTATATTGGTGTTATTTAGGGAATGCACTTCGCCAAATAATTGTTACAGTCCTTTATGTGCCTCAAAAAGATTGGGGGTCCCCTACTGAAATATGCAGCAGCAAAAAAACACTAGAACAGGTCCAAAGGACAAAATGAACCTGTCTGTCTCTCATTTATGGGGCAAGACCAAGCTGACATAGCCCAGGGGCTAATGACATTTCAGGAAGGAGGAATGGTTGTTGATTATGTCTGTTGGTGACAGTTGTGTCACAAAGGGGATAAGTAGCCACTCCGTGTGTGAGGAGAGGGCCACGGAGACAGAGGCCCCCAACCAGGCTGTGCTGAGCCACTTCTTCCTGGAGGGTCTCATGTACACAGCTGAACATCCTGGCCTCTTCTTCCTTCTCTTCCTCCTCATCTACAGCATCACCTTGACTGGGAATCTCCTCATTCTCATAACTATGAACTCTGAGCCTCACCTCTGCTCCCCTATGTACCACTTCCTGGGGCATCTCTCCTCCCTGGATGCCTGTCTGTCCACAGCGACAGTGCCCAAGGTCATGGCAGGTTTCCTGACGGTGCATGGGAAGGTGATCTCCTTTGAGGGCTGTGCGGTTCAGCTTTACTGCTTCCATTTCCTGGCCAGCACTGAGTGCTTTCTATACGCCCTCACCGCCTACGACCGCTGCCTAGCTATCTGCCAACCCCTACACTACCCAGGGGGACATGAACAGACGGATGTGTGCAGGGCTGGCTGGGATCACTTGGGCCATAGGTGCTGGGCACTCTGCCGTCCACACCGCCCTCACCTTTCGCCTGCTCTACTGTGGTCCTCACCACATCGCCCGCTTCTTCTGTGACATGCCCCCCGTGCTGAAGCTGGCCTGCGCAGACACCACCATCAGTGAGCTCGTCACGCTTGCCAACATGGGCCTTGTGGCGGCAGGTGTCTTCCTTTCATCATCATACCGGACGAGTTTATTGCGGCGGCCGTGCTGCGGGTCCGCCCTGCCCAGGGCCGGCAGCGTGCCTTCTCCACCTGCACCTCCCACCTCTCCGTGGTGCTGCTGAACTACATGCCACCTGTATGCATCTATCTGCAGCCTCGCTCCTCGGGGGCAGGGGCTGGGGCCCCTGCTGTCTTCTACACAATCATCACCCCCACGCGCAACCCTTTCATTTACACTCCGCGGAACGAGGAGGTCAGGCGGGCTCTGCAAAGACTTCTGCGCGGAGGCTGCCGAGAGTCCCCAGCCCACCCCCTGACCTGCGTAGTGACTCTTAATGTGCCCGCCAAGAAAACGACTAGCCCCGGAGCAAAATGGGGAGGGGAAATCATTCAAGTGAAAATCAGCACCACTGAGTTTCAGCTTAGCCATTGAACTTTCCCCCCTCCCTTTGGCCAAGCGACATTTATCAATGTCTCAGTCACAAACTCTTCATCTATACATGGAAAGATTGCTTAGGTGATGTCTAACCTCCAAGATCTAGGTTCCATGGCTCAGAGGTACGTGGAATGCTCTTTGTTTTAGTAAGTGATTCTTTTTTATTTCATATGCAACAATTTGATTAAATTAGTAGCACATATTAAAGAATACTGATAATGGGGCACCTGGGTGGCTCAATCTGTTAAGCATCTGACTTCAGCTCAGGTCATGATCTCACTGCTCATGGGTTCGAGTCCTGCGTCGGGCTCTGTGCTGACAGCTCAGAGCCTGGAGCCTGCTTTGGATTCTGTGTCCCCCTCTCTCTCTGCCCCTCCCCTGCTCATGCTCTGCCTCTGTCTCTCAAAAATAATAAACGTTGAAAAAAAATTTGTTTAAAGAATACTGATAATGAAGATGTAATCAACAAATAAGAAATGAAAATGTACCTGTGTATCACCTAGCTTAAGAGAACAAACCACATTTTTAAGATAATAAAATACAATTACAAAGAGAAAAATGACTTGCTCAAGGTCACCTAGAAAGTGTCATCATCTTTATTTTCCCACTCAGGATGTATAATGAAATAGTAGAAATAACGTGGATTTTGAAGTCAGTTAGACCTACCAGTATTCTAATCCTGATCCCACCAGTAGTAGATGTAGAATCTTGTGCAAACTTTTTAATAATACACAATGTCTTCTATTAATAGTAATGTTGGGGTGCATGGGTGGCTCAGTCGGTTAAGCCTCCCACTTCAGCTCAGGTCATGATCTCACAGCTGGTGAGTTTGAGCCCCATGTTGGGCTCTGTGCTGACAGCTCAGAGCCTGGAGCCTGCTTTGGATTCTGTGTCTCCCTGTCTCTCTGCCCTGTTCTTTCTCTCTCTGTCTCTCAAAAATGAATTTTGAAAATGTTTTAAAAAAATAGTAATGTTAAAAATAACTACTTTGTAGGCTTTTATAATGAGTAAATGATATAATTATGTTAAGTGCCTGTGCAAAATAAATGTTCCCATTTCTTACCAAGCAGGCTAAAGATGTCAAAGAGAACTTATTATACTAGCTAAGGTTCAAAGTATCTCTGAAGAACTGGCAGGGTTTTGATATCTCTGTCGAACATGGAGGAAGCAACTACAAAAATATATGTACTTCTAGACTTTGAGGTGACAAATAATAACTCAAGGCTCTAGTTAGAGCAGCTTGCCATATGAATGGGTGGAGCCGTGCTGTATTCAAAAAAGGGTGTGAATGACCCTGAACTACTCTATGGACTGAAAAAGGGCTTTGAATGTCAGACTAAAGAGTTTGGATTATGCACCAGGCAATCTGCCTCTTTATTGCTCCTGTCCTTTAGGAAGAAGAAGTCACATTCATAAATGCTAAAACATGGGATACGTGGAAGAGAGAGGAAAAGACAAATGGTGGAATGACCAGTTAATAGACTATTATAACATCCTAGACATGAGAGAAAACATTGTCTAACTTGCGTGATAACATTGGAGATGGGGAGGCATTTTACAGAATTGTGTTACAGGTGTTTTAAAGGGAACAGACTGAAAGAGTGTCGGAACTGGAACAGTAATCATAATCATTTTGGCCACACACATGTGCAAGGGACTGTACCTATTACTTTATATTATTTCTCCTTAGAACTATATTTGAGAAAATGTTATTGATCACATTATACAGACAAGGAAACTGAGACTGAGGGAGGTGATGTAATTTTTCCAAGGTCATGCAGCCAGTAATAATTGGAGCCAGGATTTCAACTCACATCTCTGTGGCTTCAGAGCCCTCACATTCCGATTATACCATAATATCTTAGACAGTTGAATCTAGCCTTTGCTGTTAATAAACTCCCAATTACCTTAGAGGTCTCAATGTCATGGTAGACCTTTAACTAAGGGAAGTCTTCTTTGAGATAATTATTCCTTGACCTTTAAATAGCTCCTTAAACTCTTGGGTAAATCAATGGCAGATGATGGGAGACAAGTATCTTACTGTGAGAATGGCAGCTTACAAACAAGCAAGGAGAGAAAGAAGGTGATAAGGGATTAGATTTGGAGTCATCAGTATGAACTCATGTTTAACGTAACATAGCTACAGATGATTGCATATGGACATATTTCGAGAAATGTACACACACACACACACACACACACACACACACACACATACACCCTTGTTCTGTCAGCTTAGAGGGCCTAGAAGCAATGATACCCTAGTAACAGCAAGTAAATCTAATGCCCAGACATTGGTTTCTAATGGTGTTCTCCAAAAAAAAAAAGAACAAGAAGAAAAAGAAACCAGGAAAGGAACTTGGGCAGAAAAGATCAGCCTGGAGCATTTTGTAGTGGCACAAAGCAAAAAAGTACTAAACTATACACACACACACACACACACACACACACACACACAGATAGGGTTATGTCAGAGACACAAGAACCAATTGAAAGGGTTCTCAATGGCCAAAATTTGAATAATGTGAGCAACAGAATAAATAAAGCAGTAATGGATTATAATTTAAATGTGAAATAGGGGCTCCTGGGTGGCTCAGTTGGTTAAGCCTCTGACTCTTGATTTGGCTCAGGTCATGGTCTTGGGGTTCCTGAGTTTGAGCCCTGCAATGAGCTTTTCACTGACAACCTGCTCGGGATTCTCTCTCTCCCTCTCTCTCTGCCCCTCCCCCACTTGTATTCACAGTCTCTGAAAATAAATAAATAAACTTAAAAAATAATAAAAATTTAAATATAAAATAAAAAATAAATGTCTCAGTCCTCTGTGATATAAATGACTGACTGAATGAATGAATGAATAAGTAAATAAATAAATAAGGAGCACAGACAAATCCCCACCGCAGAAGCCCAAAGAACACAGAAGAAAAGAAATAAAAATGACAAGAGCAAAATTATATAAGCCAGAGACAATGTCTATAATCCACATGCCCAACAAATGACTTCCTGGAACAAATCTAGAATGTATTTAAGAAGAAAAAACTAGGGGCGCCTGGGTAGCTCAGTCGGTTGAGCGTCCAACTTTGGCTCAGGTCATGATCTCACTGCTCATGAGTTCAAGCCCCACATCAGGCTCTGTGCTGACAGCTCAGAGCCTGGAGCCTGCTTCGGATTCTGTGTCTCCCTCTCTCCCTGCCCTCCCCCACTTGTGCATGCTCTGCCTTTCTCTCTCAAAAATAACTAAACATTTTTAAAAAAGGAAAAAAGAAAAAGAAAAACTCTCAAAACTCAACAGTAAAAACAACAACAGCAATGCCAAAACAGAAAATGGGCAAAAGATATGAAGAGACCAGTCACTGAAGAGGACATATGCCTACCAAATAAGCACATGAAAATATGTTCAATATCATCGGGGATTTAGAGTAATAAAAATTAAAACCACAATGACATATCAGTTCACATCCATCAGAATGACCAAAATGAAATATAGTCGCAATACCAAATGATGGCATAGATGTGGAGGAACTGGATCCTTCGTATATTGCTGGAAGGAATGGAAAGTTGTACCATAGCAACTCTGGAAAGATTTTGGCAGTTTCTTTTTCTCTCTGTCTCTCTCTTTTTTTCCTCAATCTAAATTCACTTTCTTTTTCTTTTTTTTACTGAGATATAGTTGACATATAATACTGTGAAAATTTATGGTGTATAATGTGTTCATTTGATATATTTATATACTGCAATATGATTGCCACCATAGCATTAGCTAATACCTCTATCACATCATGTAGTTCTTTTTTTGCAGTGAGAACAATTAAAAGCTAATCTCTTAGCAAACTTGAAGTTTATAATCGTGTTGCTGAATATAATCACTATGCTGTGTGTTAGATCTCAAAGATTTATCTACTAGTTGCAAGTTCGTACCCCTAAACAATGTCTCCCCAGCCCCTGGTAACCACCATTTTACTGTTTTTCCAAGCTTGTTTTTTTTTTTTTTTTTTAGATTCTACATGTAAATCGTGTCATATGGTATTTGTCTTTCTTCTTCTGATTTATTTCACTTAACATAATGCCCTCAGGGTCCATCCATATTGTCAAAATAGCAGAATTTTCTTCTTTCTCAAAACACTTAAACATGCAACTACCACTCAACCCAGCAATTGCACTCCAGGGCATTGATCCTAGAAATATTTACACAAAAAAAATATGCATAAATGTTTTAGCAGCTTTATCCATAATAGCCAAAACCTGGAAAGAACTGGGATTTCCTTCCAAGTGTGAATGGTTAAATTATCATACTTCCACATCATAAAATACAACCCAGTAATAAAAAGACAACTATTAATACATGCAACAATTTTAATAAATATTCAGACAATTAAACGGAGTGAAAAAAATGTCAAAATGTTATGTACTGTATGATTCCATGTGTGGAACATTCTGGAAATGGCAAAATTGTAGAAATAATGAGCAAATTAGTGACTGCTAGGTGTCAAGGAGGGGGTGGGATTGAGAGAGAAGTGAATTTGGCTATAAAAGGGTAATGTCAAGATCCTGGTTGTTTGATACTATTGTTTTGCAAGATGTCACATGGGGAGGAAATCAGGTAGATGATACACAGGACCTCTCTTTATTACTTCTTACGGTTGCATATGTATCTACAATTATATCAAAATAAAAACCTTAATCAAAAAAGACTAAGCCAAAAAAAAAAAAGGAAGAAGAAAAGAAAACAGAAAACAGGACAACGTAACTCCAATAATGTACCAATATCATATTTAAAACAATTGGTTAAATATGTTAACATAATAAACTTTAGCTAGTGTCACTAATGTTTTGAACTTGACATGAAAATTTTTTCTTTAAAAACAAATTAGGCGCTCCTGGGGTGCTCAGTCAGTTAAGTGTCCGACTCTTGACTTCAGCTCAGGTCATGGTCTCATGGTTTGTGAGTTCGAGCCCTGCATCCGGCTCTGCACTGACAGTGTGGAACCTTCTTGGGTTGGGATTCTCTCTCTCTCTCTCTCTCTCTCTCTCTCTCTCTCTCAATAAATAAATAAATAAATAAACTTAATAAAAAATTAAAAACAAATTATATTTTAATTTTTTTTAAAAAAGTACCAAAGAGAAATTTTACAGCTAAAATTTACAATAAATGAAATAAACTCACAGAATGGGCTTCAGAGTAGATTAAAGACAACAGAGGAAAGAAACAGTGGACTCAGAAGTAAATCAAGAGAAACTATATAATGTGAATAACAGAAAAAAAAAAGACTAGATAAAAGTAAACAGGGCCTCAGAGACCTATGGAACAGTAACAAAACTCCTAATATTTATATCTTTGGAGTCACAGAAAGCAAAGGGAAGGTGAGTAATGCTAAAAACAACATGCAAAGACATAGCAGCTAAAATGTTCTCAAAATCGGTGGAAGACAGATTCAAGAGCTGTGCAAACCTCAGACAGAATAAATTCAAAGAAAGCCATGTCATGGCTCATCATAATCAAACCTTTGGAAACCAAAGCCAAACAAAATCTTCCATGAAGGTAGAGAGAAGTGACAAATTACCCACAGAGATACAATGACTAAGAGGACAGTGGATTCCCCATATAAAATAATGAAGGAAAGGGGCTTCCAGTGAAAGGAAAGAACTGCCAATTTTGACTTCTATATCCACTGGCAATATCCTTCAGGAATGAAGAAGAAATAAATACATTTTCAGAGGAAGGAAACCTAAGATTATTTGTCCTCAATATACTGATCCTTACAGAATGTAAGGTATACTTTACCTTACAGAATGTAAGGTAAGGTATACTTTACCTTACAGAATGTAAGGTATACTTTACCTTACAGAATGTAAGGTATACTTTACCTTACAGAATGTAAGGTATACTTTACCTTACAGAATGTAAGGTATACTTTACCTTACAGAATGTAAGGTATACTTTAAAAAGTATACCAAACAGAAAGGAAATGATCACAGGAGGAAGCTTGGAACTCCAGGAAGGAAGACCTTGTGACAGTGTAAAAATAGAGGTAAATATAACAGACTATCTTGAAGATTTTTTAAAACTATTTTTTGACATTTGAAGCAAAAGTACACCATCTGATATGACACTCAATGCTTGTAGAGGAAATACTAAAGACAGTTCTTTTTAATGGAATGGCATAAAAGGAAGTAAGTAGAAGCAAGTGTTCTCCACTTTACGGCAAGTCATAAAATGTCAATGCCAACAATGTAAGTTACATATGTATGTTGTGATACCTACAGTATACAGACAGATATACTTCAAATTACCAAGTATAAATCAAAGCTGAATTCTAAGAAAGATCAAGTAATCAATAAGAAGGCAAGAAAAGGGGAAACAGAGGAATAAGAAACAGTGGAAACAAATAGAAAACTAATAACACAATGGTAGGGTAAGCCCCTCAGACATCAAAAGATCAATAATGGTCTAAATAACGTAAATGGAGAGGCCAATTAAAAAGCAAAGATTTTAAAGGTCCATTTAAAAATGACCCAACCACAGGCTACCTGCAAGAAGCTTGCTTCAAATATAACAACATAGGTAGGTTGAAAGTAAAAGAATGGAAAATAATAAACCATACAAACATAATAAGTTGTAAAGGTTGTTTATATTTTCTTAACACAAGTCCATTATCAGATATATATTTTCTTGGTATATGATTTGACTTTTCATTTCCTTAATTGCATCTTACAATTTAATATTGAGTAGAGAAATAACTAAATCCGAAAAAGTCATGGACATGAAAAGTACAGCGTAGGGAGTATAGTCAATAATATTGTAACAACATTGTATGCTTGCAGATGGTAATTACATTTATCATGATGATCATTGCATCATGCATAGAATTGTCAATTCACTATGATGTACACCTAAAACTAATATAACAATGTATGTCCCCTATACTTCAATTAGAAAAAAGAAAGTAGGTACACTTTTCAAACAGGTATCTCAAGGAAGATATACAATTGGCTAATAAACATATGAAAAAATGTTCAGTATCAGTATGCATTAAGAATGTGCAAATTAAAACCAAAATGAGATACCACTGTACACCCACCAGAATGGCTATGATTAAAAAGAAAGACATTACTAAGTGTTGGCAAAAACATGCGGGAAAAATTGTCATGTATTGCCGGTGGGAATATAATAGTAAGGCCTCTTTGTTTTTGTTTTGTTTTGAATTTTTTTAACATTTATTTATTTTTGAGACAGAGAGAGACAGTATGAGCAGGGGAGGGGCAGAGAGAGAGAGGGAGACACAGAATCTGAAGCAGGCTCCAGACTCTGAACTGTTAGCACAGAGCCCGACATGTGACTCGAACCTGTGAACTGCGAGATCATGACCTGAGCTGAAGTCGGAGGCTTAACGGACTGATCCACCCAGTAGAGCCTCTTTTGAAAGCAGTAGGGCAGGTTCATAAAAAGTTAAACATAGACTTTCCATTTCACCCAGTAATTCTCCTCCCCACACTTTCATATAACCCTCTGAGAAGCACAGGGGCATTCATCAGTGACCAGCACTGCCAGATCCACACATCTCCCCTCCTCCTCGACCACTACCTCTGGGTCCAGATATCTTTGCTGACCTATCTTGAGTCTGAACTACTTTTCAACAAAGGGTTGCGGAATAATTAGATATCCATATGCAAAAACATTTACTCAGATCAACAGCCCACACCATATAGAAAAAGTAATTCAAAATGATCATGGGTTTAAACATCATGATACATAGAGAAGAAAACATAAGCAAAAAATCCTTGGGACTTTGGGATAAGCAAATATGACACCAAAAGTTCAATCCATTATTAAAAAATTGAGACATTAGAATTCATTAAAATTAATATTTTCTGCTCTTTGAGAGACACTATCAAGAGAATGAAAAGAGAAGATGGATTAGTGGAAAATATTTATGAATCATATGTCTGATACAGTTTGCATTCAGAAGACATAAAAAAATCCCAAATCTCAAGACTACGAAAACAACCCTATGTGCCCTAAGAGAGCACAGACACTGTGTGTCTTTTACTTCTGTGTCTGCGATGTTTAAAAACAGAGCCTGAGATCAGTTTCTTCATTTGTCTTTCTGTTGCTTCATTGTTAGTGTATAAGAATGCAACTGATTTCTGCACATTGATTTTGTATCCTGCAACTTTGCTGAATTCATGTATCAGTTCTAGCAGACTTTTGGTGGAGTCTATCGGATTTTCCATGTATAATATCATGTCATCTGCAAAAAGCGAAAGCTTGACTTCATCTTTGCCAATTTTGATGCCTTTGATTTCCTTTTGTTGTCTGATTGCTGATGCTAGAACTTCCAGCACTATATTAAACAGCAGCGGTGACAGTGGGCATCCCTGTCGTGTTCCTGATCTCAGGGAAAAAGCTCTCAGTTTTTCCCCGTTGAGGATGATGTTAGCTGTGGGCTTTTCATAAATGGCCTTTATGATCTTTAAGTATGTTCCTTCTATCCCGACTTTCTCAAGGGTTTTTATTAAGAAAGGGTGCTGGATTTTGTCAAAGGCCTTTTCTGCATCGATTGACAGGATCATATGGTTCTTCTCTTTTTTTTTGTTAATGTGATGTATCACGTTGATCGATTTGCGAATGTTGAACCAGCCCTGCATCCCAGGAATGAGTCCCACTTGATCATGGTGAATAATTCTTTTTATATGCTGTTGAATTCGATTTGCTAGTATCTTATTAAGAATTTTTGCATCCATATTCATCAGGGATATTGGCCTGTAGTTCTCTTTTTTTACTGGGTCTCTGTCTGGTTTAGGAATCAAAGTAATACTGGCTTCATAGAATGAGTCTGGAAGTTTTCCTTCCCTTTCTATTTCTTGGAATAGCTTGAGAAGGATAGGTATTATCTCTGCTTTAAATGTCTGGTAGAACTCCCCTGGGAAGCCATCTGGTCCTGGACTCTTATTTGTTGGGAGATTTTTGATAACCGATTCAATTTCTTCGCTGGTTATGGGTCTGTTCAAGCTTTCTATTTCCTCCTGATTGAGTTTTGGAAGAGTGTGGGTGTTTAGAAATTTGTCCATTTCTTCCAGGTTGTCCAATTTGCTGGCATATAATTTTTCATAGTATTCCCTGATAATTGTATCTCTGAGGGATTGGTTGTAATCATTCCATTTTCATTCATGATTTTATCTATTTGGGTCATCTCCCTTTTCTTTTTGAGAAGCCTGGCTAGAGGTTTGTCAATTTTGTTTATTTTTTCAAAAAACCAACTCTTGGTTTCGTTGATCTGCTCTACAGTTTTTTTAGATTCTATATTGTTTATTTCTGCTCTGATCTTTATGATTTCTCTTCTTCTGCTGGGTTTAGGCTGCCTTTGCTGTTCTGCTTCTATTTCCTTTAGGTGTGCTGTTAGATTTTGTATTTGGGATTTTTCTTGTTTCTTGAGATAGGCCTGGATTGCAATGTATTTTCCTCTCAGGACTGCCTTCGCTGCATCCCAGAGCTGATACATGAATTCAGCAAAGTTGCAGGATACAAAATCAATGTGCAGAAATCAGTTGCATTCTTATACACTAACAATGAAGCAACAGAAAGACAAATGAAGAAACTGATCCCATTCACAATTGCACCAAGAAGCATAAAATACCTAGGAATAAATCTAACCAAAGATGTAAAAGATCTGTATGCTGAAAACTATAGAAAGCTTATGCAGGTAATTGAAGAAGATATAAAGAAATGGAAAGACATTCCCTGCTCATGGATTGGAAGAATAAATATTGTCAAAATGTCAATACTACCCAAAGCTATCTACACATTCAATGCAATCCCAATCAAAATTGCACCAGCATTCTTCTCGAAACTAGAACAAGCAATCCTAAAATTCATATGGAACCACAAAAGGCCCCGAATAGCCAAAGTAATTTTGAAGAAGAAGACCAAAGCAGGAGGCATCACAATCCCAGACTTTAGCCTCTACTACAAAGCTGTCATCATCAAGACAGCATGGTATTGGCATAAAAACAGACACATAGACCAATGGAATAGAATAGAAACCCCAGAACTAGACCCACAAACGTATGGCCAACTCATCTTTGACAAAGCAGGAAAGAACATCCAATGGAAAAAAGACAGTCTCTTTAACAAATGGTGCTGGGAGAACTGGACAGCAACATGCAGAAGGTTGAAACTAGACCACTTTCTCACACCATTCACAAAAATAAACTCAAAATGGATAAAGGACCTGAATGTGAGACAGGAAACCATCAAAACCTTAGAGGAGAAAGCAGGAAAAGACCTCTCTGACCTCAGCCGTAGCAATCTCTTACTCGGCACATCCCCAAAGGCAAGGGAATTAAAAGCAAAAGTGAATTACTGGGACCTTATGAAGATAAAAAGCTTCTGCACAGCAAAGGAAACAACCAACAAAACTAAAAGGCAACCAACGGAATGGGAAAAGATATGTGCAAATGACACATCGGACAAAGGGCTAGTATCCAAAATCTATAAAGAGCTCATCAAACTCCACACCCGAAAAACAAATAACCCAGTGAAGAAATGGGCAGAAAACATGAATAGACACTTCTCTAAAGAAGACATCCGGATGGCCAACAGGCACATGAAAAGATGTTCAACGTCGCTCCTTATCAGGGAAATACAAATCAAAACCACACTCAGATACCACCTCACGCCAGTCAGAGTGGCCAAAATGAAGAAATCAGGAGACTATAGATGCTGGAGAGGATGTGGAGAAACAGGAACCCTCTTGCACTGTTGGTGGGAATGCAAATTGGTGCAGCCGCTCTGGAAAGCAGTGTGGAGGTTCCTCAGAAAATTAAAAATAGACCTACCCTATGACCCAGCAATAGCACTGCTAGGAATTTATCCAAGGGATACAGGAGTACTGATGCATAGGGGCACCTGTACCCCAATGTTTATAGCGGCACTCTCAACAATAGCCAAATTATGGAAAGAGCCTAAATGTCCATCAACTGATGAATGGATAAAGAAATTGTGGTTTATATACACAATGGAATACTACGTGGCAATGAGAAAAAATGAAATATGGCCTTTTGTAGCAACATGGATGGAACTGGAGAGTGTGATGCTAAGTGAAATAAGCCATACAGAGAAAGACAGATACCATATGGTTTCACTCTTATGTGGATCCTGAGAAACATAACAGAAACCCATGGGGGAGGGGAAGGAAAAAAAAAAAAAAAAAAGAGGTTAGAGTGGGAGAGAGCCAAAGCATTAGAGACTGTTAAAAACTGAGAACAAACTGAGGGTTGATGGGGGGTGGGAGGGAGGGCAGGGTGGGAGGGAGGGCAGGGTGGGTGATGGGTATTGAGGAGGGCACCTTTTGGGATGAGCACTGGGTGTTGTATGGAAACCAATTTGACAGTAAATTTCATATATTAAAAAATAAAAAAAAAATAAAAAATAAAAAAAAAAAAAACAGAGCCTGGTATAGGATAGGTGCTCAGCATCTGTTTACTCATTAAATAACTACATTGTTTGTGCCAGTAAACCTCTGAGACAAAAGGCGGAGTGAAAATAATAAAGGGAAAATGCTGATTGCTATGGGATTAGAGATTATTAGGTCTATTTGAGAAAAGGACAAACATTCTCCTACCAATAATTGGTAAATGTTTCTAGTAAAATTAATATAGCCTCTCCTAGTACCTATATTTCCTGCCCTGAAGTCCCAAGAGGTAAGACCCAGTATAGGTTCCCTTTAATCCTAATGGCTCTATAAAGTTACCTCAGTTTCTTGTCCTTAGGATCCAGCATCAGGAGTAAATCTCCATTTACCACAGTCCTTTGAGACCAGAGACCAGAGGCAGAAGAACATCTTCCTATTTTTATCTTCATTTGGGAAATGAAGGAATCTCCCCGAACAAAATGCCCTACAGCACTCAAATAGACCACTCTCATGGCCACCATAATCTTTCCATACAGGTTTATTGAACAAATGAATACAAGGCCAAATCCAAAGTCCACCAAAGTCCACATATCCAAGACAAAGCTTCACAGGAATTCCAGACATGCCTCAGTCAAAAATCCAAATGTTACCATTTTTGGATTTACCATCATTCAACCTTTTATACTTAAAACTTTATAACTTCTAAAAATAAGCTGGAGAATGGCAAATGAACTGTTTTTTTACTTCCTATGAAAGTACTTCCTATGATCCTCCTCCTCCTTGTATTGTCTTTGTGAAATAACTTATAAATAATTAGCTTAATTTACCCTATATTTGAATCATTTGCATTTCTACTTTGATTTCTTACTGTTCTCTCCATAGCTTCATACACTGTCTGCCTTTACTAGGAGTTGGCATCTGTAACTAACACCGTTTCTACTCAAGAGAACACCCTTTTCTTAAAAGTCTTACTCAGTGCAATTTTGACATCTTTGTTCCTCAGACTATAGATAAAAGGATTCAACATTGGCCCCACAATGGTATAAAAAACTGTGGATACCTTATCTTGATCCAAATACCCAGTAGAAAAAGGTCTTAGATACATGAATGCCGATGCTCCAAAGAAGAGAGAAACAGTAACTATGTGGGAGGTGCAGGTACTGAAGGCTTTGGACCTGCCCCCTGTAGAACGGATACGGAGGATGTTGGAGACGATCAAGATGTAAGAAATGGTGATGGTGAGACTGGGCATTATTACATTGATTCCCACCACAATGAAAACCACCAGCTCGTTGACGTAGGTGCTTGTGCAGGAGAGCTGAAGGAGAGGAGGTATGTCACACATGTAATGATGAATGATGTTGCCATCACAGAACGTGAGCCTCAGCATGCACCCGGTGTGGGCCATGGCACCCACAAACCCCATTGCATATGTTCCTGCCATCAGCATGAGGCAGACCCGGTGGGACATGATGGCCTTGTAAAGCAGGGGCTTACAGATGGCCACATACTGGTCATAGGCCATCGATGTCAAAATATAGCACTCATCAATGACAAAGAAGGAGAAGAAACAGAACTGAGCCACGCACTCCTCGTAAGAGATGGTGTTTTGCTTTACAAAACCTATCAGCATTCTAGGCATTATGACAGACGAGTAGCAGAGATCAATGAAGGAAAGGTTGAAGAGAAAGTAGTACATGGGAGTGTGCAGGTGAGGCTTCAGACCAATCAGAATAATCAAGCCCATGTTCCCCATCACGGTGACCACGTAGATTCCTAAGAAAATGAAGAAGAGAGGCAGCTGGAGTTCTGGCTGTTGTGTTAAACCCAGCAGGATAAACTGGGTCACTGAAGAGTCATTGCCTGCTGCCATTGTTCCCTAGGGCGTATCTGTGAGAACAGGACAGAGGGTGACATTAAAATGAGCCCCCAGCTCTCTTCCCCCAATCCCTCCGTAATGAGACAGAGTCCCAGAATGAGAAGGAACTCACACCCACCCTCCTGTGTGCCACTGCTGTCTCCATTGGATAAAGGCTGAGATTGTTTAAGGATGTCTATCAAAAACACCAGCAGGCAAGTGCTGTGGGGGTAAGACTGAGTACCCCTGTGAGGAATCAGGACTCCATCATCTCTGCTCTACTTCAGCTTTCAGTCCCTCAGCGCCCCCTAATGCTCAATGGCTGTCTTAGCAGACAGGAGATCATGGCATTTCAGATCTTCAGCCTCAGAGCTGAGGTTTGGAAAAATAAGGGGATACATAAAATTCATCACTCACCCTTCTGCATCGGGATTTCACTGTTGGGCTGTGCTAACCTTTCTCCCTTATTTTCAAGGGGGCACAAGTGGCTCTGATGAATTTTCCAGGCAAGTAGCCCAAAACGGAGATTCTTCTTTGTTACTGGGTTTGTTCTGAGCGAATTTTGTATGAAAGGAACGAGAGCAGAGACTTCTGAGAAGCCGTGAGTTATAGATCATGATATCTAATGGTGGCTTTGCCCAGAGTATTTTTCTCCAGGCTAGCGGGTAGTAAATAGTATCTACTCATGCCCAAAGAGCCCCCTGCTAATATGACCTCAAGGGTTTTCATGAGTTAGGAAATCCTAGAGACCTGATTAAATATTGGAAGACATTTCTCCCAGTGTTTTCCCCAGAGATCAGGCTTTGTAGCAAAATTACCTACTCTGCATTTGTAGCCTAGTTCATTATAATAACACTACATTATTGGAATTTACCCTTTTACATACATTTTGGTCTGTTGCCAAATAGGGCATATCCCCAAGCAGAAAAGCAGATGATCTTTCCTGCATCCACAGCACCTCTTGCTACATGAAATACTATACATTATTTGTTGGTTTGTTGTGTCTTTTCACAATCCATACACACATACCTTCATACACTCACATCCATGTTAATTTAAGTTTCAAAGGGGGCAGGATTTTGTCTGTTTTTTTCAGTACTCTTTCCGTAGCAACTTAAAGTATTACCAAGTATATATAGTACTGAATAAATATTTGTTTAATTAAATGAATGAATGAGAATCCCTTTTTTCCATCCTTCCTGGATACTAACTACAACAGAATTCTTGTCCCACAGGCAAAGGCTTACGTGGTGTCAACTCTTTTCTTTGCACACCTGAGTGTAGAACAGGAAAAACACTAGAATGGTAAGTGAAGGCCACTGCGGAACTCTTAGTGGTCATGTAGGAGCACTTCAGATCAAAAGTATTGAACTCAAAGAAAGAATATAATCTTCCTCCTCTCTGAATGTCACATAGAGGACTTCCACAGGCTCTCAGAGAGGTCCCGATGTCTCTCCCCAGGGACTACAGCATACACTCAGATCAAAAGACAGATTTGGATTAGTATACGAAGCTCTAAAATGCCAAAATCCAGGTCAGCTCATGATGGGAGGGCATTAGGATTTTTATTTCTTTTTTGGCACAGGATTGAAATAATCAAAATGCAGACCCGAGAAGATTAACACAGTGTGCACCAGCAAGATGGACTGGTATAAGAAACACAAGAGGCAGGGTCAGCTTTGGGGGGCAATCACAATAACCAGTGAATGATTTTTAAGTGCCCTGAATTAATAGTGCTACTGTGAGTAATTCCAAGAAACAAACATACTCTTAGATTTGTTGCAAAGGAAGATCCATTAGGGCTTCCTACAAAGAAAGTAGAAATAGACAAAAAAAAAAAAAAAAAAAAATCCAAAAGATACTAGCCTAGGTGTTTGGATAAACTATGCTATTATCCTGCAAACAAAAATAACTCAAAAATATTGGAGATATTTATAACAATCATACATTCAGTGTTGAACATGATGAGTGCCAGCTGCTAACAGGACATCCAAGTATAAGTGCATGTTAGGAGAATGCCCAACTAAGGTCAAATAAATGTAAGAAGGAAAAGGAGGAAGGTTGGTACATGAGAAAAAGATTTGGGGATGGTTTCCCTGGAAGCTAAAGCCATGGGATCAGGTAAAACCCAGTGAGAGAAAATAAAGAGAAAAAGATTAGAAGGGCAAGAAGAAAATTTGAGAAATCCTCCAATTGTGGGTTTTATGCTTAGGATAATTTAAAACCAAACAGTGACTGAAATGAGTCCCAATTATCATTCTCAGACCCCTCAAAATTACTAGGGGACTAAATATTCCTCAGACCAAACTTGAACAGTGTCCCACTGGACAGACATGCCTTGGACTGCAGCAGTGATGAAGAAAAACTTCTTTTTTTTTTAAGTTGTTTTTTAAAGTTTATTTTTTTTTATCTTGAGAGAGAGAGTGCGCAAGCAGGGGAGGGGCAGAGAGAAGGGGAGAAAGAGAGAGAATGTCGAGCAGGATCCGCGCTGCCAGGACTCGAACTCATGAACCATGAGATTATGACTTGAGCGGAAATCAAGAATCAGACGCTTAATTGACTGAGCCAGCCAGGCACCTGGTAAAAATGCATTTTCTATGGAAAGTTACAAACTCTTTTTTAACTGATACAATAACCAGAAATGCTCCCTCCAAACTCTATCAAATCACATTAATAAGAAAAATCTTGGGCTAAGGTTCTAAGCTAGAGCTGAAAGTATTTTTTCATGTTTAATACACACCATGTAAATATGGGCAAGTGTGGAGTGATTATAGGAGATTCTGGGCAAGTGTGGAGTGATTATAGGAGATTCTGGGCTTAGCCTTATGTCACAAAACTCTTATTTCCTCCCTTCCTTTCTCCCACCTGCATAATGGTCACCTTAGCCTAATTCAGTTATAACAATGCTAAATGGTCATCTTTTCCCTGAAATGTATCATAGCACCTCTTGCCCACGCCTGACTCCTTTTTAAGCAACTCAAGCCCGATATGTTCTAACCTGTCAAAGTCAGGGGTAATTAAACCTTTATGTGATGCTATATTTTCTAAGGATGCAGAAAATGAAACCATGTATCTTAACATGGAGCATGATGTTTCGATATATGTATACATTATAAAATGATAATCACAACCAAGCCATGTGACATATTCATTACCTCATGTAATTACGAATTATTTGTAGTGAGAACACTTAAGGTCAACTCTCTTAGCAAATTTCAAGTATATAATACAGTATTGTTAACTATAGTTGCAAGGTTGTACATGATCTCCATAACTTATACATCTTGTATAACTGAAACTTTGTCCCCTTTGAAGAGAAGCGCCCCCTTTTGGCCACTCCCCAGCCCCTGACAACCATCATTCTACTCTCTGCTTTCATGAGTTTGACATGTTTAGACTACAGATATACGTGAAATCATGCAATATTTGTCTTTTCATAGCTGCCTTACTTCATGGAGCATAATGTCCTCCAGGTCCATCTATATTGTTTCAAAAGCAGCCATCTGGAAAAACAGTATGGAGGTTTTTCAAAGAGTTAAAATTACAACTACCTTATGACCCAGCAATTGCACTACTAGGTATTTATCCAAAGGAGGCAAAAATGCTGATTCGAAGGGGTACATGCACCCCAATGTTTATAGCAGTGCTATCAACAATGGCCAAATTATGGAAAGAGCCCTAATGTTCATCAACTGATGAATGGATACAGAATTTCTTTCTTTTTTTTAAGGCTGAATAAATCATAAGCATTTTTTTAAGTTAGCTCATCCTAAGATTAATTCTTCTCTAAAATCTAATCAGTAAAGAAATACATGAAGGCCTGTAGTCAAATAAGATAAATGAATCAGCTGAAGCAATGGGCAGGTGGACCATTATCTGTAGAAACCAGAACTCTCTAGTAAATATTGGACTGGAAAAGTACACCTTAATCTTAAAACCAAATGAAGCCTCTTGCCTATTCCCTCTTGTCTGATCCACTGTAAACAAAAGGAAATTGTGGACATTCCCTACAGATAGAAAAGGGATTCCATGTACCAATTACGTTGCAGGAGTAAGGGTGGTGAGATAGTGCCAAAAAGTGTCATTTTTCTGTTTATAAATGAACTGGTCCAAAGAGGAGGAGGGAGCGGTCTTCTTGCTTTTTGAAGCACAATAGCTCCACCTAGTGGTAAAGGTATGGCTCAAAGAATTTTAGACCCTTCATATTAGCTATTTCTCTTCTCTCATGAAATCGGGTAAAAAGTAGAAAAAGCCAAAATTTCCAGTATGTGGAGAAGAAAGGAAGTCCTTTCCTCCATGGAAATGTTGAGAGGAAAGAATAAGTATTTCTGAAATGCTAGGAAACAGGATCTGGCACAGACCAGGTGCTCAATAAATGTTTGTCATTTGATGGCAAATGATGTCAATGATGGCGAGGGACAAAGAATAGATGCTGCCATCAGATTATATTTGTGAAATAATCACACATATGAGGAAAACAGTGTAATAAAGTGGGAAGTGGGTAAGAGCCTAGCTCCTAAGGCAAATGACCATATTTTTTTTTCAAATTTTTATTTAAATTCTAGCTAGTTATCATACCATGCAATATTGGTTTCAGGAGTAGAATTCAGTGGTTCATTCATCACTTACACACAACACCCAGTGCTCATCATAACAAGTGCCCTCCTTAATGCCCATCACCCATCTAGCCCATCCCCCCACCCACCTCCCTCCATCAACCCTCAGTTAGTTCTCTATTGTTAGGAGTCTCTTATGGTTTGTTTCCCTCTCTCTTTTTCCCCTCCCATATATTCATCTCTTTTGTTTCCTAAATTCCACATGAGTGAAATCATATGGTATTTGTTTTTTTTCTGACTGATTTCTTTTGCTTAGCATAATACACTCTAGCTGCATCCGTATCATTGCAAATGGCAAGATTTCATTCTTTGTGATGGCTAAGTAATATTCCATTGTAATATATACACGTGTGTGTGTGTATTTATATATATATATATATATATATATATATATATATACACCACATATTCTTTAAAATGGCTGTATTTAAATTTTACATCATCTTCTTGTTAGCTGCCTGATCTTAGGCAAGCTGCTTTCTCTAAAACTCAATTTCCTAATGTTTAGAATAGGGACAAAATGGTTCCTGCTTCATAGCATTGTCGAAGATTAAATAAGATTCTGCTTGCAAAGTACTTGGTATACAAAGAAAGCACTCATTGTCAAGTGTCATTATCACCATATTGAGCTGTTGTGAGATCTGAGTATGCTAATGAATGTAAAGAAGGTAGCATATTAACTGAAACAGCCAAATAAATATGCACTGGTGTAATAATGTTATTACTATTATATTAATAATACCGATGTTCCCAATATTATCGTTGTTACTAAATTACTATTCTATGCATCACCTTCATGTTTTCCTCAAAATATAAAAGCACAATTCAATAATTCATCTCTAGATGACATGTTCTACCATAATTCAAATTCAGTCTCTCTCAGTTTCTACTTGGAATCAAACTGAAGTTTTGTTAATAACTTCAGATAAAATACGTATTACCTGAGTTGTTGGTTTTGAGGGAGAACCCTACCATCACACAGATGTCCCCACACTGAAAGATATTTTTTCATTCATTTTTGGAATTGGCTGCCTGAAATTTTACCAATCTGGTACTCTTCTTTGCTAAACTATGAATTTTTTTTATGCTAGTGCCTTTGGGAGTGTTATGGCACAGTCAGTAATCCACCCCTTTCTTGTATATACCCAACTTGGATGACAAGTGAGGGTAAATTTTGATGGCGAGGGACAAAGAATAAGAAGTACCTGCCATGAGTATTTAAATAGCCAATAAATGATCTTGTTTAGGAAGAAGATGATCAGATTCCAGAAAAGGATCTAGAAGGCATCGAGGACAACCTTCACATACTTTAACACATATTCTCAACCTGGACAGTATCCCATATGATAATTTAATGTTATTATAGAGTACTTTCTGAGCTAACTCAGCCAGTAGAGAGTTCAATTTTCCCTAACATTTTCATCGATTATCCAAAGCAAACAGGCATAAAAAAAAAAAAAGAAAAGAGAAGGGGGGAAATGTCTTGGAAAAGATAACAATAATACCAATCTCCCCTCAGATTGACATTCCTTCTTTAGTCTAAGGTGAAATTTTCTCAGAATTGTCTATGGCCATACCACCCTGAATGCTCCCCATCTCATCTGATCTTGGAAGCTAAGTAGGGTCAGGCCTGCTTAGTACTTGGATAGGAGAATGAATGTAGATATCACAAGGTGTGTATTGAACAACCCATTTGGATTCATTTCTTATTTCTTGGCCTGTTTCTATGAGAGAAAGTTTTGGGGTCAAGTATAGCACCAAAACATCCTCAGGGTAAGGTGATTATCTGGCACACTTTATAGAAGTCTCACTCTAATTGGAATTTGTATCAGTTAGATTTCAGTGAAGGAAACAAACTATTCTAGGAATTTTAAGCAAAGAGGATTACAGGGAATTAAGTGCTTAGAAAATCACCAGCTGCACTTAGGAAATGGATTCTAGACTGGAACTCCAGGATTGACTCCTCGTCCTCTGCAAATCTGACCCACTGGAGAGGTGAGAATCAAAGTGGGCAGAACTCACCCTCAGTAACTTTTCACTAGACCAATAATTCTAATCAGTGCAAAATTATCTTTTAGCTAGTGTGTATTTCAAACCATAATTTATTTAGCCTACGAGCCCCTAAGAGTATCATAGACTTATCTTCTCATTTTCAAGGAGAGAGGGGGAAAAGACATAATTAGTTACAAATAAAAATCGCCAATACACGGTCTGACATGACTGTATTTCCTAATTCTAACTAAGTTTGGACGACCATCAATGGAACTTTTAAAATTGTCCTTTTGATTTTATATCTCTGCTAAGCCAATAGCATTCACAATCCACTTCACGCTCCAGAGCGTGCAGAATTTTTTAGGAGAGTGGCATCTAACAAAGTTCAGGCTCCTAACAGTTCACAGTGTTGCCTTAAAGGACTGTAAGTTCAATATTTATTCAGGGGATGAGAGGTGGAGGAAACAGAGAAAAAAATGGACACTCCGAGCTTGTGGAATTCATGTATGTAAGAAGAGAATTTTTATTCTGCTTGACAATGAACATTTAAATAATTTTTCTTTTTTTTAAAGTATATTTACTTATTTTGAGACAGAGAGAGTGTGCGGGGGAGGGGCAGAGAGAGAGGGCAAGAGAGAATCCCAAGCAGGATTCTCCCTGCCATGGGTGGGGCTCCATCCCACAAACCAGGAGCTCATGACCTGAGCCAAAATCAAGAGTCGGATGCTTAACTGATGCCACCTGGGCACCCCTTAAATGATTTTTCTAATCTTTATTGATTATCTTAGTGCAAACTATACACAACCCATTCTCTTAAAAGCCCTATGAAACACATTTTGCCAATTAAGTATATTCTCTGAAGCTCAGAGAATTTAAGTAATATATTCAAGTTCATGCAGCTAGTTGTGTCATAACTAGTATGTAATTCAATATCCAGTATTTTTAAAATAGGATTTATTTTCTTATTAGTGCTGTGAATATATAGATTTAATTTTTATAATTTTATTACACTATCAAGATCCCCAAAGTCTCACTGAGTCACTACCAAGTTTAGAAGAATTTCCCAAAGGTTGGATATAGTAGCAAATTTTCTTCTACCCTCTACTCAAGAAATAGCTCTATTTTTTTTTTTTATTAAAAGAGTATGACTGCCAGTCTATGACAAATCTCAAATACTGTACTTCCTATAACCTCAAAGGACTAATTACATTGTTTATTTTCAATAAAGTTGGGCCAAAGTTGTTCCCTTTTGGGATTTCAAAGCAAGTTAATTTTAATTGATTGGGTATAGGAAGAAATAATCATGCAAGTTATAAGAACTTTTCTTTCAACACCACAGAGGGGTTTTTCTTGGTATCATTTGAAGCACACAGGTATTGATAACAAGAAGCCTTCTGTGTGCTTCATTGACCATAAACAGGAGTCATAAGTCCTCTGACTGCACGTTCTTCAAATTGGCCAGGGGAAGAAGCCTCAGGAATGCAGTATTAGAACAGGTACAAGCCAATTTCTATCAGCTTCCAATCTCAGACAACTTTGTAAGCTCAAAATTTATTCTTACTCCTGAATTAGAAAGGAACTTGGTGGAATTAAGTCTCGTTAAGGCTTCTAGTTTTAGAGTACTAAAAATATGGTATATTTCATTGCATATTGTAATACAATTTCTGTTTTTCTAAAGGAAGATAGGAATGAGAACTCTTCATTCCTACTTTTGGCCGTTGAGTTCTACACACATAGATCGATACTTGAGCCAATATCGTGCTCACTACAGGAAGCTCTGATTTTTATGTTCTGAATACCCAGATAATGAGACTAACAAATTTCTCTTTCATTAAGGGCTCAAGCACCGCATCTCCAGCTTTTGGAAAACTTTGTCCTTATTCTTCTCGCTAACATTTCATGTGAGAATCAAGTGCTGCATGTATAGAAGTAACTGGTAACCTACTGTATTTGAAAGAGCCCAAAGTAGGCTGCCCCAAATAATACAATTTCGGGGAAAATTTTTATTCTACAGTTACTGTGTCAATCATCCCAACTTCAAGCCTTTAAGAGCTAAATTATTTCTATTAAGAAGTAAATAAGTCAAAATGGTCGCATCTCTTTTTAAATTAACACATTAATGATTATTCAACAATTCGAATGATTATTCGACAAACCTAAAAGCAAAAATCCATGTAATAGGTATACAAAGACACCGCTAGAAGAAATGGCAAGGATCCAAAGGTTAAAATTAAGTTCCATCTGTCTGTCTCAAGAGCCAATCCAGTTTTTGTTCCTATGAGCCTTTAAGCCCCATCAGGTTTGAATCATTCTTCATCCAACAAATAGTATGTGCTTGTCTTGGCTATCTTTAAAGAGGAATATACTTACATAATAATTCTAAGAGTATTTTATGCAGTAGTTTGATAATAAAAAACGAGTAATCTTTATCATCTCATTTTCCTATTGAAAAGCTCAAAAGTTTTGATACTTTGGGTTACTTAAAACCTGAAAGTCTCCTATCCCTTCTTGATCTGCAAATATTCATCCTTAACGGCTCAGTTAAATGCTATCAACCTTATGAAGTATTCCACGCTGCCCCCAAACAAACGTTGTACCTTTTTTTTCTCTGCCCCCACACGACTTTGATTTTACATTTACCAGAGCCTTCAATGAATTCTAATGGAACTTATCGCTTGCAATCAATATATCTAACCCTTACAACACTATGGCTCCTTAGCAATTTACGCAACTTTGTGTCTCCAGTATCGGGGATAACTCCCGGCAGGAAGTGTTCAAGACTGTATCTGATCTTGTATGTATGGGGAGTACTCAGCTGGCCCATTCCCTATTCACGGGCACACTGGGGCATGAGCCAGCCATCTGGAATGTTGTGAGAATTACAAGTGTGGATTTATCGCTTTTCTGGTAGTCTGTAAAGTTAGCTGTACTACCACATTACAAAGTTGGTGATGGTTTTAGTTTAGAAAACTAGGCTTCCCATTTGTGGACTCTTCTGTATCCAACCTTCCACTTAGCCTTTATACCTCAGTCCCTATTTCCTAATCACATTCAAACTGCCCGACTCTCACTGTCTTCTTTCTCTCTAAACCCAGTATTTCTCAAACTTTAAGGTAAATAAGATTAACCCAGAGAAATTGTCAAAAACCTGTATTCTTGGGCCCTAACCCCAGAGAATTATTGCATTTGTATAGGTAGAGCCTAGAAGTCAGCATTTTTAATAGACAAACTAAATGTCTTTTTAATAGACAAACTAAACTTCTGATGCAGGTTCTCCATGCTCTTAGGAAATATTCAATAAGCCTAGATTCACCCTTGGTTAATAAGGCATAAAATTTATTCAAGGGGCGCCTGGGTGGCTCAGTCAATTAGGCACCTGACTCTTGATTTTGGCTCAGGTCATGATCTCACGGCTGTGCGATCAAGCCCCACATTGGGCTCTGCACTGGGTGTGGAGCCTGCTTGAATCCTCTCCTCCCTCTGCTCCTCTCCTGCTTGTGTGCTCTCTCTCAATAATAATAATAATAATAATAATAAATAAAAATTTAAAAATTACTCAAACTTCAAGATGCCAAGATCATACCTAAAGAGGAGAAAAGAGAAAATGGAGAAGGGAAGCGTAAGAGGAGCACTGGGTGGAAGATAAGGAGCTTGGAGGACTAAACGGACACGTGGACATACATCATGGAAACTGGAAATTTACAAGACCAAATGGTCCATGTGGGTGAAGACACTGAGAGAGGGGTCTCATAAGCATCGGTTTATGCTAAGTCCTGGCAGGAAGGTCCTATCTTTCAAAAAGGAGATGGGAGGGCTTTGATGATTCCAACCAGATTTAGGATAAGAAGCCCAATGTGTAATGCCATGAGGGAGTACCTATTGGGAATGATAAAGTAGGTGGGTACCTGTGTGTGATTCTAGGTCTATAAGCTCCAAGCAGAATGCTCCACTTTCTACATGAGAGAGATCCAGAATATCCTGTGATAGAACTTGAAAGACAAGGAGCACAAATTTCTGCAATGTACTCAGGTAAGGGAGGCCATCTTCTTCAGGAGTGATTGGGGTCCAAACACCTACCTGTTATTGCTCTGTAAGGGGGGCTGAAATCCTCTGAGATAAGGCTCAGTCTAGCACACATTCTGAGGAGTATTTTCATTTTTTCAAGATCAAAGCTTTAAACTACATTAACTAATTTCTAGACGCAGAATTCTTATCATTAGCCCACAAAGGAAGCAGGGTAACAATTGGAAGCGGACATCAAATCAAATTCATAGTCACAAACTCTCTCTCACCTAAGATACGATGGCTGAGCAGTTACAAGTGAAGCCTCCAAAGTCAGACTTTCTAAAATTCCAATCCCTAACTCAGTAGATACGGGTCCTTAATTTCTAACGAATTCCCTTGCCTGTAGGGTGGAAGTAATGCTTAAGTAATGCTTATCTTGCAGTTTCTGAGAGATTGAAAAATGAAATGAATGAAAAGTTCCTTTCCTGACACATAATAGCTACTGAGTAAATGCTAGCTGTTGTTATATTATGAGGCATTATTATATTGTGCTATTCCAAATCAATGCCCTTTTTCCCTCTGGCAGGTTCAAGTTTCAAGCAAAAATAGCCATACTTACTAGTGCCACCATCTGACATCAGGGTTGGATAACCTTAAATGTTCGTCTTAGCTCTACCTCTGAGGTTTTTTAAACCTGCTCTGTTCCCGTTTGCTCAGTTGTAAAGTGGACAGCAAGAGTAGCTATGTAACTGTGTGGGTTAAGTCATGGTGCAGAGCAAATGGGAAATGTGTGTATGTAGTGTATGTGTTTTATAATAGTAGATAAAAGATAATATTAAACATTTGACAGCTAGGCTTTATAAGCTATTTTTAATCATAATATTTACCTGATCCTTTGGAAAAAGCCACAGTTAGCACATTTTCCTTATCTGAAATGACTATGTCATCCTGAAATAGTGCTCTAGTCTCCTACACTGGGTTGTATTGAGGTATTTCATTGATTTGGGAGATATAATCTCTAGGCTAACAGAATAAAGCTTTATTATCAGCTAGCTACTCGACCCCAGGACTATTCCTTATTGACACAACCAGAACTTGCCCTGAGTGCCTTTCTCTTTCGGCCTTGTAACCAAGATTCCCTCCCTTGGCTGATCATTTTTCTTAAGGCTGCTTCAGACAGAATACAGAAAATCCTTATGCTCCCCATCTTTAATGCTGGAAGTCTAGACTAATGGATGATCTGGGATTAAACTATGCCAAAACTCTCAACGCTTCATTCCTTGTCAATTAACTAAAGTAATTTGGCGGTAACTTGTATTCTTTCTGTCTTTGAATGTTTTCAACATTTTCCTGAACTGACAGGCAGGAGCTGTGAAGTTCAGAGTATTTGATGCTGGACGTGAGAAAAGGAGCCTAGAACCAAGATTTCTAGTGAAACCCAACCCTTCAAAATCTATGGATAATCCAAATTTCACGTGGCACCCAAAGCTCCAAGGACAAGATGAGGTTGTCTCCAAAGTAAAGCAAAAGTTGAAGAGGCAAGTTGATACATACTATGTCCTTTGGTACGTTTCCCTCTCCCTTCTCACCTTATGCCATGAACATGTTGGGAAAGCTGAGGAGGAGGGAAGATTGGTCAATGTCAACCCAGGAAGAGGGATTTCCTGTAACCTACAGAAGGAAGTCTTGGTAAAACACACACACACACACACACACACACACACACACACAGTCAGAACTGGGGGTCTGCATGTTTTCATGTCCTGTGGCTCTCTGGCTGATTAAGGAAACTAAGATCTCTAAAGTCACTGAAAGCCCTGACTTTTATTGTTGTTTTATGCTAAGCCAGGAAACAGAAGGACCACAAACATTCACAGTTCTTGATCCTAGTAAGATTTTTTCATAGTACATTTGTTCTCTGACCCCTTCCTTCTTCTGGATTCTTCTAAGTTCACACTACTCAAGTGGTACCCAGCCTAAGTGAAACAGGGAAAGCAGAATGTGCGTGAGAGCCACAGAAAGTTGGCAGGAAATTCTGCCTCTACTACTCTCTATTTGATCATAGAAAATTTCCCTAAACTTCTTCAGTCTTCCTTCCCTTATCTGTAAGATGAGAACAGTTCTATCTATCTCTGAGAGCTGCCATGAGAGGAGATACTGCATCCAAAATTTCCCAATACATAGTGTTCAATATCATCTGTGTTATTATTAGTATGCTGCTTGCTATCATAATTTTGTGTAAGTCACCTGTAAGCAGACAGATTAATATATTCTCAGAATGTAATCAAGAGCTAGGTGCCTATTATTTTATTGATTGATTAATTGATGACTTGTGGCTGTAGATCCAGTTATAAAGTTCTGTTTCGTTTCTCCTGCCGATGACCAGAGATGAGTCCTGAAAACTGGACTCACGTGACAGGGTTTGTCCTTCTGGGTTTCCCCAGAAGCCACATCCTGCAGTTCCTGCTGTTCCTGGCTTTGATGGCAGCCTACGCTGTAACGGCCACAGGCAACCTGCTCATCATTGGGCTCAGTTGGACGAATCGACACCTGCACACACAGATGTACTTCTTCCTGAGGCATCTGTCCTTCCTGGAGCTGTTGCTCGTGTCTGTTGTGGTTCCCAAGATGCTTGTCGTCATTCTTACGGGGGACCACTCCATCTCATTCGCCACCTGCATCATCCAGTCTTACTTCTACTTCCTCCTAGGCACCACCGACTTCTTCCTCTTAGCTGTCATGTCTCTAGATCGTTACTTGGCAATCTGCCGACCTCTCCACTATGAGACTCTAATGAATGGCCGTGTCTGTTCCCAACTGGTTCTGGCCTCCTGGTTAGCTGGATTCCTCTGGGTCCTGTGCCCCACCATCCTCGTGGCCAACTTACCTTTCTGTGGCCCCAATGGTATTGACCACTTTTTCTGTGACAGTTGGCCCTTGCTGAGGCTCTCTTGCGGAGACACCCGCTTACTGGAGCTGGTGGCTTTCGTGCTCTCCACGTCAGTGTTACTGGGCTCGCTGGCACTGACCTCGGTTTCCTACGCCTGCATTCTTGCCACTGTTTTCAGGGCCCCCACACCTGCGGAGCGAAAAAAAGCGTTCTCCACTTGTGCCTCACACCTTACAGTGGTCATCATTGTCTATGGCAGCTCCATTTTTCTCTACATCCGTATGTCAGAGGCTCAGTCCACGCTGCTCCACAAAGGGGCCTCCGTCCTGAGCTGTATCATCACACCCCTCCTGAACCCATTCATCTTCAGTCTCCGCAACAATAAGGTGAAGCAGGCCCTAAGAGATGCCCTGATGTGGCACAGAACCATGGCTGCGAGAGACTATGAGGGTCACAAGTAAAAGGAAATATTGGATTAAGAGGTTAAAAATGTATGCAATTTGTAAAAATGTATTTGAAGTTCAAATCAGTCCAACAACACCCTGCACTTTTCTCAATTAAAAACTAGCCTCCAGAATGACGCATCATGAAAGAGAGAGAGAGAGCCTTTGTTTTCCTCTCTCCTCTCTTCCTGATGCCCTCCCCTCCCCATAGAGAAGGCTGATCCAGTTGGCCACACTTCAGAATTCTGGTTAGGATACATTTCCCTTGGGGCGGGTAAGTGTGTGGACTTCCTTCAGGGAGGCCGTTCCTCTTCCTCCGTATGTGTATGCTCAAGCGTACTTACTATTGCTTCAGGGTCCTGTCATGCAAAGCCAATCAGAGAATGCTAAAAATACGGAGACTCAGATCTGGAGCTTAGAGGAGAGTAAGAAGAAGGCTTCTGATGACTTCCATCTAGACTATTACAAACAAGATTAACCAGAACCCGAACATTGGGAAATTCCATTTGGGCTGCGGTAATAACTATTTCTTTGATCTTCACTTGCCATTGCTGTTTAGGTGACCAGCAGCTCCTATAGGAATCTCCCGAAGGAAAAACACTGTGACCAGTGAAATAGTTAGATATCCCAAATTCCCAAGTCAACTTCTGCCTGATAGACTCTAAACACAAAGCCAATCATCCAATCACTTATTTAAGAAATATTATTAAATACCCAGTAGGATTAAGGCACTGAGCTAGGCAGGGATGGGACTAGGGTGATGTCTAGAGCCAAGGGAGATGCCTAGGGCACAAATTTTAAAGAGACACACACCCACGTGGTTGTGCAAGTACAGGGTCAGGCTGTGCACAAACCTGAGAGTATATGCTTCCCAGGTGCTGCATCAAGGCCCCTCCATTGCTGCTCTTGAATCTAGGCTGTGGAGCTAGACTGTGGGGAATAAGTTTAAGAGCTTCCATGGGGCGCCTGGGTGGCTCAGTCGGTTGGGCGTCCGACTTCAGCTCAGGTCATCATCTCACAGTCCATGAGTTCGAGCCCCGCGTCCGGCTCTGTGCTGACAGCTCAGAGCCTGGAGCCTGCTTCAGACTCTGTGTCTCCCTCTCTCTCTCTGCCCCTCCCTTGCTCATGCTCTGTCTCTCTCTGTCTCAAAAATAAAT
This sequence comes from Panthera pardus, assembly GCF_024362965.1. NCBI lineage: Eukaryota > Metazoa > Chordata > Mammalia > Carnivora > Felidae > Panthera > Panthera pardus. The sequence continues at coordinate 94,257,991 of NW_026526677.1, forward strand.
AAAAACATTAAAAAAAATTTTTTTAATAAAATAAATAAATAAATAAAAAGAGCTTCCTGAGCTTGCACCAATGGGTTAACAAGACTCAGGGCGGAAAGCCACCACAGGGTGAAAGCACCCAGCGTAGAACAAAGCATAGAGCAGAAAGCCGCTTCCACAGGACAAAAGCATCCAAGAACAGGTAGAGGCAGAAAGCCGCCACAGCAGGGTGAAAACGCCCAGGATTTATCATTAAGTAAAACAAGCATAGAGTGGAAAGCCGCTACAGGGTCAACCCGCCCAGAGCTAATTAGCAAGAAAAATGCCTTTTTAACCCTGAGATAGCATGCTCTATCTGTCTTAGCCCCTAGAAAAGTTAAGATAAACAGACCTGGTGCCTGGTGCCTGCAGTAAACAGCCATCTGCTCCACGCCAGGACTTTGATTTGTATTTACCCTAACCCCTAACACTGCATACCTTCGAAACCCCCTTTCTCTCACACACATGAGTTAATGGCCACTGTTTTATTGTCTCTTTCTGCACGTGTATCACATTTATAAGCCTTCTGATCCTAATAAATACGGAGCAAGGATTTTTACTCAGGGTTCTTGTCTCTTCCCAGACATTAGCCTCTCTCATATTCAATTCTGCATCCACTGTCTTGCTGGACAAGAGAGAACTCCAGACTCAAAGTCTGCAACGCTAGACTTTGAGTATGTAGTAGTAAACAAGATAGACAAAGCCCTCACTTTTATACAATTTATAGTGTAGTTAGGATGGCTGGCAAAAAAAAACAAAACAAAAACAAAAACATACAGACAAACAAACAAGAAAACCTAAATACACACATTACTATGTAGTTGCAATTTATGACAAATGCTTTTGAGAAAAGAGCCGAGTTTCGTTAGAGGGACTAGTAAGGAAAATTAATCTGGATTAAAGACCAGGCAACATACCTCCGAGGAAATGAGCTCTATACTGAGGCCTCAGACTGAGCAGCAATTATCCAGGAAGAAAGTAGGGGAGCAGCATTCCGGAGAGAACGAGTAGTATTTGCAAGGACCCACAGTCAGATGAGGGAATAAGAGAAACAAATGCACATGAGGACTGGATAAGGAGAGGTGGGCTGAGGTCCGTTCAGATAGAACCTTATCTATAAGGTTTATGGGGATCTTTCTTCCTTCATAAGGCAATGTAAAGCCTTTGAAGGGTTTTAAGCAAGGAAGTGATCAAATCATATTTTAAAAAATCAATTGGCTGCTGTGGGGACAACAGATTAGAGGGAAACAAAGTGGATTTTAGAGGATCGAGTAGGAAGCTATTGCATGGATTTGGAGGCAGATGTGCTAGTTATGACTTTACAACTGGCAGTGGGGTTCTCTCTCCCTCTCTCTTGGCCCTCCCCTGCTTATGCATTCTCTCTCTCTGTTTCTCTCTCTCTCTCTCTCTCAAAATAAATAAATAAAAACTTGTTAAAAAATAACTGTTTTGAGCTCCTCGGATATATTTTGTGTCCTAGAAGAAATGTCAGAAAAGAAACACCAGATGTACGACCTTCATGACTACTTCAGCTGGAACTTTCTCAACAGGGCCAACAGCATCATAGGAGCAAGTGCCATCTGACCCAAACATCAAGCCTGCATAGCAGCTGAGACTTTTTCTCTAGGAGGCACTTGGGAGAAGTTCTAGGGTACTCATTCCATTTTCTAGCTGTGTTAAAAGTTCAGGTCACCAGAACTCGACTGAGGTTGAGAACAGCGCAGAAGTAAGTCATAGTCCAGGTAAGTAATAGAGTAGACAAGTGGTTTTAGCTACTCTCTAGGTCTTCTTCAGCAGGCTGCCCCAGAGAAACAGCTCTCAGATTCTCAGGTCTCTGTTTCTGCTAATCTGGGGGGCGGGGGGGGGGGGTCAGTGCTCCAGGGGGCCCAGAATGTCTTTCTGCCTCCTCCACAGTTTCTTTATGGCCACGATCACTTCCTTGTTTCTCAGGGTATAGATGGCAGGATTCAGCATGGGAGTGACCATTGTGTACAGAACAGAGACCGCCTTGTCCATAGGGAATGTCCGAAATGGCCTCGCATAGATGTAGACACAAGGCACAAAAATTAAGGTCACCACAGCAATGTGAGAGGCACAAGTGGATAGGGCTTTGCTCCGGCCCTCCCATGAGTGGCCTCGGAGCATGACTAGCAGTGCCGTGTAGGATCCCAGGAGCACCAGAAAACACATCAAAGTCACCAGGCCATTGTTAGACACCATCAGAAGCTCTAAGACAAAAGTATCCGTGCAGGCTAATTTGATCAGCTGAGGCACGTCACAGTAAAAGTTGTCCAGCTTGTCAGGCCCACAGAATGGCAGCTGGATAGTCAGTCCAATCTGCACAATGGAGTGGATGAAGCCCCCCACCCAGGAGGCTACCATGAGGAGCCCACAGACTGCCCGGTTCATCACAAGCATGTAGCGCAATGGCTGGGAGATGGCAACATAGCGGTCATATGCCATCACCGTCAGCAGGAAGATCTTGATGCCTCCAATGAAGTGGAAGAAGAAGAGCTGAGTCAGACAGCTGCCGAAGGAAATGATGGGGTTGTCTGAGAGCAAGTCAAACAGCATCCTAGGTGCTGTGATGGAAGAGTAGCAAAGGTCTAGGAAAGAAAGGTTGCCTAAGAGAAAGTACATGGTTGTGTGGAGGCGTGAGTCACAGGTCACTATGGCCACAATAAGGAGATTTCCAGCTACGGTCATAAGATACACAGCAGAGAAGATAATAAAGAAGAGGAACCGAAGCCCCCATACCTGAGAGAGCCCCAGGAGGACAAAGCCTGTCACCTGGGAATGATTTGCTGGATTCATCTGCTGGGTATAACCTGGTAAGCGAACCTGCTGAAGAAAATGCACATGCTCGTCACGGGATCCACCAGCTTCTCTGCGATAATTTCCTCTGCCCTCTCTGGGGAATCCTCCCCTGTCTCATTTACCATAAGACGACTATCCTAAGAAGTTCTATAGGAAACCACGCATTGGAACATCCCATATTGGTATAATCAAGCACAGGAGCGTAAAACTCAGGGTAACACTGCTACTATTTATAGTTCATGAAAATCAAAAATAATCAGCCCTCAAAACTTGAGAAGTGATACACAGAGAAAAAACTGCAACCCCGGAAGTAAATGTCACTTCTCCCAGTACCTAGTGGTCTAAAACAGGAACGATCTTCCAAAATTCTGTCTCATTCCCCTCATCCATGATGTCAATTAGCCAAAATACCTGCACGCTCTCCTGCAGTCTAATATCTCATAGCTATAGATAGCCTTTATTTAGAGAACCCGAAAAATTCCCACAGGCCAAATATTTAGACCTATAAAGGTCGTGAACTGCTGTCTTCTTAAAGTTAGATAAGAAAACATGTGGCAGAAGAAGCTTCCTGTCCAGTGGCTCTGGGAAACCCAGAGAAACTATAGTCCCCGGGGAAACACAGGGAAAAGCAACTAGAATACTGAACTGCCCCCCAAAAATGTGTGTGTCAGTGTTAATTTCAGAGACATCATCCAAAGAATAATTACTTTTTCATATGAGAAGCAGCAAGAGAAGGCCACAAATATTATCTGAAGGTAAAAAGTCACTATCTACGTGCAAAGGTGCCTCAACGTTTGAAACCCTTAAAAATAAAAAGGGTGTTTTATATATTTAAGTATGTTTACAAGCTGGCTATTGGTTAGACTTCTAGAATTAATGTCTTCATACTCTTCAATGGAAGTGTGATGTGTCATTCTGCCCTTAATTTTAATTATGACTTTTCAATTATATTTTCCTGCCTTTGTTCTTTCTTTACTCGATAAACATGTACTAAGCATTTTCTATTTACTAAGCACTATATTAAACACTGAGAAATTTTCGAAAATAAGACCTATGACACATTTTGCATAGAACTTTCACCTTCTGACACCTATCCACCCCTCCAGCTTCATCATTTTATACATAGTCTCCTCACACATACACAATGATATATACAGAGCTACCCGAAGTTCCTTGAACTTGCCATGCTCACCCCATGCTTCCCTGGTTTTCTTTATTAATCTCTATGTATTTATTTCATCTTAATTTTATTTTATTTTAGTTTTTTTAAGGTTTATTTTTGAGACAGAGAGAGACAGAGCATGAGCGGGGGAGGGGCGGAGAGAGGGGAGACAGAATCCGAGGCAAGCTCCAGGCTCTGAGCTGTTAGCATGGAGCCTGACGCAGGGCTCAAACTCATGGACCACGAGATCATGACCTGAGCTGAAGTCAGACGCTCAACCGACTGAGCCACCCAGGCGCCCCCCACCTTAATTTTAAATTTTTATTTATTTATTTTGAGAGAGAGACAGACAAAGAGAGTGAACAGGGGAGGGGCAGAGAAAGAGAGAGAGAGAGAGGAATAGAGAATCCCAAGCAGACTCTGCCCTGTCAGCTCAGAGCCCAATATGGGGCTTGATCCCATGAACCGTGAGATGACCTGAGCCAAGGTCAAGAGCTGGGCGCTTAAACCACCTGAGCCACCCAGGCACTCTATTTCATCTTCATTTCAAGGAAATGTTTCGAATACACAACACTGGGCTTTCCAGTCAGTTTCCAGTGGGAAGAACTTGGAAGTCGAGACTTTCATCTTTGAAATAAGAAAAAGCTAAACAGCGTGACAGGCAATGACTTTTCTCGGAGCCATCAGAGACTGGAGGTTACAGGGCAAAACGCTACCTCAAACCCTGGAGGGCCAAGGGAAGCAAGAGGAAGTCGTAGTGGAGACCCGCTTACCTGGCACAGAACACTGGAGTCATACACAGGTAGGAGCACTTAAGTAGCAATTCTGACAAATTGCTGGAGGCTGAGTGTGGACTAGCATGCCGGTGGGAAACTCCTGGGGGTTGCCATCTTAGGGAAACCCTACACTTTCAACGGTTCGATCTCCACAGTGAAGAATGATGCAAGATACTCTCCTAGCACTGGAAGAGTGTGAGGAGAAGTAAAGTATCTATTGTCTAGGATGAAAAGCTTTTGCTAGAGGCGTATCCCACCTGGGAGAAGGACATTTTCCCCCCTTCAGCGCCCTACAGCCTTGTGGTATCACCTATGGGGGTGAGTGTAGGGAGGCAGGCTGACTGAAGACTGAAGTTTAATCACAAGATTGTAGAAAGCTTCTCTCCTTCAAGGACCTTGTCTCCACACCAGCAGGGCTCCAGCGTGAAAACAGTGGGTTACAGCTGAAACAACCACAAGACACAGACTCTAAGGACAAGTACTTAAGGATGCCTGAAGGCAACGCAGGAGGTGGCAGAATAAACGTGAAACCTCTGCCTTCTCCAACCAGGGCAACTACCAGGCGGATTCACAATTCTCACGCTAAAGTTTCTTCACCTCAGTTCCCGTGACCTGACGGCTCCTATTATTTTATGTTGGGCTATTCAACAAAAATATCACGAGTCGTTCTAAAAGGCAAGCAGAAACAGTCTGAAGACACAAAGTAAACAAGAGAACTAAACTCCTGTATCATACAGATGTTAGGATTATCAAGCAAGGAAGTTGAGACAGCTTTCATTACTGTGTTAAGGACTCCCACAGAGAAAGTGACCAACTTACATTGGTACTGTAAGGAGAGCGATGGAAACTTTATGAACGTATAAAAATGAAATACTAGAAGTCCAAAACACTGTAACAGAAATAAAGAATGCTTTGATGGGGTCCTCAGTAGGCTGGACACAGCCAAGGAAAGAATAAGTAAGCTTAAATTCCCAAACTGAAATGCAAAGGCTAGAAACAAAAAAGAAAAACAGAATAAAGCATCCAAGAATTTGGGGATAGTTTTTTTTTTTTTTTAAGTTTTTATTTATTTATTTTGAGAGGGACAGAGACAGCGGGAGTGAAGGAGGGGCAAAGGAGAGGAAATCCCAAGCAGACTCCATGCTGTGAGCACAGAGACGACGTGGGGTTGTAACTCACAAAACCTCGAGATCATGACCTGAACCAAAACCAAGAGCCCTAAGCTGAACCAACTGAGCTGAGCCACCCAAGCGCCCCTGGGATAGTTTTAAAAGATGCAACATAATGTAATCGGAAGACCAGAAGGAACAACAGAATGAAGTAAAAGTACCTGAAATAATAATCACTGACAATGTTCTGAAAATAATGATATACATGAAACCACAGATCCAGGAAGGCCAAAGCATACCAAACAGAATACCAAAAATAAAGAAATATATATAATATACACCTAGGTATGTCATATTCAACAACAGAAAACCAAAGACAAGGAGAAAAATCTCGAAAAAAGTTAGAGGAAAAAAACTGTCAACAATAGAGGAACAAAAATAAGAATTACAAGGCAAGTCTTGTCTGAAACCAAGAAAACAGGAAATAAGTGGACTGATACGTTTCAAGTGTTGAAAGAGAGAAAAAGAACACCAGCCTAGGGGCGCTTGGGTAGTTCAGTTGGTTAAGCGTCCGACTCTTGGTTTTGGCTCAGGTCATGATCTCACAGTTCCTGACTTCGAGCCCCCATCCGGGAGGCTGTGCTGAGAGCACAGAGCCTGTTTCAGATTCTCTCTCTGCCCCAACCCTGCTCATGCTGTGTCCATCTCTCTCAAATAAATAAATAAACTTAAAAAAAAAAAAAAAAAAGAACACCAGTCTAGAAGTCTAAATCCAGCAAAATTATTTTCTAAGCATTAAAGGGAAATAAAGAATTTCTCAGGCAAATAACAGCTGAAAGAATTTGTCACTAGCAGACTTGCCCTGCAAGAAATGTTAAAAAGGAGTTATTATAGAAAGAACATGATATAGATCAGAAACTTGGATTACATTGTGAGAAGTAAGGGAGATGATTCATTTTCAGACATACCAAGGGCGCCTGGGTGGTTCAGTCCGTTGAAGCTTCCAACTTCAGCTCAGGTCATGATCTCACTGTTCCTGAGTTCAGTCCCTACATTGGGCTCTCTGCTGTCCCACAGCGTGAAGCCCGTTTAGAACCTCTGTCTCCCCCTCTCTGCCCGTCCTCTGCCCCTCTTCTGCAGGTGCGAGTTTGCACACACACTCTCTCTCAAAACTAAATAAACCTTTAAAAATTTAAAAAACAAACAAACAAAGAAAAGCTGTGTTGCCTAGCTAACAGTAGGTTTACAGCTTATTGGAAACAGATATGAAACCGCTCCTCACAATGGAGTCCCAAGCCCTTGGACACTTCACTTCCTGGTTCTCCTTCCCCTCGCTGTTTCTCAGGCTTATTATCCCAAGCTTTGCAATGAGCATGCGCCAAAGAACAAAGGAGGGACCCGAAAGCCTCTACCTCACCCCCGGAAATGTTCGTTTGATCCAATCAGAATATTTTTGGCCTTACGTGAGCATCGGCGACTTCTGGGTAAAGCTGTAGCCTCTGTAGCATTCAGCCAATGAGGAATCGGGGGAGGGATTTGCACGCTAGGAGATAAATTGTCTGCCGTAACCACCCTGAGTGTGCCTGTCCATCAGACACCCGCTTTTGCCAGAACCTTGACTACAGCCTGACTTCACTGCGCTCCCAGGCTCTGTGTCCCTCCTTTATCTGGGTCAGAGGGCTTACTCCTCACAGACATAAAGCAAGGAAGAGTGTCAGAGAAAGAATAAATGAAGAGAAGATAACTTTTTAACTTTTTCTTATTCTTAAAAATAACAATACATTAGGTTACGGATAAATAAATAAGTTATGAGTAAGTGAAAGGATGACAGCAATGTCATAGGGACGGGAGTGCATTCGTTTGCTAGGGCTGCCATAACAAAGCACCCCGAATTAAGTGATCTAGCAGCAAAAATGTATTGTCCCAGTTCTGGAGGGTAAAGGTTCAAGCTCAAGTTGTTGTCAGAACTGGTTCTTTCTGGGAGCTGCCAGTGAATCTGTTTCTTGTTTCTGGCTCCCCTTCTGGTGGTTTGCTGGCAATGCTTGGCATTCCTTAGCTTGTAAAAGCATCACCTACATCTGTGCCTTCATCTTCACATGGCGTGTGACTTCAAATATTCCCTTTTGTAAGGACACCAGTCACATTGCATTAACGCCAATTCTAAGGACCTCATCTTAGCTCAATTACCTCTGTAAAGGAGCTGTCTTAAAATAGAGTCACATTCTGAGACACTAGGGGTAGAACTTTAACATATGAATGTGGGGAGGGTACAAAATTCAATCCAGTCAGGGAGGGAGGAAATGAGAAGACTCTTGATCTGGAGAACAAAGGCAAAGGAAATGTAGACACAATTAAATTTCCTTACAACTTGCAGCCCACTGATAAATACCTGAGGCAGAGCGCGGCTATTTCTCAAGGAACTCACTAGCTACCTTAATGATTTGCTAGAGGCAAAAGGCCACCTTAGCTTAATGAGAGCCAGACCTCCAGGATCCTGTAAGTGTTCTTTAATATAGGAAAATCTCTTTAGAGACTTCCTTTATCTCTACCACCCCCCAACTTAAAAGTATATAAACAATCACTGCCCAAGATCACAGTGCAGCTTTTTCTGCCCATGAGTCCTGCCCCTGTAGTTTAATCAAAACATCTTTTTGCACCAAAAATGTCTCAGGAACATTCTTTATTGACTGTTCACTCAGCAGCCCCACATCACTCTGACCTATAAATGTAACAAAATCTCAATCAACATCCCAGCAAGCTATATTGTAGATGTCAGTAAGCTGGTTCTAAAATTTATATGAAAAAGCAAAAAACCAAAACAGCTAACACAATAGTGAAGACAAACAATGTTGGGTGACTCACACTAAGTGATCTCATTACTTGCTATAAAGTTACCATAATTAAAGCAGCATGATACTAAATAGAGAAAAATAGAAACATAGACCAATGGAATATAATATACAGTCCAGAAAGAAAAAAAAAAAAAAAACATGCACAAATATGAACAACTGATATTTGCCAAAGAAGCAAAGGAAATTCAATGGGGAAAAGATTGTCTCTTCCACAAATGTGCTGGAACCATTGGACATCCGTATACAAAAAAGAAATTGTACATAGATTTTATACCGTTCATGAAAATTAACTCAAAATGAAACCTAGACCTAAATGTAAAATTCAAGCTATAATATTTCTACAAAAAAATAGGAGAAAGTTTATATAATTTTGGGTGTGGTGATCAGTTTTTATACGCAACAGCAAAAGCATAATCCAGAAAAGAAAAAAATTATAAACTGGACTTTCTTAAAATTAAAGACTTCTGGGGCACATGGGTGGCTCAGTTGGTTAAGCATCTGACTCTTGATTTTGGCTCAGGTCATGATCTCAAGGTTTGTGAGATCGAGTCCCCCGTCAGGCTCAGCACCAACAGTATGGAGCCTGCTTAGGATTCTTTCTTTCCCTCTCTCTCTGCCCCTCCCTTGCTCATGCTGTCCCTCTTTCTTTCTCTAAATAAATAAATAAATAAATAAACAAACAAACAAGAAAAAAATTTTAATAGAAAATTAAAAACAATTAAAGGCTCTTTTCTGCAAAAGACACTATGAAGAAAATCAAAAGATAAGCTCCAGCTGGGATAAAATATTTGCAAAATATATCTGGTAAAAGATTCCAACCCAAAATATACAAAGACCTCACACCTCAACAGCAAGAAAGCAAACAATCCAATTACATGAGTAAAAGATCTGAACAGATGTCTCACCAAAGAAGATCTCTGGATGGCAAATAAGCATATTAAAAGATGCTAAACATCATTTGTCATTAGGAAATTGCAAACTAAAACAGCAATGAAAAAATACACCTGATACACCTGTTAAAATGACTACAGTTTTTTTTTTTTTTAAGCTGACAATATCAGTTGCTGGTTATGACAGCCACAGGAACTCTCATTCATTGCTGGTGGGAATGCAAAAAGGATACAGCTACTTTGGAAGACGGTTTGGCATTTTCTTCCCAAGCCAAACATTGTCTTGCCATTCAATTCAAGGGTCGCACTCTTAGGTATTTATCAAACTGGTTAGAAAACTTACGCCCACACAAAAACCTTTGTGTAAATGTCTATAGCAGATGTATTCATCATCACCAAAATCTGGAAGCAAACGAGATGTCCTTCAATAGATGAATAGATGAACACACAGGGGCACATCTGTATGATGGAATATTATTCAGTGATAAAATGAAATGAGCTGTCAAACCACACACACAAAAATGAAACACAAACAAAAAACATGGATGAATCTTAAATGCATATTATTAAGTGAAAAAAGTTAGTCTGAAAAAGCCAGAGAATATGATTCCAATTATATGATATTCTGGAAAAGGTAGAAATGTAAATAGAGATGATAAAATGCTCAGTGGTTGTCATGTTTATGGAAAAAGAATGTTCAATAGGTAAAACACAAGGTGGGTATTTAGGGCAGTGAAACCACTGTTTCATACTGTAAGGGTGGATACAGGACACTCTGCATTTGTTAAAACCCATAGACTTTCACATTACAAAAATTGAACCTTAATGTATGTGAATATTTTTTAATGTATGCAAATGTTTTTTTTAAATCACTGTAGGGGAGAGGCACCTGGTTGAGCCGGCTTTGGTTCTGGTCATGATCACACAGTTCATGAGTTCAAGCCCCACACATCAGGCTCCCTGCTGTCAGCACAGAGCCCACTTTGATCCTCTGTCGCCCTCTCTCTGCCCCTCCCCTGCTTGCAGTCTCTCAAATATAAATAAACATTCAAAAAAAAATCGTTTAACAGGTCATGAGATCCCAGGATGAAATGCACAATGTTACAAAATAATCTAATTGTATTACAAATGTATGAAACAACCTCGCTGAGGAGGGGGAGGGACAAAGGAACTGACCTAAGTAATTTTGGAAATGAGTTCAGTCAGTAAGACTAAAAAGCAGGTAACTATACAAAGGCATTGCACTGTAGGTTATAAAGTAGTTTTCCCTGGAGCTATAGGATAACAATTCTGGCCCCACTCTACATGTATACAGGAATTGAACAATTAAGTGAATGGCTATGGTAAAGTGTCAGGTTTCTCACTGTTGGGAAAGTGTAAACAAGAGAAAAAAGGCTAGAATGACCCATGTTGTAATGGACTAGAGTTGGAGTCACCAGTAGGATCTCGTGTTCATCTTAATAAAGATACAGATGGTTACATATTGAAATATTTATAGACATGTGTACCTCCATGGATAAGTAAACACTCTTATATTCCCTTGCTCGGTCCCAGTAGTAAAAACACATAGCACTCGGACCTTGGTTTCTAATGCAGTCTCTAATAAGAGGAACCAAGACTTCTTGGAAAAATAGTGGATTCTAGGATTTACTCACAGGCACTTTACCGTGGTCCCTCTGATGCCTTGTCCCTGTGAAGATAAGTGGTCTGGGCAAGAGTCCCTGTGGCCTGAGTCTAAAGATAATACTATATGCAACCGAGTGCCTACTTTATAGAAAACTGTGCTCTCTATTATATGATTTGTAGTAAATGTATTTCAATAACACCTGAAGAAAAGTTAAAGGAAATGTTATAATAAAAAAAGTAAAATGAAACACCAGAAAATGGAGGATATAGGGGAAAACTAGAAAAAAAATTAGTTGGGAGGCTTTTTACTATCTACTCAAATCCCCACCTTTCTGAAACAGTTCAGCTCCAATGAGGAAAGTCTTCTAAATATGTGCTGCCCGATACAGGAGCCCTTGGCCGCATGGGACAATTTAAAATTAAATTAATTAAAACTAAATTGAAAGATCAGTTTTTAAGATGCACTAGACACATTTCAAGCACTGTCAATAGCTCCATGTGGCTAGGGGCCACCATACTGAACAGTACAGATACAGAATGGTTCTATCGTCACAGAAAGTTCTACTGAACAGCACTTAAAAAAGATTTTTTTTTAATCTTTATTTTTGAGAGAGAGACAGAGTGTGAGCAGGGGAGGAGCAGAGAGGGAGGGAGACACAGAATCCGAAGCAGGCTCCAGGCCCCAAGCTGTCAGCACAGAGCCCGACGCAGGGCTCAAACTCACGAACTGAACCGTGAGATCATGACCTGAGCCGAAGTCGGACGCTCAACCGACTGAGCCACTCAGGCACTCCACTGAACAACACTGTTAAAACAAAGAAAGATGAGGTGCCTGAGTGGCCCAGTCAGTTAAACATCTAAAATAATAACCTTTGGCTCAGGTCATGACCTTTTGGCTCAGGTCATGAATTCAAAGTTGTGAGATAGGAGCCCCCTGTCTGCTCTGCACTGGGCAGAGTCTGCTTAAGATTCTCTCTCTCCCTCTACCTCTCACATACTCTCTGTCTCTTAAAAGAAAAAAAGCAAAACAAAGAGAAAGAAAGAAAGAAAGAAAGAAAGAAAGAAAGAAAGAAAGAAAAAGAAAGAAAAAGGATAAAGCCCTAGTTTGACCTCAAAATGAACTTGATCAATGACATGTATGAAAATCGAGCAATAACCTTCAAGGCTAATTGTATTACAATGATATGGTGCTGCTTTCAAATTCCCTATCAATATCTCCCTGACACCAAATAGTTATTTAGGAAATTGTAAGCAATGACTGCAAAAAAATCTTGTTCCTGATACAAAACACTTTGTAAGATCAGCCACAAAATCTTGAAGCATTAGAGACGTTCTGCCTGGACCAACGGAGAATACATTAGTTTGAATCCAAGGTCCTGTAAAGAGTCTGACAAAAGCCCGTATTCCTGTGCAAACTGTATCAGAGAGCCTGGCTCCTAGTTCTACTGTCTTGCTGACATATGTATGTGACCTTGGGAAAGTTTCTTAACCTCTCTCAACTTGAGTTTTCTTGTCAGTACGATGAAAATGGTAAAAAGTATACTCAGTTTGCCTCACTGAGGCATCATAAGTATGGTATCTACATAAACAAGATATGATTAATGTCCTAAATAAGGTAAGATTTTTTTCCCCAAACTGATTTTAAGCAGATTTACTATTACATATAGGACAGGATGGAGAAGATTTTACTCTAATTCATCATATCTGAAACCTTTCCTTAGATTCTATGGGATCTTCACTGTAATAAATTTTATAACTAGAAATGTCAAGGTAGATTTCAGATTTTTGACTGGCACGGGAGGCTTTTCTTCAACACACATTGTTAGGTACAATTCTATACATACATGTGAGAATTTTCTATTCCATCCAATTCGGTGATGATTTGTTCTCAGAATGTTTTGTTTGAAGCAGAGAGAGCCAGCAACTAAAACGTAATGGTTCAGTTGTTTATTATAGTGTGCAAGTTATGTATATTATTTTAGATGGAAAGACAAGGAAATAACCACTTTGTGAATTGAAAATAAGATATAAATTAAGAATAAATTTGGGGCACCTCGCTGGCTCAGTCAATACAGCATGTGACTCTTGATCTCAGAGTCATAAGTTTGAGCCCCACGTGTTGTGTAGAATTTATTTAAAAAATAAAAAAATGTTTTAAAACAAAGAATAAATTTCAAATGTGATAAATGTCTCCAAAAGATTATAGATCTAGCCTTATTGGGAGGAAAATATCCCTTCTCCTTGGAGGACCAAAGAACTGTGACTCCTCAAGGACAGGAGTATGTTTCATTCATTTTGGGATCTCCGCAGGTGCTCAGTAACTAACATTTGCCAACACTATACCATCAACTTTTGACAGAGGAGATAGCAGGTATCCAGCACCATCTGTAATGACCCTTGCTTTGGTGCCCATTAACTGTGAACACCTGGGCAAAGTCTCTTGTTCTGAGTCTAATCTGTATAATGGGAGCAACGATGCCTACCTTGTACTTTTCTATAGTGTAAAATGAACATCATAACACTTACCTTGTAGGATCAGGTTAAGTGTGAAGTCAGATAACATACAGAAAGCTTTTAGCCCAAAGCCTAGTGGAAGACTGCTAGATAGCACTATCTTGCATGTAAGTAAATGGTAGCTAGGTCTTGAAATTCGGAAAGGATTTTTAAGTGACCGAAATAGGGTAGAACAGAAATGATACACTTCAGAGGTAAAGGGACAGATGGAGAAAATATGTAGAGATGTGACAGTGGAAGGAATGTCTGAGTAAAGTGAAAATGTCTAACTTAAAATAGAAATAGTGATAAGAGATAATATTGGATAAGGTAAATGTCAGGTTAAAGAGTTCCTGTTTTAGAGTTTATGAGCAGGGGAATGGGGGAATCAAATGTAGGCTTATTACTGCCCAGCTGTGGCATTTGAACATTCAATTTATTTTTTTTTAAGTTTATTTATTTACTTTGAAAGAGAGAGAGAGCACAAGCAGGGGAGGGGCAGAGAGAGAGAGGAAGAGAGGATCACAGGCAGCCTCCATGAAGCCGGCACAGAGCCTGATGTGGGGCTCAAACACACAAACTGTGAGATCATGACCTGAGCCTAAATCAAGAGTCCAATGCTTAACCAACTGAGCCACGCAGACACCCCTGAACATTCAAATTAAGTAATGACTTAAAGCTTGTGAATTTTCCCTGGCTAAGAGAATCACGAATGCGTAAACTTTTTGTTCAGTTACTCTATTTAAGCCAACGTGTGTTGCTGATTAAAAAGGAACTCCTGGATGGCTCAGTCGGTTAAGCGTCTGACTACAGCTTGCCTCAGGTCATGATCCCACGGTTCATGGGTTCCAGCCCCACATCCAGTTCTGTGCTCACAGGGTGGAGCTTATTTGGGATTCTCTCTCTCCCTCCCTCTCTCTCTGCCCCTCCCCAGCTCATGTTTTCTCTGTCTCAAAATCAATAAACTACAACAACAACAACAACAAAAAGGAACTACTTAGTCTAATCATAAATCTTATTCTTCCTCCTAAAAGTGGGGAGACCATAGCAAGAAAATGGTCTTAGATTTTAATACAAGGTCATTCGGTTAGACTTGAGGGACAGAGAAATAAAATGACTTGCTAAGTTCTCCACGACTAAATTCTGTTCCGTGTTTCTCCAATGGATAATTTCAGGCTTGAATATCCCTAAAGAATGAGAAAAAGCCCAAGAAATACATGAAATAGCTGTGGCTCACTTACCTGGAACTTCCCACTTAAGATATCCCAATCATTGATATATAAATTCAGGCCAAAATGTTTAATACTGCCAAGATTCCATCAGGCCTTTGAGAGGGCTTTGGGGAACGAAGTTGCTAGTTTTAGTGCAAAGGGATTATTGACAGAGCAAGACACAAAATACCAGGCGTTAGGTAAGCAAACCTGCCAGGTGCTCTCCCAAGCCAAAAGTCACAGGGGACCACATAAAGGACCAGACCATGGGAAGGGCAATGACTTTAGTAAACCATCCCTGTAGGATAAATTAACTGCTCTCCCTCTAGTTTGGAGATGTTTCTATATCACATCACAGCCCCGTAATTCAAAGATTAAATTTGTAATTATTTGTTTGCCAATTCTCTTTGCCCATCTTTCTCTTGCATCTTATTTTACAGCCATGCCAAATTACTATACAGATCAAAGATTTAAATGCAAAAAAATAAACCAATGACAAAGTTCACTGAAAAAGAAAGAGTTCAACTACCTTGAACCAATACCTTAATCAGACTTTATTATCCTCTACCAACTAGTTTTTGCACAATTATTCTTGTTAAAGATTTAAAAGACCATTTGTATATTTGATAATATTTATGCGTATTCATGAGGAAAATTATATACTGCACAAAATCCTCAAATTTGTAGACAACTTAGCACATATTCTTCAGAGATATGCAAAGTCCACTGAATGCTTGTTGTATATTGATTTCCAGAAAATTTATTTCAATTCAGTTATGTGAGATATCCAAGCTCATCACTTTCTTGCCACTAAGAGATATTATCAATTTTTACACCATATTCAATAGAATTTCTAAAAATATAATTTTAATATATTTTTAAATTATTATTGAGGGTAGTATTTCTTTTGTCATTTCAAAATTCTTCCAAGACTTTCATATTGATATTAGTATGTTTTCTGTTCCTTTCCCAGACTTCCCATGCGTTGTTTTTGTATACTTTTTCTTATTTTTGTGCTATTTTAAGAAGAGAAGCTGTATTTACATATAAATAAACACACATTTACATATTCATGTGCATGAATATTTATATGTAACTAGGCATGTATATATTTAAATATATGTGTTTATATGTGTTTATAATTTATATAAACTATTACGTTCTTGACTATTCAATGGTCAAGACCCCGTGTTTTAAATTTTTTTTTAAATGTTTATTTATTTATTTTGAGAGAGACAGCACGTGCAACCAGGGGAGGGACAGAGAGAGAAGGAGAGAGAGAATTCCAAGCAGGCTCTGTGCTGTCAGCACAGAGTTCCATGCAGGGCTCAATCTCATGAACCATGAGATCATGACCTGAGCCAAAATAGTCAGATGCTTAACCCACTGGGCCACCCAGGTGCCCCCACTTTTTTGTGCTTTAAATATTATTTCATAATTTGTTTTTTATGTTTAGAAAGGCCTTTCCCAGTTAATATGCATCCTAGATTACCTAGATTTTATTCAGTTTTGTTCCTTTATTTATTTTCCATTTAAATCTATAGAGAGTCTGGAAGTTTAAGTGAAGCATTAATGTTTTTCTAAGAAGCTAAATTTCCAAACTCTATTTTTTATGTAACTTATACCTTTGCTATTGGTTTGTGATATACTTTTTGTCATACACTAAGTTTTTTTTATATGTATCAAGATTTGTTTCAACATTTGATTTTATTTCATTGAAAAGTCTTATCAATTCTCATACCAGTATATCCTAGCTTTACTTGTTTTTAAACTAATACATTTATGTATATTTCACTGATTTGAATTTAGTGATAAATCCAGAAAGATATTAGGTAATGGTGAGAGCAAAAAGCTTTGTCTTCTTTCGCTTATTTTAATACCTATGGTTTTTATTTTTCCTTGTGAGGGAAGATCACTTTATTACTAGATTACTAAATATTTTGAAATGTTTTAAAATATTTTTAATGTTTATTTATTTTTGAGAGAGAGGGAGAAACAGAGCGTGAACAGGGGAGGAATAGAGAGAGAGGGAGACAGAATCAGAAGCAGGCTCCAGGCTCTGAGCTGTCAGCACAGAGCCTGATGTGGGGTTTGAACTCACAAGCCCCAAGATCATGACCTGAGTTGAAGTCAGATGCTTTACTGACTGAGCCACCCAGGCGCCCCTGAAATTTTTTTGATGATTGCTTTATTTTATTGAGGTTATCAATATTTATAATTGGATCAGTTTACATGAAATGAATTTACGTACAGTTTTTAGTATAAATAGATTCTAAAATTTCTGGGTGAAACTTTAAGGTGCTTTGTTTTTGTTTGTTGGTATTAATGTTAGGACTTTTACATATGTATCCAGTGGTGAAATCAGTCTAAAGACTACATTTCATGCTGTCTTGGTAGGTCTTGATATCCAGATAACATCTAATGAATTGGGGACTATCTCAAGTTTTCCTGGATTCTGGAAAATTACTCGTTTTTTTTTAATGCTTACTTATTTTTTAGAGAGAGAGAGACAGAGTGCAAGCAGGGTAGGGGCACAGAGAAGGACACAGAATCCAAAGCAGACTCCAGGCTCTGGGCTGTCAGCACAGAGCCCGTCACAGGACTCGAACTCACAAACTGTGAGATCATGACCTGAGCCAAAGTTGGATGCTTAACCGATTGAGTCACCCAGGCCCCCTGGAAAATTACTTTTTGATGCTTTTTATAAAATTGACCAAAAGTGTTTCCTAGGGTTGTATCTAATTTTGAAAAATAATTTTTTTATCTTAATGATATATGTAAAATGGTATTTCATTATGGTTTTAATTTTCATTTCCTCTATCATTAGTAAGATTGAACATCAGGAACTATTTTGGAATATCTTTGTGAATTTGTTTTCATATGTTTTCCCACTTTTCTTCTACGTTTTGAACATTTTTTTCCAAATTTTAAGAATTCTTTATATATTGGGGAGATTATCACTTTTTCTATGATATATGTTGTAAATATTTTGTTTTGTTTATGGTGTTTTCTAATGCAAAATTTTTTTTTGCTTTTATTGAGTCAAATATGTCAATCTCTTCTTCTGTTGCATATGAATTTTGAGTTATAGTTGAAAAATATTCCATAAATCCATCTTAAAGAGAAATCACCTCTTTTCATCTGATGCTTGTACATTTTTATTTCTTACATTTAGTTATCCTTATAAATGATATGAAGTCTAATTTTAAATCTAATTTTATGTTTTTCCACAGACATAACTAGTTGTCCCAACACTATGTATTAAAAATTCCAAATTTGCCCTAATTATTTGAGATTCTCTCTTTATCATATATTAACCTTTGCATGTACTTTGGTCTATTTCTAAAATTTCTATTCTATTTCACTAGTCTTCTTACCTGTTCAAGTCAGTATCACACTTTCTAAATATAAAGGCTTAGAGTCTGTTTTGATATCTCATGAGGCTAGTTTCCCCTCTTATATACTTATTACTTTTATTTTTTACGGTTTTATTTTAATTCCAGTCAGTTAATACACAGTATTATATTAGTTTCAGGTGTACAATGTAGTAATTCAACACTTCCATACATCACCCAGTGCTCATCACAACAGGTGCACTCTTTAATACACATCACCTATTTTACCCATCTGCCTACCCACATCCCCTCTGGTAACCATCAAGTTTGCTCTTTATAATTAAAAGCCTGTTTCTTGATTTGTTTCTCTTTCTTATTTTCCCCCCTTTGCTTGTGTGTTTTACTTCTTAAACTCCACAGATGGGTGAAATCATATGGCATTTGTCTTTCTCTGACTGACTTATTTGGCTTAGCATACTTTCTAGCCCTATCCATGACGTTGCAAATGGCAAGATATCATTCTTTTTTGTGGTTGAATAACATTGCATTGTATATACATCTTCTTTATCCACTCATCAATCAGTGGACACTTGGGCTGCTTCCATATCTTGACTATTGTAACAAATGAATTCAGTAAAGTCTCAAGATACAAAATCAACTGTGCAGAAATCTGCCTCATTTCTATACACCAATAATGAAGCACCAGAAAGAGAAATTTAAAAAATAATCCTGTTTACACTTGCACCCAAAATAATAAGATACCCAGGATGGAAAGACATTACATGCTTATGGATAGGAAGAACAGATATTGTTGAAATGTTATACTACCCAAAGCGATCTACACATTTAATGCAATCCCTATCATAATACTAACAGAATTTTTCACAGAACTAGAACAAAGAATCCTAAAATTTGTATGGAACCACAAAAGACCCCAACCAGCCAAAGCAATCTTGAAAAAGAAAAGCAAAGCTGGAGGCATGACAATTAGGGACTTCAAGTTACGTTACAAAGCTGTAGTTATCAAAATAATGTGGTGCTGGCACAAAACGGAGCATCAATCAATAGAACAGAATAAAAAATGCAGAAATAAACCCACAGTTATATGATCAAATTAATCTTCGGTAAAGCAGGAAAGAATGTTTAACAGGAAGAAGTTTCTTCAGCAAATGGTGCTGGGAAAACTGGACAGGAAGATGCAAAAGAATGAAACTGTACCACTTTCTATCTTTATCTATCCACACCACACACAAAAATAAACTCAAAATGGGTTAAAGACCTAACTGTGAGACGTGAGACCACAAAAATCCTAGAAGAGAACACAGGCAATAACTTCTTTGACATGGGCTTCAGCCACTTCTCTCTAGTTATGTCTCCTGAGGCAAGGGAAACAAAAGCAAAAATAAACTATTGGGACAAAATAAATAAACTGCTGCACAGCAAAGGAAATAATCAACAAAACTAAAGGCAACCTATAGAATGGGAGGAAGATATTTGCAAATGACATATCTGATACAGGGTTACTATCCAAAAACTATAAAGAACTTATAAAACTCAACACCCCAAAAACAAATAATCCTATTAGAAAATGGGCAGAAGACATGAACAGACATTTCTCCAAAGAAGACATACCGACAGCCAGCAGACACATGGACAGATGTTCATCATCACTTATCATTAGCGATATACAAATCAAAACTACAATGAGGGGCAGGGGCGCCTGGGTGGCTGAGTCAGCTAAGCATCTGACTTCGGCTCAGGTCATTATCTCATGATCTCATGAGTTTGAGCCCTGCATCAGGCTCTGTGCTGACAGCTCAGAGCCTGGATCCTGCTCCAGATTCTGAGTCTCCCTCTCTCTCTGCCCCTCCCCCCACTCGTGCTCTGTCTCTCTGTCTCTCAAACATGAATAAGCATTAAAAAGGAAAAACACTACCACGAGGGGCACCTGGGTGGCTCAGTTGGTTAAGCACCTGACTGTTGATTTCAGCTCAGGTCATGATCTCACGGTTCATGAGTCTGGGCCCCACATTGGGCTCTGTGCTGACATCATGGAACCTGCTTGGGATTCTTTCTCTTCTCTCTCTGCCACTTCTCTGCTCATGCTCTAGCATGCTGTCTCTCAAAATAAATAAATAAACTTTAAATACATATAATATATTCATAATAAAAATTTACAACAATAATATGAAATATTATATTCAAATGGCATGAGGGAGACTTCTAGAGTGCTGTTCAGATTCTGTTTCTTTATTTGAGTGTTCATTACACAGGTGTGTTCTCTTTGTGAACATTTAAAGAGCTATACACTTACCATTTGCGAACTTGTATATATGCATGTCATATGTCAAAAAAGGTTACTCAAACTTTCTTCCAAAACCAAAACAAAATAACACATGAAAATAAAATAAAGGGGGCAAAGAGAGTACGAGAAGAGAAATCATAGCCAAATTTGACTTACGTAGATTCAAGAATTCTAAAATAATTAGAAAATTTATTTCAGCAATTTATTAAGAGAAATATGACTAAACGGGAATTTTCCCAGGTATGCAAACTGTTTAACAATGAGAAACAAGAGAGGAAAGTTGGTGTGGTAAAATTTGTACAGGCACATCAGATGAGTCTGCAAATTTAATTTAAAACAATCTAAAACAAATGGGGCACAGCGTTAAAGTTTTAAAAAGTTAGGCAATAGGTACATAAGTGGTTATCACATTGCTTTCTACTTTGTTCTGTATGTTTAAAATATTTCACAATAAACTACAGAGAAAATTTTCACAAATTATAATTTATATAAAAGATACATCCTATTATTGGAATAGGAAAAAAATCAACTGATCTCAATAGACACATAGAAATTTTCAATAAAATTAATTATTTACTTTTGGTAAACTCACTCTGCAAATTAGATATAGAAGAAGTCCTTTATTTTTTTTTAAATTTTTTAAATGCTTATTCATTTTTGAGAGACAGAGAGAGACAGAGCATGAGCGGGGGAGGGACAGAGAGAGAGGAAGACACAGAATCTGAAGCAGGCTCCAGGCTCTGAGCTGTCAGCACAGAGCCTGGCACAGGGCTTGAACCCACGAACCATGAGATCATGACCTGAGCCGAAGTCAGATGCTTAACCCACTGAGCCACCCAGGTGCCCCAAGAAGTCCTTTAATTTGATGAGGCAAATATGACAAATTCTACAGTGCATATAATATCGACTATTAGGATTATGGAGGCATTCTTATTAAAATAAAGAACATAGAAAGGATGCTTACTATCTTTTTTCCCATTCAACCTTATCTTGGAGATCTGAGCCAATGAATAAGACAACACAAAAGAGGTAAGTGATATAAGTATTGGAATGAAGTGAACATCTTTTCTTTGGACAATATGTTTTCCTCCAAGGATAACCTAAGAGAGCATACAGGTAAAATTATAAGTACTAAAATAAGAATTCAGTAAAGTTTCTAGAGACAAAAAATCAACAAATTTACACCAGTAATAGGCAACTAGAAAATGTTATAAAATATTTCAATTCAGAAAAGCATAAAACTGCAGGTTACCTATGAATCAACCTTAACAAAAAGATCAGTCTGGAAAAAATAAATCACAAAACATTATTGAAGGACGTGAAAGAAGACCTAAATAAATAGTGTCACATTTTGGCATTGGATGAAAAAATATTATTAGCATTGTTAAATATCCCCAAATTAGTTAATAAATTAATATGATTCTGAATCGAATCATAAGTAGGATTTTTCTGGAACTATACAAGCTAATCTTGCTATTTATATGAAGACCAAAGACCAAGAACAAGTCAAGATAATTTTGAACAAGAATAAGGACTTGGGCATATTGAACATCAACACTTTCTTTCTCTACATAGTAATTAAGATCGTTGTGCCATGCAGGGATATAAAAATAGACCAATGGAATACGCTATGGAGATCAGAAACAGACTGACTTTTATGTATATTTGGTATATATAGGAGATTATGTTACAACTCAGTATGATAAGGAATTAAGCCATAAAAATATTCTGAATAGATAGTTATCCACATGGAAAGTAGGTAAAATTGGATCTTTACCTTATATGATATGCAGAGATTATTCCCAATAAGAGAGCAAGGAAGGAATTGTTAAATAAGACACAATAAAGCACCAACTAAAAGGGAAAGGTTGATCTATTGTATTACATTTCATTTGAATACCTCTGTAAAACAAAAAAACCTCATAAACAAGGTTAAAAGCCAAGGCACAACCAGTTAGTATTAGTTTCCAATATATAAGAACTACAAATCAATAAGAAATAGACAAATCATTCATTTTAAAAATGGTCATACACAGTAATTCAGAGAAGAGGAAATCCAAAAGCTCAATAATGAAATGAAAAGGAGAGTTGCTGATAGGGAACGTTTATTGATGTGGCAAGGGACAGTATACCCTGAGTGTCCAGTGTAGTGTTGAGGCACTTGGAGGTCAGAGACAAGCAATATCTGATGTTACGTGGTCACCTGACAACCCTGGAGACCCTCATTTTCTTAAAAAGTGAGCAAACTCAGTGATAGTTCAGAGATTAAAAAGACTGATCACTGAAGGACTGGCAAGGTACAAAGAAACTAGAATTTTCATACATTGCTGGCAGAAGTATAAATTAGAACAGCCATTTTTTTCATCACTTTGTCAATATTTAGTTAACTTGAAAATGAAGATACTTTCTTTTTTTTAATGTTTATTTTTGAGAGAGAGCGAGTGTGTGCGCGCGTGCAAATGGGGGAGGGGCAGAGGGGGGGGAGGGGCAGAAGGGGGGAGGGACAGAGGATCCAAAGTGGGCTCTGTGCTGACAGCAGAGAGCCCAATGCGGTGCTCAAACTCACAAATCCCGAGTCGAAGTCCAACACCCAACTGATTGAGCCACCCAGGCACCCCAATAAAGATAGTTTCTGCTATTCTAGTCCTAGATAAACACCCTAAGAGAAACTCTAGCTCATGGACAGAGGGAGTTGTGTATAAGAAAGTTCATAACAGCACTATTTATAACAGAATAAAAGAAAACAACTAGATTTTCATCAACTGGAGAATGAATATTTTACATTATATGTCTACAATGGAAAACTTAGCAGTAGTTTCAATGAATGAAGTCAAACAAAACGTAATGAATCCCAAAACCATACACGCAGTTGAGTGAAAAAAACAAGCTGCAAAAATGATCTGTACAGTCTGACTTTTAATGATCTTTGAACATTTGGAAAGCTAATCTATATAATTTTTAAAGATGCATTAAGTTCTAAAAAATGACAATGTGAATGTAAAATGATCAGCGATGCATCATTAAAAGTGTTTTGTGACGAGCAGCAAGGGAGGGAAATGAGATTAGGGAACTTTTTAGAGGAACATCCGTTTTGTCTATAAATTTAATTTGAAAACATCTAAAGCAAATAGGGGATAATTGTAAAATTTCATAAGGCTGAGTGATGTGTGCACAGGTGTTTATCATGTTTTGTATTCTTTCTGAATGTCTGAAATATTTCACAATAAAATAAGTGTGATGTACAGAGTTAACAATACAGCAAGTATTAGTTAATGATAATATTTATTAAATGAATAACAAATGTTATTAAATGGTGAGAACAAATAAAAGAAACCGTTCAGCAGGTCAGGATCGAAAAAAAATAAATAAAAATAAAAAAACCACCTTCCGGATCTTCTTACAGACCCTAACCCAGTCACATGCATTAAATAATGCCAAACAAAGACACCACGGCTGTAGAGACACAATGCACATACACACAACGTTGTTTCTATTAAGACAAGCACACACTGAAAGATACATTGTCAAATCATACAGCCCAGGTTACACGACGTGTTTGGATGTGTGCTCTGTTTGGAAAATCTTCCTTTGTGTGAACAATACTACGAAGCATTGTGGGCTGTTCTGGTAAGGAAATAACTTTGATAGAACTCTCAGACTCCTGTCTGTCCTTAATTTCTCTGCTGGATGTACGGAGGATGGTCAGGCAGGCAAAGCTCTTGATGGATTGTTTGTACTGTAGGAGAGAGAGGACTCCTGGGGAAAAGAGAAGCCAAGGAAGGGTGATGAGGGGTCAATGGAGAGTTACAGAAATACTTCCCTCTATGTCAGCAGAGATACTCCAACCCAAAGCCCTGTGGGTCCCTTTGAACTGCCCCAGCCCACTGGAGAGGAGGATGCTTTAGTGGACGAGACCAGAAGTGTATACACAATAGCTTAAATGCTGTTCATGTCATTTTGAAAGAAGACATGCTTCTGGGTTGTGAGTGCAATTCCAAATGAAATTTTCAAGACTTTTTAAGAAAATGAGGGTCTCCAGGGTTGTCAGGTGACCACGTAACATCAGATATTGCTTGTCTCTGACCTCCAAGTGCCTCAACACTACACTGGACACCCAGGGTATACTGTCCCTTGCCACATCAATAAACATTCCCTATCAGCAACTCTCCTTAGTCATGACTTGGATGGTTATCTCTGTCCTGAAGTGGGGATGGTGTGAAAGACAGTAGAAAGGGCAGAAATGAGAGCTGCCCTTGAGGCAAGCTTATTGAATATTTCACACAGCCCTCATCTCCAACTCTGCCCTTGAAGGAACTGCCCTCAGAGAGTGAGTCACCTGAACTTTCGCCCTTTAAAATGTAAGGATTGGCACTTTTCCCCATCTCGCTTTCCCATCCTTTTACTCTCCTCTAACGGGGATAGACTGGTTCTAATCACCTATCAGGGGCCCTGAAAACACTCACCAGAGGCCACAAAGAGGGAGACATTTAAGTAGGCAGTGAAAATGATCCAGGTGATCTTGTAACTGGAGTAGTACACGGTTTTACCTTGACTTAGCTTTTGGTGATACATTAGGAGTGCACAGAGCAGAAGGAGACCTAATGTCCAGACAAAAGAAGGTGGGGGGGGGGGGGAGGGGGCGGAATCCCTTCTAAGGAAATTTGGCTCTTCTACTCAAGTCTTAACCCAAGATATGCTTGACTTCCAAACCTCCTACATACAACTGCACTATGTTCAGAAATCGGGGCCTTGGGTAGCTTGATTGGTTAAGCGTCTGACTTCAGCTCAGGTCATGATCTCATGGTTTGTGAGTTCAAGCCTCACCTTGCACTCTGCTGACAGTTCAGAGCCTGGAGCCTGCTTTGGATTCTGTGTCTCCCTCTCTCTTTGCCCCTCCCCAATTTGTGCTCTCTCTCTCTCTCTGAAAAATAAATAAACATTAAAAAAAAAAAAACCCAACCTTGCTAAGTGGTACATTCAATTCAGAAGCTGCGTATCTGAGCCAAAGAACTAGGATGGTTGCAGCCTAGATCCTTAAACCAAATTTATCTCCAAGCCTGTGTTAGGGGAGCCAAGAGGTTACCTGTGAAGAAACTGAGGAAGACAGCGATGAAGAGGGTATGTTTAGTTTGAGGAATCAGGTAGGTGGATTCCAAACCCAGGAACAAGTTATGGATGAAGGAAAGGATGAGAACCAAAATCATCATGGTCCTGACCACTTCCAGGCCATCTGTTGGAAAGCAGAAGCTATGCTGAAAGAGGGACAGATATTTTTTCTAGGCTCATTTCCACCTGGAAATTTCCACAATTCTCTAGGTAAAAATCAGAATGAGGTAAAAATATTTCTTTAAATAATAAAGAGGAACAAGGGGAAAGAATAAAGAGGTAGGGGGCCTTAAGCTGAGTGGGAAAGAGAACCAGAAGAAACTGTTCTCTTAGTGTTTCTGTAAGTTTCTTTCTCTTCTATTCTTTTCACAGAACAGATTTCTTGTTAAATATAATTCATCCTGCCCTCCTCCAGTGGCAAAACAAGCTATTTTCCTTGTTGCCAGTTACCTTTCTTTTGTTCCTTCATGTTCTAGATGTGCTGACCACCCTGCTGCTACTGCCAATGTCTCTCAAATGTCCAGCAGTGAAGTCTGTGAGCTTCTAAACTTTTCTCCAAAATATTCAAAATGGCGAGATTTTAGAGTCAGTCTTGACTCTTGATTATGGAGCTGGGTGCAATGCAGCCAGCAGAAGTTGCCCCAGAGAATAATAATGAGTAAGCCGGTGAGATAAATGGAAGTCAAGGAAAGATGAACCCTCCCTCTCCACCCGTCTCTTTCCATAGTGCAGTTCTGACCTTCTGGCCAAAGAGTAGTGCAACATATCCAGGGACTGTGGCTTACTGTATTTTTCTTTGTTTCCAATGTCAGTTCAACCCATTCTTCCATGATGATTCCTATGGCCAAGAAGACTAAGGCCCAGGAAGAGAAGACCATGTTGGTGGCCTGGATACCTCTGGGTGATATGTTCCCCATTGTGAGTGGGGATTTCAAGCCGAGACCACCACCAATATCTCAGATGGCTCTTCTCTGATTTGATTATTTCTTCACAAGAGGAAGAGTAAAATCTAAACTTTTAGTGATTGCTGAGGTATTGGCAGGGGCAGAGCTCATAAAGCCTGTGGACCAAAGAAGATAAATCCCACCCCTCACTACTCCTATATGTGGGCCTGCCTTGCTGTCAGGGCTGCTAACTGCCATGGAATCATCTATTGACTTGACCCTTGACCCTGATGGCTGGTGCAGTAGGAGGACCATGGCTGACTACAGGTCATGAGAGAGCTACCCAATATAGAGGGAGATAAAATATCACATAGTAGAGAGAGCTGCCAGCTTTAGTGATAACTAGAGGCCTTGAAAGAGGTTAGGCATGCCTGACTAAAGAGGTCCAATTTTAGAGCTAGGATTATATGTTCCAGGATTACTTGACATTAGGTAGGGATCAGTGAAGAGAAAAAGGCATTCAAGATCGTTGACAGGAATAGTCAGCCAGCTAGTACAACAAAAGGGAATGACCATTCAGAATATAGGATGTTTTAGAGAAACTTGTGTCCTCATTTGGAACGCCTAAAGAAGTTTAGTTAGGTAGGCATCTGGGAAGTAGACCAGCACCTTGAAACCACAAAAGCTGGCTTGATACACCAAAGCATTGCACTCCAATATCATTTATAAGGCCAGACCATTATTTCTTGACAATTGTCTTTGTAACTTGTCAGAGAAAACATTTATGGATCCTTGAGTAGGCCACTATGGTATTCAGTAAGCTCAGAGTCAGAGGACTTGTATTAAAATCCTCCCCCTGCCCCGAAAAAAAGCCTTTTACTGAACTAAGATAAAAGTCATATCTAATGGCCTCTCTCTGCCTATTTCTTTGACCTTTCCATGGGCCAACTGGATTTCTTTCATTGCTTCAAACATGCTGTGCTTTCTTTCTTCCAGACCTCTGTACATATCTTGATATATTTTATTCTAAATTTTTTTTTAAAAAACAATGCTCAATATATTTAATCTCACAAGGGAGACTCCGTGGTTAAGAAAATGGACTCACGATCCTGGCTTTACATCCTGGCTCTACCGCTGAGCAGTTTTGTGATCTTAGAGATAATAATGCTTCCTACTACACAAGAATTTTGTAAAAAGATTGCATGAGTTTAGGAATGTAAAGCACTTAAAAAGCGTTCTTGGCACATAACAAATGACATGTAGGCAATTACCATAGTATTAATTTGGACTCCTTGGAAAAGCACCTCTGAGGCGGAGAATTGTGTGTGGAGAGTTTATTGGGGACTACTTAGCCAAGAGTCACATCTGCCAGTGTTTAAGGAAGCAGATTTGAGGAGAGGTTGAGCTGAGATGTAGTTGCAAGAAAAGAAATGTTAGCCAACACCACCAGGAGATTTGGACCTGGTGTGGCTTTTGGAGTTATCCTGAGTGCAGCAAGAGAGCTCAGTTTGCCCTGGAATGCAGGCTGTTCCTGGGCTGGTAACTCCCTTCTTCTGCGTCTAGGGCAATTCCTTTATCTCTCAGGAACTTCAAGTCTCAGCAGCCAGCACCTCGGGTAGTCTTGAAAATGAGCTCCCCCCTTCCCCTTTCCTTTCTTTATCAGGGCCAGTTTGCTGTTAGGGCTGCCAACTGCCATAGAATCACCTATTTGTTTGACCCTTGACCCTTGGGGACTAGTGTAGTGGAAGAACCAAGAGGGTCATAGCATAAGAGCACACTATGGCAACTTATATTATTATGCTCTTACGTATTGATGCTTTTATTTCTATGCAATAGATGCTTGAGAGTAGGATTCCTGGGCTGAAAGACTTAAGCCTCCTTTAAACTTATACATGATGGCACTAAGGATATAAAGATGTAGCCAGAGTAGAGAAACTGGTAGGATGTGAGGGATTTTCGAGAGACGGGTCAAGGAGGAAATCATGTTTTCAGCTAGGGAGAACAGTAGTCAACGATGCCATTAAGTAAGATGTAACATATGGCTGGAAACACAAGCCTGTTGAAGAAGCTAGTAAATACTGGTTTGGGTTCAGTTTAAGGTGTCTACAGGGCACACGATAGACAGAATTTTGTTCTGGAACTTGACAACAGATTAAGGGTCATCAATTAGTCTAGGGACGGCAGTTGAAACATGTGTGCATATCCTTATGTAGGGATGTAACAAGAGACAGAGAAGGAAATTCTGGAGAACGTCAATATTTATGATAAAGAGCAAAGGAGGACCAGTTAGAGAGAAGGTAGAGAAATACAAGTGTTGCTGAGGAAGTAAAAAGAGGCTGGAGTTTTGAGGAGAGATTGGGCAATGATAGCTAATGCTGTAAGGAAATCACATTTTGTAAGAGCTGAACAAAAATCACTTTATGGACAATCAGAATGCCATTGGTGGTTTGGGTCACAGCATCTTCAGTAAAATGAGGGCGGGAGTGGAGGCAGAAGAGAGACAGGCAGTTTTTGTTGTTGTTTTGTTTTTAACAGGCAACTAGATGAAATAAATAACAAAAAAGGGGAAAAGAAAAGTAGAATTGTAGTTTCAAGAGGGAAATGTGCAATATTGGAAAAAATAGAGAATAACATAATGATTCCCAGGTACCCTTCATCCAATTTCAATGGCCCTCCCCTGAATTATTCTGAAACAATCGCAGACAATTTCATCTTGAAATATTTGTTTGTGTCACAAAAAGATAAGGATTGATTTTTTTCCTGTAGATCTACTTCCTCCCTCTCCCTCCCCACCTTAATCTGGTTTATTAGGAGGTTATCACTTTTGTTCATCATTTCAACAGGTCCTTGTGTATTTATCCATTTGAAAACATTATTTTTATTTTTTAAAAGGTAATTTCACTTTTTTATTTTATTTATTTTACAGGTTGTAGCTTTTTATTTATTTATTTTTAATTTATTTAAAGTCAAGTTAGTTCACATAAAGTGTAGGATTGGTTTCAGGAGTAGAGCCCAGTGATTCATCACTTGCATAGAACACCCACTGTTCAACCCAACAAGTGCCCTACTTAATGCCCATCACCCACAAAGCCCATCCCCTCCCAAAACCCCTCCAGCAACCCTCAGTTTGTTCTCTGTATTTGAGACTCTTATGGTTTGCCTCTATCTCCATTTTCATCTTGTTTTTCCTTCCCTTCCCCTGTGTTCATCTGTTGTGTTTCTTAAATTCCACATATAAGTGAAATCGTAGGATATTTGTCTTTTATTTTCATTTTTTAGAGTTTATTTATTTATTTTGAGAGAGAGCGTGCAAACAGGGTACAGACCGAGAGAGGGAGAGAAAGAATCCCAAGTAGGCTCCACGATGCCAGAGCAGAGCCCAATGCAGGGCTCAAACCCACAAACTGTGAGATCAGGCATGACCTAAGCCAAAAATAAGACCCAGACACTTAACTGACTGAGCCACCCAGGTATCCCGAAAACATTATTTTTAATATATTCACTACTTTAGGCTGTTACCTTATTCCCCCTCCCCTTTTTTTTTTTGCTTTTATCCCCTTGAATTTCTTAAGATAGCTTAAAATTCTTTTTTAATATGCCAGGATTTAAGGTTATTTTTTTTCTCTCTGCACTGCTGTCTATGTCTTAGGAATTTTTTCTACATTTTTTAAAATAGACGTTTTAAGAGTATTTTAGAGTCACATCAAAATTGAGCACAGACAATTCTCTGCCCCCACACATGCACAGCCTCATCCATTATCAACATCCCCCACCAGAGTGGTACATTTGTTAACAATTAATAAACCCTCATTGATACAACGTTTTAACCCCCAGTCTATAGTTTACATTAGGGTTCACTGATGGTTATGTTTGACATTTTCATATGACTTTTTCTCCATCAGACCTCTTCTCAGGATTGCTTGCTCAGAAGGAGATTCTTCCCTTCTAATGGGGAGCGCTAACATCTATCATCCATGTTCCTCGAAGAGGATTGATTGCTAATGAAGAAACCCAGCATCACAAGGCAATATGCTTCACCATTGGTGTAATAAGTTGCAATAGGGGCATATTACATCCTGTAATATTGGTAAGTATTACCAAACTTAAAGCACTCATATAAAAGTGTATCCATTGATCGACCCCAGGTCCACTGGAATCTATGGAACGTACTCTAGACCTGAAACCAGGCTTCTCAGAATTGGTGAGGAGAAAAGAGGAAGCAAAGATTTGCAAAATTGAGTATATAATCCACTTCATGTGACAGAGACCTAGTTTCAGAATTTTGCCTCATTTGATATGGTCTTTCCTTTGGCCTATGTAGAGCCCTTTCAGTTTCTGCTTCGTGGGATCTAAGTACTCAAACCTGAGTGTTAAGGCTTTTTTTTCACCATCTTTGTAATAAATTTCACTTTCTATTAGACTGCTATATTGTTATTTCCTTCTGACAAGACCGCAGTAGGATTCTGCTCCTGCATTTGTGGACTATGTGGTAAGGAGGTGCCCTTCATGACCTCCAGAAGTATTCACTAGATTGTTCCAGTAAAGAGCTTTAGTTTCACCAGAGAGCCTTAGTTGTATTTATGTCAAAGGGAAAGCCTATAGTTGGGTAAAAGAATACATTTGAAATACACATCTCTGACATAGGGCTGGTATCCAGAATATATAGGAACTGCCATAAATAAATAAGAGAGAAAAATTTTCTAGTAGAAAAATGTGCAAAACACATGAACCAGACACATCACAAGAGAATATCCAAATGGTAAATAAAAACATATTGTAAAGGTTCTCTGCCTCATTTGTCATCAAGAAATTGAAGAAAGTACAGAAATGTTGAGCAGTGTCATAGGAAACAGTCTCAAAATGAAGAATTATGGAACAAAGATGATTTATTACTACCTATAATACTTAAGCAATTTCCAAATGCTCAGAGCAGTTTTAGGGCCTTTGAGAATAGAATATCCTCTAAGATATAGCTATGAATAGTTATGAAGAATGTAAAACATTTCCATGCATATCCAAGAGGAATCTCTTTAACAATCTGTGTGAATCGATGTAAAGGGTGCTATCAAGCGGGAAAAAAAAAAAAAAAAAAAAAAAACAACCCTGCACTCTAGTCCCCATTCTGCCACTAACTGGCCTTTTGGTTAGTGGGCAAGTGATTTCCTTCTTTTGAACTTTAAGTTTAAATGAGGTGATTTTATTTAACCTTGCTCACTGTCTCAAGCAGTAACTTTAATATGTGGGGTATTAAACCTCTGTGTGGGTATTAAATCTCTGTAGAAAAGGGAAATGAGATGTCTTTATTTTCATTCAGTGTTTGGAATTTGCATAGCTGAAATCCGACCAAAGAGTAGGTCAAGTACCTTTTTTCTCGCTATGACTGGACAATGTCTTTGTGGTTTTGGTATTGGAAAAGGAATCTAATTATTCATTCAATCATTCACTTTCAGGTTGGATTTTTTTTTTAATTTTTAATTTTAGAGAAAGAGCCTGCAAGTGGGAGAGAGGGATTAAGGAAGAGAGGGAGAATCTTAAGCAATCTCCACGCTCAGCACAGAGCCTCCTACAGGGCTCCATCCCACAACCTGAGCCAAAATCATGGCCTGATCATGACCTGAACCGAAATCAAGAGTTGGATGCTCAACCGACTGAGCCACCCAGGCACCCCAAGTCTCATTTTTTGATAGGAACAAACCTTTCAACACATACATAACAATAAATGTCTCCTTTCTGTACTTCTGCTTCACCCTATGCATACTTCTGGAATTATTTGTTACAAAATGTTAAAATATTTTGTAGGCATGTGTATTTTCATAGACCATATGCTCTTAGAAGGCATATTTTTTGGTTTATAATTGTATCTTCAGTGTCTGAAATAGTGCCTGTCACCCCTTATACAACATTTGTTGGGGAGATGAATTTCCACCGCCCTGACATTGACCACACACCCTAGCATCCACCTTTCCCCACCCCAAAATGCAGTAGGAGGGGACATGTGAATAAGGGAAGCAGTACCTCAAGGATCTGACCTATGGTGTTAGAAAAGTGTTGGAAAAGGAGGGCTTAGCGATTTATGTTCCTCATCTCTACCCCCAGGTATAGGATTTCTATGTATATAGTCACCGGAGTATTTCATGTTTTACCTGTGAGATGTTTTCTCCCTCAGTTATTAGTACACATGCTTTCTTTATTTCATCCATTTTGTCTTCTGTCCTCCATTCCAATCCCTGTACTGTGATTTTTTTTGCCCCATCATTTGGTTCTCTTGAGGGTTAAAAAACTCCGGGCTTTCTTTCCCAGGTTGTTGCTGCAGAGGAAATGTAGAAGAGGCCGCAAGGGTGATATAATTTTCTCTCACCACGGACTTGTATTGCAATGAAGTTTCATTCCCTTCTACCTCTCTAACAGCAAGAGCGAAAGAGAGAGATCTTGAAAAGGCAGAAGCTTTTAGTCTCTGATGACTTAGAAACTGACAAAGTTAGAAAATATCTGTTTAAAAAAAGGCAAAGAGAGATCTAACTGATGAGAAACAAAGCATTTTTGCATCATTATTAAAAAGAAAAGAGGGGCGCCTGGGTGGCTCAGTCGGTTGAGCGTCCGACTTCGGCTCAGGTCACGATCTCGCGGTGGGTGAGTTCGAGCCCCACGTCAGGCTCTGGGCTGATGGCTCAGAGCCTGGAGCCTGCTTCCGATTCTGTGTCTCCCTCTCTCTCTGCCCCTCCCCTGTTCATGCTCTGTCTCTCTCTGTCTCAAAAATAAATAAACATTAAAAAAATTAAAAAAAAAAAAAAGAAAAGAAAAGTGACGCCTGGGTGGCTCTGTCAGATAAGCATCCGACTTCAGCTCAGATCATGATCTCACAGTTTGTGAGTTCAAGCCCCCATCAGGGTCTGGGCTGACAGCTCCGGAGCCTGGAGCCTGCTTCGGATTCTGTGTCTCCCTCTCTCTCTGCTCCTCTTTCGCTCATGCTCTGTCTCTCAAAAATAAATAAATGTTAAAAAAAAAATTTTTTTTAAGAAAAGAAAAAAATCAAAATCAAAAAAGAAGAAAGGAGAACAACACGTGACAGAATATTTAGGAAAAAAGTCATAAATCCTACTATCCTACACCAACAGCTAATTTCCTTTTGCTTGTTACCCTCCAGTATCTGGTTATGTGACACATGTTCATGGTTCTACATGGTTGCAACCAAAGGTACTATATGCAGCTAATAGCATGGGCAGTTAGAAACTCTAAAATAACTTCAATGAGCACTCAAAAGTCCATTGGGTTGATATACAAAAGTATAACATTCTCCTGAAATAGTTTGCTTTTTTTTTTTTTTTGTAAAAGTTGGTTTTCATGAATTGTACAGGCACCTGTCCAGAAAAATGGGTGGAATCAGAGGAGTCAGGTGGTCACATCGGTGACTCCCTCACTGTGTCTTCCCTGCTCCCCTTCTTCCTCCCCAAGTACTCCATAGATACATTAGTATAATCTCTTTATATTTTTTAATTTTTTTTAATGTTTATTATTTTTGAGACAGAGAGAGACAGAGAGCAAGCAGGGGACGGGCAGAGAGGGAGGGAGACACAGAATCGAAAGCCGGCTCCAGGCTCTGAGCTGCCAGCACAGAGCCCGACGCGGGGCTCAAACTCACAGACTGCAAGATTATGACCTGAAATGAAGTTGGCCACTTAACCGACTGAGCCACTCAGGCACCCCAAATCTCTTTATATCTTATAAAACACTTCTGCGTGTATTTCTTATTTGACCTTCAAAAAACATTAACGTTCAGTTAGAACACGTTGGAATTATATCTATCTTATCAATGAGAAACTTTACTTAGAAAGAGGAGATAATTCGCCCAAAGGCCACACAATAGCTAGTAAATAGCAGGAAAGGATCTCAAAATATCTTCAAAATGAGAAACCCATGTGTGTTCTCTCTTTCTCTCTCTCTGAATATCCACTCCATGCACACATTTAGCCATTTACTAGGATCTGAAAAAGAACTGTAGACCACAAATCATGAATCATGTCACTCCTAAGACAGATAACCATGGAAAGTCCAGTTATAAACATTGGAATCCACTGAGGACTGTGTACATACGTACGAATGTTCTCTCGCCTGAAAGTATCGTGGAAAGTAGAAACTGTAATACTGTAGCATCCCCAATTACAAGATTCCCTTGTACACAATTGAATATAGTCCCATCTGGGGCAATTAAAACTTTTCCTAAATGAAACAAACTCCAGAGACCATAAAGGAAAATGGAATAACTATTCACCTAAATCAGTGTCTCCATCACTTATTCGCTTGATTAGGTACCTCCATGATCTCAACAATTATTTCAAGAATGAGGGCGTTGTGAGGCTCTGTCTCCAAGGGCTGGGAATTAACGGGCAATTCATTAACTGTACTGTTCTGGGACTCTCGCCTGGATAAAGTGTTTTCCTTCACTTTAAAGGGAAAGGTGGAGGGGCACCTGGGTGGCTCAGTCGGTTGAGCGTCCGACTTCGGCTCAGGTCATGATCTCGCGGTCCGTGAGTTCAAGCCCCGTGTCGGGCTCTGTGCTGACTGCTCAGAGCCTGGAACCTGTTTCGGATTCTGTGTCTCCCTCTCTCTCTGCCCCTCCCCCGTTCATGCTTTGTCTCTCTCTGTCTCAAAAATAAATAAGCATTAAAAAAATTTAAAAATAAATTAAAAAATAAAAAAATAAAGGGAAAGGTGGCTACCTCCCTGCGCTCCCCCAGAAATACTCCAGTTTGGGATTGAGAGACCATCCGCTAACAGACCTCACAATCTGAGACCTGGCTTGTCTGATTCCTGCCCGAGGAACATGTATTTAAGGCAAGACTGTATCATAGGAACATGTATTCAAGGCAAGACTGTATCATATTCCCTGTGCTGAAACAGCTATTCCTGACATCTCCTGAAGAGAAAGACATAAAGAATCAACATGAAACCCTGGGGCACGTACATAAAACTGGGATTTCCCCTTCCACGTGTTGGCCTCAGTGACGGTGGTTAACTGTGGTGTTTATGGGCAGATAGTGTCTAACACAGCATGTGTTTGTGGTCTGTGTCTAAACCTCCATCCAGATGATTTCTCCTGTCACTTGGCTGCCCTGTTCTCTTCTTCATCGGGATGCCTTCCTGAGGTTGGGCCTGGGCTTGCAGAAAGGATTCCCTGAAGGACAAAACTGGGTGATGACATTTTGCCACACCCAGGATTTCTTGATTCAGTACCTCTCTGGAATGCTTACGGAAGTTGAAGATTGTTTTTTCCAACCCCAGATTTATGGAATCAGAACTTTGCGGGTGGGTGGGGGGGACCAACTTTTTCCAGATGTGCTGAAAGATTTTTCAGCACACTAACATTTAAGAATCTCTTGCAGTCATAGCACTGACCACCTGGGAATGTTGTGGTGCTTGGTCTTTGGATGTGTTCCTTATTCTCTAGGCCCCTTTCCACAGTGCCCAGGGTCTTTGAGATGGAGTCCAAGAATCCTGAAACAAGAGGGGCCTTACTTCCGGGGCTTCTTTTCATGAATCACCTGAATACCTATGCGGATTATGAGTCTGGTGCATTTTTTGGAGAGGTCAGTGAGAAAAAGATTAGCAGATACTTCTCTAGCCAAGTTCACCGGCTCTATTATTGGGGAAAATATTTGCTCCAAATCGGTTTGCTTTTCAGATTTGGTGATGTGGGCTAAATCCCCTAGGAGACACTAAACGTCCTCTTTCTCTCTCCAAATATAAGCAGCCATCTTCTTGCTCACTCTCCTCTTGGGGCGGCAGGGCATGGGCTCTGGTCTGAGGCTTTGTGGATTCGCTTCTTTGCGGATCTGCCACTTGCCCGCTGTGTGGCCTTGAGTAGATTTTGCAATCACTCTGAGCTTGGGTAATCTCAAGGGTAAAATGGAGTCCCATGTTTAGCTCATTGAGTAGTTACTGCTAGCAACTGGGATAATGTTTTCCAAATGTCTGGATCAGTACTCAACAAATATCAAGTCCTTTCCCCTTATCTTCCCTGTGTGTGTGTGTGTGTGTGTGTGTGTGTGTGTGTGTGTGTACATGGTGTGTCTGTGGGCAGTGGGCAGTACAGACACATCTGGACATATCAGATGATATAATGGGGGCCACCTTCAAGTTTCCATTTACATCAAGGCCAAGAATTCTTGAAGAATTTAAATGAAGACAAAGCAGGAACTTGATCTGATGAGTTTGAACTAGTAAAATAAACAATATCCACCCTCAGAGAGGTATAGAATCTGAGAACAGTACGGAGCTGTCACTGAGATTTGACTCTGCACCTTCTCTCTTTGCCTTTTCGTGGTATTGGAGGGAACAAAAAACAAAAATCTAACTTTAGTGGAAGTCTCTGTAAGCTGTGGCTGCACCATTAGCATTTCTTGGATCAACACCTAGCAAAATACAACACGTAGGCCAAATGTAAAAACGTGTCTCCACTTACGACCCTCAGTGGTGGACCTCTACTCTGTTAGAGCTAGAATGGCTAGCAACGTCTGGTGGAGGCTGCCCCACACTCTTGGGTAGACTCTCCCGAAGGGGGTGTTTCTAGTACTGATGGCAGTGACAATGACGCTGTGTGTGGATCCTACGGTTTGGCCCAAACCTAAGTGCGCTAACTAAAAGCCTCGGAAGGCTCTGGGTCTTAAAGGGGTTAAAAAGCAGAACAACAAACAAACAAAACCATACAACAACAAAAGCAAAGACAAAAACAAAAACACAAAACCACCTCTAGCATCCTGGCCTTATACCAGTTCACCTGACTTTAGAATTTTCTCGTTTCTCTGCCTAGTGACAGCATCCTGAATCTTTGTGTTTGAGTGTAGACGAGTAAGACAAGGAAGAAGAGAACTTCATCCAAACCATTCTCTATCTTTATATTTCTATCTCTGCGTGACTTCTTGATCTCCATGTTCGATTTCATTATAGAAACTTCCCCAGACGAGGCATGGGAGAGTAACTGGGTGTAAAGTCAGATCAATGTTCTATAATTTTATCTCCAAAGTAGTATCTAAGTTGGTTTTCATATTAGTTATTTCACTTGATCGAACATCTCAAATCCTATACCCTTTGCCTAAGAATTAAAGAGAATGCCCTCTTAGGCAACATATACCCTAGCATTTTTTCAGTTGATTCTACCATGCCAGTGGTGGAAAATAAATCACGTAATTATGTGCGTGGGAATGAAGATCAATGACTTACGGGGGTCATCAGAGAAAGGGTTTGATCTATCAAGAATGATTACTCTAAGTCAAACAACACATTAACAGTTATATATAGGGTCTCAGCTCACCTTCGATTCAATAGTAACAAAGTAGAACACAGAATAACATTGCACATTGGAAGGAACTCTGGCTATAACTATTAAGACATTGCTTTTGTTGACTCAACTTTGACTTATCCATATTACAATGAAGCATACCAGATAATCTGAACATTTCTCTTAGCCTTTGGATCATATTGCATTTTACAATCAGACAACCCCACATATTTACATAACAAATTACAAATTGCTTTTTCAAAATATAATTTCTTATTTAAGTAATCTCTACACCCAATGCAGGGCTGGAAGTTACAACCCTGAGATCAGGAGTCACAGGCTCTAGTGACTGAGCCAGCCAAGCACCCCACAAATAGCTTTTTGTTCCGAAATAAACTACTTTCATGGCAAGGCAGTCACACACACACACACACACCCCATAATAGGGCGATCTGAGATTTATTTTACTAAACATTATTCACAATATGTATGATTCATGGGCTGTCAGTGGGTATCTTTACTACACTTAAAGTGTTGTGTTTAAAATACACTTCCAGTAGACCCCTATGAAATAATATTGCTAGGACAAGTATAAATAAAATAGATAATATTTGATTTTAAGAATAAGGAAGAATATTGTGTAATAAGTATCTGCTTTTCTAATACCATAAAATTTATCATTCATGACTGATTTCTTTTGGTTAAGAGTTGATCTCATACCAAATTTTGAGTATACGATATGATATTCTGAACTAGAGGCACCAAGCTGTGTATTAGATCCCCAAAACTTACTCATCTTAAAAATGAAAGCTTTTTAAAATTGTGAGTATGTGAGGTTTTGGATGCATTAATTAGCTTGATTGTGGAAACCATTCACAATGTGTGTGTGCATGGGTGTATATCAAATCATAACATTATACAACTTAAATATATACCATTTTTATTTGCCAACTATATCTCAATAAAGCTGGATGAAAAAGTTGATCTCATTTGGCAATTTTTCTGGTAAATGGAAATCCTCCCCTCTAAGTTGGCCTATTTTCAGGTTTCTCAGATCATGATTTTCTAGATAGGAAAAAACAAAGTTTTTTTTAACTTTATCCATTTGTTTTGACACAGAGAGAGAGAGAGAATAAGCGTGTGAGATTCGAAGAGAGACAGAGAGCTAGCAGCGAGAGCTGAACCAAGAGTCAGATGCTTAACCTACTGAGCCACCCAGGCACCCAAAAACAAAGTATACTGATTGAATTAGATGCCTGGTGGGGATAAGATGGTGAAAAGAGAAAATTCAACTATATTCCAGGCATTGTGTTAGGTTCTAGGAACACAGCGATGAATGAGAAATTATCCCTCTTTCAACAAGTTCCCAAACGGTAAGGAGGCCTGCGTACATGTGCATATGTGTGGTGGAAGAAGGTGCCAAAGTGGTGGTCAGCACAGAGGAAAGATAGTTGGGGGGGGGGGGGGGGGGTGCTTGGGTGGCACAGTGAGTTAAATGTGTGGCTTTTGGTTTTGGCTTGGGTCATGATGTCATGGTTTGTGGGTTCAAGCCCCGCATCAGGCTCCGTGCTGACAGCGCAGAGCCTGCCTGGGATTTTCTCTCTCCCTCTCTCTCTGCTCCTCCCCTGCTCTCTCTCTCTCTCTCTCTCTCTCTCTCAAATAAATAAATAAATAAATAAACAAAACAAACACACTTCAAAAAAAATTTAAAAACAAGAAAAATAGGGGCGCCTGGGTGGCTCAGTCGGTTAAGCGGCCGACTTCGGCTCAGGTCATGATCTCGCGGTCGTGAGTTCGAGCCCCGCGTCGGGCTCTGTGCTGACAGCTCAGAGCCTGGAGCCTGTTTCCGATTCTGTGTCTCCCTCTCTCTCTCTGCCCCTCCCCCGTTCATGCTCTGTCTCTCTCTGTCTCAAAAATAAATAAACATTAAAAAAATAAAATAAAATAAATAAAATAAAATAAAAACAAGAAAAATAGCTGGGGAAATATGACTGGTACCAAAAGCATTTTTACCTAAGAACAGAAATTGTTTCACAGCAAGTACTAGGTTTGATCCACCTTTTCGCCACTTCCAAAAATTTAGCATATGTCTTCCTGTAGCAGATACTAATTAACTGTGAAGTCATTGAAAACAAATAATGTCATAATTTCTGCCACAGTTGGACCTGAGTCCAGTAGTTTGTTCTGAAAGTTTGGAGTTTTCAAGTGCATTTGTCAGTTAAGGGTGCCACTAGGGGCTCGTCCAGAGGTCACCAAGCACATGGTGCTCACCGTCCCGGAAAGCCACTGCTAGGGACTGCCTGGCTGGCCCCAGAGCCATCCCTGACATGAGTTGCCCATAATCAAAAAGAGGAAGCATTGACTCTGCTGCCTTTATCCCCAGGTTCTTTCCATACTCCTTCCACTTTCTGCTTCCTAGACTTTTTCTGCTCAGGACCTTTCTACTCCTTGAATATCCTTTTGTATTCACTCAGTTTGAGCAAATTGTCCCCACTTCTGAAGGCTCAGTGTAAAATCTACCCTCCCAGCCATGCCTGGGTGGCTCAGTCGGTTGAGTGTCTGACTTCAGTTCAGGTCACGATCTCATGGTTCATGGGCTCGAGCCCCACATTAAGCTCTGTGCTGACAGCTCAGAGCCTGGAGCCTGCTTCAGATTCTGTGTCTCCCTCTCTTTCTGCCCCTTCTCCACTCATGTTCTCTCTTTCTGTCTCTCAAAAATGAATAAACATTTTTTAAAAGTTTAATCTACCCTTCCATAAAGATTATCTTTATCACTATAGACAGTAGTGCTCTGCTACTTTCTGAGCTCAAACACTACCCACTGCTTAGTACATGGAGGACTGTATACGATCCTTCCTGCATACAATCATTTGTCAGGCTAGTCGTGTGTTGAACAATATACTCTGCCTCACTAGATTGCAAAGTTCTGAAGGGATTCATGTTAAATCCTCTTTCAGTATGCCTAATCTATGATAGAGGGCTTAAGTATGCTTAATAAACAAATCAAAAAGATTTCATCATGTGATGAACACCAGGTGTTGTATGGGAATGTTGAATCACTATAATGTACAGCTGAAACAAATATTACACTGTATGTGAATTAATGGGAATTTAAATAAAAATTTAAATTTCTTTTAACTTAGAAAAATTTTTTAATGTTTTTGTTTATTTTCAAGAGACAGAGAGAGAGACAGGGACAAAGACAGAGCATGAGTGGAGGAGGGGCAGAGAGAGAGGGAGACACAGAATTCGAAGCAGGCTCCAGTCTCTGAGCTGTCAGCACAGAGCCCCACGCGGGGCTCAAACTCATGAACTGCTAGATCATGACCTGAGCCAAAGTCAGACACTTAACCGACTGAGCCACCCAGGTGCCCCTAAAATTTTTAATTAAAAAAAATAAAAAGGCTTCATCATTTGTCATTTAAAAATGTACAACTAGGGGCGCCTAGGTGGCTCAGTTGGTTAAGCAGCCAACTTGATTTCAGCTCAGGTCATGATCCCACAGTTCATGAGTTCAAGCCTCACATCAAGCTCTGCACTGATAGTGTGGAACCTGCTTGGGATTCTCTCTCTCTCCCTCTCTCTTTGCCCCTCCCCAACTCATTCTCTCTCTCTCTCTCTCTCTCTCTCTCTCACTTTTTCCCTCAAAATAAATAAACTTTAAAATATATACATAAAACTAGAAATCTACTTCTATAGTTTAAAAGAATTTCTATGAGAAAATTATACACTTTTTTTAAATCCATTCCGTTTCTTTAGCATTGTGTCCTAAATAATTCCTAATGTTGGGTTATATTAATTGCATGACTCTAGAAACATGACCACATTAAATCGACTAAGTTTACTTATGTAAAAAGAGGATGATAGGGACAGTTCTTACAAATATACAAATACGGTAAACCCCAGGAGATAAGAAACTCTTGAGAATTACCAATCTTTATTTTTCCAGACATACAATACGTAAACTGAGACTAGAAGTCACAGATTCATTAAATCTGCTCTTCATTTTCGCTGTGGTCTTGTAGACACTTAAGGATGAAAAGGTATAATTAACCCGACTTTATTCCTAACGTAAAAAGGATAGGAAGAGGAAGAGGCACTCAGCAAGCATGTCCCGAGGAGGAAAGGGAGTTTCACACTCACAATGCTCATATTGGAGAAGTATTGCAAAAGATTCGAACATCAACTCCTGATTATCCACCGGAGCTCTGGAGGTTCCAACGTTTGCAGTCCACTGAACCACAGCAGTAGCTGTCAGAGGCCGTGGACACTCATCTTGGACACAGCTGTGTGTTACCCCCTCATCCAAAAAGGGGCAAATAGAGTCGAATCTGTGAATAAAGCTGTGAGATCACAACATCTAAAGTAGGAATTTTACAAATAC
This sequence comes from Panthera pardus, assembly GCF_024362965.1. Taxonomy (NCBI): domain Eukaryota; kingdom Metazoa; phylum Chordata; class Mammalia; order Carnivora; family Felidae; genus Panthera; species Panthera pardus. The sequence goes on from NW_026526677.1 coordinate 94,300,234, forward strand.
ATTTATATAGACCTTGCAATGCACAGAATGTGTTTATACTTATTGTCTTGTTTAATTGGCACAAAAAGATTAAAGTATTTATTGTCTTTTACAGGTTAAAACATGAACCTCTAAGAGAATTTACGAGGAGTCCAATATTATATAGTAAGTCTTAGAGCCGTGGTTGAACTAAATCTTATGACTCATAGTTCAGTGCTCTTTTTGCACCTCTGTGCTGATGGTTTCCTTCTTGAGCCTGGGGTGGCTCAGTCAGTTAAGCATCCAACTCTTGATTTCGGCTCAGGCCGTGATCTCACTGTTGGTGAGTTCGAGCCCCACATCGCGCTCCACACTGATGGTGCAGAGCCCTCTTGGTCTTCTCTTTCTCCCTCTATCTCTACCTCTTCCCCACTCATGCTCTCTGTCTTTCAAAACAATTTTTTTAAAAAAGGTGGGGGTCATGGGGATTTGACAATTAGGTCAGATTTAAAAATATATATATTCTGGGCCTGTGCTGTCCAATATCGTAGCCACCGGCCATATGCAGCCACTAAGCGTTTAAAATGTGGCTAATTTGATTTGAGAAGTGCTGTAGGTATAAAATCCATTAACAACTTTAAAGATCTGCACCAAAAACACAAAACCATGAAATAGTTCTTTAGGATTTTTATATCTTAACATGTTGAAATGAGAAAATTTTGGATATATCAAGTTAAGTAAACTGAAGTATTACAATTGACTTCAGCTGCTTGTTTTTACTTTTGGAAAAAAATGGACTTCTAGAATTTTAAATTACCCATATGCCTGCATATATTTCTACTCGGCAATGCTAATCTGGACTCCACCTTTGTAAAATAGTTTCAATTGTCATAGTTTTAACAGTACTGTGTGGTGCATTAAAATGTTTAAAAACACCTTTTACATGAGCAGATTACTTTCGAGTTCCTGAAATTATGTGAGAATCTGAATCAGGTCTGGGTCAGTGTAAACAGATCACTTTGGAAAGTGTTCCAAAACAACACAAAAAGTTTTAACCCCAGAATGGTGGAACTTACTGTTTAGTAGATGGTTAAATAAAGTATTTTTCTGCAATGTGCTAGCTCACATTGCTAACATTGTTAACAATGCTAACGTGTAACATTGCTAGCATTGTTCTATGTGGATTAAGGTATCATTTTATAACATGTCTTCCCTGCAAACACAAAAGCGTAATACAATTTGTCATAATAAGCTATTGGACATGCACATTTCACTGCCATGAAGTCTCTGAGTCTGCATACAGATGGCAAAATACTGAAATGTAAAATACAGTTTTTTATCCTTCATCCAAGAAAGCTGTTCTTAGGAAGCTGTTCTCAGGGGCGCCTGGGTGGCTCAGTCGGTTGAGCATCTGGCTTCAGCTCAGGTCATGACTCTCATGGTTTTTGGGTTCAGGCCCTGCGTTGGGCTCTCTGCTATCAGCCCAGAGCCCACCTCAGACACCCTCCCCTCCTCCCCTGCCCCTCCCCCACCAAATGAATAAATAAGCAAGCAAAAAAGACTAAAGAAACCTCTTCATTAAAAAAACAAAAAACTGTTCTTCAAAGCTGGGCTTTTCATGATGGCATGATGCTTTCTGGCACAGCGAAAAAGCAGAAAAAAGAGATTCAGAGGAAGAAACAACAAAGAAAGGTGATTTCAGCTCCGGGAGAGAATAACCTCCAACAGTGCTTCTCACACGTTAATGTGCACACCGATCCTGTGGGGAACCTTGCTAAAATCTAGATCCTGATGCAGTCGGTATGGTTGAGGTTTTGAGATGGTGCCTTTCTTACAAATTTCCAAATGATGCTGGTGCTAGGTTTGTTGACTCTGCATCGAGTAGCTAGGACCTAAATCACTGAAATGGGTGAAGAGTAGGAAAGACACAGGAGAGAGAATCCTCACCTGAATAAAGGGCAGACGGGTTCAGGGCCCCCGAACAGAGCAACGAACAGGAACAGGATGGAGGACAAGTTACTTCGATAGAGGCCAGTAGGAGGTAGGGGAAGTGTGGGAGAATTAGACACGTGGCCAGACCGGTTGGTGTGTTTGCGATGCTCAGGAAGGTCTGAAGGCACACATGGGAAGAGATTAAAAGCCAAAACTGAGCAAATGTGTCTTCTTGAACATTCTTTGACATTTCTCTCTGTGTTGTCTCTGAGACTAGACTACACCTGTGCCTGCTGATTGGTAAGGGCTAAAGGGGAAGGAAGACTCCGGGGTATTTCAACATCAGGCTAAGAGCAATTGGACAATCTCTTTTGCCCATGGTTCTCCTATTTGCATCCTTCATGATGGGAGAAGAAGAGGGGCGCCTGGGTGTCTCCGTTGGTTAAGCGTTTGACTTCGCTCAGGTCATGATCTCACAGTTCGAGCCCCGCATCGGGCTCTCTGCTGTCAGCACAGAGCCTGCTTCGGATCCTCTGTCTCCCTCTATCTCTGTCTCCTCCTCTGCTCACTCTCGCTGTCCTTCAAGCTTAAGTAAAAACCTTTAAAAAAATAATTAAATTAATTTAGAAAGATGGGAGAAGGACAGCTGCAAAAGTCATGTGTTCTGCAGAATTTGGAAACCTTCTCGGAAAACAGCTATCCAGTGTTATGAAGCTTCTTTGTTTTTAGTTAGTTTGGGAAATCAGAAGGAGGCACCTGCATCCCCGGGAAGGCCAGTGGCCACGGGAGCTGTGCCTTGTCCTCATGTGTCCTCAGATTGAAAGTAAGACGGCGTGAAGAACTTCTTGAAGAGCCAAGCAGAAAGGTAGGTGCTGGGCCAAGCAGGTTCAGAAAATGCTAAACCAGATGTCTGAGCAGAGTTATGTATAAACTGTAAACATGAGAGAGTCTAGATAGGGCTTTATGACAGCCCAACACTAAAGAAAAATGGTCAGTTTTTCAGAGATGAGGCCTTGGCTGGCCCCAGAGCAGGCAGCGTCAGACCATGTGCCATCCCGTCCCCTCATGGAAAAAGTGTGAGTGGAAGATAGCATGCACTACCTGGGAACTTCCAGTGGAAGCACCACTATCTGGTTGTTGGCATTGCCAGAAGCATCAGCACCAGCCGTAGGGCATTAAATCATGCTAAGGGGCCTTGATGAGAAAGGTGGGCTTAGCCCACAGGATGGCCAGAGAGTCAAGGCAAAAACCATTTGGGAAGTCTGCTGTTCTGCCATCATTCCGCTTTACTGAAGTATATGAAGAATGAACTTCCTACCTGAAAATTAGCTTGGGGCCAGATTAAAAATGGAACACACATGCAAATGAAACCAGTTTCTTAAAAGGTTCTGAGCCAAAATAAGTTTTCGGAGTCTAAAATAGGTTTTGTTAAACAGTGGGTGGGGGACTCTATCATCAGATAAGTTTGGAAAGTACTGTATGTTACAGAGCTCACTAGGAGATTCTGAAATATCCCTCAGTTAAGAAACCTCTTCAACTTTCTGTAGCTCTGTGTGTCTGAAATCATGGGCTGCTTATTTCATGTAAGACCTATGAATAGCTCCTGAGAATTCTGTTGAACATCCTTGGAAACCTTGACATGGAAACTATAGTTGACCGAACAATGGACATCTTCTCTGTGGGAAATCCTAGGGGCAGGCCAGTCCTAGGCAAATGTGTCATTCACAAAAGTATTTTCTCAGTCCACGGCCCTTTTTTTACGAACACCTTTGGCTGATTTGCTTTAGAAAGCCTCTCCTATGTCTTTTGTCTTCTCTCTGACTCTAGAGTTAAAGGCTTTATACTTGGCTAAAAGAATTTGAGACACTGGAGAGATTGCTAAAGTTTATTTATAGCATAGTTAAATAGATGTTTACTTACTATGTTATCGGAGTGCTGGCTTTGGGCAGGTGGGTGGGGTGGGGGTGTCAAAGTCCCTGAACATCAATGAAGGTACAAGCTCGGTGTCAAGGGGATAAGATAACCTTTGTTGCATGTTTCCATACTAGAAACACCTGGGCTACAGGGAATCAGAGGCAAGCTGGGATTTCTTGTCTTCCTCTCATTTCCACAGATTTCTCAGGAGAGAATGGGCACAAGAAATCATTCCACAGTGACTGAGTTTCTTCTTTTGGGACTAACTGACCAACCAGAGCTTCAGCTGCCTCTTTTCTGCCTCTTTTTAGGGATTTATACAGTCACAGTGGTAGGAAATCTCGGCATGATCTCAATAATTAGATTGAGTTCCCAACTTCATACCCCTATGTACCATTTCCTCAGTAGTCTGTCTTTGGTAGATTTGTGCTATTCTTCTGTTATTACTCCCAAGTTGCTGGCAGAGCTTTTATGCAGGGATACAGCTATCTCCTATTCTGGATGCATGACTCAGCTATTTTTTTTCTGTATGTTTGTCATTTCTGAGTGCTACATGTTAGCTGCAATGGCCTATGATCGCTATGTCGCCATCTGCAGCCCCCTGCTCTACAATGTCATCATGTCCCCTCGAGTCTGTTCTCTGCTGGTGGCTTCTGGCTTCTCAGTAGGATTTACCGATGCTATGATTCATGGCGGTTGTATACTAAGGCTGAATTTCTGTGGCTCGAACATCATTAAACATTATTTCTGTGACATCATCCCACTTATTAAACTCTCTTGTTCAAGCACTTACATTGATGAGCTTTTGATTTTTGTCATCGGTGGATTTAACATGATAGCCACCAGCCTGACAATCATCATTTCTTATGTCTTTATTCTCTCCAGCATTCTCCGCATGCGCTCGACAGAGGGCAGGTCCAAAGCCTTCAGCACCTGCAGTTCCCACTTGACAGCTGTTCTTACATTTTATGGGACTCTCATGTCCATGTATCTCAAACCTGCTTCCCGCAGCTCACTCATCCAGGAGAAAGTATCCTCAGTATTTTACACCACCGTGATTCCCATGTTGAATCCCCTGATATATAGTCTGAGGAACAAGGAAGTGAAAGATGCACTGATAAAACTCTTAAAAAGAAAAATACCTTTATAAAGAATGTGCTCTTAGTAAGGCTTATTTATGTATTTATAATCATAGTATGTGTGTGTTTGCATGTATACCCTGACTCTTTAAAAGTAATATGAAGTGGGGCCGCCTGGGTGGCTCAGTCGGTTGAGCATCCGACTTCAGCTCAGGTCACAATCTCGCGGTCCGCGAGTTCAAGCCCCGCGTCGGGCTCTGGGCTGATGGCTCAGAGCCTGGAGCCTGCTTCCGATTCTGTGTCTCCCTCTCTCTCTGCCCCTCCCCCGTTCATGCTGTGTCTCTCTCTGGCTCAAAAATAAATAAAAACGTTAAAAAAATTTAAAAAAAAAAGTAATATGAAGTGAAGTGAAAATATATACCTAATATTATAAATTAGTATATACATATATATATATATATATATATATATTTAGTATGTTGATAATATTTAAAATGTAATTAATATAGGGGCGCCTGGGTGGCTTAGTCAGTTCAGCGTCTGACTCTTGATTTTGGCTCAGGTCATTATCTCATGGTTGGTGAGTTTGATCCCCACATTGTGCCCTGTGCTAATAGTGTGGAACTTGCTTGGGACTCTATCTCTTTCTTTCTGACCCTCAACTGGGCTCTCTCTCTCTCAAAAGTAAATAAATAAACATTTAAACTAATATCTGTTTATTAAAATTTGTACTCTCCTGAGAATATCTCTTCATTTCAATCCATGATGTATAAAGCAGATATAATTTTATGGAGGAAGAGTCAATAAATTCAAGTAGCAGAGAAGACATTAACCACAACACAATAAAGCGGAAATTAGTAGGTGCTGTTTAAGCACAACAAGTCTTATATTTGGACATTTAAAAACAACCAAACTCCTTGGAATAATTCCTGAGTCAAAAGAAAACAAAACTCTAATAAATGAGAAGCTTCTACACTCTGTGATAAAATCATTGAGATCAGAGTAAATTTCCTGCCATAAACAACTAGAAAAACAAAATACTTTTAAAAACTGTTTTGTTAGAGTTTACATAGTGTGTCTTTTTCAATTCTTTCACCTTTAACATGTCTGTGCTCTTACATTTAAGGTCTTTATATGGTTGGGATTTGCACCTAGTCTGGTGATGTAGCTCTTTTAATTTGAAATTTTAACACATTTACGTGTAGTATACACTGACATATTTGTGTACATATTTTCCATCTCATTGTTTTTTCTACTTAATCAACCAGTTTTATTTGTTTTTCTTTCATTGACTGCTTTCTTTTGGATTGAGAAAGTTTTTTAATTATTCTATTTTTCTGTTAATTTTTAGTCATACATGGGATTTTTAGCGGTTACACCAGAAATTAAAAATACATCTTCAAATTATTAAAATTGTGTACAAATGACTCTTTTATTAGTTCCCTAATTGTGTTAGAAATTTAGGATTCTGAACTCCATTGTACTTTATTATCATGAATTTTTATTATAAATATATTTTAAACTTCATAAAATCATTGTATTTTTTTGTAAAGTCAAGATTAATTCTTATTATCCATGTATTTACCTTCTATGTTATTCTTAGTTTCTTTCTTTATAATTTCTCCTTGGGATTATTTTTTTTCCACTTTAATAACTACCTTTAGTATTTTGTGTGTGTGCAAATGTGTTGATAATGGTCACTCTTGGGTGTCCATTTTTTTTACCTAAAAGTTACTTTATTTTGTGTGTTTTTAATTTTTTTAAATGTTTATTTATTCTTGAGAGAGACAGACAGAGCATGGGTGGGGAAGGGGCAGAGAGAGAGAAGACACAGAATATGAAACAGGCTCCAGGCTCTGAACTGTCAGCATAGAGCCTGACGCAGGGCTCAAACTCAGGAACGGCGAGATCGTGACCTACGCCAAAGTCGGAGGCTTGACCCATTGAGCCACCCAGGCGCCCCTGTTTTTACAGCAAATAATCTGCACCCAGGAAGAGACAAGCAACACGCACCTGAGGAATCAGAAAACTGTTTATTTAGCACTGGTGCCAGCCCAATGGAGTCACCTCCAAAGGCTGAGCCCAGAACCCTGGTGTTGGCCTTCTTTTATGCCTGGTTAGCTTCCAGGTAATTGGAAATATTCTATTGGCTGCACAGGGTGGGGGTGGAGGGGCACTATCAGTTGTGCTATGTGGGCAATTGGCTAATGCAAGAGGCAAGCAAGATTACAGAAGCCAAAAGCATGCAAGGGGAGTATCCAGCCTCAGATATCTGGCTGGCCTCCTTCATCTGCTCTTACTGGCTTACCTTCTCATTCCCCACTCTTGATTCTCAAGCTGCTATAGCAGGCTTAGAGAAAATCAGTTTGTAGGGGCTGGAGAACCCCTTGCTATCACAAGAGGAGGAGCAAAGACCATTCTGGCTTTTTCCTGCTGGACAAGGATGTCAAAGGGAGGGGCATGACATCTAGGGTTTTTCACCATCCAAAGGAGAGTAGTGATAGCTAGAATGGGCCAGCTGGAGCATCACCTGGAGTTTTATAGCTTCTAGGCAAGAGGAAACAAGGCTGTCTAGCATATTAAGAATACAAAGACCAAACAGTAGGGTTTTGAAAAGCATTAGGAGAGGACCAGCTAAAGGGAGGAGCCAGGATGCCCAATTCCATATGTTGCTCCAAGAGTTCCATGAGTCTGCTAATTCTTGCCTCCGTTTGATGATCCGTTCCTTTAGTTGTTGGGCCATATCTCTAACTATCCCTGATTGGTTAACATAGAAGCGGCATTCCTCATTTAGAAAGAGACATATTCCCCCCTCTTCTCAGCAGTTAACAGGTCTAACCCTCTTCTATTTCATAACAGTACTGCTGCTAAAGTGTCCACCTGGTCTTATAGGGTTACCAGGGAGTTTGCCATGGCTGATTTAAGGGCCCGGTTCATATGTTCCACTTTACCAGACAGCTTCCTGGCCAACGCCCCCAAAATGTTACAGCAAATACTCAGTGCCCAGGAAGAGACAAGAGACACACACTCAGGGAATCAGAAAAGATTGTTTATTTCACACCAATGCTGGCCCAGCAAAGTCACCTCCAAAGGCTGAGCCCAGAGCCCTGGTGCTGGCCTTCTTTTATGCTTGGCTAACTTCCACGTACTTGGAAACATTCCGTTGGCTCCACAAGGGGGAGGACACTATCATTTGTGCTTCACGGGCAGTTGCCTGATGCAAGAGGCAAGCAAGATTACAGAAGCCCAAAGCATGTAAGGGGAGTATCTAGCCTCGGACATCTGGCTGGCCTCCTTTATTTGCTCTTGCCAGATTCCCTTCTCACGGTGTTTATTTTTGATGGATTTTTTTTTCTGGACTTAGAGTCTAGGTTATGTTATATTATGTCTTGGTTACGTTATCTGCATTAACAAGCAATCTCCCAAATTTCAAAAGCTAACAAAAATTTTGGAGGATTTTTTTCCCCTCACATTGCATGTTGGTAGATCCCAAACTGCTCAGTCTCTGTTCCACGTATATTTTCATTTTAAATTCAAACTAAAGACACCCCCTACCAGCAACATCCCATTCTTGTGACAGAGGGAATAAAAGAATGCCGCAAATTTTAGCTCAAACATTGTTCACGTTAGGCATGTCACATAGTCAGTGAAACAATGGGATGTGTAAGTGGAAATACATAATCATCTTATAGAGAAAGGGGGGAAGGGAGTAGGGGAGATGGGCAAAATGTGTGAAGGGGAGAGGGTGATAAAGACTACCAGGGATCGAGGGGCGCCTGGGTGGCTCAGTCAGCTGGGCGCCTGACTTCAGCTCAGGTCACGATCTCACAGTTCGTGGGTTCGAGCCCCACGTCAGGCTCTGTGCTGACAGCTCAGAGCCTGGAACCTGCTTTGGATTCTGTGTCTTCCTCTCTCTCTGCCCCTCCCCTGCTCACGCTTTGTCTCTCTCTGTCTCTCAAAAATAAATAAATGTAAAAAATATATATAAAAAAAAAAAAGACTTCCAGGGATCGAATGAATAAGTCAAGGGAGCAGAAGGCACAACACAGGGAATACAGGCAATGGTATTGCAATAGTGTCGTATGGTGACAGTAGCTACACTTGCAGTCAGCATAGCAATAACACATAGATTTGTTGAATCGCTGTATTGTACACCTGAAACTAAGGTAATATTGTGTGTTAACTATATTTCAGTAAAAAAAATTTTTTTGAAGAAGAAAAGTACATAAGAGTTGGAAACAATAATACAATCTACCAAAGTTGGTTAATGTTTGCCCTGTATATCCCTTTTGTATCTTTTTCTTTATCCACCGTTATTTCTGCTTCTGTTTTAGATGTGTCTCCAGTAACCAGAATATAGTTGGATTTTTTAATCTAATCCAAATTTCTGGCTTTTAATGGATATGTCAAAGTTTCAAGGCTTTGATAGGAGGAATTGATGGGCCCCAGAAACTAAGGGATGTTGTGTTGTAGAATTAAATAGACAAGAGCCACCATGGAAGCAATATGCACAGGAGGTCCCTGCCAGAGAGTAGGGTCAATTGGACCCTTCTCCATTATAAGTCTGGCTGCTTGGGAAGGTGTCTACCCCATATTTTTGGAGATTGCCTTCAGTCAATTTAGAAAATGTCTGTATTCACTTCCTGGAGCTTAACCATTACCCCAATTCACCAGCCTAAGGATTTTTAGGCTACTATAAGGATTAGGTATAGCCTAGTGTAATAAATGAAGAGAAAGTCACCTTTTATAGGTTTTGGCAATAGGAGAATTTTTCTTCATTTTAACGGAGGAAAAATAGGAAAATTTATCATTTTCAGAGCATTGGAAGGATTATTACTGCCAGAATTCCTGGGAAAGGAAAACCAACATCATTTTGTCAGTTATTGGGGAACATCAAAAGTTTTCTGTTTTGCTACCCTAAAGCTTGAAAGCAGGCCACCAAGCTTTGATTAACAGAATGAAACAACACCCCTGGGATAATTGCCCTGGAGTCCTGAATATGTCTATTTGGCATCTCCAACTAAACTTTGTGATTGTGATTGGTTTTTCATGATTAAGATTCTTTAATTACAAAATAGTAATTAACCTCTTTCACCTCATATTCCCAAGAGCTACTCTCAATTAAATCCTTGAGAGCAAGCAAGAGCTTCAAACATTACTGTTGATTCGTGGCCTATTTTCACAGAGGAAAGGACTCATCACAACCCAGATACAGAAAAAAAGAGGTAGAGATTCAAAGTTCCATTTAACTTATAAAGGATTCCGAGTTTTCAGAATAAACGCAGAAAACAAGAGGTAATCAGCTTCCACGCCAATGTGATGATGGATTTTGTGCAGAACTGTACAAAGTTACAACAGGCCATCTATATATAGTAAGTCTCTCAGGGGACAGAACTATTTGGGAAGGATATTGACATTTAGACTTTGATAGTACTGCACGATCCTAAAAATCTCTTCCAATCCTGAGATTTTTCTGAATCTAAAACATTCTGACTATTCAATTACTCAACATAGCAAGGCTAGCATTTCCAGACTTGTAATGTGAGGTGACAGTAACATTTCTGTTCTGGCTGAACTAGAGAGCTGAGCCTTAATTCAGCTTTATGTGTCTTACCACTCATTTAAACCACTCTGACCTTGTTTTTTCTCTCTACAAAAGTTGGGTAAGAGTCTATATTATGCTTATCTCTGAAGAACACAGGCTTTGGAGTCAGGCAGAACTATATTTGAATCTGGCTCTGTGAACACATTAGCTATGGGACTTTGGGTAAGTTATTCAACCTCTGTAAATTTCAGTTTTTTCATGTGCAAAATGTAGATCACAGCCACACCTACTTCCTACTTCAGAAGGTTTTTGAATTTATACATATGAAAGGGCAGAGCCTTGAATAAATTAAAACAACTACCAGGAGAATATGACAAACTCAAAATCAATCATTGAGATGATTTAATATTCATCTATCAGAAACAGCTCAAACCAAAAAGGTTGTATGGAACCAAAAGCTGCAAATCTAAAAATTAGCAACAAAATACTGCATTTAAGGAATAGATGATACACATTTTTTCTGATGCCACTTAAAGTTTTTAAGTGGCTAACAGAGTTCTTGGAACAAAATGCCAAGAACTCAGTGTATGTTAGCCAGTATCACAGTATGACTTGAACCCTAAAACTAGAAATCAAGGCGTCTTGAGGAGATGATGAGAAGAGTAACTTTGCCTGAATAAGCCTCAGTCCGGTACTAGGAACAACAGGTGGCAGTAAATGGGAAAAAAGGTACTACCCCAAGTTAATAAAGGATTTTCAAAGGGTCAGAGACAATAAAATATGAAATAAGATACATGAATTAGCAGTGAGTTTCCCACAACTACAGATTCTAAGCATAGATGGTTTGACTTTTGCTGTAGAAGAAGCAGTAAGTTTGTACAATGACCCCTGGGCAACCATACTGTGAAATTTTCCAAGAAATCCAAGTCAGAGGAGGGAAAATTTTTTTCATCATACAACATTTAGAGGGAATCAAACAAATGCAATTCTGAAAAATTAAGGTTCTTTTTATGGTTTTTTGTTTATTTATTTCAAGAGACAGCATGAGAGGGGAAGGTACAGAGAGAAGAAGAAGAAGAAGAAGAAGAAGAAGAAGAGAGAGACAGAGAGAGAGAGACAGAGAGAGAGAGAATCCCAAGCAGGCTCCACACTGTCAGCGCAGAGCCCAATGTGGAGCTCAAACTCACCAACCGTGAGATCATGACCCCAGCCAAAATCAAGAGTCAGCGCTTAACAGACTGAGTCACCCGTGGGCCCCATCTTTTTATGTTTAAATGTAAAAAACAGATGCTGAGAATTGTGGGGTCAGTTTTTAGTTGTCTTCAGGGTATAAGAATATCTTCCATTTTATTGTTATGATGGAAGCATATGCTAAAAACACATGCATATGCAGGAAGCAGTGCGGTTTACAAGGTTAAGTAGTTTTAGGATCTTCACACAAATTTTATTGTGGACAGAAGTCAAGCAGGTTTAGTAGAGATCTGTGTTATCACATATCCACTGCATATTAATATTTTTACATGTTGGGGCACCTGAGTAGCTCAGTCTGTTAAGCGTGCGACTCTTGGTTTCAGCTCAGGTCACAAGCTCGCGGTTTGTGAGTTCGAGTCCCACATCGGCCTCTGTGCCAACAGCATGGAGTCTGCTTGGGATTCTCTGTCTCCCTGTCTCTCTACCCCTCCCCCACTTGCTCTCTCTGTCTCTCTCTCAAAATAAATAAACTTAAAAATATTTTGGGGCACCTGGGTGGCTCAGCAGGGTAAGCGTCCGACTTCGGCCCAGGTCATGATCTCACGGTTCGTGAGTTCGAGCCCCGCATCGGGCTCTGTGCTGACAGCTCGGAGCCTGGAACATGCTTCAGATTCTGTGTCTCCCTCTCTCACTCTGCACCTCCCCAGCTCATGCTTGCACTCTGTCTCTGTCAAAAATAAATACACCTAAAAAAAAATTTTTTACATTTTTATTACTCATGGAGATGGAATTGTCAATATTTTTCTCTTCGTGTTTTATCCTTACAGGTGCCTCCTTCACTTCCATCCACTACTCCCAGTCCTCTATTTTGTTTGCTTGTTAGCAAGACATTTATTGAACATTTGTATCAAGTACTGTTAGTTGCTTGCTGATAAGAACCTTATGCCCTTACTATCATCTTAAACAGAAGATATTTAAGGCATTTCCATTTACAAGTGGGAATACTAAAGCCACATCTAGAAATCATGGCACCAGAGCTCATACTACAGTCTCAAACCGCAAACACACTTACCGCTGCCACGTATCGCTCAGCTTATACATAAAACTTGAAGTGAGAAATTATTTGCCTTTTTAAAGACTCATCCACAATCTCGGATGTTTAGGGTTTGTGAAAGGATTTCAGAGTAATTTGTATTTATATGAAGTGACCCACATAAATGAAGGGAAATATAAACATTAGTAAGGAGACTGAGACCCGGAATTTAAAAGAGATTGTTAAACGATAAAATACGTAATTATTTTTGGATTTTAGTTCAAGTTCAGTGACCTGTTTTGTTTATAGTCCAGTCAGCAGGGAACAAATTTATTTGGCTAGAAGGAATACTGACACATGCACAGGAACCTTGGCTAACCTTTGAAAGAGGTATGCCTTAGTAAGTAGCAAAAGAGGTCATATAAAATTCTTTGTGTCTTTGATGAATTGTTCACATAAACAGTGATTTGTTGAGCTTGTTACACACACACACACACACACACACACACAAATATTTTAGAATTTAAAATGTTACAAAATAGGGGCGCATGGGTGGCTCAATTGGTTAAGCATCTGACTTGATTTCAGCTCAAGTCATGATATCACAGTTCATAAGTTCGAGACCCACATGGAGCTCTGTGCTGACAGCATGAAGCCTGTTTGGGATTCTCGGTCTCCCTCTCTCTCTGCCCCTCCCCCGCTCACTCACACTCTCTCAAAATAAATAAACCTTTAAAAGTATGATAAAATACGTTTATGTACTGAATTCTTCCACTATGATGATACTTTGATCTTACAGTTCTGTGATTTTTTTTTCTTTATATGTGTTGAAGCTGGTTATTAGGTATATACATATTTAGACGATAATGATGAATCGACATTTTTAAAATCCAACAGCGGCCCTGTCAATCCCTAATGATTTTGTCTTACTGTCTGCTTTACCAGTTATTAATACAGATTTCTCTACTATGCAGAAATAGAACATTCCTATGAAACGTTTCGTAAGCCAAAATGGCAGAAAATGAAGAGGCGATTGCCATTAATTTATACGGAAAACTTTTTGAGCATTCCAGGACGCCAAAAATAACCTCTCTTAGGGTTCTTTGATGCCTTCAGGACACATCTTGCTGATAGATGCACAAAATAAATCAAGATAAAAAACAGATACTGGCAGACCTATTTCAAAGCTGAGCTCAATGCGAACATACTGAGCATAGTTCCTTGGGAAAAAACGCTCTGCTAGGGCTGGGTGCTGCCTTTGCAATGGCTTGGCTCCCTGCAAAACACACACGGAAATTCTCACGGGATTTCTTGGCTCCTCTAAGACAGCAAAAACAGGTAACAATACATTGTCCCTGAAAATGAAGTGGCAAAATGGGAACTTTCAAACAGCAGGGGTTACTTGCATAGCCACATTAACTTTCTTGGGGATTAGTATATGTTTGGCATATACTTTTTTAAAAATCCTTTTATTTTCAATTTTTCCATGTTCTTGCCTTTTATATCTCTTATAAATAGAATACACCAGGAATTGTCTTTTAGTACAATATTACAAATGTATGTCTTTAAAGAATTTAGTTTTTCTTTATTGTGAAAATTGATATATTAGAACTGATTTATACAGCTTTTTATTTTTATTTGTCCCAATTTCCTATTTTTCTGTTTCTTTTTCCACAATTTCTTATTCTTTCTTTCTTTCTTTCTTCCTTTCTTTCTTTTTTTTTTTTTTTTTTTTGGAATTGATGGACTGCTTTGACTGTTGGTATTTATTTATATCTTTGTTATAGTTGAGTTTTGCTTCCCTTATATCACATTTTCCCTTCTATAAATTTGAAAATTATCTATTCTATTACTATCCTTTCAGTGAGTATCCTAGAAAATTTATTGGGGTTTTTTAACTTCAAACCTAAAAGACAGGTGCCTGAGTGGCTCAGTGGTTAAGCGTCCAACTCTTGATCTCAGCTCAGACCCTGAGCTGAGAGTGGTGAATTCAAGCCCTACTTTGGGATCAGCACTGGGCATGGAGCCTACTAAAACAAAACAAACAAACAAACAAAAACTAAAGAAAACAATGTTTCCTCCCCTCACAAATGATACAAGTCTTTGGCTCCAATTTTCTTCTCCACATTTTTTTCCTGTCATCATCCATGTGCCAATTCTAGATTAACTCCAGAAATTCAACAGTTATTACATTTTTAAAATTTTTTACATGTTTATTTATTTTTGAGAGAGAGAGAGAGAAAATGAGAACAAGCAGGGGGAGGAGCAGAGAGAGACAGAGACACAGAATCTGAAGCAGGCTCCAAACCCTGAGCTGTCAGCGCAGAGCCCAATGCAGGACTCAAACCTGCGAACCACAAGCAGAGCAGAAGTCGGACGCTTAACGCACTGAACCACCCAGGCACCCCAACACTGTTAGTATCTTTTACAGAGAATTTCTACTTAGATTTATGTACATGTTTACCATTTCATTTCTTTATTATTCCTCTTCATGTCTTAAATGATCTCCATTATTTTCTTTATTCTTGAATTATATTTAGAAATTACTTTATCATCTGTCCCTTGACAGTAAATTCCTGAAGTTTTTATCTGAACTATATTTATTTTACGATGGAAGAGAATTTTACTGGATATCTAATTCTGCGTTGGCAGTTACTTTCTTGCCACACTTTAGAGATATTATTTAACTAATTCTTGGCTTTCATTGCTGCTGTGGAGAAGCCAATGGGTCATTCTCACTGCTGTTCCCGTAAAAGTGATCTATGCTTTCTTGCTGTTTTTCATATCCTCCCTTTGGTGCTCTGTTTCTCTGTAAATACCATCCAGCATCACTTCCTGTGTTCTCTCCTGCAGGACACAGAATACACATATAAATGTTCCCGTTCCATCGTTTCTATTTTTGTAACAAAATTCCATTCCTTTGAACACTCTTCCATACTTTGCAAGCTTATCTCTGTTTCATTAAAGAGGAATTCTTTAGATATATCTTCCTATTTACTAATCCGGTTTTTTTTAATTTTAGGGTGCAGGAGATAACCTAGTAAGAAGGGTTTTTGTTTTGTTTTGTTCTATTTTGAGTGCAGTTGGCACACAATGTTATGTTAGTTTCAGGTGTATAACATGGTGTTTTAAATTCTATCTAATCCCTTGTTTATCCCCTCTCACCTCACTTGAAACAACTGAGTTGTTACTTCAACAATAATCTTTTTTTTTAGTTCTCTAAGTTCCACTGGGCTTTTTTATTTTTATTATTTATTTATTTATTTATTTATTCATTTAATGTTTATTTTTGAGAGAGAGACAGAGACAGAGACAGAGAGTGAATGGGGGAGGGGCAGAGAGAGAGAGAGAAAGACACAGAATCTGAAGCAGGTTGATGCCCAGGCTCGATCCCACAACCGTGGGAGCTGAAATCGAGAGTCAGATGCTCAGTGGACTGAGCCACCCAGGCTCCCAACACTGGGTCTTTTTAAAAGTCAATTTGGTAGTTTTTAAAAGACCTGATTTTTGTGGCATTCTCACTTTTAAAATTGCATCCTTTACTTCTTGAAATATTCCATATATAAGTGTACTATATAACACCTCTAACCATTCCAAATTCTGTTGTCCTTGTGCTAAATCTCTTATTGCATCATTTCTTTTCTTCCACTCCCGTTTATAGCAGCACAATTGTTATCATGTTTGGAAATCTTTGTCCAAAAGTTCTTTGTTTCTTCTTAATACCTGGGAGTTCTTGGTGCCTAAGTTGGGGAATTTTTCTTCTGGAAGGGATTTGTTTCTCCTATTCAGCATGCCTCACCCAGGACCACTTCACCTTCTCAAAGATTTGGTTCAGAGAGAAAGTCTCGGGATTTGCTTTTCCAGCTTCATTGATATTCCAGTCCTGGATGTCCCGTAGAAATGTCTCCATAAAGGTATGATCACAGGGCAACCCTTCTCACTGACGCTCGTTGGTACAAATCTTCTGCTTTGGTTCCCTGCCCCTTCAGTTCTCTGTGTTTCCCTTACCAATTCTCTGTTTTGGCTGATTCTGATGCCAGCCACCCTGATCTTGGCTACCGGCTCTTTGCGCTCCAACTCCAGTCCCTGAAGCTTTGACACCTGACTGCCTGGCCTCGGCCCCTCCTACTGTTTCTTTATTTGTTATTTATCAAATGGATCCAGATACCTCTCCTAACTTTTGATGCAACCAGCAATGTCTCAGAGAGTGTGTCTTATCCAATTCTTGTTGTGGCTTAAGAGGATTCTTCATTTCAGATCATAATATGCTGGTCAGCCTTGATACAGGAATGGTAATAGAATTTTTGTCTGATGACTTCTCTTTCCCCAATAAAGTATGATATGACGTTATCAGCCAAGATACCCAAATTATTAAAGTATAACATGATCAAAATGACTTGAGTGAATTTCAGTTAATTATACACTTCAGTTAACTTGAACAGATTTGGATTTAAGGAAGGAAAGAGAAGAAATATATGCATGTCATAGAAGTTGAAAAGTTAAAGTTTAAAGGAACCATAGACATTTTTTTTCCAACCCGTCAACTATGAAGAGGAGAACTGAGGCCAAGAGGCTCATTTGATTTGCCTGAGGCCACATGATATGGTCAGAGAAAACACTAGGACCACACCCTCTATATTTAATATTTATATTAAATCTATATTTAATAAGATCATAGAAAAACCTGAAAGATGTCTTCAACTATTCTGCTTTTCTTTGTTTCTTCCCCCTTCCAGTTGAAATGGCTATGAGAAACCAGAGTACATTGAGTGAATTCACATTGGTCTCCTTTCCCGTCATCCAGGAGCTTCAAGTCCTGCTGTTTGTCATTCTCCTGCTGGTTTATATGCTCATCATAACAGGAAACATTGTCATCATTTCCTTAATATGGACTGATAATCGTCTCCAGACACCAATGTATTTCTTCCTTAGTAATTTGTCATTTTTGGACATTTTGTTCACAACTACTATTGCCCCAAAGTTGCTAGCTTGTCTCTTAGAAAAGAAGAAAACCATATCCTTTGCTGGCTGCATCACTCAAGTTTATTTCTACTTCTTTCTGGGGACTGTGGAGTTTATCCTCCTAGCGGTGATGTCCTTTGACCGCTATGTGGCCATCTGTAACCCCCTGCGCTATACCATCATCATGAACAGTAGGCTCTGTCTCCTGCTGGTTCTGGGCTGCTGGGCGGGAGCCTTTCTCTCAGTGCTATGCCCAACTATTGTGGTGTCCAGATTGCCCTACTGTCATAGAGAAATTAGTCATTTCTTCTGTGACATTGCCCCTTTACTGCAGGTGGCCTGCATTGATACCCACTTCATTGAGATGATAAACTTCCTCTTATCGTCCCTTGTGGTCCTGAGTTCACTGGTGCTCACCACCACATCCTACACCTACATCATTTCTACCATCATGCGCATCCCCTCAGCCCAAGGACGTCAGAAGGCCTTTTCCACCTGTGCTTCTCACATCACTGTCGTCTCCATTGCCTATGGAAGCTCCATCTTCACGTACGTGAGGCCCAACCAGAGCCATTCACTGGATTTTGATAAAGTGACAGCTGTCCTCACTACAATGGTGACCCCTCTTCTGAATCCTTTCATTTATAGCTTGAGGAATGAAAAGGTAAAGGAAGTCTTGAAAGAGTCAGTTAGCAGGATAGTTCCACCACATTCCAAGGGAACATAACACTAAGCAATTTCAGGACATGTAAGCTATGCTTTCTCTCTATAGCACCTTGTGCTGTATGAAGACTGACACCAAAGTACAAATGAAGTCTCAGAATCTGTCAACAGGATGATTAACCATCACACATCATCAACAGTGAAGTATGGAAAACCAGAAGGAAAAAAAAAGAATTCTATGTCTGTTCAGTCTTTGAGATATTTTTCAAATAGTAACATAGGATCATGGAAACACTCCAGGCCCTGAGTCACAAGAGCTAATGTCTAATATTTGTTTAGGCACTAACTTCAATGGACTTGGGAACTTAGTTACTTAGGTTACATAATTTCTCCAAGATTCCACCTGCCCATCTGCAAAATGGTGGCAGGAATGTCTGCTCTGATTATTTTCCAGGGCACTTGTGGCTATAAAATGAGATCATTAAGGGGCGCCTGGGTGGCTCAGTCGGTTAAGCGTCCGACTTTGGCTCAGGTCATGATCTCACGTTTCGAGAGTTCGAGCCCCACATTGGGCTCTGTGCTGACTGCTTGGAGCCTGGAGCCTGCTTCGGATTCTGGGTCTCCCTCTCTCTCTGCGCCTCCCCCCACTCGCACTTTGTCTCTCTCTTTCTTTCAAAAATAAATAAACATAAAAAAGAAAAAACTTAAAATAAATAAATAAAATGAGATCATCTATGAAAGTAATATTGTCATCACACATAGATA
The DNA here is from genome assembly GCF_024362965.1 of Panthera pardus. NCBI lineage: Eukaryota > Metazoa > Chordata > Mammalia > Carnivora > Felidae > Panthera > Panthera pardus. Next base: position 94,319,276 of record NW_026526677.1, read on the forward strand.
TTGGTAAGTAGAAAGTGAGACATTTTCACCAGCCCGCCCCTACTGAGATGCTTCTCTTTTGATGATCTTGACTAGATTAAGAGGCAAGAGTTTTAATTCTGTTAGTCAATATGGATGAAAAAAGTTTAAAAGACTGGCAAATGCAAAGACTATCAAATGTTGCTCTAGGAAGAAGGTCTATCCTGCACAGAAATTAGTATTGTGCCTGCTGTGGCACTGGTAGAGTCAGGTTACCTTTATCTTTATCTGATCCCATTAAGCATTTTATTTGAATTACTAACTTTTCCTTGTTCTGACTCTGAGTTCACCAAGCACCTTTGTATCTTTTTGCCTTCCCATCTAGCTTGCCTAGTTGGAGAAAATACTCATGGCAAAGGTTGTCTAGCCATGAAATACTGTCTTTGTTCTTGTAAATTAATTACTATTATCTTTTTGATTAATGTGAATCTCATCTCAGATTCATTGTGATGATAAATAGAAATGTGCTGAATTTATCAACATAATATGACCCTACAAGGTATATATCTAGAAGGCAGAATCACCTTTTATTTTTATTTACTTATTTATTTGTTTGTTTATTTTAGAGAGAGAGCATGAGCACGGGGGGAGGAGGTGGGGGAGTGAGAGAGAGAGAAAGAAAGAGAGAACCTTAGGCAGGCTCCACGCTCAACACAGAGCCCAATTCAGGGCTCGATCTTACCACCCTGGGATCATGACCTGAGATGAAATCAGGAGTTGGACACCATCCATCCAGGGGCCCTAGAATCTCTTAGTGTTATTATCATTTCTATAACTATGTGCATAGCACAGTTCTTCAAACTTTTATATTCTGCTGGGTCTTCCCAGGTGACAAAGGACAACCGAACTCTATGCCCAGAATATCCAGGAAAAGGTAGGAAGGAGAGGGTTATTAGGAAGCAAGATTACAAAGAGGGAAGTAACCATGGAAATTCAGATCTTGTTGCCTGAAAGAATAAGAAAGCCTAATTTACATCAAAGGGGGATGAGGTGTTCAACAATGAACTATAATCTTAAGAAATAAAGCAGGATTCAGCCCAAAGAAGGGAGCCCTTAACATCCAGAATGGATCTGGTGTTCACAGATATTTCTTGGTATTATTACAAACTGATGTGATACTTACAGATAAGTCATGTTTTTCTCCCATTGGACGTAAACAGTTTCACTGAACATCCATTTCATACAGGATCACTGTGCAACACAAAATACCAAACAATCCCCTGCCTTACCAAATTGAATGGCTGTTACCTCTTTACTAATTACAGCTTTACCTTACTCTGTCCCCATCCTTCTGAGAGCACTCAATCCAGAACAGGCTGCTGCTTCCATAAACCCTCCCCAAAAGTTCCCAAAGAAAGCCTAAATCCTATAATAAGTACACTTAGTGAGACATTTCACTCTCTCCACAGTTTGGGTTTTCCCTCACTGCAATGAATGATAAACCCAATTTCTTCAACTATAGTTATACTCCCGGTAGACTTTGGGGTAAGGGCAATGACGCAGAGTGGGTCATAAGGCCCTGATGAAAAGCAGAACAATCCAGTTTCCAGGATATCTGAGAAACCCAAAAATAAGAAACAGTGGGCAAAAACAGTAAGATGCAAAAAGGGACCAGGAAAAGGACCAAGAATGTACCTCAGGCACTTCATCACCCAATGAGTCTAACAGTCCCTGACGAGAAGAGATAGATGATTAAATGAGACCAGAGTTAGATTTTGTTATGTCTTTGCATGCCTAAATAAAGGGTATACAAAGCTGGGTTTTGTTTACCCATAAAATTGGTTTTGTGCTGTCAATTATCAATAATACCTATGTTATTAAATCCCTGGGTTAAAGAACTCCATTCAGGTGTTGTTCATGCGAAACATCCAAATATAAGTGAGCACAACCAGTATTCATTTATGGTTTTTGTGCCAGATGCCTATGAAGGCGTCAGGTACAGGAACACTTGCAACCCAGACAATATGCAAAACAAATGGCCCCATATACAACTGCAGACAGATCTGTCTGAGTCACACTTTGTAATCAGAAGAGCCATCTTTTCATTATATCTTCCCCAAACCCTATTTTGATTTTGATTTTTTTCCTTTGGAACAGCCCACTTTTTAAACCCTATTGTCTTTTGCTCATGGGTCCAGACCCTACACCGAAAGAGATCTGTTTGAATTCATTTATGAATCCAACTTACTAAATTGCTTTCATTCACTAGATCTTCTCATACAATTTTGTGACAATTGGAAGGTACCGTTACCTAAACTTGCCAGTTATAAAATCAGTTACTACTTTTTGAATGTCTTTTTCATTCTGTTTTCTTTTCCCCATTATCATTGGTCTAAGAGGAAGCAGACTGACAACCACCCCCAAATCCCTTGGAGAACTGTTCTTTAAACACAAGCTTATAGCCTACAAACTAAAAGGCTAAGTTGAAATTATTTATATGTTAATAATGTTTTTTCTATTTATGCACACATTTTTGACATCCTGGTAAAGATTGGATTTAAGTAGCAGTAACTGATTTCAGCCAAGTATTTAAATTTCCAGGATGGTTTTATTTGCTTTAAGAAGACCTACATTCTATTCAGCTTACACAGTGGAGGTCTGGAGGAGGCAAAATTATGTTCACATGAGAAGTGAAACGCTTTCACTGGTATACAAAGGAAAGTCTATATAAGGTAAATATGTAAGTGTTTAGAAAAGGGATTTTCAAAAATTCTGAATTTATTCATAGTTATTTTACACTTCAGAATCTCTTAAAAGGCTATAAGGAAATGTCCCAAATAGTTAATGCTGATTAACTGATATTTTAAATGACTTTTATTTTAATTGAAATACAGTTGACATACAATGTTACCTTAGTTTTAAGTCTATACAAACACAATATATAATACATAAGCAAAATGTGCATTAAATGGCTTTATGCTAATGGTAAGGCTTCTGGTCAACTGTAGGCTATTAGTAGTTAAGTTTTGGGGAAGTCAAAAGTTTTACATAAATTTTCAACTGTGCGGGAGGTCAGCACCCCCAACTCCCACATTGTTCAAGGGTCAACTGTCCATTGTGACATCAAAACCATAAAATATCAGGGAGGAGGTAGGGAATAAAAGGGGAGAGTTTCTGTATGTGATCAAAGTTAAGTTGTTATCAGCATAAAATAGTTGGATCTAACTATGAGACATTTTACATACACTTCATTGTAACCACCAAGCAAAAACCAACAGTGGATATCCAAAACACAAAGAGAAGGAAATCAAAGCATACCGCTATGGAAAACCATCAGTTCACAAAGTAAGACACCAAGGGAGGAAGAAAGGCATAAGGGAACCTTAAAAAGCCAAAAACAGAGAAGCCTGGGTGAAACCACCCAAGTGTCCATCATCTGGTGACTAGGTAAACAAACTGTGATATATCTACACAATCTATATAATAGATAATCCTCCAGGAATACAAAAAAAGAAACTCGTGATACCAGAAACATATGGATGAATCTCAAAGCATCTGATTAAGTGAAGGAAAGAAACACAAAAGACTATACACAGTAAGACTGCATTTAGATAAAATTCTAGAAAATTCAAAATTACATTGACAGGAAATGCGTTGGTAGTTATCAGGGGCAGAGGTGGGGAGGGGAACATTTTTGCTGCAAAAGGGTGCAGGAGTGTTTCTAAAATAATGGAAATATTGTAAACCATCATAATGGCACTGGTGGCTGTCTGCTGATCAAGATGTGCCAAACCTCAACCACTGTACCCTTAAACTGGTTATTATTTGTACATCACGCATCAATTGAAATATGTACATAGACATAAAATCTACATAAATAATCTATGTTTGGAAAGCAATCGCAAGCTTTTTTGTCAATTTCATTTTATTTTTGTTGCATAATCTTTATTTTTTAAATATAATTTATTCTCATATTGGCTAACACACAGTGAGTAAAGTGTACTCTTGGCTGTTAGGGTAGATTCCAATGGTTCATCGCTCTTACAGCTTATTTTAATACACTACGATCATTTCAGAAAAAAAAAAATGTGTTTTAAGTTTTCCAAGTTTCTAGTTCCCTGAGGTTTTAAAGCAGCTGTAGAAGTTTCTCTTTAAATAAATAAAATAAACAACCAAGAGATTCTCCCAGGAGACCTTAACTTTACAACTGATTCGTTACTTCAATTCTCATGTTCTGTGATTGCAGTAGTCATAATTAACCTTTTTTTATGCCATAATCCCAGGTGCCATTGTAAACCAAATCTCTGAAGGTGAAGAATCTCATTAACTATCAAAGTCCATATTCAATAGAGGCAGAGTAATGTTATTTTCTGGAGAGAGTAAATAAAGACGGTTACATTTGCAATCAAGTCACAATATCCCCAATGAATGAACAGGGGTGACCTAACAAAGGGTGACAGTTCAGAGAGATGTTTCAGTGAAAGCAAATATGAATTCTCCTGACAATCAGGCCCATGAGGGTAGAATGAGTTGCCTCAAGAAACAGTGAGTTTAGCATCACTGGGCAGTACCTTGGTGGAGACATTGCAGGATATTTGGGGGCCGGCTGACTCATCCGCCTGTGGAGTTCTCTTCTGCTCTAACGTCCTGTGTTTGAATAATTCCACGTTTCTGGGTGCATCCACAGAAGAAAGAGAAATTCACGAAATAGAGAGGAAATTACATTCCTGCCACTAAAAACAGACAAAGAAACAAAAACCCAACTGAAATTTGAGAAGCTTTTGGTCACTTTTGCCATAGATCCAAAATAGGAGTCAGAGGACCTGCTCGTGATTCGGTTGTGTGGGACTCCCCCATTCATCGCCAAACCTCACTCTTCTGCTCTTCTTGGCAAAAATGTGCTTCAGAATCCACATTGCTTGAAACTCAGAGGAATACCTGAGATGGAGACTCACTGGACGTGTAACATGAAAGATTAAATGATAATATACCACTTGGATTCATCCTGGTGTAAGTCAAGATTTAAATTTTTCTGTGGAAATACAAAAAAGAACTGAAAAAAACTGAGAGAAATTACTAAAAAGGACTGTTTTCCATTCAGAGGAAGACGGATGGAACACTTCAGCAAACAGCGAATAACCATTTGGTGTGGTTCTGAAAGGGCGGTTAAGTACCACGTGGGAAAACAGACTCAGGCTAAGACTGAGATTTACACGGAATCCAACACTCAAGCAATAACAGAATATAAAGAAAAACGGATGGGATGCAGTAGGAAAAACACACCCAGATTTCTAGTTTGTTAACATAACTTGAATGGAGAAAATACCGACTGTGCGACAATCGGCGTGATGTAAGTATCCTATAATATGCAATTATCCGTATTTATATGATAAGCAGTTTGGGTCTCACTACACTTGTTTACATGTATATTTGACGAATTAAAGTGTAATTACTCCTTTCCCAAAACTTCTACTGTCAGCAGACGTCAAGTATTAGAGCTCTACCCTAAGTCTGAAGATGAAAGTTTTTAATGTACTTCAGTTACAATTAAACTTTGTCACATTTTACTGACAGCAGCAAAGATCCCAAATTATCTCTCACCCCCATTCCCCACTACATCTTAGTTCTTTTCTGTTTCTGCTTCCCCATCCCCATGTTCTTAACAAACATGTACCGAACGCCAAGTATATAAACATTACTGGGCTGGGCCCTAGCTGAGGACCGGAACCTGGAGTGTCATCATCCTCACGTTAGAGAGAAAACAGTCAAGACAGGGTACTTACGAGTCTCATTAAAGGCCACTCACTCAAGTGGCCACAAGAGAAAAAAGTAAACAACACAGGTTCTCTGACTGAAAATCTGCTATGATTTTTCCATTAGTCCACATTTATCTCACTAAATCCGGCATCTTGAAACATGCAAATATGCGATTCAATGCCATTTTTTAAGGATCCACAAATGGTAATGAAGAAAAAAATCTCCCCTCCACCAATGAAAGCCTTAAGTTGGCAAACTTACAATTAAATTGCCAGCACAGGGGCGCCTGGGTGGCGCAGTCGGTTGGGCGTCCGACTTCAGCCAGGTCACGATCTCGCGGTCCGTGAGTTCAAGCCCCGCGTCAGGCTCTGGGCTGATGGCTCAGAGCCTGGAGCCTGTTTCCGATTCTGTGTCTCCCTCTCTCTCTGCCCCTCCCCCGTTCATGCTCTGTCTCTCTCTGTCCCAAAAATAAATAAACGTTGAAAAAAAAAAAAAATTTAAATTGCCAGCACAGATGGTCTAATCCACAACCATTTCCCCTTGGACATGATGGGCTCTGGAGAGCACAGAGGTCATCTAGAAAAGACCCACACAAAGCCAAGTTCTTTTCCACTACCATGAACTGAAGAGACTCCCCAAAGGAGAGCAATGCTACAGCTTTAGTTCGTCTCAGAGAAGTTTCTTTGACCCTTACTCAGCAGAACAGAAAGCTCTCCATGCCCCTTTTTTCCATTCCTATATGACCCAATGACAACCACGGCAAAGAGCAATTCTATTTGTGTTCAACCCTCCCAGATTCTTGTTATTAAAACCTGGCACGGTGTTTTTTTTTTGTTTTTTTGTTTTTTTTAATGTTTATTTATTTTTGAGACAGAGAGAGACAGACCATGAACAGGGGAGGATCAGAGAGAGAGGGAGACACAGAATCTGAAACAGGCTCCAGGCTCTGAGCGGTCAGCACAGAGCCCGACGCGGGGCTCGAACTCACGGACCGTGAGATCATGACCTGAGCCGAAGTCGGACGCCCAACCGACTGAGCCACCCAGGCGCCCCCTGGCACGGTGTTTTTGAAGATCCCAAACTGTCTGACTCTTACAATACCAGACAGGAATCAAGCTCCCATCAGGCTCATCAAAGACTACAGAGGCAAGAAGGGAAACGATGACAGTACAGATGTTGTGAAACAATTGGCTAGATGAATGGAAGGAACAATGGAGTAGATGACAGGCAGTTCGTGAGAATGCACATCAGTGTGTCTTAACACCCACTCATCTCTGGTGTTGTCAGTAAGGAGGGCGGTAAGGGGGAAATGAGAGGGAAATTCAAAGCATTTCTACTTGTACACATACCATGCTCTATTCTGTCTTTGTATTAGATCTTAGTAACATTAACACATGTCCACCCAGATATGGTTATGCCTCCTTGTGCTGTAGAAATCAGTCTGGAAGTTTGTTACCTGGATGCAGCAACAGTGGGGGGAGGGATCAATATTATCGTATTAGTGGTGGAAACACACCGGCTGGTACCAAGACCCTATTTCAATAGATCCGACCCTTTGAGGTCTTTTGATAACTTAAAGGTAGTTTGTTTCTAGAGTAAATGAATGGTGAATACAAATAATGAGCAACTACAAGGACCAGAAAAGTCACAGCAAACTTTTCAAATGGAAATCCATCAAAAACAAAAGTCTTCAAGGAAAAATACTCCTACGGGAATGCAGCCGGTGCAGCCATTCTGGAAAACAGTGTGAAGGTTCCTCAAAAAACTAAAAATAGAACTACCTTACGACCCAGCAATTGCACTACTAGGCATTTATCCAAGGGATACAGGTGTGCTGTTTCGAAGGGACACATGCACCCCCATGTTTATAGCAGCACTATCAACAATGGGCAAAGTATGGAAAGAGCCCAAATGTCCATCGATGGATGAATGGATAAAGAATATGTGGTATATGTATATATATATATATATATATATATATATATATATATATATATATATACAGTGGAGTATTACTCGGCAATGAAAAAGAATGAAATCTTGCCATTTGCAACTACCTGGATGGAACTGGAGGGTGTGATGCTAAGTGAAATTAGTCAGAGAAAGCCCAAAATCATATGACTTCACTCATATGAAGACTTTAAGAGACAAAACAGATGAACATAAGGGAAGGGAAACAAAAATAATATAAAAACAGGGAGGGGGACAAAACAGAAGAGACTCATAAATATGGAGAACAAACTGAGGGTTACAGGAGGGGTTGTGGGAGGGGGGGTGGGCTAAATGGGTAAGGGGCACTAAGGAATCTACTCCTGAAATCACTGTTGCACTATATGCTAACTAATTTGGATGTAAATTTAAAAAAATAAAAAATAAAACAAGTTCAAAACAAAAAATAAAAAAGAAAAAAAGGAAAAATACTCCTAGGAATTACATTTCAGAAAGAGAAAGTGACCTTCTTTCAAGACGAACTCAGTGCGTTCCACACCTAGAGACAACCTAGTTCAGGTTCATTATTGGTCATTTTAACCTATTTAATTTTAACATAAAACTAAAGGATTAGCTACAAAATAAATTCAGCTTCACTGAACTATACAGACATGCAGTACATGTTCAGCAAACCTGAGCCGTATTCCAAGATGAGCATTTCCAACAACATCATCTGCATTCACTTTCTTTCACCACTATTAACAAGCTGATTGTCCAAATTGCTGAAAACAATGTGAGGTATAAGAGACCGATTTAAGACAACCTGTAAGAATTCCCAGTCAAGGAATGGAAGGGAAAAGCTTTGGTATTCTTTTGGATCCTGCCATACACATGGCATTGCAGGGAACAAAAAAGAAACACACTGATCATTTTCCCAGTAGAGGTTTTTCAAATGTCTGAAATAGGTTATGCAAATGATGAACCATATATATGCACTTACTTGTTCTTTAACAGTGTAGACATCAAAACCCTCATATCAGTATAAGAATAAAAACAAAGAAAGCAATGCAGCCTTATGGAGATCAATTATTATCACATCAGAACAACTCAGGGACAACCAGAGATCACCTTAAGACTCATGCGATACCAATCACAAATGTGAGGAGAGACCAAAACAGGTTCTCTTTCATTTGATGCTCTTGGTCAGTTTCGTAGTTTCTGCTCCTTTATGTAGATGATACCTGAAGGGTTGAAATGACTTGGAGAAAAGTAACTCAACTTTCCTTAACATTCCCTTTTACCATTTTGCAAATGGACTGACGGGATTCTCAGTTAAGGATTCTCTCTTCTCAAGCACAGAACTTAGCCAGGGAAACGGTAGATCAGGAAAAATGAAAGAGAGAAGGGAAGGAGCACGGGGTCCAAGAGATGACCATCGTAAAGGCTAGAGCTTAATGAGACCATGGAGAAAATGCCATTCAACCAAAAATGCCAAATATGAGAATACCAAGGTTAGAAGATGTCATGTAACTTATCCAAGGTTCTATATTTATTAGAGTGAGTGGCAGGATGAAATCACTCTTGACTCTTGGTTCAAAGCTTTTACTACTTTACATTTATCACTGATACTGAGAATTGAAACTCATTTAAGCTGATTTTCATCTCTATAATTTTTTTTTCAGAGATGTGCTGCCCACTAAGTATTGCATGCCATGGATATGCAAAATCAGACCACAGTGACTGAATTCACCCTGACTGCCTTCCCTGTTATCTGGAAGCTTCAGATCTCCCTCTTTGTGGTCCTCTTGTTTATTTACCTGTTAACTCTCACAGGAAATATTGTCATCATTTCCCTAATATGGGCTGATAATCGCCTCCAAACCCCAATGTACTTCTTCCTCAGTAATTTGTCATTTCTGGACATTTTATACACTACCTCAGTTACCCCAAAGCTATTAGCTTGTCTTCTAGAGGACAGGAAGACCATATCTTTTGCTGGCTGCATGATTCAAATATACTTCTTCTTCTTCTTGGGGACAGTGGAGTTTATCCTCCTAGCGGTGATGTCCTTTGACCGCTACGTGGCCATCTGTAACCCCCTGCGCTATACCATCATCATGAACAGCAACGTCTGTCTCCTACTGGTTCTGGGTTGCTGGGTAGGAGCCTTCTTCTCAGTGCTGTGCCCAATTATTGTGGTGTCCAGACTGCCCTACTGTTATAAAGAAATCAGTCATTTTTTCTGTGACATTGCCCCTCTGCTACAGGTGGCTTGCATAGACACTCATTTCATTGAGATGATAAACTTCCTCTTATCTTCCCTCGTCCTCCTGACCTCGTTGGTACTCACCATTGTGTCTTACACCTACATCATTTCTACCATTTTGCGCATCCCCTCAGCCCAAGGACGTCAGAAGGCATTTTCCACCTGTGCTTCTCACATCACGGTCGTCTCCATTGCCTATGGGAGCAACATCTTCATGTATGTGAGACCCAGCCAGAGCCATTCGCTGGATTTTGACAAAGTGACTGCTGTCATGACCGTGATGGTGACCCCTCTTCTGAACCCTTTCATTTACAGTCTGAGAAATGAAAAGGTAAAAGAAGTTTTGAGAGAAGCAATCAACAAAATTATATCCTTATTACACAAGAGAACCTGAACGTTCGTTTGCTAAGAATGGCTTTTTTTTCAGCTCTTGGACTCTATGTGGAGAAAAGCATGCTTGAAGACCATAAAATCACAGATTTGTGGGAAGATAGAAAAAGGCTTCATGTCACATCAGATACAAAGTATTGTAGTCAAGGTGCAGAGCAGACAATTCGAGCATAGAGAAAATAATATGTTTGAGCCCTTTTTGGGCAATTCATGCACAGGATAACATAAATTAATGACAAATACTTATGTCAAAAATCTGAAATTTAAGCCTGGCTCTATTATTTTTTTATCCCGTGAAACTTAGCCTATCTGAACCTTAGTTTACTCATCGGTAAAGTAGGAAATAGTTTATGCTTTTCCTTTCTCTTTTTTTTTTACTTTTTACTATAGGCTTAACCAAGATAGCCTAAGGAAATCAAACACAGGTAAATATAAAATAATGCTCCCTCTCAGTATTTAAGATGATGAAAGATGATTGGCTTCATCTTGACAGCTAAATACTATAGAAAAATATAGTAGGAATAGTAATACAAAAATAAGGAAGAGCTGTAACATATCCCAGGGTTTCTATAGCGTGCCTAAATAGGAACTTATGTATCGATATACATGGAATTTATAAGAATATATATTATAACTCCTCTCAGTTCAAAATCCAAATTCCTGGAAAGAGGATGCAATTGGCCCAATCAAAGTGAGATGTCCTCCCCTGATTCGGTTCTTTGTAAGAGGAAAGATTGGCAAAGAGTTACATTGCCTTCTGTTCTTACCATCACTGAACAGGTGCTATGGGACAAGTACTCTGAAAGACAGTGTAAATATAGGAATAAGACAATAAGCATCTGTAAGATCAAAATAGGTTATGACTGGAGTGGTCATTAACCTTCTAGCTGCATGAACAATGACTGACACCTTAAGAATTGACGCGACTCTATCTTGGGAAAACAGGCAGAGAAAGTGCTGCCTTAAGGATGGATTCAGAATATCATAAAGGAACACCATCCATCCTAAGATATTGCGGCAAACGAATGTCTAAAGATCAGAAGAAACTAGAACAATATCACCAGGAATGAAGCACTCATATAGGATCTTCTCTGCCCTCATTTTCAGACACTAAATAAAATAAGATTTGGGAGATTAGTATATTAGCTTCCTAATGCTGCCATAACAAAGTTAGCAGCTTAAAATAACACAGATTTATCATCTGACTGTTCTGTGGGTCACAAGTTCAATACAAGCCTCCCCAGCCCAAATTCAGCAGGCTGCATTCCTTTCCAGGGGCTATAGGGGAAAATCCATTCCCTATCCAACTGACTTGTTGACAGAATTCCCTTCCTTGAAGCTGTGGGACCAAGGTCCTGTTTTCTTGCTTGCTGGCTATCACCCAAGGGCCATTCCCAGTTTCTAGAAGATGCTTCAGTCCTTGACTAATGGCCCCCCTTCCTCTACCTTCAAAGCCAACAATAGCAGGACATGTATCTCTCAAGTCTCAAATCTCTCCTTCTTCCGTCTCCCCTATGACTTGGCTGACAAAGCTCTCCACTTTTAAGGACTCATTGGATAGGAGTGGGCCCACCCTGATATCCAGAATAATATCACCAACTCAAGGTCCTTTTCCTGCATTACATTTACAAAATCCTTTCTGCCAAGTAAAGTAACATATTCACAGATTCTGGGAATTAGGACATGAATATCTTTAGGTGTCATTATTCTGCTTGCCAGCATTATGTTGCTAGTGGTCATGATCCAAGAAAGGAAAAATAAAGAACAGAGCACAGTAGGATTTTTTAAAGCCAATATTAAATCCTAAACTCTCTCATTGTCATCACTTAAAACCAGAAGTATTTATAAACCCCAGATAATGACAGACTAGAAAAAAATCAGCAAAATATCTGGGCAATGCATATTTTAAATTAACCATGTTTGTTTTTCTTTCAATTATTGTTAGGCAGAGATGATATAGTGTCCCTTTGTGGTGTTTTCCTGTTTTTCATGAGTTCCCATGTTACTCAATACCCCTATTCTAGTATCATTAATACAGAAAAGAAAAACTGGAGTGCATAAGGGAAATGAAGCAGAATTTTGGTCCCCACCTGGGGCTGGCCCCAGGTTGGCCAGCCTTGCAACTGCAAATATAAAAAGACTTCATAAACTCTGAAAAATAACACAAATATACTGTTTTACTTTGATGTTGATTATTATTCTTATGATCAACACTTCTTTAATGTTTATTTATTTTGAGAGAGAGAGAGAGAGAGCATCCGTGGGGAGGGGGGGAGCAGAGAAAGAGGGAGAGAGAGAATCCCAAGCAGACTCACCACTGTCAGCACAGAGACTGATTCAGGGTCCAATCCCACAAACCGTGAGATCATGACCTGAGTCAAAACCAGAGCTGGACACTTAACCAACTGAGCCACCCAAGCACCCCATGATCAATATTGTTATAAGAGAGGATAATAATAGCAGTTTCTACATTGATTCTAATAAGTTAAGTTAGTACAAAGATGACTGAGAAGTAGTCTAGTTTAAAACTTAGTGATAGTTTAAGAGTTTGGATGGACAGTCAATGTCAGTTTGAGATAATTGTTTCTTGTCGGGTAACTGAATGTTTTCTTTTACTGTCTAATAGTAGTTGAATTTATGGTTGTTTGGGTTAGTTTTGGCTCAAGATCTGTCCCAAATTTTGGGACACCTGTAAAGCCCCTTACTTTTCCCATATTCAACCATGACAAGGCATTTTACCTTTTTCAACATGAGAGAAGGAGGAGGAATAGACCAAAAGAGCCAGTAGAAAATTCAAAGCACATCCACTTGCTGGATAAGCTAGATAACTTCCTCCAACTAAGGATGAAGGGCATCCCAACCAGGGAAACACTGTCAAATGTAATGAGTTTAATGAATTCACTGATCCTTCCACTTGCCAGGTAATTCTCACGTGCTCCTTCCTCCTGACTCAGTTGTAATACAATATTCAGCAACAACAACTATGAACATACACCTCAATCACATCACAAGAATGCGATAAAACATACCAAATTATTGTCATCGGTAGTCAAGAGTTTAGCTAAGCTACTCCGTTTGGCACCCATTTGGCCAACCATTTGGCCAACCAGCACCCATTTGGCCAACCCATTTGGCCAAGCAGCCTGCTGTGACTTTAAACTGACACTAGTCCCCTCACGCAAGCACACACCCCAGCTAGCAGTCTGCAGAGTCACAGACATAGGTCACTTTCTGACACGACCTCCCCCACGGTCCTTGTGCTCAACCGTCTTCCCCATCCACCAGCACCTTCCCTTTATGCGCCCCTTCAATAAGGCCCCAGTGTAACTTACCAAACCTCACTCTTTTGGTTACAATTGACCAATGTGGCTTTAGCCCGGGAACCCCAAAGCCCTCCAGGTTCTAATGAAGGCATATGCCCCGGGTGATTCCTCTCTGTCTGCATTCTGCCTCCAAGAGAAGCCCCCCCAAGGTATGCCAGGTGCCTCCTCCAAGACCTGTGAGTAATAAACTCTATCATAACTCCTCTTGTGGTCTGTTCGACTGCAGCTCACCCTCGGCAGGCACCCTCTTCTCCACTTAAGAAATGTTAACTTGACAAATTAATAACAGGGGGTACAACCACAGATGAGTGTTTGCTTCATTCTTGAAATATACTAAAATGTGTGTGTGTGTGTGTGTGTGTACATGTGGTACATTTCAGAGTTGTGTATTTTGTCTGATATCTTTAAAAACTCTTTATTATTTATAAAAAACAATTGTTTATTGTTTATAAAAAACAATTATTTATCATCTAGAATTGCTGGCTTATCCCAAGGATGTTCTTTAACATTAACAAGGGATTCATTCAGTAACACACTTTCTTTTTTTAATGTTTTATTTATTTATTATTTATTTATTTATTTTTGAGAAAATCAGAGAGACAGAGAGAGGGAGCGTAAGTGGGAGAGGGGCAGAGAGAGGGAGACACAGAATCTGAAGCAGGCTCCAGGCTCCGAGCTGTCAGCACAGAGCCCCACACAGGACTCAAACTCATGAACCGTAAGATCATGACCTGAGCCAAAGTCAGACTCTTAACCTACTGAGCCACCCTCGGGCCCCAAGATGCTTTCTGATTTTCAGCATTTGGCACTAAATAAGGCTCCTCTTTTTAAAATATGATAATGTCAAAAATAATAATGTGTAAGTTCTTTCTGGCTACAAAATTTATAGTAATGAATAGTTTTTTAAATCTTACCTTCTTTTAGGTTTTTTAGCCATTCTGAGCACAGACCTTGAAAAGAAACGACCATCATATAACCATGTAATTATTGGGTTTTTTGGTTTATTTTCTTTAATGTTCATTTATTTAGTTTTGAGAGAGAGAGAGAGAGAGAGACCAAAAGCAGAGGAGATGCGGAGAGAGAGGGAGACACAGAATCTGAAGCAGGCTCCAGGCTCCGAGCTGTCAGCACAGAGCCCGACGCGGGGCCCAAACCCACGGACCATGAGATCATGACCTGAGCTTAAGTCGGACGCTTAACCAACTGAGCCACCCAGGCTCCCCAACCATCAATTATTGTAAAAAAGAGGAACTTGAAATAACACGGTAAATAAGAGAACACTATATATGACCAGTAGATAAAATACCAAGTTATTCTATTGCTATTAATAATTATATAGTCTCTTCATGTGCTGAAATGCATGCATATGCCCTCCTGATGTAGAACTGAATTCTGAGTCATCACCTAACTTTAGGAGAGTATATAAAAAGTGCAGTGTATCATTTCACTTGTGTAGGCAAACACGTCTCATCCCATGTAGGCCACAGAGAATACGACTGATTTGGGCAAGGCTATATTCTGCATGAATCCTGGAAATTAGTTTCCCCTCATTAACACTTACACTTACTACGTTCATCCCATTAAATCCAAGAAAGGTTATTCTGCTATGGTTATAGCAATGAATTAGGAGGTGGAAATGAAATGTTAAAAAACAAGAAACAGCTTGGTGGAAAAAGTTGTCTGGGATTGCTAGACCCTGGCATACAGTATACCCTCACTGCCCCCTTTTCTTGAGTAGGTAATACAAGCTATAGCAACTTGTCCCTGTATTCTCTTGTCATGCAGGGGCAAAGTGCAAATCAATGATAAAAGGTGACTAAACAAAATCTCCTAGGCTTGAAGTAAATAATGTTAAATCATCTTTTTATTTAAAATGGTATTTCAGGGCACCTGGGTGGATCAGTAGGTTGAGCATCTGACTTCAGCTCAGGTCACGGTCTCACGGCTTGTGGGTTCAAGCCCTGCGTCGGGCTCTATGCTGACAGCTCAGAGCCTGGAGCCTGCTTCGGATTCCGTGTCTTCCTCTCTCTCTCTGCCCCTCCCCTGCTCATGTTCTGTCTAAATTTGTCTCTCAAAGATAAATAAACTTTAAAAGAATTTTTTTTACTGATATTTCAAAGGGAAGTATGAAATATTTTAAATTGAGTAACAATGAAAATATAACACAGCTAATTACTGCCTGTGGAATAATTTCCACATTTAAATTCATTTATCAACAATTTTTTATAAACTTTAAAATAAAACAACTGAACATTAAACTCAACAGAATAGGAAAAGAGGGATAGAACAAATAAACAACAACAAAAAAGTGGAAATTATAAAGATAATTTCAGATATAAATGAAATAGGACTATATATAAATGACAACAACAACAACAAAAACCCACAAACCAAAACCCAGTTCTGAGAAAAGCTTTCTAACATAAGTACACCCCTGTCAAGATTTATCAGTGGGAGAGAGAAAGTAAGGAGAGAAAAGATAAAAAAATAAATGAAATATAGAATAAAAAGTAGAAAATACAGATACAAGCATGGAATAAATTTTAAAATCCAGATGAGTTTTAAATAAAGATATTAAAACCTGAGATTCAATACATGAATTCCCAAAAGAATACCAAATGTCAAAAGGTGTACAGAGAGAAATAGAAAACATAAACAGGCAAATTAGCGTTTATGTATATTAAAATAATCATTTAAAACTCCCAGCAAACGAGGAGCAGAAAACCGTATAGATGACTTCTGACAAATTTGGGTAAGCAAATAATTCCTATCTTATAGAAAATATTCCAGATAATAGAATTTTAAAACATCTATTGACAAAATCAGGGCACCTGGGAGGCTCAGTCAGTTAAGCTTCTGATTTCAGTTCAGCTCATGATCTCCTGGTTTACGAGTTTGAGGCTGCATCAGGCTCTGTACTGACAGCTCAGAGCCTGGAGCCTGCTTCAGATTCTGTCTCCCTCTCTCTCTCTGCCCCTCCCCTGCTCATGTTCTCTCTCTCTCTCTCTCTCTCTCTCTCTCTCTCTCTCAAAAATAAATAAAACCATTAAAAAATAAATAAATAAAATAAAACTGACAAAATCATCAAAAAGAAAGAATAAAGTTGAGGGCATTTACAACTAATTTCAAGATTTCCAGATTTTTTATAAATCCGGAGTACATGGGATCAGCATAAGGATAGGTTAAAATCAGTGGAACAAAACAGAAAATTGAGAGATAAACCCACAGATATTCTTGCAAAGATGACAAGCCTAATCAAAAATCCAAGCTTTTCCGAGAAATGGTGCTATAACAACCAAATATTCATATAAAAAAATCACAGTTGCATCCGTCCATACAGAAACTAAGCTAAAACCACAAAGTTCGTAGGAGAAGACACAGGAAAAAAAACCTGTGACCTTGGAGTAACAAACTTCTTAGAAAAGCAAAAAAAGAAAAAAAAATCAATGCTAACCTTCAAAAAACAATTTATAAAATAGATTCCATCAACATTAAAATTTCCTTCTAGTCCAAATACAAAGTTAAGTAAATGAATCAGTAAGATAAAGACTTAGAAAAATATTTGCGATACACACATTTAACAAAGAATATGTATCTTGATTATATGGAAAACTCCTACAAATCAACAATAAAAACACAATTTTTAAAACCACTCTCGTTTTCAATACAAAGAACTCCTACAAATCAACAATAAAAAAGTTTTTTAAATGCACAATAAACTTGAACAGGAACTGTAGAGAAGACTTATTTTTGACCACTAGTAACATGAAAAGAATCTCCGCATTATTGGGCATCAGGAAAATGCATATTCACATCATATGGAGACATTTTACATCTACTAAATTAGCTAAAACTTTTTTTTTTGAAGCAGGCAACATTAAGTGCTGGCAACAAGAATCTGAAATATAAAATTCTGGCATGAGTATCAAATAGTACAATCACTTTTGGAAATTCAGCATTTTTTTGGTAAAGTTAAACATACCTCTCTACCCTATGAGCTGACAATACTATATGCAGTACTGTATCCAATTTAACCAAGAGAAATGAAAACATAGGTCTATAAAAAAAATACTTAAGTGTGCAAAACATATTTATTCATAATAGCTAAACACTAAACATAACCCAAATGTCTATCCACAGGATACTGAGTAGACAGATGTGGTATGTTTTGGCAATGGAATATTATTCAACATTAATATGGCGGAAGCTACTGAGACATACAATAACCTGCATGAATTTGGAAAAATATTATGTTGAACAAAATCACCCAAATGCAAAAGAACCATATGATTACATTTTGTGAAGTCCACAAACAGGCAATTCTGACCTATGCTAATAGAAATCAGAAAATTATTGCAGGCAATGAGAGGTATACAATGACTGGGAAGGATGTGAAGGAACTTTCTAGGACAAATAAAATGTTCTATATCTTATTTGAACAGGTAGGTGGTTTATGGTCATATACCATCATCAAAGCTTTCAAACTAAATTTTTTTTAATTTTTTTTAAATTTATTTATTTTTGAAGGAGAGAAAGACAGAGCATGAGTAGGGGAAGACCAGAGAGAGAAGAAGACACAGAATTCGAAGCAGGCTCCAGGCTCCGAGCTATCAGCATAGAGCCCTATGCAGGGCTCAAAGTCATGAACTGTGAGATCATGACCTGAGCCGAAGTTGGCTGCTTAACCGACTGAGCCACCCAGGTGCCCCTCAAACTAAATTTTAAATTATGGTGCCTTTTATGTAATTTTCTCATATCCCCACATAAGGAAAATTCCAGGCTCAGATAAATTTACAAGTGAATTTATCAAATATATAACTCACCAAGAGAAATTTTAATGTAAAAACTCTTACTAATTTTTAATATAATTTATTGTTAACTTGACTAACAAAGCAGTATGTAAAGTTTTAAAGGCTACTTTAACTTAGATCCCAACATCAGATTATATAAGAAAGAAAAAGTACGGGCTAATTTCACCCATGAATCCAGATGAAAAAATCTTCAAGAAAATACTAGCAAACAGGATTCAGATATGTGCAAGAGTTGGGTGTATGCCAGGAATGCAAAAATAGTTTGACATCAAAAAATCAAAAGCCACAATTTACCATGCCAACACAAACTATTTTTCTTTGTAAGAGACGCAGAATATAGCTGATAATATTCAACCTCCATTAATTATAAAACTTCTTTGCAAACTAAGTCTACAGGAAAATTGTCTTAATCTGATAAACAGTATCTATATCTAACACATTCAAAAATTATCGTTTTGGGGGCGCCGGGTGGCTCAGTCTGTTGGGCGTCCAACTTCCGCTCAGGTCATGATCTCGCGGTCTGTGAGTTCGAGCCCCGCATCGGGCTCTGTGCTGACAGCTCAGAGCCTGGAGCCTGTTTCGGATTCTGTGCCTCCCTCTCTCTCTGCCCTCCCCCGTTCATGCTCTGTCTCTCTCTGTCTCAAAAATAAATAAATGTAAAAATAAAAAAATTTTAAAAATTATCGTTTTTAATAATGATACATATTCCCCCTTAAAATAACAAATGAAGGGTGCCTGAGTGGCTCAGTTGGTTAAGCATCCAACTCTTGATCTCAGCTCAGGTCTTGATATCAGGGTTGTGAGTTCAAGTCCTGAATTGGGCTCCACGTTGGGCATGGAGCCTACTTAATAAAATAAAATAAATATAAATAAATAAACAAACAAAATAACAAATGAGAAAACATATCACCATTTCTATTAAATATTAAATATCACCCATTAAAGCCTAGCCTATGGAGTAAGAAAAAAGAAAAATTAAAAGGTATAAGGAATGAAGAAAAAGTAAGGCTGTTTTGCAAGATTCAAGCGTAACATGAATGGAAAACTCTTATCTTTTTGCTCTGTCACCCTTACAAACCACTTCCATCCTCAAGGTCAACTTGTGGTCCTGAATGATTGTTGGCACTCTAGCTATTATATGTTAACCTCCAAACATGCAAGAAGGAATAAAGGAGAAAAGGATTATTCCCTCTCTTTTAAGAAACCTTAGTAGTAGACCCACTCAAAAATTCTATTTGCATCTGTTAGGCTAGAATTAGTCACATAGTTTCACCTATGTGAAAAAAATTAAAGATTAAGGAAATAGTCTCTTTTTTTCAGGCAGCAATACACTCAACTTAAAATAGCAATGGTCATACTAAAAAGGAGAAAGATCATATATTCAAAATTGTGCAAAATATATTCTCCGACCAAAACAGAGTTAAACTAGTAAAAGGGGTATGTATGAAATCCCAAAATATTTGGAAATTATAAAACAAAGACATTAAATGATCTATGGTCCAAAGAGGGGGTCAGGTGGGAAATTTTAAAATATTTGGAATTGAATGAAAATAAAAACACAGGGGCACCTGGCTGGCTCAGTCGGGGGAGCCTGTGACTCTTGATCTCGGGGTTGTGATTTCAATACCCACGTTGGGTGTAGAGATTACTTTAAAAACAAAATCTTAAAAAAGACAAAGGAAAAGACAAAGAAAATAAAAACACAATATAACAAAATTAGTAGCACACAACGAAGGGAAAGTTTAAAGAGAAAAATATAGCATTAAAAGCCTAGATTGGTAGGATCATTTTTGCACTGCTGGTGGGAATGCAAACTGGTGCAGCCACTCTGGAAAACAGTATGGACATTCCTCAAAAAATTAAAAATAGAACTACCCTACAACTCAGCAATCACATTACTAGGTATTTATCCAAGGGATACAGGTGTGCTGTTTCGAAGGGACACATGCACCACAATGTTTATAGCAGCACATTGTATCAACAATAGCCAAAGTATGGAAAGAGCACAAATTTCCATCAATGGATGAATGGATAAAGAAGATGTGGTGTATACACACACACACACACACACACACACACACACACACACACACACAATGGAGTACTAGCCTGCAATCAAAAAGAATGAAATCTTGCCATTTGAGCAATGAGGATGGAACTAGAGGGTATTATGCTAAATGAAATTAGTCAGTCAGAGAAAGAAAAATATCATATAACTTCATTCATATGAGGAATTTAAGATACAAAACAGATGAACACAAGGGAAGGGAAGCAAAAAGAATATAGAAACAGGGAGGGGGACAAAACATAAGAGACTCTTAAATACAGAGAACAGAGGGTTGCTGGAGGGATTGTGATGGTGGGATGGTCTAAATGGGTCAGGGGCATTAAGGAAGACACTTGTTGGGATGAATGAGCACTGGGTGTCATACATAGGGGATGAATCACTAGAATCTACTCCTGAAATCATTATTGCACTATATGCTAACGAACTTGGATGTAAATTAAAATAATTAATCAATTAATTTTTTATATAAAGCTTAGATTCAAAAAGAAGTGAAGTCTCATATAAATGATCTAAGCTTGCACCTTAATAATCTGGCAAAAGAAGAACAAATTAATTCAAAAGGAAAGAAATAGCAAAAACGAGGAACCAATAAAATTAATAGAGGAAAATCACAAAGAAAATCAATAAACCAGAAGTCTTTCCTGGTGACCTGACAGAAAGGGAAATGGTCTTTTTTGGATACATGTGATCTACTTTGGTCTGTCATGATCTTTTATCATAACGTTGAACATAAAATGTTAAAGTATGAGATATGCAAATAAGCAAGAAAATAATCCCAAATTGAGAGAAAAGATCAGTCAATGAGAGCATACTCCCAGATGCTAGAATTTGTAGACAAGAACTTCAAACTCACTACAGTTCATCTGTTAAAGAAATTAGTGAAAAGGGTGGAAAACAACCATGAATAGATGTAAAATTTACTCAGAGATATGGGCAATATTAAAATGAATTTAATGGGAGCACCTGGGTGTCTCCATTGGTTAAGCATCCAGCTCTCGGTTTCTGCTCAGGTCATGATCCCGAGGTTTGTGAGTTCGAGCCCCTTGTCAGGCTCAAGTGTGGAGCCTGCTCGAAATTCTCTCTCTGCCCCCCACCCCACTCACACACTCTCTCTCTCTCAAGATAAATAAACTTTAAAAAAAGAATATAAAATGAATTTAATGAAAGGCTGGAAGCAAAAGCTATACTATGAAAAATAACAAATCCATTCAATGGCAGTTTTTAACATAATTTATTGACAAATTGGTTTCCATACAACACCCAATGCTCATCCCAACAAGTCATTCCATGGTGTTAACAGAAGAAGAAAGGATCAGTAACCTTAAATAGCACTTAGTATAAACTATTCAAACTACAATACAAAGAAACAGAAGAGTTTTTAAAGGTATCCAAGACATATGGGCTAATAGCAAAAGGTCTTACACATGTGTAAGTGGAGTTCCAGAATGGAATAGAGAAAAAACAGGACAGAAGACTATTAAAAGAGAGAAGAGAAAGCATTTTCCAAATGTAATGAAACATATCAGCCCAAAGGTCTAAGAACCTTAGGAAGCCCAATTAGGATAAATTCAAAAAAAAGAAATCACTAGAAATTGCTGAAATGCAAAAACAAAGAGACAATATTTAAAAATAGACAACAAAAAGCATTATGCTTCACTTCTCATCAGAAATAATGGAGGCCATGGGGCGCCTGGGTGGCTCAGGCATCAACTTCGGTTCAGGTCATAATCTCACAGCTTGTGAGTTCGAGCCCCACATCAGGCTCTGTGCTGACAGCTCAGAGCCTGGAGCCTGCTTTGGATTCACACAGAATCCACACTCCCTCTCTCTCTGCCCCTCCCCTGCTTGTTCTCTCTCTCTCTCAAATACAAATCAACACTAAAAATTTTTTTAAAAAAGAGACAATGGAGGCCAGTATATGATGCAATGGCTTCTTTAAAGTGATAAGAGATTATAACAATATTTAGAGGATAAAGAACTGTTTACTATTGTCTCAGAGCTAAGCTAAGCTAAGATGTAAGTGTTCAGAGACAGAGATCTCTGTGAGAATCAAGACAACTTACCCTTATCAACTCAGATAATCTCAAAATATAAAGACAATAACCAGTGTTGACATGGTTGGAGGAGGGAAATTAGAAAGAGTGGCTGATAATAGTGATAAAGGTGTCAATTCATCAATAGGATATAATAATTATAAGTATAAATGGACCCAATATCAGAATATTTAAATAAATTAAGCAAATACTAGCAGATCTGAAGGAAGAAGTAGACAACAATACAGTAAAATAATAGAGGGTTTCAATTTCCCACTCTCAACAATGGAAAGATCATTCAGACAGAAAATCAGTAAGAAAACATTGGACTTGAACTATACGTTAGACTGAACAGAACTAGCACCTTCAAAACATCGCATCCAACAGCAACAGAACACATCTTATTCTCAAGCACACATAGAACATTCTCAGGACAGAGACTATGTCAGGTCACGATACAAGTCTTAAGAAATTCAAGGAGATTGAAATCATGCCAGGCACCAGAATTTCCTAACCACAATGGTATGAAACTGGAAATCAATCACAAGAAGAGAACTGGAAAAACTATAAATATGTGGAAATCAGTGACGAGAGGAAAGCTGATTATGGATTAGAAGAATGTATATTGCAAACATGTTCATGCTAACCAAAGTGATCTGCAGATTCAATGCAATCTTTCTTAAAATTCTTCAGGCATTTTTCACAAACATAGGAAAACAATCATCTGAAACCATAAAAGATCCCAAATAGCCAAAGAAATTTTAAGAAAGAAGAACAAATTTGGAGGCATTGCACTTCCTGATTTCAAGCTATCTTATAAATATAGCTCTAGTAATCAAAACAATATAGTACTGACATAAAAATAGACACATAGACCAGTGGAAGAGAATTCAAAGCCCAGATATAAACCCATGCATATGTCATCAATCCATCCTTTGCAAGACTGCCCAGAACACACAAAGGGGAGAGCTTCCTCAAAAAAATGTTAATAGGAGAACTGGACATCAACATGCAAAAGAATGAAACTGGACCCTTACCTTACACCAATCACAAAAAGTACCTCAAAATTGATTAAAGATTTCAGTGTAAGACTTGAAATCATCAAACTCCTGGAAAAAAAAAAAAAAAAAAAAAAACATAGAGAAAAAGCCCTTTGACATTGGCCTTGGCAGTGTTTTTTTTTGTTTTTGGTTTTTGGATTTTGGTTTTTTTGTTTGTTTGTTTTTTGTCTTGTTTTGTTTTGTTTTGTTTTTTTGGATATGACATCAGAAGCACAGGCAAAAAATAAATAAATAAACAAACGAGACTACCATCAGACTACAAAGCTTCTTCACAGCAAAGGAAACAACCAACAGAGTGACAAGGCAACCTACAGAATGGGGAAAATCTTTGAAAATTATATATCTTGATAGGGGTTCAATATTTAAAATACATAAGGAACTTATACAACTCAAATAGCGAAGCAAACAAATAACAAACAAAACAAAACAAAAACATATAACCCATTGAAAAATGGGCAAAGTATTTGAATAGACATTTCTCCAAAGAAGACCTGCAAATGGTCAATACACTAAAAAGTGTTCAATATCACTAATCAGGGAAATGCAAATCACAACACAATGAGAAATCACCCACACCTGTGAGAATGGCTGTCATCAAGGGCCTCCTGGTGGCTCAGTAGGTTGAGCATCTGACTCTTGATTTCAGCTCGGGTCATAATCTCATGGTTCGTGGGATCCAACCCCACAACTCCCTCAAAATAAAATACTCTCCCTCAAAATAAAATACTCTCCCTCAAAATAAAAATAAACATTAAAAAAAAAAAGAATGGCTGTCATCAAAAAGACAACAGGTAACATGGCGGCAAGGATGTGGGAAAATGGCATTTTTGAGCATTATTGTTGGTGATATGAATCGTTCAGGTACTATGGAATACACTGTGGAGGTTCCTCAAACACATAAAAATAGAAAGCCCATAAGATTCAGCAATTCCGCTGCTGGGTATATATCCAAAGGAAACAAAATCGGTGTCTCAAAGAGATATCTGCACTCTCAAGTTCATCACATCATGATTCACAATAGCCAAGATAGGGAAACATCCTCAGTGTCCATTGATGGATGAGTAGATAAAGAAGATGCAGTATATATACAATAAAATATTATTCTGCCTAAAAAAGAAGAGAATCCTGCCACTTACAGTAACATGGATGAGCCTAGAGGATATTATGCTAAGTGAAAATAGAACATGTAAAAAAATACTATATATGCTCTCACCTTTTCATGCAATAAAAAAAGTCAAACTTGCAGAAACAGAGAGTAGAATGGTGGTTATCAGAGGCTAAGGAATAAAGGAAGATGGAGAGGTGCTAGGCAGAGACACAAAACCCTCAGTTATAAAATGAATAAGCTCTGTATATCTAACATACAGCATGAGGACCACAGTAATGCTGTACAATGTGCTTGAAATTTGCTAACACAGTGGACCTTAAACATGCTCACCAAAAAGAAGCAGAAAGAAGAAAGAAAGAAAGAAAGAAAGAAAGAAAGAAAGAAAGAAAGAGAGAGAGAAAGAAAGAGAAGAAAGAAGAAAGAAGAAAGAAAGAAAGAAGAAAGAAGAAAGAAAGAAAGAAAGAAAGAAAGAAAGAAAGAAAGAAAGAAAGAAAAAAGAGGAAGGAAGGAAGGAAGGAAGAAGGAAGGAAAGAAAAAGGAAAGGAAAGGAAAGGAAAGGAAACTATATGTGGTGAAGGATGTGACAATAATTTTCCAAAATATATATTTACGTCAAATCTTCATGATGTACACTTCAAATAGATGCATTTCATTTATCAATCATACATCAATAAAGCTTAAAAATTTTTTTAATGTAATACATTAGATTATGCCACCAAACGTGCACTAAAATGGCTGAAATGTAAAAGACTGACACCAACACGCAAGGGTATGGGACTAGGAGAGTCTGATAGATTACCAGTACAAATGAAAATGGCACAATGACTTTGGAGAACATCTTGACAGTTTCTTATAAATAAACATTTACTTACCATGAAACATAGGAATCCTACTTCTAGGATGTATCTAACAGAAGTGAAAGCAGATGCTCAGATAATGCACGAACTGTTCTGGGCAGCTGGGTGTCTCAGTCAGTTAAACTTCCAATCCTTGATTTCGGCTTAGGTCATGATCTCACAGTTCAAGGGGTCGAACCTCAAATTGGGTGGTCTGTGAGCTGACAGCAGGGACCCTGCTTGAGATTCTCTCTCTCCCTCTCTCATTCTGCCCCTCCCCTGCTCTTGTGTGTGTGCTTACTCTCTCTCACTCTCTCTCTCTCTCTCTCTCTCTCTCTCTGAAAATACATAGACATTAAAAAATGAACTCTTTATAGATGTTTTATTCATAATAGCCAAATACTGAAAAAAACTCAAGTATCCATCATCTAGTGACTAGAGAAACAAACTGTGATATATCTACACAATCTATATTATAGATAATCCTCAGTTATACAAAGAAAGAAACTTCTGATACCAGAAACACTTGGATTAATCACAAAGCATCTGATTGAGTGAAAGAAAACAAACGCAAAAAACTACATGCAGTAAGACTGCATTTAGAGAAATTTCCAGAAAATTCAACATTACATTGACAGAAAATGCATCAGTGGTTATCAGGAGCAAAGGTGGGGAGGGGAGTGCATTTACTAAGGGCACAGGGAACTGTCTAGGAGAATGAAATACTGTTAACCATCATAAAGTTACTGGTGGCTAAATGAGTGTATCTACGTGTCAAAACTCAACCAACTGTACACTTGAATTTTCTATTATGTGTACATCACACAGCAATAAAATAGATTTAAAATATGTACATAGACATAAAAATCTATGTAAATGATCTGTTTGGAAAGCAACTTAAAGCTTATTTCAGTACATTACGGCCATTTCAGAAAAAACATGCTTTAAGTTTTCCAAGTTTCTAGTTCCCTAAGGCTTTAAACCAGCTCTATAAATTTCTCTTTCAATAAATAAAATAAACAACCAAGAGATTCTCCCAGGAGACCTTAACTTTATAACTGATTCGTTACTTCAATTCTCATGTTCTGTGATTCCAGTAGTCATAATTAACCTTTTTTTATGCCATAATCCCAGGTGCCATTGTAAACCAAATCTCTGAAGGTGAACACAGAATCTCATTAACTATCAAAGTTCATATTCAATACAGGCAGAGTAATGTTATTTTCTGGAGAGAGTAAATAAAGACGGTTACATTTGCAATCAAGTCACAATATCCCCAATGAATGAACAGGGGTGACCTAACAAAGGGTGACAGTTCAGAGAGATGTTTCAGTGAAAGCAAATATGAATTCTCCTGACAATCAGGCCCATGAGGGTAGAATGAGTTGCCTCAAGAAACAGTGAGTTTAGCATCACTGGGCAGTACCTTGGTGGAGACATTGCAGGATATTTGGGGGCCGGCTGACTCATCCGCCTGTGGAGTTCTCTTCTGCTCTAACGTCCTGTGTTTGAATAATTCCACGTTTCTGGGTGCATCCACAGAAGAAAGAGAAATTCACGAAATAGAGAGGAAATTACATTCCTGCCACTAAAAACAGACAAAGAAACAAAAACCCAACTGAAATTTGAGAAGCTTTTGGTCACTTTTGCCAGAGATCCAAAATAGGAGTCAGAGGACCTGCTCGTGATTCGGTTGTGTGGGACTCCCCCATTCATCGCCAAACCTCACTCCTCTGCTCTTCTTGGCAAAAATGTGCTTCAGAATCCACATTGCTTGAAACTCAGAGGAATACCTGAGATGGAGACTCACTGGACGTGTAACATGAAAGATTAAATAATAATATACCACTTGGATTCATCCTGGTGTAAGTCAAGATTTAAATTTTTCTGTGGAAATACAAAAAAGAACTGAAAAAAACTGAGAGAAATTACTAAAAAGGACTGTTTTCCATTCAGAGGAAGACGGATGGAACACTTCAGCAAACAGCGAATAACCATTTGGTGTGGTTCTGAAAGGGCGGTTAAGTACCACGTGGGAAAACAGACTCAGGCTAAGACTGAGATTTACACGGAATCCAACACTGAAGCAATAACAGAATTGAAAGAAAAACGGATGGGATGCAGTAGGAAAAACACACCCAGATTTCTAGTTTGTTAACATAACTTGAATGGAGAAAATACCGACTGTGCGACAATCGGCGTGATGTAAGTATCCTATAATATGCAATTATCCGTATTTATATGATAAGCAGTTTGGGTCTCACTACACTTGTTTACATGTATATTTGACGAATTAAAGTGTAATTACTGCTTTCCCAAAACTTCTACTGTCAGCAGACGTCAAGTATTAGAGCTCTACCCTAAGTCTGAAGATGAAAGTTTTTAATGTACTTCAGTTACAATTAAACTTTGTCACATTTTACTGACAGCAGCAAAGATCCCAAATTATCTCTCACCCCCGTTCCCCACTACATCTTAGTTCTTTTCTGTTTCTGCTTCCCCATCCCCATGTTCTTAACAAACATGTACCGAACGCCAAGTATAGAAACATTACTGGGCTGGGCCCTAGCTGAGGACCGGAACCTGGAGTGTCATCATCCTCACGTTAGAGAGAAAACAGTCAAGACAGGGTACTTACGAGTCTCATTAAAGGCCACTCACTCAAGTGGCCACAAGAGAAAAAAGTAAACAACACAGGTTCTCTGACTGAAAATCTGCTATGATTTTTCCATTAGTCCACATTTATCTCACTAAATCCGGCATCTTGAAACATGCAAATATGCGATTCAATGCCATTTTTTAAGGATCCACAAATGGTAATGAAGAAAAAAATCTCCCCTCCCCCAATGAAAGCCTTAAGTTGGCAAACTTATAATTAAATTGTCAGCACAGATGGTCTAATCCACAACCATTTCCCCTTAGACATGATGGGCTCTGGAGAGCACAGAGGTCATCTAGAGAAGACCCACACAAAGCCAAGTTCTTTTCCACTATCATGAACTGAAGAGACTCCCCAAAGGAGAGCAATGCTACAGCTTTAGTTCGTCTCAGAGAAGTTTATTTGACCCTTATTCAGCAGAACAGAAAGCTCTCCATGCCCCCTTTTTCCATTCCTATATGACCCAATGACAACCACGGCAAAGAGCAATTCTATTTGTGTTCAACCATCCCAGATTCTTGTTATTAAAACCTGGCACGGTGTTTTTGAAGATCCCAAACTGTCTGACTCTTACAATACCAGACAGGAATCAAGCTCCCATCAGGCTCATCAAAGACTACAGAGGCAAGAAGGGAAACGATGACAGTACAGATGTTGTGAAACAATTGGCTAGATGAATGGAAGGAACAATGGAGTAGATGACAGGCAGTTCGTGAGAATGCACATCAGTGTGTCTTAACACCCACTCATCTCTGGTGTTGTCAGTAAGGAGGGCAGGAAGGGGGAAATGAGAGGGAAATTCAAAGCATTTCTACTTGTACACATACCATGGTCTATTCTGTCTTTGTATTAGATCTTAGTAACATTAACACATGTCCACCCAGATATGGTTATGCCTCCTTGTGCTGTAGAAATCAGTCTGGAAGTTTGTTACCTGGATGCAGCAGCAGTGGGGGGAGGGATCAATATTATCGTATTAGTGGTGGAAGCACACCGGCTGGTACCAAGACCCTATTTCAATAGATCAGACCCTTTAAGGTCCTGTGATTACTTAAAAGCAGTTTGGTCTTGAAATAAATGAATGGTGAATACAAATAATGAGCAACTACAAGGACCAGAAAAGTCACAGCAAACTTTTCAAATGGAAATCCACTCCCCCCAAAAAAGTCTTTAAGGCAAAGGAAGACTCCTAGCAATTACTTTTCAGAGAGAGAGTGCCTGAGGAAAAAGACCTTCTTTCAAGAGGAACTCAGTGGGTTCCAAACCTAGAGACAACCTAGCTCAGTTAATAAATTGGTCATTTTAACATAAAACTAAAGGATTAGCTACAAAATAAAACACCAAAAGGCAGAGCTTCACTGAAGGATACAGACATGCAGTACATGTTCAGCAAACCTGAGCCGTATTCCAAGATGAGCGTTGCAAACTCCATCATCTCTCTTTCACTACTGTTAACAAGCTGATTGTCCAAATTGCCGAAAAGAATGTGAGGTATAAGAGACCTATTTAAGACAACCTGTAAGAATTCCCAGTCAAGGAATGGAAGGGAAAAGCTTTGGTATTCTTTTGGATCCTGTCATACCCATGGCATTGCAGGGAACAAAAAAGAAACACACTGATCATTTTCCCAGTAGAGGTTTTTCAAATGTCTGAAATAGGTTATGCAAATGATGAACCATATATATGCACTTACTTGTTCTTTAACAGTGTAGACATCAAAACCTTCATATCAGTATAAGAATAAAAACAAAGAAAGCAATGCAGCCTTATGGAGATCAATTATTATCACATCAGAACAACTCAGGGACAACCAGAGATCACCTTAAGACTCATGCGATACCAATCACAAATGTGAGGAAAGACCAAAACAGGTTCTCTTTCATTTGATGCTCTTGGTCAGTTTCATAGTTTCTGTTCCTTCATGTAGATGATACCTGAAGGGTTGAAATGACTTGGAGAAAAGTAACTCAACTTTCCTTAACATTCCCTTTTACCATTTTGCAAATGGACTGACGGGATTCTCAGTTAAGGATTCTCTCTTCTCAAGCACAGAACTTAGCCAGGGAAACGGTAGATCAGGAAAAATGAAAGAGAGAAGGGAAGGAGCACGGGGTCCAAGAGATGACCATCATAAAGGCTAGAGCTTAATGAGACCATGGAGAAAATGTCATTCAACCAAAAATGCCAAATATGAGAATACCAAGGTTAGAAGATGTCATGTAACTTATCCAAGGTTCTATATTTATTAGAGTGAGTGGCAGGATGAAATCACTCTTGACTCTTGGTTCAAAGCTTTTACTACTTTACATTTATCACTGATACTGAGAATTGAAACTCATGTAAGCTGATTTTCATCTCTATAATTTTTTTTTCAGAGATGTGCTGCCCACTAAGTATTGCATGCCATGGATATGCAAAATCAGACCACAGTGACTGAATTCACCCTGACTGCCTTCCCTGTTATCCGGAAGCTTCAGATCTCCCTCTTTGTGGTCCTCTTGTTTATTTACCTGTTAACTCTCACAGGAAATATTGTCATCATTTCCCTAATATGGGCTGATAATCGCCTCCAAACCCCAATGTACTTCTTCCTCAGTAATTTGTCATTTCTGGACATTTTATACACTACCTCAGTTACCCCAAAGCTATTAGCTTGTCTTCTAGAGGACAGGAAGACCATATCTTTTGCTGGCTGCATAACCCAAACATACTTCTTCTTTTTCTTGGGGACAGTGGAGTTTATCCTCCTAGCAGTGATGTCCTTTGACCGCTATGTGGCCATCTGTAACCCCCTGCGCTATACCATCATCATGAACAGCAACGTCTGTCTCCTACTGGTTCTGGGATGCTGGGTAGGAGCCTTCTTCTCAGTGTTGTGCCCAACTATTGTGGTGTCCAGACTGCCCTACTGTTATAAAGAAATCAGTCATTTTTTCTGTGACATTGCCCCTCTGCTACAGGTGGCTTGCATAGACACTCATTTCATTGAGATGATAAACTTCCTCTTATCTTCCCTCGTCCTCCTGACCTCGTTGGTACTCACCATTGTGTCTTACACCTACATCATTTCTACCATTTTGCACATCCCCTCAGCCCAAGGACGTCAGAAGGCATTTTCCACCTGTGCTTCTCACATCACGGTCGTCTCCATTGCCTATGGGAGCAACATCTTCATGTATGTGAGGCCCAGCCAGAGCCGTTCGCTGGATTTTGACAAAGTGACTGCTGTTCTCACCACTATGGTGACGCCTCTTCTGAACCCCTTCATTTATAGTCTAAGGAATGCAAAGGTAAAAAAAGTTTTGAGAGAAGCAATCAGCAAAATCATGTCCTTATTACACAGGAGAACTTGAACTCTCTTGCCTAGGTGAACTTGTAAGTTCGTTTGCTAAGAATGGCTATTTTCAACCCTTGGACTCTATATGGAGATATGCATGCTTGAAACCACAAAATCAAAGATATGTGGGAAGATATAAAAAGGCTTCATGTCACATCAGATACAAAGTATTGTAGTCAAGATCCAAGGGAGGCAATTCAAGCATAGAGAAAATAACACATTTTGAATTCTATTATTAGACCATCTCACACACAGAATATCATGAATCAGTGAAAAATACTTAACTGAAGTCAGAAAACCCTGAATTTTAAGCCTGAATCTATTGCTTTTTTTTTATCATGCGGCACTTAGCATATCTGAACCTTAGCTTTTTCAACAGTAATGTGGGAAATACATTTGGTGATTTTCCTTTTTCTCTTTGTTATTGTAGGCCCAACCAAGATAGTCTAAGAAATACAGCCATGGGTAACTAATAGTGAGCACTTCTAGCTGGTTCTTTTCAGATGTTTGAGATGCCTGGCTTCATCCCTGACAGCTAAAGACTGTAAATACTAACAGAAACAAGGAAGAAGAATATCCCAGCTTTGTACAGCATACTTAAATACGTACATCTGTATATCTCACCTCATCCTCTTAACCTTGAGAAGCTGATACTATTATCTCCAAAACCGAGGTCCACAGAGGTTAAGCCTCTTGCCCCAAACCATACCCTGGAGGGTGGCACAAATTTAAAGAATGCAGACTTCAGTCTACTGTACACCTCACTGTACCAGGAAGAAACTTTAGAGGGAAAAGAGTTAACCCGGAAGTTATCCACTTTTTTCTGAAACCAGGGCATTGCCTGCCTGCCCTAACTGTCTGGCAGACCTGCAGATAAGGGCAGACCAAGATACAGTTAGAATAGACCATGAGAGGGGCGCCTGCACGGCTGTCGGTTGAGCATCCGACTTCGGCTCAGGTTGTGATCTCGGGGGTTTGTGGGTTTGAGCCCCGTGTTGGGTTCTGTGCTGACGGCTCAGAGCCTGGAGCCTGCTTCGGATTCTGTGTCTCCCTCTCTCTGCCCCTCTCCTGCTTATGATCTGTCTGTCTCATTCTCAAAAATAAACATTAAAAAAAATTAAAAAAAAAAAAAAAAGAATAGACTGTGAGAGGCAACTGGCTTGGAAGGAAAACCAATTATCTTGAGACCACAATGGACCAGGGAGTCTAGACTAATCAACTGTGGCAGCTGACTGATGTGGCAACCATATCCAGAAAAAATAAGCATCCTAGAATTCCTCTGGTTTGGAGAAAACAAGAGCAAAAAACTAATCATGCTCGCTTTAGTAAAATTGTGTTTATGATAATAATAATCAAGATATATAGAATCCCACAAGATAAGGAACAGGAAGACCTGGTAAGGGATGAGAATCAGGAATTAAAAAACCTTGAGGAACCAAGGCAGGTGCCCTCTTTGCCTCAGAATCTCTGATCCTTCTCTTGCTCTCTCTGGAGTTATATGATCTCTATATTACTATTTTTCTCCACGTATCTTGAGGTACGCTGAATAATGGACCCCCACAGTATTCAGGTCCTAATCCCTAAAACCCGTGAACGTAAGTAACAAATAAGGTACACAAGGCAAAGGGATCTCACAGAGGTGATTAAATTAAAGATCTTGAGAGAGGGAGGTCATCCTGGATTATCTAGATGGGTCCTCATTATAATCATAAGTGTCATTATGTGAGAGACAATAGAGGGAGATTTTACCACACAAGAGATGGTAATTTGATAACAGAAGCAGAGAGAAATTTGAAGATGCTGTGCTACTGCCTGGAAGACAGAGGAAGGGGCCACAAGCTAAGGAATGCACTTCTAGAAGCTGGAAAAGGCAAGAAAATGAGTTCTTTCCTCTGGCACAGCCCACTGACACCTGTTCAGGCCCGTGGAAGCCGATTTTGGACTTCTGGTCTCCAGACTGGGATAAAATATCTCAGTGCTGTTTTAAGACCCCCAACTTTGTGGTAATTTGTTACAGCACCCACGTTCCTCTCTATGCCAACTATTTTACTTCACTTCTCCGTGCACACAGAAGGTAATGGCTGCTTCAGTCATTTGTAAATAATGCCTATAGGCAGTCATAGATATATATTCATACAAGCATATATATTGAATGCACTTAAATATGTTGATATACATGTAGACAGAGAATTTATTTGGATATATATTTAAAATGATCTCAGGTCAAAAGCCAAGTTCCTGGAAGGAAGATCCTATTGGTCGATTGGAGGTGAGATGCCCTCTCCTGATTCACTGATTGGTGACAGGAAAGGTTCACAAGGAGTTAAATTGCCTTCTATTCATGCAGCCACTGAGCAGGTGCCATGGAGACAAGCACAGCATAAGAACAGGGAGAAAACAGTAGGTATCTCTAAGATCAAAAAGAGTCCCTACCAGTGTGGTCATTAACCTTCTAGCTGCATGAACAATGACTGACACCTTAAGAATTGACGCGACTCTATCTTGGGAAAACAGGCAGAGAAAGTGCTGCCTTAAGGATGGATTCAGAATATCATAAAGGAACACCATCCATCCTAAGATATTGCGGCAAACGAATGTCTAAAGATCAGAAGAAACTAGAACAATATCACCAGGAATGAAGCACTCATATAATGATCTGCTATGCACTCATTACCAGACACTAAATGAGATAAGATTTAGAAAGTTACTATATTAGCTTCCTAATGCTGCCATAACAAAGTTAGCAGCTTAAAATAACACAGATTTATCATCTGACTGTTCGGTAGGTCACAAGTTCAATAAAAGCCTCCCCAGCCCAAATTCAGCAGGCTGCATTCCTTTCCAGGGGCTATAGGGGAAAATCCATTCCCTATCCAACTGACTTGTTGACAGAATTCCCTTCCTTGAAGCTGTGGGACCAAGGTCCTGTTTTCTTGCTTGCTGGCTATCACCCAAGGGCCGTTCCCAGTTTCTAGAAGATGCTTCAGTCCTTGACTCATGGCCCGCCTTCCTCTACCTTCAAAGCCAACAATAGCAGGACATGTATCTCTCAAGTCTCAAATCTCTCCTTCTTCCATCTCCCCTATGACTTGGCTGACAAAGCTCTCCACTTTTAAAGACTCATTTGACTGGAGTGGGCCCACCTTAATATCCAGGATAATATCACCAATTCAAGTGGATCAGTCAGTCAAGCATCCCACTTCAGCTCAGGTCATGATCTCATGATTTGTGAGTTTGAGCCCCATGTCAGGCTCTGTGCTGATGGCTCAGAGCCTGGAGCCTGCTTTGGATTCTGTGTCTCACTCTCTCTGCCCTTCCCCCACTCGTTCTCTGTCTCTGTCTCTGTCTCTCTCTCTCTCTTTCTCTCTCAAAAATAAACATTAATTTTTTTAATAAATAAACATTAAAAAATTATATACATATATATGTATATATATATATATATATATATACATATATATATATATATATATATATCACCAACTCAAGGTCCTTTTCTTGAACTACATTTGCAAAGTCCTTTCTGCCAAGTAAAGTAACATATTCACAGATTCTGGGGATTAGGACATGAATATCTTTAGGTGCCATTATTCTGCTTGCCAGCATTATGTTGCTAGTGGTAATGATCCAAGAAAGGAAGAATAAAGAACAGAGCACAGCAGGATTTCTTAAAGCCATTATTACATCCTTAGCTTTATCTTTCATCACTTAAAACCAGAAGAATTTACAAATTCCAGAATACGAAAGACTAGTGAAAAGCAGCAATGTTCAAAAATACATATATGAATTAACTATGTTTGTTTTTATGTAAATCATGGTTTGCTAAAAATGAATATAGTCTTCCCTTTCTGCTGTTTTAATTTTTTAATGAATTCCCATGTTACTCAAAGCCCCTATTCTGGTATCATTAACACAGAAAAGAAAAACCCAAGCAAATAGTGAATTTAAGCATGATTTTGGTACCCAGCTGGGGCTGGCCCCAGGTTGAGCCAGGCTTAAAACTGCAAATATTTTAAAAAGTTCATAAACTCTGAAAAATAACATAAATATACTGTTTTACTTTGATGTCGATTATTATGCTTATGATCAATATTGTTATAATAAAAGATAATCATAGCAGTTTCTACATTGATTCAAATTAGTTGAGTTACTTTTCCCAAATTTCGGGACATCTGGAAGGTTCCTTACTTTTCCCATCTGCAACTATGACTAGATATTTTAAACTACTCTCTTTTTCAATATGGAGGAAAGAGGAGGAACAAACCAAAGCACATCCACTTGCTAGATGAATTCTATTCCTCCAACTAAGGATGAAGGGCATCCCAACCAGGGAAACACTGTCAAATGTAATGAGTTTAATGAATTCACTGATCCTTCCACTTGCCAGGTAATTCTCACGTGCTCCTTCCTCCTGACTCAGTTGTAATACAATATTCAGCAACAACTATGAACATACACCTCAATCACATCACAAGAATGCGATAAAACATACCAAATTATTGTCATCGGTAGTCAAGAGTTTAGCTAAGCTACTCCGTTTGGCACCCATTTGGCCAACCATTTGGCCAACCAGCACCCATTTGGCCAACCCATTTGGCCAAGCAGCCTGCTGTGACTTTAAACTGACACTAGTCCCCTCACGCAAGCACACGCCCTAGATAACAGTCTGCAGAGTCACAGACATAGGTCACTTTCTGACACGACCTCCCCCACGGTCCTTGTGCTCAACCGTCTTCCCCATCCACCAGCACCTTCCCTTTGTGCGCCCCTTCAATAAGGCCCCAGTGTAACTTACCAAAACTCACTCTTTTGGTTACAATTGACCAATGTGGCTTTAGCCCGGGAACCCCAAAGCCCTCCAGGTTCTAATGAAGGCATGTGCCCCGGGTGATTCCTCTCTGTCTGCATTCTGCCTCCAAGAGAAGCCCCCCCAAGGTATGCCAGGTGCCTCCTCCAAGACCTGTGAGTAATAAACTCTATCATAACTCCTCTTGTGGTCTGTTCGACTGCAGCTCACCCTCGGCAGGCACCCTCTTCTCCACTTAAGAAATGTTAACTTGACAAATTAATAACGGAGGTACAACTACATGACTGTTGGCTTCATTCTTAAAATGCACTGAAAAATAATTTGTGTTTGTGCATGTGTGCATGTGTGGTACATTTCAGAAGTGTGCATTTCTTCTGTGAACTTTAAAAACCTCTTATTAAAAACATCTTTTATCATCTAGGATCGCTGGCCCTCCCCAAGAATTTTGTTTAAAGTTAACTAGGGATTCCTTCATTAATACGCTTTCTTACTTTCAGTATTTGGCAGAAAGTAAGGTCCCCTTTTTAAGAGATGATAATGTTGGGGCACCTGGGCGGCTCGGTCAGTTGAGCGTCCGACTTCAGCTCAGGTCATGATCCCACGGTCCGTGAATTCGAGCCCCACATCGGGCTCTGTGCTGACAGCTCGGAGCCTGGAGCCTGCTTCGGATTCTGTGTCTCCCTCTCTTTCTGTCCCTCTCCCACTCACACTCTGTCTCTCAACAATGAATAAATATTTTTTTTTAAATAATAATAATAATTAAAAGATGATAATGTTGAGGGGCACCTGGGTAGCTGTGTCGGTTAAGCATCTGACTTCAGTTCAGATCATGATCTCGAGGTTTGTGGGTTCAAGCCCTGTGTGGGGCTCTGTGCTGACAGCTCAGAGCCTGGAGCCTTCTTTGGATTCTGTGACTCCCTCTTTTCTGCCCTTCCCCCACTCATGCTCTGTCTCTGTCTCTCAAAAAATAAATATTAAAAAACATAAAAAACAATAAAAGATGACAATGTTGAAAATGATTATGTATAAACTCTAGCTATAAAATTGTCAGTAATTATTTTTTAATCTTAACCTATTTTTTTAAATTTTTTAATGTTTATTTATTTTTGAGAGAGACAGACAGACAGAGCACCAGCAAGGGAGGGGCAGAGAGGAAGACACAGAATCCAAAGCAGGGTCCAGGCTCTGAGCTGTCAGCACAGAGCCCAATGCAGGGCTCCAACTCACGAACCGTGAGATCATGACCTGAGCTGAAGTCGGACGCTTAACCGACTGAGCCACCCAGATGCCCCATACTCTTAACCTATTTTAGATTTTTTAGCCATTCTGAGATCTCGAAAAGAATTGACCATCTTATAACCACACAATCAGTGTAAAAGAGAAGAGCTTGAAATAACACGTCAAATGAGAGAATACTATCTATGACCAATAAATAAAATATCAAGTTATTCTAATACTATTAGTAGTTATATAGTCTCTTCATGTGCAGAAATGCATGTATATGCCCTCCCGACACTGAGCAGAAATCAGAGTCATCACCTGACTTGAGGAGAGTGTATAAAAAATGCAGTGTATCATTTTACTTGTTTAGGCAAACGCATCTCATCTTGTTTGGGCAGCAGTCACGACACCGACTCTGAAAAAAACGTATACTTACATGTACAAAACCATTTCATTCATCATATCCCAAAATTAAAAATAACCCGAATGACTATTTGCAGGATAATGGATAAGCAGATATAGTATTTTTTTAAGTTTATTTATTTATTTTTGAGGAGAGAGAGATAAAGGCAGGGCAGAGAGCTAGAGAGAGACAGATGGATATGGAGAATCCCAAGCAGGCTCCACGCTGTCAGCTCAGAGCCTGACATAGGGCTCAAACTCTTGAACCATGAGATCGTGACCTGAGCCAAAATCAAGAGTCAAACACTCAACCAACTGAGCCACCCAAGCACCCCAGATATAGTATGTTTTTACAGTGGGATATTATTCAACATTAAATGGAAGGACCCAACGATGCAATAAGCTAGATGAATTTTGAGAAACATTATGTTGAGTGAAATAACCCCAATGTAAAAGAACTACATGATTACATTTGTGAAGTCCATGAACAGGCAAATCTGACCTATGCTCATAGAAATCAGAAAATCATTGCAGGTATGTAACGACTGGGAAGGACATGAGGGAACTTTCTGGGGTAATTAAAATTTTCTGCATCTTGTTTGAACTGGTGGTTTATGGCCATGTACCATCAACAAAACTTTTTGAACCAAATTTTAAATTTTAGTGCCTGTTATATACAAATTAAACCTCAAAAAACAATTTTCTTATATCTCTACACAAGGTAAACTCAGGCTCAAATTTACAAGTGAATTCACCAACTACCAAAGAACAAGTCATTTCAACCTTATAACTCACCAAAAGATTTTTAATATTCAATTCTCTCTTACTGGTTTTAAGGGTTACTTTAACATAGATCCCACCACCAGATTTTATGAGAAAGTAAGAGTATAGGCTAATCTCACCCATGAATCTAGATGGAAAAATTCTCAAGAAAATACCAGCAAACAAAATATATGAGAGTTGAGTATATCCCAGGAATGCAAAAATGGTTCAACATTAAAATATCAAGAATTATAATTTACCACATCAGCATAAACTATTTTTTTCAGCAGAAGACACCTGAATGGATACAATACAATACAATACAATACAATACAATACAAGACAAAACTGTGGTATCTCCAGACAATGGAATATTACTCAGGATTAAAAAGCAATGAGTTGTCAAGCTATGAAAAAACATGGAGAGAAATGCCAATGCATATTATCAAACAAAATAATCAACTTGAAAAGTTACTTCTCTATGATTCCAACTCTATGACATTCTGGAAAAAGCAAAAGTATGGAGCCTGTAAAAAGATCAGTGGTGGTGTGAATGGAGGGACATCACCAGGAAAAGCACAGAGGATTTTTAGAGCCGTGAAATACTCTGTGTGGCATATACTGATGGATACATATTATATATTTGTCTAAACCCATAGAAGATACAACATCAAGAATGAGCCCTAAAATAAACTATGGGCTGTATGTGATGTGACGGTGTAGGTTCATCAGTGGCAACAAATGTACCATTTTGGTGAGAGATGTTGATAATGGGGGAGGCCCACACGCAGAGGGGAGCGGGTATATGGGAAATCTTTGCACTCTCCTCACACTGTTGCTGAAAACCTAAAACCGCTCTGAGAAAATAAAGTCCTTCAAATAAATAAGGGAATTAGCATTAAGAAAAAGTATCTTTCAAAGAAAAAGAAATACTTAAAATATCCTCCCTGTATCAACAGTGAACAGTGTTAATATAACACAATAGTATAGAAAGTCAGTTTGGGGGCACCTGGTGGTTCAGTCAGTTAAGTGTCCCACTCTTGATTCCAGCTCAGGTCATGATCTCACAGTTGTGGGATCAAGCCCTGCATCAGGCTCTGCACTGACAGCGTGAAGCCTGCTTGGGATTTTCTCACTACCTCTCTCTCTGCCCCTCTCCTCCCCTCTCTGGCTCTCAAGATGAATGAATGAATGAATGAATGAATGAATGAATGAATGAAGAACTAAATAAATAAATAGATAGATAAATAA
This sequence comes from Panthera pardus, assembly GCF_024362965.1. Taxonomy (NCBI): domain Eukaryota; kingdom Metazoa; phylum Chordata; class Mammalia; order Carnivora; family Felidae; genus Panthera; species Panthera pardus. The sequence goes on from NW_026526677.1 coordinate 94,359,255, forward strand.
ATAAATAAATAAATAAATAAATAAATAAATAAAATATTTTAAAAAGTCAGTTTGTTCAATCAGAAGTTACGATATCTTGGTGCAGGAGATATAGGAAGAAGAAAAATGACCAAAGAACTTAACACTCATCTTCATAACAGGAATTTAATAGACAATGTGTAAATCTGATAGATTCGGAAAGAAAAATATAAGCATTCATTTTAAAATATGAAGGTAACATTAGAAGAGACAAAAGCCTTTAAAGGACTAAGAGAAGGGAAGGAGTAAGTGACTTCTCTTTTTCTAGACCAAAGTTTTAATATTCATTAATTTTTAACTATGTAATCTGTTTAGGTTTTTTTTTTAAGTTTATTTATTTATTTTGAGAGAGAGTGCGTGCGTGTGCGTGAGGGAAGGGCAGAGAGAGAGAGAGAATACCAAGCAAGCTGGGAGCTGTCAGCACAGAGCCCCATGCAGGGCTGGAACTCACAAACTGCAAGATCATGACCTGAGCCGAAATTGAGAGTCAGATGCTTAACCAACTGAGCCACCCAGGCGCCCCCTGTAATCTGTTTAGTTTTTAAAATGAAAATCAATTTTAAAACAATGGGAGGAAAGTGTATCGGTTCAGAATGAGGGGAAAATGAGACCAGAGGAAAGAACAGCTTAGTTCCCAACCAGGAGAGCATGGAAGTAAAGATGCCGAGCACTCCCAGAAATTCTCAGCTCACAGTGATGGGGCACAAGGTGCTTAGAGAGCCAGAGTTCATCTCGGGGTAGATGGAAAAGACATTCGAGTGTCTGAGTTGCTGGCGGTTAACACACTTGAGATAAGCAGCAGGGACATTGGACTTGTGGCTAAAACAGTGAATGTGAAGGCTGGTGCTGAAGAGTCAAAGCAGGGAGACCAAGAATCCCCATCGCCAAAGCACTAGCTACGGATTCACCCAGCATGTTCCTCCACCATGGAAACGGACTTCTGCAGCAATACCCGTATCACGTACATGTAGAAAGAGGAACACCAGTCCACAAGGACCCACCTGAAAACACGCCAAGTTGAGTGCCAATTCTCCCCGAGGGTAGAGCACAGAGGAGAGAAACAGAGTGACTGTATCAGTATGTTAACACTGATTATCTCCGTAAAAGGATTTTAATTGAGGGGCGCCTGGGTGGCTCAGTCGGTTAAGCGGCCGACTTCGGCCCAGGTCATGATCTCGCGTCGGTGAGTTCAAGCCCCGCGTCGGGCTCTGTGCTGACAGCTCAGAGCCTAGAGCCTGTTTCAGATTCTGTGTCTCCCTCTCTCTGACCCTCCCCCATTCATCCTCTGTCTCTCTCTGTCTCAAAAATAAATAAACGTTAAAAAAAAAAAAAAAGGATTTTAATTGATTGTATTTTTCCCTTCATAGTTTCAAAGTTATCTTCCTGTGTTTATGTATTATGCAAAGTGTTTAAATTTTTCAAAAGGGCCACTGCTGTTCAGATGAATCATTGCCCATCTGACCTTAGGGCAAGATTCAACTTGAATCAAACTTGGTTCTTGCCTCTAACTTGAGAAAGGGTTGGGAACTGTTCCTAAAATGTTCTATTTTACCAAAACAGCATCTAGTTAGTCCTTCCCCAAACAAATTCAATATACTCCCCAAACAAGTTCAATATACTCAATCCATCTATCTGTCTGTTTCATTAAAAAAAGACGGAAAATCTATTCAAGGATAATGATGTATTTAAAGAGTCACAGAAAGTCCAATGTCTGTAGCCAGAAGATACCAGAAGATACCATAGAAACAGTCCATTTTGGGTAATGTCTGACACCAAAAAAAGACCCAATACACAATGAATGCATGAATGGCAAATGAGTGGATAAACAAAAAGAATGAAATAAACTATCTTAAAATTATTGGCTAGAAATCTTAAGGGAACTAAGAATATTTAAGGCAGCACGCTCAGAGACAAAATAGCATGACCTAAGTTGCAAAATTCTTCACAGGTTCTATTTCCTGACTGTTCTGAATTTGTTATAGCAGAATTATGTAGAACTTCTTCTTCGTTAGACTCTGCTCCTCTGGATTCCCTTTCCTTTTTGCTCTCAGCCTTCTTCCCTTGGTAATTATTTCCATACTTACTGTTCTCCGGCTCACTTCCCAAATCCACAAGGAATAGCCTGGAAAGGTTGAAGAGTTCAAGAATTCAAAATGTGGTGTTTGGGTTCTTGAAGTTTCAGAGTTAGAATACAAGATACCAACAAGGTAATTAAAACAACAGCATCAGAAAAAAAAATCAAATAAGTCCTGCTGGGAAAATCTTATTGTCAGAAGAAAATGAACTAATATTCATAAATTTAATTTTTTTCATGTAGGTACAGGTTCATAGACTCCTTTAATAGGTAGGAGCAGTCTATAAACTTGGGACTAAGTAGCCTAATTCTAGACAGAAATGTATTTCTCCATCCACCTCTGTAGATAGAGACCTATCACAAGCTCTGTTAAAATCCAACAGCAGTCCATCCTAGACGAGTGATTCGAGAACAAAGCTACCACATTTTAGGGAACATAGGAAGCATTGCTACTTCCCCCTTCAAGCACTGGTCCTCAGGGACTTGATGAGCTTTACTCCTCGGCACAGCTAACTAAAACTGCTGAGCCCTTAACCATGGGCACATGCAGGGCAACCTTCCATGCCTCGTTGTGTCTCACTTTTAGATAACCCTACAGTGGTAATGTTATCCCCACTTTACAGACGAGTTAACTGAGGAGCTGAGCTAACTGTCCCAAAGGCACTCAGCTGGTAAGGGAAATCAAACCAAGAACTGTCTGACTTCAAAACCCATGCTCTTAACTTCCCACACCATCCTGTTTCCCCTCTGTGGTTAAAAAAAACTGCAGGAAAGGCTTTTGTAGTGACTATCTCCCACAGATACAGTTGTAAAATCAAAGACATGGAATGAGAGGACTTTAAAGAGCATCCTGCTCAAACATTTCACGTTACAGATGAGAGAACTGAGACCCAAATGGGGTAGAATTTTCTAGATCTAAGTGATAAGAAAGGCAGGACCAGAATCTGTCATTCTGGTTGCCGGTTTAATATTATTTCCTTTATGGCATCAAGCCACCTATTCAGTCCACATTTCTTAAACACATATTAAATGTTAGAAGAGAGTCCTATAAAGAAAAAATAGAAGAGAACAGATTATAACAAATCTGTAATGGTGTGGACATAGGAGAAGGAAAATTCAGGAAAACGCTACAGAAAATTTGCGTTCAAGTCAAATGTGTTTGTTCTAAAATAACACTCTTGGTGAGGGGCCTGGGGTGGCTCAGTTGGTTGAGTGTCTGACTCTTGATTTCGACTCAGATCATGATCCCAGGGTCATGGGACTGAGCCCCACGTGGGGCTCCTCACTGGACATGAAGCCTGTTTGGGATTCTCTCTCTCCCTCTCTCTTTCTCTGCCCCATCCCCATGTATGCTCTCTCTCTCAAAATAAATAAACTTAAAAACAATTTTTTAATAAAAATAAAAAATAAATTAAAAGAACAGCCTTGGCTTGCTAGTTAGTTAAAAGGTCTGTTCCACCACAGAGCACCCCTTCCACGTTTTATCCCCATTACACTGAGCTCCTTAAAAACAAATTGTTTTGTTTTTCTAAAGGGTAAGAATAAGGAATTTGGGGGTGCCTGGGTGGCTCAGTAGGTTAAGCCTCCAACTTGGGCTTAGGTCACAATCTCACAGTTTGTGGGTTGGAGCCCCTCATCGGGCTCTGTGCTGACAGCTCAGAGCCTGGAGCCTGCTTCCGATTCTGTGTCTCCCTCTCTGCCCCTCTCCTGATCGTGCCCTCTCTCTCTCTCTCTCTGTCTCCAAAATAAATAAACCTTAAAAAAATTTTAAGAATAAGGAATTTGCTCTAGGTTTTGATGGCTGGGGTACTGAAAGTGGTGAGCACAGAGAAGAAATGTTTCCCTGACAATTATTTAAAAGCGATCATGAGATGCCATCCTATCTAATTTACCACGATTCCCATGTATTATTTCTTATATATTTTCTCACCAGCACTCCTTCTAAAACTGTGTCCCAACTTACAGTCCTTCTGAGTATCCCAAACACAACACAACACAATACAGCGCGCGTGCACACACACACACACACACACACACACACACACACACACACAGCTCAGGTGAAGTGTTGCACTACTCAGTCTTCACCCCACTGGTGAGGAAACGAGTTCTGCCTTAGGGATTTGGGGGTGGCTGACCACAAGGCTCTTGATACGGGACAGATAAGACTGACAGTAGCTAGTTAGTCACATATGCTTACAGCCCAGGGAGGAGGACACCACCTGCTGTGTGGGACCACGTGGGGGATGCCCTCAGAGGCAGAGTGAATAACTGTTTGCTTGGCAGTGAACCAAAGCCCTTTTCCTTTCATGTGTTTGTTTTGGTTTGGGTTTGGGTTTTTTTGTGCATCTTTAAAAATTTCTATTTAAATTCCAGTTAGTTAATATACAGTGTAATATTAGGTTCAGATGCAGAATTTAGTGACTCAACACGGCCATACAACCCCATCACACGTGCCCTCCTTAATACCCATCACTTATCTCCCCCATCCCCCCCCCCACCTCCCCTCTGGTCACCAGCAGTGTGTTCTCTATAGTTAAGAGTCTGTTTCTTGGTTTGCCTCTCTCTCTCTTTTCCTTTGCTTGTTTTGTTTCTTAAATTCCACACATGAGTGAAATCAGATGCTATTTGTCTTTCTCTGACTGACTTATTTTGCTTAACATAATACTCTCTTGCTCTATCCACATCATTGCAAATGGCAAGATTTCATTCTTTTGTATGGCTGGGTAATATTCCATTGTAGATATATACCACATCTTCTGTATCCATTCATCAGGTGGCTGAGGACTGGGGGCTATGCAGCTGGTCTGGCTGAGAGGGAACTAGCCAGACAGGGGTCTTTTCTGATGAGGGGGATATATCTGGCAAAAGCAGGGGAACTTCACTAGGCATTTGGGGCCCTGTGAGGCTCAAAGATGTCATTATAATGCATCTCCCCAGTGTTACTTAAAATATATTTTAGAGGCACCTAGGTGGCTCAGTGGGTTGGGCGGCTGACTACAGCTCAGGTCATGATCTTGCAGTCTGTGAGTTCGAGCCCTGTGTCGGGCTCTGTGCTGACAGCTCAGAGCCTGGCACCTGCTTCCGATTCTGTGTCTCCCTCTCTCTCTGCCCCTTCCCTGATTGCTCTCTCTCTCTGTCTCTCAAAAATAATAAACTTTAATATATATATTTTAAAATCTTGCCCTCAGGCTCTTTTTTTCATGCCAGCTTCCATTTTATGTATCTTCCGCTGAAAGAAACTATATATTCTCAGGGCACGTGGGTGGCTCAGTTGGTTGGGCATCTGACTTTGGCTGTAATCACGATCTTAACAGTTCATCAGGCTCTCTTCTCTCAGCATGAATCCTGCTTGGAATCCTCTGTCCCCCCTCTCTCTGCGTCCCTCTCTCTCTCTAAAATAAATAAACATTTAAAAAAAGAAAATATATGTCCTCTTTCACTCTCTCTTCCCTCTCTCTCTCTCTCTCTCTCCTTTGCAGAAACATATAGATTTGCAGCAAAATATATTTTATAAATATATATTTGAAAAAACATATATACGCACACACATTTTTACAAATATACATATATCAGGCAGAAAAGCTGATAAGGAAAAATGGGATCTTCCATAGGCTGGAGATCTAGGTGAGGCCATGGAGTACGTGTTTAGGAAATAAAACTATAGAATTGGGAGATTATGGTCCAAGACTGATACCTTGGAGTTTGGGACTTCGGAGATTGAGTAATTCTACATAATGGCAATACTCATGTTAAAATAATGGAGTTGATGATTTAAAGTGGAACGCAGGTGACACTCACTGGAAGTAAGATTAAGAAATTCAAATTTTAGTATATTTTATTAGCTTTTCACATGGAAATTAAGGTTTCCCACAACAATAGCAACCCTTAGGATGAAGTGCAAGACCAGGAACCACTAAAAAAGCTTTTACTCAATGTGTCACCCATGGTTTTCCTGTTTTGAAATTCGATTTAAAAGACTCCTCCCTCATTGTCTTATCTGAACACTCGTGGAAGTTCTTCGCTTCTTTCTTGAAACTCAGGCAATATACCGCAGAAACAAAGAAAGCTTACAGGATTGTATAATGTGAGCCTTGGAGAAGTTTTACCAAAAACCAGAGGAATGGTGATTTGAAAGTGGAAATTGGGAGCCAAAAAATACCACCAACAATAGCAACAATAATACGGAGCCCGTCCTCCAGCCCTGCACCCCTTGCCCTCTGGTACAAGGAAGGGACGAGACTTGTAGGAGCCACAGGGCAATCAGTATCCTCCAGTGAAAGTCAGATTTGTGTTATGATAAAAAGGTGCTAGGTTTTTGGGTAAAAGGGGAATGTTTAAAGGAATTTTCATTGAAAAAATATAAATATTAGGGAATACAGTGGATACTTTTGGCAAGCTTGCAGCTGGGGATAAAGTCAGGAGGTTGGGAGAACAGAGTCGAGCTGGGCTGACTCCAGCTCCAAGGGCTTCTCTTTCTGAACAGGAACATGACAGGAATGAAAAGCATAATGGCATTTGCTACGTCTCTCTGGAATTTGAAATAAAAACATTTTAAAAACATCCTACGCTGATAAGAGACAGAGGTATTGGATGGCATCTGAAACTCTAGAATATTTATTACTGGAAGACATTTTCTATTTTATCAATCACTTAAAAAAGACAAAAAGTTTTTTTAAGTATTCATTCTCCTTTAAGTAGATAGAGCAAAACCCCTGGGGAAATCCCTGAGGAGCCACTAACAGGACTATTTGGCACCTTCTAAAACTTTGTAATTGTGATTAGGTAGTTCAAAACCACCATTCTTTTATAACAATATTAATTAACTTCCTTTGACCCATATCCCCAAGAGCTGTTTTCATCTAAGTCTCTAAGGCAAATGAGCCTGTGAAAACACACAGTTCATCCACTTATGAAAAAAAAGTTCATAGAATAAAGGAAACTTTATAGAGAAAAGGAACAAGGCGACTTTAAAAAAAAATACTCATTCAAATACTTGAATTTGGCGATTTAGAGTATTCAAGACCATTTAGCAAAATAAATCTTCAGTGGAAAACTTAATATTCTAGTAACCATGAAGGTGGAATGAGATACCAAAACCTATAGTAAGTTCCCCTCCCTAGGCTGTCACTTAGCAAGGATGCCGTAAGGATTCTGAGTCAGCCACATCTAAGCCAGTTAGTTGTAGGAGTCTCTCTCTTCAAAACAGCCCAGTTACTAAATAATTCGAATAACTGAGAATTAACCAGAGCCAAAAATAGCCTTCTTGCAAGGGGAAAAAATACCTGTGAACTGAGAATCAATGATTTTCTGGGCTAATTTGTTTTAATGGAGTCAGGGAGGATCTACTCCAGTAGAGCTGATTCATTCCTGCAAGATTTTCAAGACTCTTAACGCTTTACTACCACATTCTCTATCTGCAAAACCAGACTCTAGAATCATGTTGTGCGGATCTCACCAGGAAGTTGTAGGGCAAGGAAGAGACCTAGATCGTTGAGGTGTTTAAGACCTGCCATGGCGAAAAGGGGCAGTATTTGGTTGGAAAGGTCAGAACATGAACGTGCGTTTGGAAGTTACAGTTTTCCATTCAAGACAGGAGTTTTTCATTCAGCCAGGGCTAAAGCAAGACAGTGACTTCCAAGTCACTGAAGGCATCCAAGCCGTGACTGGATGGGCATGTGGTTAGGACGCTAATCAGCAGGACACATATTGGGTTAGATGGTTCAGTGACTTAGTCAATTTTATCTTATCTTTAAGAAGTATTTCTATGAGCTAGAAATGGAATTGGCAAAAGAAAAGTTTCAAAGTGCAATATTTGGAGTAAATCATTCACACATAATAATCGAAGTTTGAACTTCTTACTATGTCTGCACGTACGAAACATGTTGGGAGAATCTTACATCATCTATACAATCAGGGAAATGTAAGTATACTTTTCCACATATCTTTTAATTACTAATGTATTACTTCTGCTAAACATATCTTCTTGTGTGTGGCCTCTCTGATCTGTCATATTCTTAGTGGGGTCATATGCAGATCTGGGGGCTTCCGATTAAGTATGCATTAAAAATATCCCTCAGTCCCAATTAAACTTTCCATAATTTATCGTTATTTATTCAAGAAACAGTTTGCTGTAATTATTCATCTCCTTTAAGTTTATCCCAATCCTTTCTGAACAAAACCATATTTTTAGCAAGAATCTGTTATCGTCATGTTTATGATTTAATTTAAATCTCACAGTAGCTCATTTTGAATGTTGTAATTATCTAACACTTGAATCTGAAAGTGTGAACTATCATTTGCCTGTTGAACAACCTCATGGAAATAATAATACAACACACACACAAAACAGAAAACACAGTACCTCCGACAGAAAGTTCACTCAAGGTTTCACATGCTATAATGTTGGTATAGGTATTCATAATTATCCACTTCTGTGTGGTAATTTATAGAATCATTCGAGAGCTTGTTTACTGGAGAATGAGTTAGAATCTTTGAGGTGGGGAAGGAAATTGAAAAGTAACTGGAAATAAGACTTGAAGACACTGAATGGATCTTATAAATGTATGGTCCAACATTTTAATTTTTCTGATAAGAATACTGACGTCCAGGGACACTGGGCTGGCTCAGTCAGTGGAACATGCGATTCTTGATCTCGGGGTATGAAGTTCAAGCCCCACGCTGGGTGTTGAGATTACTTAAAAATTAAAATTAAAATTAAAAAAATAAAGAATACTGAAGTCCAGAACACAAAAGGAGGCTTTGAAAAAAAGAGCAAGAGAGAGCACAGCAGCTTACCCTCGCTGAGGCATCAGCTACCCAGAGTTAGGTGTGACGTACTGAGATTACCTCAGAAAAAGAACCCAGGAAAGAGATCTATAAGTGATTTTACAGGCCCTGCTACTCCAGTAAGCTGGTAAAATCTAATATTATAGGAATAAATCTTTTTTGGATTCTTTAATATTATGACAGATATAGAACAAGTATCTTATTAGAAAATAACGGTATTCTACGGAGTAGAAACAGCTGCACAAAGATTTATGTGCAAGAATATTTATTCAGTCATTATCTATGTGGGAACGAAATGCTGATCACCTAAATTACCAAAGCTAAGCAAATGGCTAAATATCTCACAGTCCCATCCATAGAATCAAACACTACACGACCCTTAAAAATGTGTTGTGTGAAGGAAGGTCTGGTAGGTGTTGGATGTGTCTGTTACCTTAATTGTGGTGATGATATTATGGGTGTTTGTATATGTCCAAACTCATAAAATTATGCATATTAAATATGTGCAGTTCTTTGCGGTTGTTATGTTTTTAGGATTTTCTTTCTAAGCGATCTTTACACTCAGTGAGGGGATCGGTCTCCCAACCCTGAGGATCAAGAGTCACATGCTCTTCTGACTGAGCCAGCCAGGCACCCCTATGGGTAGGTCTTTGTGTATCAATTGTCCCTCGAAAAAATCTGATTTTAGAAAATGATTTTATAGAGGGGCACCTGGGTGGCTCAGTAGGTTGAGTGTCCGACTTTAGCTCAGGTCGTGATCTCACAGTTCGTGGGTTCAAGCCCCACATGGGGCTCTCTGCTGTCAGCGCAGAGCCTGCTTCTGATCCTCTGTCCCCCCCCCCTCTCTGCCCCTACCCCACTCTCACTCTCTCTCTCAAAAATAAAGATAAACATTTAGAAAATGATTTTGTAGAGTTCTAGTAATTGACATGGAAAGATGATTTTTTTTTTGAGAGAGAGAGAGAGAGACAGAGACAGAGAGAGAGAGAGAGAGAGAGAGAGAGAGAATCCCAACCAGGCTCCACACTCATCACAGAGCCCGTTGTGGGGCTCAATCTCATGACTAGTGAGATCATGACCTAAGCCGAAATCAAGAGTTGGACACTCAACCGGCTGAGCCACTCAGGTGCCCCAAAAGATGAATGATTATTATTAAAAAAGAAAAATAAGAAAAGCTAGCTACAAAATAGTATGTCAGCATCAATTAGTTTAGATATATACGTATACGATGTAATTTTGAAACGGCCCAGAAATACATTCGCCAAAATCTGGTCATTGTATCCCTAACAGGTTTGATTGCAGATTATAATTTTTTTTTTACATTTGCATGCTCTAATTATTTGCACTGGGAAAAAATGTGAGGGTTTTTTTTGTCATGGGAAAAACTTCAAACAAAAAATGAAATAGGAACTTTTTTATCTCCGAGATGGGGTAGGAGGGGAGGTGGGAAAAGGAAAATGAGGGGAACGGCTCTAACCTATCTGTTAAGGAAGAGCTAAGTAAAATCTAGACAAGGAAAGCATTGAACTTAAAGAATGGGTGCTTTTAACCTGAAATGGGATACTGTGCCAAAGAACACATCTCAGATACTGGGATAAAGAACAACTGTATGATCTTGATGTACACTTTGATGATTTCAACTGATCAAGTAAATGAAGTAAGCTAAATTACCTCCATTTTGCCATCCTGTGTATAATGTGTACCTCTCTGGTTTTATCACATTGTATAACATCCTCTTAAATAATCAGCCAGAAATAAGTCAGACAAAGACAAAAACCATATGATTTCGCTTATATATGGGATCTAAAAGTAAATAGATAGAGAGAGAGAGAGAGAGATAGATAGATAGAGAGATAGATGATAGATAGATAGGATTAAGAGAACCAAACTTCCACTCATAAAATAAGTCATGAGGATGAAAAGTACAGCATAGGGAATATGGTCAATAATACTGCAATAACGTATAGTGACAGTAACTACACTTATCATGGTGAAACTGAGTAATATATAGGATTGTTGAACCAATGTCTTGTAAACCTGAAACTGATATAACATTGTATATTCATTATACTTCAATAAAAAAATAATAATCAGCCAGATATTTGATGTATATATTATTACATACTTCACAGAATTTGTAGAAGGTAGGTTTTGGACACAGGATATAACCTAAAGATAAAATATCCAGTATTCCCTTCTGATGTGTCATCTAAAGTGATTAGCAGGAAGCCTGAACCATTGTCCATTTCAGATATTTCTTGTCTGTTTCCATAAATCTACTTGTGTAAGGAAAAGACTTTCAAAAATGAGAGACTCTGGAAATCACCAAGTATCGGAGGCAGGGAGAGTCAATCTTTATCTCTTACTCATGGCAGGTCATCATTATCAACTGTCAAAGCGAAAGAAAATTTGTTATAGAAAAAGCTGGAAAGTATTTTAAAGGATTTCTCTCTCAGTGACTGTATACTTCAGAAAAAATAGTTCTAGCTAAAGTGTGAGTCAGTACTTTATAGCATATTTTTAACTGGGAACATGAAGCTGGCTGCACTGAAGAGAAGTTTCATTTAATGAGACTAAATAGAATTTCATTACTGGAAGGAAGCTTAGAGGTTTTTTTAATCCAGTCTTCTCCCTTCATTTTATGGAAAAAGTTGTGTCTAAATGGTATTTTGACTTTCCCTAAGATGCACAAGAATGATTTTCTGATCAAGGGCTAAACCCCTGACCCATCTCCCAATGTAAGGCACTCTCTACAACACATTTTCAACAGATATTTATAAAATTATCTCCCAAGCTGATCTTCCTTTTCTTGTTTCTTAAGGGAGACGCTGCCTGCTGTGTAGCCATGCCCATGGGAAATTGGAGCACAGTGACTGAATTCACCCTGATCGCCTTTCCCACTCTCCTGGAGCTTCGAATACTCCTCTTTGTGGTTCTTTTGCTGACTTACACATTAACAGCAGTAGGAAACATTGTCATCATCTTCCTAATATGGACTGATAATCACCTGCAAACCCCGATGTACATTTTCCTCAGTAATTTGTCTTTTCTGGATATTTTATACACCACTGTCGTTACACCAAAGTTGCTAGCCTGCCTCCTAGGAGAGAAGAAAACCATATCCTTTGCTGGCTGTATCACTCAAACTTATTTCTACTTCTTTCTGGGGACAGTGGAGTTTATCCTCCTAGCAGTGATGTCCTTTGACCGCTACGTGGCCATCTGTAACCCCCTGCACTATACCATCATCATGAACAGCAGGACCTGCCTCCTGCTGGTTCTGAGCTGCTGGGTAGGAGCCTTCCTGTCTGTGTTGGTACCAACCATTGTAGTGACAAGGCTACCTTACTGTGGAAAAGAAATCAAGCATTTTTTCTGTGACATTGCCCCTCTTCTACAGGTAGCCTGTGTAGATACTCACCTCATTGAGCAGATCAACTTTCTCCTATCTGCCCTTGTCATCCTGAGCTCCCTGGCATTCACTACTGCGTCCTATACCTACATCATCTCCACCATCCTGCGCATCCCCTCGGCCCAAGGCCGTCAAAAAGCTTTTTCTACCTGTGCCTCTCACATCACGGTCATTTCCATTGCTTACGGGAGCAATATCTTTGTGTATGTGAGACCCAATCAGAACTATTCCCTGAATTTTGACAAGGTAGCTGCTGTCCTCATTACAGTGGTGACCCCTCTCCTGAATCCTTTTATTTATAGTTTGAGAAATGAAAAGGTGAAAGAAGCGTTGAGAGAGACAATAAACAGAATCATGTCCTTGATACTAAGGATAACCTGACATTAGTGCTTAGTACATCACACATTTCTTATCTTCAACACATTCATTCTGCATGAGTACTGTGCCATGTTGGCATTCCAGAAACGTGAGACTGTGTCAACAGGATGAACAATGACCATACCGAACTGAAAAAAGTTCTTCTTACATCTAGAAAAAAAAATTGAATCCATAAACCCTTGTACATTCATAGCTTTAAACCATGAAACATTACCTAAGTAGGACCCAGAGGTTTCCAACTCTAGTCTTGACTAAGTCAGTTTATTTTCCAGGTGATTTTGACCATGTCACAACTTACCTGAGACTTGCTGTCTCCATCTCTACATGAAATAATAGGTAATAAAGTATCACTGTTTGTCATAAGACATTTAAAGTTAGAGCATTTTAACCTCTTGTTAGGCATGCTTGAAAATTTCAAGAGATTCAGTTTCCACCTCTTTTATTTACCTAGATCTCATGTGGTACGAGAAGTGAGGAAAAAAGAGGGAAGACTCAGGATGCCATCAAGCCTGTGTCTATAAACCTGAGTGAGTGCTCTCTTTGGCAGCACATATACTTTTTTAAAAAAATGTTTAATGTTTATTTCATTTTTGAGAGAGACTGACAGACAGAGCATGAGTGGGGAGGGGCAGAGAGAGAGGGAGACACAGAATCCGAAGCAGGCTCCGGGCTCCGAGCTGTCAGCACAGAGCCCGATGCGGGCCTCAGACTCACACACCATTAGATCGTGACCTGAGCCAAAGTCAGACGCTCAACCGATGGAGTCACCCAGGTGCCCCTACAGTACATATGTTAAAACTGGAACAATGCAAAGAGGATCTGCGTGGCCCCTGCACGAGGGTGACATCCAAGTTCATGAAGCCTTCCATGTTGCTCAGTGGCAGATGGTAACTAGACTTGTCATGAGGATCATTTCATAATGTATAAAAACATTGAATCACTATGATGTACTCTTAAAACTAATTTGTGTATCAATTACATTTCAATAAAAAAAAAAGTCACTGAAAAAGAAAACCCAAGTGAAAGGTAGAGATGTTGGCCGAGAAAAGGAACATAAGAAGGGCAGGTCATGAATAACTTTGGTAAAATGTTTAATGGAATTTGGGGGGTAAAAGCCAAAATAAAGCAGGTGAAATAGTGTGCATACATAAAGAAAATATAATCATAGTGAACACTTTCAAGAAGGTTAGCGGATCATCAACAATAGCCAAATTATGGAAAAGCCCAAATGCCCATTGACTGATGAATGAAGTATATGTATACACACACACACACACACACACACACACACACACACACATACAATAAGGAAGATTTTCAAATCAGAGCTCCCAGCTGTTGTGTTAAAAGTCAGATATATTAGTTCTTTTCTCAGTCACTTAAATCGTTTGCGATCTAAATATCTCTTGCCTTTTTCGGACTCTAAAAGAAAAAAGAAAAAAAAAACAGAAAAGGACTGCCTGGGTGACTCAGTCAGTTAAATATCTGACTCTTGATTTTGGATCAGGTCATGATCTCATGGTTCATGGGATCAAGCCCTGCGTGGAACTCTGCTCTGTTGGCAAGAAGCCTGCTGGGGATTCTCTCTCTCCCTCTCTCAAACTAAATAAACATTTTAAAAAAGGAAGGGAAGGGAAGGAAAAAAAGCCTTAGTTAAATTGTACAGTCCACAGAGGTGCCTGGGTGGCTCAGTCAGTTGAGCCTCTGACCTAGGCTCAAGTCATGATCTCATGGTTCATGAGTTCAAGCCCCGCATCGGGCTCACCGCTGTTAGTGCGGATCCTCTGTCCCCCTCTCTCTCTGCACCTCCCCTACTCATGCTCGCTCTCTCTCTCTCTCTCTCTCTCTCAAAAATAAATAAACCTATAAAAGAACATTTATTGTAGAAGTACTCTCAAACAGTGGTCACCATTATAATCATTATCACTTATGACCATTCTCTTTGTCCTACACTTTCACAGCTTTAAAAAAAAAACAAAAACAAAAACAAAAACAAAAAAAACCTTTGTATTATTTTGTTTTGTTAACAACCATTATTCTTAGACAGAGTTGGCCATGATGATACCATACTCTCAGGATATTAGACAAAGAGCCTTGTAGAAAATGGGGGTTTTTTTTGCCTGAAATGCAATATGCACGAACTATAGACAAAGTGTCCATAAAAAGGGTTTCCACTAGTTTTTCTACCCTTTCTCTTTCAGGCAGTATCACATGTAGGAGTTGGGACCCAATTCCCTCTTGACCTCACCAGTCTGTGGACACAAAGCAGGTCACAATAAAATTCCAAATGTCACTGGCACTTGCCTTTCTCACCCAGACACATACCATAAACTCTCACTCTCCTATGCAATTACTACAAAGTGTTTCTTGGATTCCCCAAGAGATGTTTCATGTGTAGGTATGAACTTCCACCTAATACTATCTGGTTCTGGCTGCCCTTTGCTGATTTACGCCTTTTTTGAAGAGGCTCGAAAGCACAACTTTCTCATTGTCACTGCAGACTATTCCCTCTGTAAGAAAGTGGATGTAAGTGACGAAGAAGCTTTTGGTGTCTTTCCATGATCCCAAAACAGCAGACTACTGAGATGCTGGATATGCTGCTCTGTGCTCTGATGTATCTGCTATAGGGACACGAAGCCATATCCCAAGTAGAAGTTAGGAGAATCCCCATTATCCTGCTTCACTACCTGGGCACAGATGTAACATGGCTTATGCCCTGTATCTCAAAGAGCCCTTCACCTTCTTCATATGGCCCCTCTGCTTATAAGATTTAAAAATGAATCCACGTGACGTGGGTAGGTAATCAGTATCTGAAACAGATGCCCTGTTATCTTCACCACCATGATGCTACCCACACGTGCCCACCATCTCCAGCCAATATTCTGATATAAATTGACTCAGAATTTCTTTGCCCACCAGCATGTCACATATCCTAGTCTCCATCTGGGACCCCTAAGGCACATAAGTCAGACAGAATTCCGACATAGTATATTTGAATATCTGAGACAACTTTATAAGAACTCTCACATCCCATCCAATTCACACAACTGTTCTCTGAGTAAAGTGAAGAAACTAGAGCACTGTTGTACATGCTCCGTACTGCCCTACATAAAACAGAGACAAAGAAGAGTAAGATATTAGGGGGCGCTGGGTGGCTCAGTCGGTTGAGCGTCCAGCTTCACTCAGGTCATGATCTCGTGGTCTGTGAGTTCGAGCCCCGCGTCGGACTCTGTGCTGAGAGTTCGGAGCCTGGAGCCTGCTTCAGATTCTGTGTCTCACTCTCTGCCCCTCTTCTGCTCACACGGTCCATCTCTCTCTCTCTCTCTCTCTCTCCTTCAAAATGAATAAACGTTAAAAAAAATTTTTTTAAAGAAGAGTAAGATATTAAAATTCTTGCAAAAGGAGTGCTCATGAATGCCTTAGGAGTTTGAAAGTGATTAGCAAATACAAGAAAAATTCTCTGGATACTGTTATATTTAGAAATGTAACCCCTAGTGTTTTAATATAATCAAACAACAACAAAAAGATTCAATAATAAACCCATCTTAGTAGCAAACTGAAAATCCACAAAAATCCATTCTTTGAATTTAGTAATTTACCAGGTTTAGCCCTGACTGATAGAAATTTTATGCTCTGCCTTTTTTTTTTTTACTGTTTACTTATTTTTGACAGAGAGAGAGAGAGAGAACATGAGCGGGGGAGGGGCAGAGAGAGAGGAAGACACAGAATCCAAAGCCGGCTCCAGGCTCCGTCCGAGCGGTCAGCACAGAGCCCGACGCGGGGCTCGAACTCACAGACCTCGAAATCATGACCTGAGCTGAAGTCGGACGTTCAACCGACTGAGCCACCCAGGCGCCCCTATGCTCTGCCTTTTTAATACCTAATCACGTTTTTGTTTGTTTTCATAAATACCATAAGGATGTTCTTCATCTTCTTGGGGTTAAAGTTGAGCATTAAGCTTCATTAGTAACACACTCTAACCACCAGGGGGAGTGCAAGACACACGTCACCTGCCACCCACCTCTCCCCCACCACCCCTCCACACACACACACACACACACACAACCCCCAGACAATTTACCCTCTCCGGTCAGAGGAGGAGTAATTAACAAGTCCAATGAATTGCACTATACCAGGGGGTCACTTGCGCACATTGTACTCTATGACATATTTCAAATTCAGGATCTATTAGATCCAAAGTGTTTTGGTGCTTTAGATGTGATAAGTGAACCAGTTCAAATGTTTATGAATCTTCGGAATCCTCTTTCACATATACATGGCTGAGATATACATATACTGAAATATATACATACATATATATGGTGCAGTAAGAGAAACTTGACATCTCCTACTGCTGGTTGTCCTTCCCCTATTGTAATTCCCACATTACCCATTGGTATAGGGCAGAGAGGCATGACCGCCTCTTTACTGAAGGCCTGTGGCTTTAGGTCTTATAGGCAAATTCTTTTTCTTCTCCCTGGTGTGTTTTCCCTTGGACCCTTGGATTCTTTCCATGCTTCTGCTTTTTTTTTTCTTTAATCTTCAAGTGTTTTTGAAATATTTATTTTTTATAAGCAAACTTTAAACACAAAATGTTTCCATCTGAAAATTCATATGCAAAAAGTAATTTTAGGAGTGCCTGGGTGGCTCAGTCGGTTAAGCATCCGACTTCAGCTCAGGTCATGATCTCACGGTTCGTGGGTTCCAGCCCTGTGTCCAGCTCTGTGCTGACAGCTCAGAGCCTGGAGCCTGCTCCAGATTCTGTGTCTCCCTTTCTATCTACCCCTCCCCTGCTTGCTCTGTCTCTCTTTCTCAAAAATAAACATTTTTTGGAAAAAAATAATAAAAATGTAAAATATATTATGCCCATGTCCATTAAAATAACCTGTTATCTAAATATTGACAACTAACATAAATAGAATACTTTTCATATACACGCATGTACTTTAATCAGATTTTCCAAGAATGCATCTTTCTGAGTTCAGTGTTACTTCTTAAACATTTCAACAAACAAAAAAACTACAATTTTTTTTCAAGGTTGCGTTCTTCTTAATTAAAATATATACCCAGGGAGAGTTACCGAAATTCCATTGTTTTCATCATGAGCTAATAGTGAATATAACAAAATTCAGTGGAATTATTATCTTTGTTTCTGTAGCCAGTTTGATTTTATACTGTTTGAGAACCTTTAAATTTTGGTTGCGTTTGGTTCAAAATTAATCAGCAATATTCAACCAAGCTGTTAACAGATAGTGCCAAATAGCTCCACGTTTTAAGATTTAGAAAATAGCAATTATTGAAAACGGAGCTTGCAACCATTAATACATTGAAATGTATACATACTAAACCAAGGGAAGAATTGAGCAAACCATAAAATGAAAACTCCAAAGGTATACAATACTTAATTTTGAAATCCTTTTCATTTTTTAGGGTAACTTTATGCATAGAGTAGTTTGTTTTTCGGGGAGAAATTTAGAATGTCTAGAATTAAAACTAGCTAGTCTTGGAAAATATGAACTTTTCTAGAATTAAAACTAGTTAGTCTTGGAACACATGAACTTTTCTAAAAATGAAAATTGCCCTCTAAAAATTTTACATTAATTTTTATTACCAAACACTGTTTATAGGAACTACCTGAGTTAAAAAGTACCCCTGAAAGAATATATTGGGCCCATCAAGATAAAATCTCAGAAAACGAAGGCAGACTGATAGACAATAATATTAGTGAATAATTAATGCAATTGTTGTGCCAAATTACATTACTTCAAGAGTAATTTGTTTTTATTATAGCAAGAACACTTCATATTAGACCTTCCCTCTTAACAAATTTAAAGTCTACAATACAGGATTGTAATCTATAAGCACAGCATTGTACAGCGGATCTGGAGGACTTATTTATCTTACAGAACGCAGACTTTAGATCTTTGAAGAGCAACTTCGCCCAGCCTCTGGCAACCACCATCCTACTCTCTGTTTCTATTAATCTATTTTAGATTTCTCATATAGGTTGGAATCATGCACTATTTGTCCTTCTGTAACTGGCTTTTCCATCATGTACTCCAAGTTCATCCATGTTGTCACGTGTGGCAGGATTTCCTTCATTTTTAGGGCTGAATAACATTCCATTGGATGTATATGGCGCCATTTTCTTTATCCATTTATACATCGGTGGACATTGGGTTGTTCCCATATTTTGGCTATTGTGAATAGTGCTACAATGAACAGAAGTGTGTTATGGGAAAACTTTTCCTCTCCTCTTCTAGGTTCTTTGCCTGCCCTGATAATTAAATTGGCACAAGATGGACTAACAGAAATGAACTAAATTTAATTCCATACATACTGAAGCCACACAAAGACAGGAGAGGCTCTCCAATAATCAGGCAATTGAGGTTTGCCTGAGCTAAAGAGAAGGTGGGAGGGGTCTGGGACCTTAAAGGGAAGGAAGACACTTCACAGAAAATGGGAAAAGCCAATGTTTGGTAAAGAAATGTTTGTCGTGCCACATGAAGTCTTCTTATGTTAAAAAAAAACAAAACAAAACAAAACTGTGGTGCCTGGGTGGCTCAGCCCGTTACGCATCTGTCTTTGGCTCAGGTCATGATCTCACAGTTCATGGGCTCGAGCCCTGCATCAGGCTCTATGCTAACAGCTCAGAGAGCCTGCTTCAGACTCTGTGTCTCACTCTCTCTCTGCCCCTCCCCTGCTCATGCTCTTTTGTGTTCATGCTCTCTCTCTCTCTCTCCCAAAAATAAATAAAAACATTAAAAAAAAATTTTTAATAGAAGATCATCTTTGGGAATAGCTCTCTTCCTGGAACAGCCTCCCTATCTAAATTCTTTTAGGCAATTTAGGAGGAGATAAAAAGTTCTTTTTGAGCCTATTGGACCTTGAGTGTCTTCAGCTAAAAATAATTGACATGCCAAAGTGGCACATTCTGGGGAAGCTTGCCTTGAACCCCACCAAAGTGCAGCAATCTTTTCAAAATCCTGATTTCAAATATTTTGGGTATATATCCAGAAGTGGAATATTTTTTAACTTTCTGAGGGATCTCCATACAATTTTCCATAATGGCTGCACCATTTTACATCCCATCAATGGTGTACCCAGGTCCCAGCATTTTCACATTGTTGCCAACACTTGTTGTCTTTTGTTTTTTTATATCCATTCTGACAAGGGGTAAGATGATATCTCATTATGTTTTTGAGTTGCATTTCCCTGATGATTAATAATGGTGAGCACCTTTTCATATACCTATTGCCCTTTTTTTATGTCTTCTTTGGAGAAATGTTTATTCAAGTCTTTTGCCTACTTTAAAGTTGCTTGGGGGGCTCTTTTCTGACTTGTAGGAGTTCCATATATTTTTTTGGAAATAACCTCTTATTACATATATGGTTTGCAAATTTTTCTCCCATCCTGTTGTCTTTTCACTCTTGATTTTGTCTTCCACTATGCAGAAGCTTCTTAAGTTAGATGTTGGTCCGCTTGTTTATTTTTGTTTTTGTTGTCTGTGCCTTTAGTGTCACATTCATGAAATCATGGCCAATCCCACATCATGAAGTTTTTCCTCTATGTTTTCTCCTAGCAGTTTTACAATTTTAAGTCTTATGTTTATTTTTGTCTTATGTTGAAACCTTTAATCCATTTTGAGCTCATTTTTGTGTATGGTGTGAGCCCAGTTTCATTCTTTTTCGCATAGATATCCAGTTTTCTCAACATCATTAGCTGAAGAGACTGTCCTTTCCCCATGGTGTGTTCTTAGCTCCCTCATCAGATACCGGTTGAGTGTGAATGCATGGGTCCATTTCTGGGCTTTCTATTTGTATGTTAAAAAGAAAAGAGCCACAGGCCCAAAATGGGGTCACTTAGACCAAGTTACCAAACTGGGGCTTGATATCTAAACTAACTGCAGTTTCAACATCCCCCAGAAATGTAGTCTTAACTGATCAGTCAGGAAGTTTCTGGTCAGCACCAAAGAGGTAATCTGTTACATGGGCCCTCTCCATCCACCCCGCCCCCGCAAGGAAGATGAGGGAATCTGCATGATAAGATCCACTACTCTTCCCCCAAGGGAAAGAAATCTTGCCTGAAATAATCCTTTCTTTTTTCCTTTTGCTAATTATCTCACCCTGTTTCTGCCTATAAAATCCTTCCTTTTTGTACAGCTCCTTGGAGCTCTTTTTTGATTGCTAGATGGGATGCTGCCTGATGCATGAATCACTTAACAAAGCCAACTAAATATTCAAATTTACTCAGTTGAAGTTTGTTTTTTAACAGGCTCCGTTGGTCTATGTGACTGTTTTTATGCCAGGGGCATACCATTTTGATTACTGTAGCTTTTTAATACATTTTAAAATCAAGAAATGTGAAGAGGTGCCAGGGTGACTCGGTGGGTTAAGTGTCCAACTCTTGATTTTGGCTCAGGTCGTGATCTCACAGTTCGTGAGCTCGAGGCCTGAGTCAGGTTCTGCACTGACAACACTTTCTCTGTCTCTCCCTCAAAATAAACTTGAAAGAAAGAAAGAGAGAAAGAAAGAAGAAAGAAAGGAAGAAAGAAAAAAAGAAAGAGAAAGAAAAACATGTGATGCTTCCAGCTTTGCTCTTTCTCAAGATTGTTTTAGCTATTCTGGGATCTTTTGTGATCCCATATGACTTTTTCAATTTTTTTCTATTTCTATAAAATATATATATATATATATATATATATATATATATATATATATTTACCATTAAGACTTTTATAGGGATTACATTGAATCTGTAGATCACTTTGAGTAGGATGGACACTTGAACAATATTAAGCCTTCCAATCCATAACCATAGATGTCTCTCCTTCTATTTGCATTTTCTTCAATTTTGTCATGAGTGATTTATAGTTTTCAGTGAACAAGTCTTCCACCTCCTTGCTTAAGTTTATTCCTAAGTATTTTATTATTTTTTGCACTGTGATAAATGGGATTTTTATTTAATTTTTTGGATCATTTATTGTTAATGAATAGAAATGTGACGGATTTTTGTACGTTGACTCCTTTCTAAGCTTCTTTATGCCGCCAAAGGGGGAAGATGTTAAGGACCAATATTAGAGTGTGACCCTGAGGGATGAACCGAATCTACTTTTAGTCAAAACTCTACCTCCTCTACCAGGCAGGAGAAATCGTGGCATATCCCACATCAAAAAAATACGTCGAGATTGGGCTCCAAGACTAGTAACAAAGAGCCTTGCTTTTCTTGGCCTGACCCTCTAGGAACTCATGGGAGAAGCTGCAGCTGTTATAGACAGCTGGTCACGAAATGGAGACTTTGGGAGCCTGGGTCCCAGGCATCTCTCTCTCTCGACTGATTTTCACCTTAGACGCAAATCTTAAAATTTAGAGAGAAGTCTGTGGCGCACACAGGAGAAGAATTAAGGTTTTTGCTATTTGCAGATTACATTCCAGATAACAGAAATTAGCAATGAAGGCTCTGGAGACAAAATGCGTAACGTCGGCATTTGAAAAATTCAGTAACTCACACAGCAATGGACTTCCAACTTGCAACCCAGAAGGGTCCCCGTTTTGGAGCAGAATCAGGTTCACGGAATGGAAAACTCAAATTTCATTTCACGCAGAATAATATTTTAAGGAAGTGAGAAACAAAAGTCTCTTACATCAAGTGTGCCAAGGAGGTCACGAAGGAGCCAACTCTATAAACTTGGAAAAGCAGCCTCGTTGCCATAAATGTCACTAAGGCGTAGGTGACGCACACTTGCAATCTGGGCCCGGGTCGCATGGCATATTGACAGAAAGCCCAACCGCGCTCTCTTCTGCGCATGCATGAGAACATACCACAACCACACAGTGCCCGAAGGCGACTGGCAGGGGAACCATACAGCTGTCTCCTGCATGTGGACCAAGACCGGACTCAGAAAGAACAGCTGACAGGAGCAGCTGAGGCTGACCGCAAACTGACACAGATTAGAGAGGGGGGGAAAACCTGACCAGGGATGACCCCTGTGAAACCTGGAAATGCCAGACTACTCTGTGGTGTAGAAAGAAGCCTTCAGTGAGAATCAGAGGTTCTGGGTTCCAGTCAGCGGCCCGGCCACAAACTAGATCGGTAACTTCGTGCAAGTCGCTCCGTTTCTGAGTTGCTCCAAGGATAAAAGGTGTGGTTGTGCTGTGTGCGATGTCAGGGCTTCGGCCAAACCTGTCACGGTGCTTCTCAAACTTGAATATCATGGCAAGTTACCTGAAGATCTTGTTAAAAACTGTAGATTCGCATTTGCTTGATCCGAAGCGGAGCTCAATGTTTTGCATGTCCAATAAGCTCCTGTGAGATGCAGTGCTGTGGATTTGTATATCATGCCGTGTGTAGTAAGGCGCGAGAATTTGCTGGTTCAGTATTCCTAGGCAGGATCAATCAGTAAGTGAATCCTGTCTAATCGGCCCTTGCGAACGAAGCGTCGAAGAAGGAAAGTGAGTAGAACAGAGATTAGGCCAGGAAATTTGGGGTTTTTTGTTTGTTTGTTTTTGTTTTTTTTTTTTTAGGCCAGGAAATTTGACAAGGACCAAAGCACAACTCCAAACCACAAAGAACTGAGACCAGGGCTTACCATGCGTGTAG
This sequence comes from Panthera pardus, assembly GCF_024362965.1. Taxonomy (NCBI): domain Eukaryota; kingdom Metazoa; phylum Chordata; class Mammalia; order Carnivora; family Felidae; genus Panthera; species Panthera pardus. Next base: position 94,382,525 of record NW_026526677.1, read on the forward strand.
GTGTTCAATAGTTTTGTCAAAAACCAAAAGATAAAAGTGTTGCTAAGAACTTTTGAAACAGTAAGAAACAGCAGCCTTAAGGGAATTTCATTTGTCAGGTGGGTTAGGCTGCTAATGTTTTGGTTTTTTTTTTTAAGTTTATTTCTTTATTTTCAAAGAGAGAACGAGGGAGGGACAGGGAAAGAAGGAGAGAGAGAGGATCCCAAGCAGGCTCCACACCAGCAATGCAGAGCCCAATGCGCGGCTCAAAGTCAGGAACCGTGAGATCATGACCTGAGCTGAAGTCAGCCACTTAACTGACTGAGCCAACCAGGCACTCTGCTAATGGTTTAAAAGTACTTACGAAAGCATTCTTCCAGTTGGTCATGTGTATATTAAACTTGTCCATGGTGTACCTTGTTGGGAAAAAAAAAAAAAAAAAGTCCTGGTTTTGAGATAACTCAAATTTATCAATTCTTGGAGTTATATATGAGTTTGAACCCATCCCAAATTACAAAATCATTTTCCTACATTTTCTTTTTTCTTTTCTTTTCTTTTTCCTTCTTTCTTTCTTTCTTTCTTTCTTTCTTTCTTTCTTTCTTTCTTCTTTTTTAAAGGCTTCAGACCCAGCACAGAGTCCAACACAGGGCTTGAACTCACAACCCTGAGATCAAGACAGGAGCTGAGATCAAGAATTAGATGCTCAACTGACTGAGCCACCCAGGCACCCCTCCTACATTTTCTTCTTTACAGTTTTGTTTGTTTTATGTCTTTTACATTTGAAAACCTTCATCTCTTTGGAGACTTCCTTTTCATGAGATGTTTCATACAGATAAAGCTTCAGTTTTCTCTTCTGTTTTAAGCCTTTTCTTTTTGTAATCTTTTTCTTGATTATTTATTTTTGAAAGAGAGAGAGAGACAGAGCATGAGCAGGGGAGGGGCAGAGAGAGAGGGAGACACAGAATCTGAAGCACGCTCCAGGCTCTAAGCTGTAAGCACAGAGTGTGATGCCAGGCTCGAACTCACGAGTGGTGAGATCATGACCTGAGCCGAAGTTGGACACTTAACCAACTAAGCCACCCAGGTGCCCCTATAAGCCTTTTCAATTAGAGACTTTTCTTTTTCTAATTCTGGGAAATGTGTCTCTATTATTTCCTCGAATATGACCTCTCCATTTTTTTTCTTTCCTACTGGAACTCTTCTGTATCTCTTAGCTGTTTGGTTTTTTAAATTTTTTTTTTTTCAACATTTTTTATTTATTTTTGGGACAGAGAGAGACACAGCATGAACGGGGGAGGGGCAGAGAGAGAGGGAGACACAGAATCGGAAACAGGCTCCAGGCTCTGAGCCATCAGCCCAGAGCCTGACGCGGGGCTCGAACTCACGGACCGCGAGATCGTGACCTGGCTAAAGTCGGACGCTTAACCGACTGCGCCACCCAGGCGCCCCGCTGTTTGGTTTTTTAAAAGAGGTTTTATCTTATCCTTCTTTCCTGTTACATTCTACAGAGTCCACAACGTGATGTTCCAACTCACTAGTAAGATTCTCATTTATATCCATGCTACAGTTTATTGTGTTTTAATTATTACATTTTGCATACCAACATTTCCTGTTGGGTTCACGCTTGACTTCCCATTCTTTTTTATTTTTCTAGTATCTTCCCTGATCTCCTTGAATATTCTTATTTTGCATATTTAAATTCTGTTCTCTCAGTAACTCAGCTGGTAGGTGTCTGTTTTGTCTTTTTTTTTTTTTAATAGAAATTTCATTCCTTTTTGTCTGTTGCGTGCCTGTGAATTCATGTACCCTTGGAGACACCAAATGCTGGTTTTGGTAATGCCTGTTGGCAAGGAGCCAAAGGCCATGTATTAGTCTGCATCAATCTGATTAGTGTAAGAATAGTCTGAAAATTATGGCCCATGGGCCAAATTGGACCCATTGCCTGTTTTTATAAACACAGTTTATTAAAGTGCAGAAATTTCCATTTGTTTACATATTATTTATGGTTGTGTTAGCACGACAGGGACAAAGTTAAGTAGTTGCAGAGAGACCAGATGGCTCACAAAGCCTAAAATATTTACTATCTGGCACTAGTTGGGGGGCACCTGGGTGGCTCAGTGGGTTAAGAGTCTGACTTCAGCTCAGGTAATGATCTCACGGTTCATGAGTTCGAGCCCCGCATTGGGCTCTGAGCAGACAGCTCACAGCCTGGAAGCTGTCTTCGGATTCTGTGTCTCCCTCTCTCTCTGCCCCTCCCCTGCTTGTGCTCTCTCTCTCTTCCTTTCTCAAAAAAGTTAGTTGACCTCTGATCTAAGAAGTGGATAGAGTTGAGAGCCCGGGTGACGAGGAACAACTACGACAAGGCCTTGTCATCACTTCCAGCTGTGGCTCCTCTGTCAGGCAACACCTCTGGTCTGATGGAGGTGGCCACCTGGAGGTGGCTCCCCTGGGCCTTGGCGGTTTGCAGGGGAGCCGTGAGGGTGTGAAGGCTTGTGTGTGGCTGGCCGCTTCACACCTGTTTCCATCAGTTCCTCACTCAGTCCAGAGTTTTGCACGGCCCTGATATTTCATGGTTGGACTGTTTCTACTTATTTCTGTGATGAGAGGGCAGGCCAGGATTGGTTCAAAGCATTGCAGATGAAAAGCAATCTAGTCCCCCAATGCTTCCTCTTGCTGCCAGGGACTAAGTGGCCACTATCCACCCAGTTAAAAAAGACCACCTTCTGTCTCCTTGGAGTTTCTTATGCTTTGTTTTTTGGTTTCATCGTCATTATCATTCGGTTCTGGAAACCATGCTTCCCTCTTGTTTCTTTGGTTTCTCCCAGATTGTTTTTTTTGTGAGGAAGCCAACAACACATGTTGCTTCACTCTTTGACAGAAACCAGAAGTCTCCAATGTTTATATAGATTAAGCCCATCTCCATGGCAACATCTTTTCCAAGCCCTTCATTCATTCCTAATCCTTCCCAACACAGAAACCAATACAGGCATGCCTCTTCATTTTATTGTGTTTCACTTTATTGCACCTTGCAGATACTGTATGTTTTAGGAATTTGAAGGTTTGTGGCAACCTGGCCTCGAATAAATCTAGTGGTGCCATTTTCCAACAGAACTTGCTCACTTCATGTCTCTGTGTCACATTTCAGTAATTCTCAAAACATTTCAAGCTTTTTCATTATTATATTTGTTATGGTGATCTGTGACTCGCTGGTTAGCATTTTTTAGCAACAAAGTATTTTTTTTAATATTTATTTATTTTTCAGAGAAAGAGAGTGTGATCGAGGAAGGGGCAGAGAGCGGGGACAGAGGATTCAAAGCAGATTCTGTGCTGACAGCAGCAAGCCCAATGCAGGGCTCAAACTTATGAACTGTGAGGTCATTACCTGAGTCAAAGTCGGACACTCAACTGACTGAGCCACCCAGGCACCCCAGCAACAAAGTATTTTTAATTAAGGTAATCACATCGTTTTTTAGACATAATGCTATTGCACACTTAAGAGACTACAGTATGATGTAACTTTTATATGCACTGGGAAACCAAAAACTTTGACTCGCTGTATTGCAACATTTGCTTTATTACAGTGGTCTGGAACCAAACCTACAATATCTCCAAGGTACACCTGAAACCCAGAGGTACTGGGGAGCCAAGAGATAAGGAAGAGTCAGACTTCCAGGATTTTCTCCAGGAGTCTTATCTAGTGGTCCTTCCTTCTCATGGACTCCACACAGCTTATTATATACTGTTATGGACCAAAATTCATAAGTTGAAGCTCGAATCCTCAGTGTGACAATATTTAGAGATAGGACATTTATGGAGGTAATTAAGGTTATTAAATGAGGTCATCAGGGAGAGACCTAATCCAATATGACTTGTGTCCTTAGAAAAAGAGATACCAAGAGTATGCATACAAAGGAAAGGTCACGTGGGAAATTCACAGTAATAAGATGGCTCTATACAAGGGGGGGGGGGGGAGGAATGGCCTCACCAGAGACCAAGACTACCAGCACCTTGACCTTGGACTTCCAGCCTCCAGGACTATGAGAAAATACATTTTTGTTGTTTAAGATACCTATTCTGTGGTATTCCATTATGGCAGCCTGAGCAGACCAATACACTTGCCAATTAACACTAAAAAAATGCCCAGAGGACTATAGGCTCTTATAACATCCTGATGGCAGGGTTGCTGCTTATAAAACATGCCCTTCCCAATATACTATATATATATATATATGTATATATATATATATATACATATATATATATATGTATACATATATATACATATATATATCTATGTATATATATGTATATATATATACATATGTATTTATATATATATAGATAGATGTGTGTGTGTGTGTGTGTGTGTGTGTATGTATACACACACACATATATATATATGTATATCTCACACCAGATCTCATACATCTTATCCCACAAGTGCAGAAAAGGAAAAGAACCCAAGTTGTAACCATCGAACTATATCCCAAATGGATATCATAATATGCTAGATGAAGAAAAATACTTCTCTGGTAGAGAAAGTAGATGCTGAATCTCTACTCCCACATATCATGATTCCACCTTACCAAATAAGGGATGTCTTTTATTTTAATTTTTTTTAGTGTCTATTTATTTTTGAGACACAGTATGAACGGGGGAGGGTCACATAGAGAGGGAGACACAGAATCTGAAACAGCCTCCAAGCTCTGAGCTGTCAACACAGAGTCCGACGCAGGGCTCGAACCCAAGGACTGTGAGATCATGACCTGAGCCGAAGTCAGCACTCAACCAACTGAGCCACCCAGACACCCCATGAGGGATGTCTTAAACATGCATGAAGAAAGACTGTTAATAGAAAAAGAATGAAACATCATCCAAGCACATCTGGGACTACCATAGAGTTTGTGAGGCACTTGGGAGATACTTCTTATGCTAATCACAGAAAAAAAGGGCAAAACATTTAACAGTCTGGAAAGAACACATACTGCCCAAAGCAATCTAGAGATTCAAAGCAATCCTTATGAAAATACCAACAGTATTTTTCACAGAACTAGAACAAACAATCCTAAAATTTGTATGGTACCCAAAAGACCCAAAATAGCCAAAGCAATCTCGAAAAAGAAAAAAAAAAGAAAGCTGGAGGTATCACAATTCCAGATTCCAAATTATACTACAAAGCTGTAGTAATCAAAAGAGTATAATGCTGGCGCAAAAATAGACACATAGGTCAATGAAACAGAATAGAGAGCCCAGAAATAAACCACAATTATATGGTCAATTAATCTTTGACTAAGGAGGCAAGACTATGCAATGGGAAAAAGACAGCCTCAACAAATGGTTTTGGGAAAACTGAACAGCAACACGCAGAAGAATGAAATTAGACCACTTTCCCATACCATACACAAAAATAAACTCAAAATGGATTAAGGACTTAAATGTAAGAATCAAAACCATAAAAATCCTAGAAGAGAGCACAGTAATTTCTCTGACATCAACCATAGCAACATTTTTCTAGATATGTCTCCTGAGGCAAAGGAAACAAAAACAAAAATAAACTATTGAGACCACATCAAATAAAATATGCACAGGGTAGTTCTATTTTTAATTTTCTGAGGAACCCCCATAATGTTTGCCAAAGTGGCTATACCATAAAAGACTTTTTTTTTTAATGAAATTTATTGTCAAATTGGTTTCCATACAACACCCAGTGCTCATCCCAACTGGTGCCCTCCTCGAAAAGACTCTTAAATAAAGAGAACAAACTGAAGTTCCTGGAAGGAAGGTGGATGGGGTGGATGGGCTAACTGGGTGATGGGCATTAAGGAGGGTACTTGTTGGGATGAGCACTGGGTTTGTTTGTTTTTTTTTTAACATTTATTTATTATCAAGAGACAGAGTATGAGCATGAGCATGGGAGGGGCAGAGAGAGGGGGAGACACAGAATCTGAAGCAGGGTCCAGGCTCTGAGCTGTCAGCACAGAGACCGACGACGTGGGGCTCGAACTCACGGACCGCGAGATCATGGCCTGAGCCGTCGGATACTCAATTGACTGAGCCACCCAGGCACCCCGAGCACTGGGTCTTATACATAAGTGATGAATCACTGCGTTCTACTCCTGAAACCAATACTACACTGTATGTTACATAACTTGAATTTAAATAAATAAATAAATAAATAAATAAATATGCACATCAAAGGAAACAATCCAGAAAACTAAAAGATAGCCTACTGAATGGGAGAAGATATTTGCAAATGACATATCTGATAAAGTGTTAGTACCCAAAATATATAAAGAACTTCTACAACTCAACACCAAAAAAACTCCCAAATAATCCAATTTAAAAATGGGCAGAAGACATAGACAGACATTTCTCCAAAGAAGACATACAACTGGCCAATAGACACATGAAAAGATTCTCAACATCACTCATCATCAAGGAAATGCAAATCAAAACCACAATCAGATATCACCTCATACCTGTCAGAATGGCTAAAATCAAAAACAGAAGAAACAACAAGGGTTGGCGGGGATGTGGAGAAAAAGGGACGGGGATTCTCCGTGCACTGCTGGTGGGAATGCAAACTGGTGCAGCCACTGTGGAAAACAGCATGGAAGTTTCTCAAAAAGTTAAAAGTAGAATTACTATATGATCTAGTAATCACGCTACTGGGTATTTACCCAAGGAATATGAAAATACTGGTTCAAAGGGATACATGCACCCCTCTGTTTATTGCAGCATTATTTACAATAGTCCAGTTATGGAAGCATCCCAAGTGTCCAACAAGAGATGAACAGATCAAAAAGATGTGATATGCATACACAATGGGATATTATTCAGCCATAAAAAAGAATGAGATCTTGCCATTTGCAACAACACAGATGGATCTAGAGAGTATAATGCTAAGCAAAGTCAGAGAAAGACAAGTACCGTGTGATTTCACTCATATGTGGAATTTAAGAAACAAAACAAATGAACAAAGGAAAAAAAAAAAAGAGAGACAAACCAAAAAGCAGACTTTTAACGATAGAAACAAACAGATGGTTACCAGAGGGAAGGTAAGCGGAGGGGATGGGTGAGACAGGTGAAGGGGTTTAAGAGTATACTTACTTTGATGAGCACTGAGTAATGTATAGAGTTGTCGAATCACTATCTTGTACGCCTGAAATTAATATAACACTGTATGTTGACTATATGGGAATTAAAATTTTTTTAATTAAAAGATCTAAATAAATAAATAAATGCCTGGAAAGACCAAAAATATGAAGAATATAATGAAGAGAGACTTACATATTCCACTTACATGTGGGTATCCCCTTTCCAGCCCTCTCAACATACTGCAGATAAGGGCATTGTGGGGATGCTCCAATCAGATATGGGACCACTAAATGTGGGGCATCCCAGTTGGGTGGGGGCCGGTGGTGCAGGCAGTAAAAGAATTCACCCAAGGCAGAACAAAAGAGCTAGAAGTGTATTGAATACACTGCAAGGGAGCAGCGGGCAGGACAGGAAAGGAAAGACCATATTTGCAGTGGTGAGGGGCCTCAGTTACAGGGTAGGGTGCGGAGGTATGGGAACCTATGGAATGTTCCCTTTTCCGGTAACTGTGCCTGGTTGTAAGTAGCCCATTGGTCAGTTAAGGCCTATGGCTATTTCGAGGTGGGTCACTTAATGAGTCTGTTTGTATTCAGCTCAGCAGTCACTATGGGCCCTTTGCCTGGCTCAAGTTTCCATTGTTCAAGCCTGTTGCCTAAAACCTGCCTTTCCAGGGACCATTTCCATGAATCATCTTGAATTTTCTAAAATCCTAAATGGAGAGGGTATTCATTAATGTGGGCCCCCTAAATATATAAGATGTGATTGCAACATAAAGAAAAAAAATTTTTCATTTTCTTGCGTGGAGAAAAGTCGGCATACGAAGTACCAACATTGCATCATACTACACCCATTCATTCTCTTTACAGGTTTCCATTTATGTGACCGTTGAAATCAGAACTCCTCCTCTGGTAGAGAGAGTGGCTTGCTAAATGGTGAGCTCCACCTGGCATGAGCCCACCCTTCAGGCTAAGGCTAACCAACAGTGCAAAGCAAATGGAAAGGAATGTCCCTGAGAAGGAAAGCTGGTAAAAAAAAAAAAAAAAAGCAGATAAAAAGGGGCAGCCAGATGTCCGAGGCCAGATACTCCCCTTGCATGCTTTTGGCTTCCTGCAAGCTGTGGATGCCAGGGTTCAGAAAATAGCTCGCCCGATATATCAATTATTAAAGGAGACTCAATCCCGCCTACTCACTCAAGTAAATAAACTGGGGTCTGACTGATGGACATTGTCTCCAGCACTCGGACGGTTACAAACAGAGCAGGGGCAATTACCATTGCCGAGCTCACAGAGCTAAAAGATCATTAAAGCACTGCACCAGAGCCTTCATTTAGGGAGGGATAAGACTTATCAAACGGCCCAAAGGATGTTGACTGAAAAAATTTGTCAAGGACAGTTCAGCAAACAGTATCGGCCTGTAAGATATGGTAAACGGCTGCCTTGACTCTTTCTCTAATAGGACTCCCAATTCTTGGAAAAGTTTTACACCTCGAAATAAAACAAACTGCTTATACTCAACAAAACTATAACACCGCACAAACACTAAATGCTTTTAAAAAATTAAGTAAAGTTAGGGTTAAACTCTTGGAGAAGAGAGCCTCCATTGATAACTAAACAAAAATAGGTGATCTAACCCTAAGGCAACAGTTGGGGGAGGTGTGTGGGGGGGGGGGGGAGGTGCTTGGTTCTACCCTAAACCTTACACCACTGGGTAAGGGAATGAATCAACAAACAGAGGCAGAAATCAGCAGACTCAATGGAACTCTTGAAGCAGCATATGGAATCGGGCATCCTGGCTCCTCCCTTTAGCTGGTCCTCTCCTAATGCTTTTCATAGCCCTCCTGTTTGATCCTTGTATTCTTAATATGCCAACCAGGTTTGTTTCCTCTCCCCTAGAAGCTATAAAACTCCAGGTGATGCTCCAAATGGGCCATTCTAGTTGTCGCTGCTCTCCTTTGGATGGCGAAGAACCCTAACTGTCAAGAACCCTAACTGTCACATTCCTCCCTCCGATGTTCCTGCCCAGCAGGAAGAAGCCAGATTGGTCTTCGTCCCTCCCCCTGGCAGCAAAGGGCTCCCAGCCCCAACAAACTGATTTTCTCTAAGTCTGCTAAAGCAGCTTGAGGATCAAGAGGGAGGAATGAGAAGGAAAGCTGATCAAAAAGCAGATAAAAAAGGGCAGCCAGAGGTCCGAGGCTAGATACTTCCCTTGCATGCTTTTGCCTTCTTCAAATCTCACTTGCCTCTTGTATCAGCCTGTAGCCAGGAATCAGAAGCTTGACTGTACTAGCCCTACCCATTCCAGAAGCACATATATAAAACCAGTACAAAAGACCAGTAAAACCCAAGCCGGATGCTCAACCTTTGGAGGTGACTCCGCTGGGCTGGCACCAGTGTGAAATAAACAAGTCTTTTCTGATTCCCCGAGTGCTTGTCGCTTGTCTCTTCCTGGGTGCCGAGTATTTGCTATAACATCCCCTTGCCTCAAAGTGCTCCCACCGCATCTAAAACAATTCCCTGCACATAATTTGCATATCAGAAGTACTTGCCCAATGAAAAAAGTAAAGAAGACTAATGATGGCATGAGACAGATGAAAATGGCAATGTCACCATTTCTGCTGATTGAATTGATAGAACGTGTCTCTGGTTCACCTGTACTTCATGCAGGAATCACAGGTCACGCGCTCTGGTCAAGAGCAGTGCCCTAAACAGACGAGTACGTTATCTGAGGTGGCACTTGCTCAAATAAGCCTACACATGGCGAGAGAACAGACTGAATACAGCACACCCTCTCAGAAGGTGGCAAGGTCTGAAAAACAGAGCTCCAAAAGGCAGGTAGGTCAAAGGTACTCAATTCTTTCTCCCAAACTTGCTGAAGAGATAAATCTGTTCTCCTTCGAATGAGTGTGGGTGGAGGTGTCAAAATATCCCCACAAGATAACATGCCTCCAGCTCCAGGCATCTTTGTTCTTTATTTTCCCACAACTTCTTAAGTTGGATGTTAGCCATGGTAATTTTCAGTCTTTCTCTTTTTCTTAGATGCATTTCTAAGCACTTTAAAGGTATAAAATGCCTTTTATATACCAATTTAGCTATGTTGCATATATTTTGATATTTAATATTTTCATTATCAGGCAGGTCCAAGCATTTTCTAATATACATTGTGATTTTTTTCTATCAATTTCTTAGAAGTGTGATTTCAAAATTTCCGAGATAGATGTCTTTAATTATCTGGGGTTTTTTTTAATACGTTAATTTCCATCTAATTTAATTTCATCATAGTCTGAGGTATGATCAGGTATGATCCTGATTTTTTAAATATTTTTTAGGACTTGATTTATGATCTATGTAAACGTCCTGTGAGTTTCTAAAAAGAATATATATTGTCTAAGGGAGCCTGGCTGGCTCAGTTGGTACCTTGATCTCAGTCGGGGTCATGAGTTCAAGCCACATGTTGGGGACACAAACTACTTAAAAAAATAAAATAAAATATTTTTTTAAAGAAAGAATTCATATTGTCTAATATGTAAAGAGTTTTACATATATGTTCATTAGTTCAAGCACATTGTTATGATTCCAGTGTTCTATAATCTTATAACTTTAGTCATCCTGATCTATAAATTATTGAGAGAGATGTGTTAACATCTCCCACCAAAATGATCCATTTATCAATATCCCTTTGTACTCACTCAAGTTTTATTCCTATAGTTTGGAACTGTTTCATTTGGTACATGAAAGTTTAGATTCCTGTTGTGTCTATGTTTTGGTGAATTAAATGTCATTAATAGGGTCATTCTTTAGCTACAATAATACATTTTGTCTTAAATTTTATTTACTCTCTTATAAGTAAGGCTACACTTGCTTTCCTTTGCCTGGTCTATCATTGTTAATGCTTTTGCCTTTAACTTTTTTTTTGTCCTTATATTTTAGGTGCATTTCTTGGAAATGGCATACAGTATGTTCCTTTTTTCAAATCTAATCTGATATTCTATGTCTCTTACCTGAAGAGTTTAATTCAGTTACACTTATTTTTATTATTGACATATTTGCACTTATGTTTACTTGCAGCTTTTTTTTTCCATTTGTCCATTTTAGTGTTTCTTTTTATTTTTCCTTCTTTGTGGGGGCGGTTGTTGTTGTTTTGTTTTGTTTTTATTTTTTTAAAGTTTATTTTTGAGAGAGAGAGAGAGAGAGACGGCGCATGAGCAGGGGAGGGGCAGAGAGAGAGGGAGACACAGAACGCTGAGCTGTCAGCACAGAGCCTGACACAGGGCTCAAACCCACGAACTGTGAGATTGTGACCTGAGCCAACTTTGGCCGCCTAACCAACTGAGCCACCCAGGCGCCCGGAAATTCCTGAGATTTTTAAGTGCACGTTTAAAATGTCTAAATTGACCAATATCCTTCCCCTCCTTAATAATAAAAGACATTTTTATCTCCACTATCTCTCTCCTGGCTCATGTACTATTGCCATCCTGACAGCTTTGTCTTTTTTACGCTCTCAAATTAGATGTTTTATTAGAATTTCTTTCATTGAGAGCTTCTTGGTGACAAACGCTTTCAACTTTTGTTCATCTGAAAGTGTCTCTTTTCTTCTTCTTCTTCTTCTTCTTCTTCTTCTTCTTCTTCTTCTTGTATGCTGGGTGTGAAATTCCACGATGGCAGTAATTTCCTCCCCTACCTAGTTATCACTGTACTGTACCAATAGTCTATTTCATGTTCCTTCATGTGTAATGTCTTCCCTGGCTCATTTTATGACCTGTTCTCTTTGGTATCCTGCGATTTCACTCTGATATGTCTGTGTGTTGATTTCCTTTTACTTAATCCACTTGGGATTCACTGGGATTCCTGAATCTGAGAATTGGTATCATTCATGTTTCAGTGATTAACGGATTCATTTTTTGAATCTTGCCTTTCCCCATTATCTTGAATCTGTCATTTTTTTATATGCAATTAATTGGTTGTTAGAACACTCTAGTCCAAGGGTCAGCGAGCACTTGTATTCACTGGAAGCCACCTGGTGTTCGAAAAATTACAACTGGAACACAGCCACATAAATTTATGAATTGACTATGGATGCTTCCAGGCTACAACAGCAGACTTGGGTAGTTGTAACAGAAACCAGAGGCCCACAAAGCCTAAAATATTTATCATCTGACTCCTGAAAAGAGAGTTATCCGATCTCTGCTTCTAGCCTTCATGTCTTTTATTTACTCTTTCATGTTTTCCATGTTTTTGTCTCTGCATATGAGTAATTTCTTCCTATCTTCCAATTCACTATTCACCTCTATGAATTTCTTATTGAACTCAACCATAAATTTGCTAAATTTAATTGCTTTTCTATAAGCCTCACCTATGTCTTTTTCACCTCTTGAACATTTTTTCATTGTCTCTAGCTCTTAACTCATTTTTGATTCCTTCTGACTTTAAAAACACATTAAATACACTTTTTTCTGGATCCAATAATTCTGCTGCTTTAATACTGAAGTCTTTACAGGCGTAGTTCTGCTGTTTATTGTTTCTGCCCATTGCTGTCAATGACCTTGTACCCTTGTGAGTTTTGTACCTTTTTTGACCTATAGGTTATGTTTCTTATCTCTCTGGAGGGTTTTTCAGGCCTCGTTTCACGATGCCTTCCTCTACAAAAGACTTGCATTCACTCCTGCCAATTGCCTGGAAAGCACTATACTATCTACCCAGGTCTACTTTAAATTAACATTTACTGCTTATAGTTTTCAAAGAATAATGGTGTAAGGGTCATTAAATCACAAAATGACTATTTTCCCTCAATTTATAGCCAAGGTCAAAATAGAAAATTAGGATGGATTTCTTTTTTAGTTCACTCTTTTTCTGAGAGTGTAGCTCATCTTTGGTCTGTTTGTGGGGGGTTTAATCCTACCTCCGTGCCCTTCACAGGTGCAAGGCTTTGTTTCCTGTACCTGAGGGTACTCCCATCACACCAAAGCTCAAGTCCACCTGGTGTCAAAAGGTTCCACATACAGCTGGTTTGGTGCCCCCACTTTGTTCTGGCTTGAGAGAGTGCCCCTACTCTCAGGCAAGTTCACTTACGTAATTAAAAGAGTGGGATTTGGGGGCACCTGGATGGCTTAGTTGCTTGAACATCTGACTTCGGCTAACGTCACGATCTCACGATTCTGGAGTCCCGACCCCACATTGAGCTTGCTGCTGTCAGCACAGAACCCGCTTTGGATCCTCTGTCCCCCTTTCTCTGTGTCCCTCCCCCGCTTGAGCTCTCTCTCTCCAAAATAAATAAACATTTTTAAAAAAGATTAAAAGTGTGGGGTTTTATTTTAATATTTTATCCAGAATTACAAAGGTGGTATAGAAGGAGACTTTTAAAATATGTAATCTGTAATATTTCCAGGAGTAAGTCAAGGTTAATTATATCTAATTATTTTAAAATTAAAACTTCTGCATCATAGAAAACTTCCATTAGTTATGTGTGAGGTGGAGGGAGATGTTGAGACAAGGAGACGATATTTGCACCACAAGAAATAATGTGTATGCAGATTATACAAAGGATTAATTTTTTAATGGTTGAACAATCTCAGAAAAATAGGCAATTTTATATAGGCAAATATAGGCAAATTTATATTATCTATTATATATTATATATATTATATTATATATATATAAATATATATATAATATATAATATATATTTATATAAAATATAATTATATAAATTATATAAATTATATAAATATATAATTATATAAAATAAAATTATATAAATATAATTTATATAAATATATAATATATATATTTATATAAAATATATAAAATATAAATATATATATAAAAACACAAAATCACTTATTTCTCATAGTTCTGAAGGCTATCAGGTCTAAGTCAAGGTATCATCAGATTCAATGTCTGATGAGAGCCTCCCAAAGGTCTCATCTCCTAATACCATCACACTGGGGGTTAGAATTTCAACATATGAACAAACATTCAGTGTGTAGCTACCTAAGATCAGGCAAATTCACTTGAGAGGTATATTACCTATAGAAACACTGCACAAGGCATGGGCAAGAAAATGGACACAATAATTTTCATTATATGAGTTACAATACTGAAAAATTGAAAACAGTATCTGTTCAGCAGGAATCAACTCCAGTTTATACCTACATGAAATATTATGCAATAGTTAACAAGAATGAATACAATTTTTCGGTGTCAACTTGGACAAATCTAAAAAAAACAATTTACTAAGAAGAAAAAAGCAAGGTATAAAATAACAGTTGCACTATAATATCATTTATTTACATTTTAAACACACAAAACAACACTTTATATTATTTATGGACACTTAAATATCTACAAAAATGTAAAAACATGTATGGGATCAATACCCTTTGACTTTGGGGAAATAGTTCCTCTAGCAAGAGAAGCAGGAAGAGACAAGAGTGGTATTTTAGCACTATCTGCAAGGTTCTTTTTGATAGAAACGTATCTAAAGCAAATATAATAAAATATTAACACCTCTTAAATTTGGTGATATATATATATATATATATCACCAATATATATAAATTTTGTAATGTTTATTTTTGAGAGAGCCAGAGAGTGAGTGGGAGAGGGGCAGAGAAAAAGGGAGACACAGAATCTGAAGCAGGCTCCAGGCTCTGAGCTGTCAGCACAGAGCTGAACGCAGAGCTTGAATTCATGAGCCATGAGATTGTGACCTGAGCTGAAGTTGGAGGCTCAACCAACCAAGCCACTCAGGTGCCCAATATAGCATGTATGTGTGTGTGTGTGTGTGTGTGTGTGTGTGTGTGTGTGTGTGTGCCTGTATTATTTTCTGTGCACTTCGGAATGTCTAAACCACCTTATAACTATTTTTTTAAAGGAATAAAAGAAGAAGGACAAAATTAATGAGTGTAAAAATTGCCAAATGATTTTTGACAAGAACACTTATGAACAGGGATTTGAACATAAAAATACTGCCACAGGAAAATAAAATAATTAATCAAGGTTTCAGAATTTAGTCCAGAAACCAGTCCAAGTATTGACTGGATTGTAAATTCCATAAGAACAAGAATTTTAACTGTTTTCTTTTCCCTGAACTGCCAGCACCTAAACAGAGTCTGGCACATATTAGCACCATAAAAATGTAAAACTTCTACATGGAAAAAGAAAGTACAATCAAAGTCAAAATGATAGAGTGGGGAAAATATTTGCAACAATCATAATGGGAAAAGGTTAATATCGCTGATATTTTGAAGGCACCTACAAATGAATTAAATATAAAGGACCACCTAATAGAAAAAAAGGTCTTAGATATTGAAAGGGCGGGCCTACGCCGGCCGACTCCATCTTGTTCTGTGTCCTTCACCTTGACCACACCTCCTCCCCTTGAGTAACCCCTCCCCACCTGCCTAACAGGACTCGGACCCTTCCCCAGCCAACCTGCTGAGGCCATAGTCATTACCTCACCAACTGCCCCTAGGCCCCAATAAAACCTTTGTCCTTTTGAAACTCGCTCTCTCTCCCGGTATCTCACCGCTTCGTCGGTGCAGGTAGGGGATTGAACTCGAGCTAGCTCGAATAAAGGCTCTTTTGCTTTTGCATCGGACTCGGCTCCCTAGTGGTCTTTGGGGATCACGAATTCTGGGCATAACAATATATGAACCAGCATGTCACAAAAGAGAAATTGCAAATGGCCAACAAACACGAAAAGACAGGCACCTTAATTATTAATTAGGGAGATATCAATTGAAACAATAACTTCTCTGCATATCTAATTGGCAAAAATTTCAAAAGATGGATAACATCCAAAATCGGCACTGGTACAGGGAAACTGACACATTTACAAACAGTTCATAAAAATGTAACAGCGAAGATGCAAACTATGCAGATAAATTTCCCTCAAGTCATTGTCTGACTCCTAAAATGTTCAAGATAGCCAGAGAAAAGCAACATCTGGAAGGCTGAGAAAGTGGAATTTCAGTTCCTGCTCAGGACAAAAGAGAGAAAGCTTGAAGCTTGAATTCCATCAGTTTAGGAGGGATGGTGAGCAACTTGGAGTTTCCGCTGAAATTGCTGAGAACTAAAAGCTGTGCTTCAAGACTAAGGAGTTGTTCTAAGAATAAAGGCAAAACCAAAACAGACCAGCTTTAAAAAAGTACAGGAACAGGGGCACCTAGGTGGCTCAGTCGGTTAAGTAGCCAACTTTGGCTCAGGTCGTAATCTCACAGTTCATGAGTTCGAGCCCCACGTCAGGCTCTGCACTGACAGCATGGAGCCTGCTTGAGAGTCTCTGTATCCCTCACTTTCCGCCCCTCCTCCACTCTCTCTCTCTCTCTCAAAATGAATAAACATTTTTAAAATGTTAAAAAAAGAAGTATAAAAACAAATCTCTACAGGTTCAAAGTGAGTGATCAATAATTTGTCTTCCTGAATATAAATGCTCTCCAAAGAAACCTTATAGAACCGAGTCTATACAAATTATCATTCTCCGGAACACAGTGTATATGGAAACAATACAAGCAAAACTCACCATATCTGTGAAACATGTGACCCATAATCAAAAGAAAACGTAGTCAATAGAAACGGACTCATGGATGATCCAAACACGGGAGCCACCAAGAGCTTTAAAACAGATACTATAAATACACTTTAATTTAAGGCAAAATGTGGTCATAAGGGGCACCTGGGTGGCTCAGTTGGTTAAGCATCAGACTCTAGATTTTGGTTCAGGTCACAATCTCTTGGTTTGTGAGTTCGAGCCCTGTGTCAGGCTCTGTGCAGACAGTGCAGAGCCTGATTGGGATTCTCTCTCTCTCCCTCTGTCTATGCCCCTCCCCTCCGCTATCTCTCTCTCAAAATAAATAAATAAGCTTAAAAAGAAAGAAAAGATGAATATGGTCATAATTAATGAACAAATGGCGAAATCTCTGCAGAGGAACGAAAATATAAAGAAAAAAATAGAAACTCAAGAACTGGGAAGCAAATTATCTGGAATGAAAAAGCCATTGGTTGGGTTCAATGGTAGAATGAAATGGTAAAATAAGGGATCAGTGACCACAAGGACAGAGCAGTAAGAATTGTTCTATTTAGTGAAATTGATTTTTTAATGAAAAAAAGTACAGAACTTCAGTGACCTCTAGAACAATATCAAGGAAACACGCGTGAGAATTATCCCAGTTCTGTTTGAATTCCAATAGAGATGGACATTCATTATAAATATGCCAAACTATTTCGGGTCATTAAATTTTGTTTAAATAACTGCATTGCCAAATGTGACATTTTTATTCCACAAGATCTGAGGGTTGAAAAATATTTTCAAAGAGAATTTCACTTATTCTGTAAACAGTGAGAAAGTATACAGAAGTGAATTGAAGAAATGAGACACCTGCTCGCAAGCCCCGCCTCTTTCCCAGTCCTTCCTTTTTCTTAAATTTTTGGCCATTAAATCATTGCATGACTCGCTTTAGGATTATAAAAATTAATGTGAGATTTGTCTAATTCAGAATAATAAAGTGTTTTTGGTGAGGGGATGTAGAGGATAGAGGAGTTTAAGCTGATCGCTACCTAAAAACCAATTACCATCTTTGATGGCGCCCTGCCATTGAGGTCCTTTACCTCCATTCCACTCCTCCTCCCCCAATTCTTTTCCTCCTCCAATATATTTCCTCTGAACTTGACCACAGCCTAAAATACTTCTGTGCAAACACACACAATTGAATATACATAAATAAACATTGATAAATCTATGTGGTCATTAAAATATTTATTCTGGGGGCGCCTGTGTGGCTCAGTCAGTTAAGCGTCCAACTTCAGCTCGGGTCATGATCTCACAGTCTGTGAGTTCAAGTCCCACGTCAGGCTCTGTGCTGACAGCTCAGAGCCTGGAGCCTGCTTCAGATTCTGTGTCTCCCTCTTTCTCTGCCCCTTCCCTGCTCGTGCTCTGTCTCTCTCTGTCTCAAGAAATAAATTTTAAAAATCCAAAAAAAATTAAATAAATAAATAAATAAATAAATAAGATATTTATTCTGCCCAGGGCCTCATAGCTTACCTTCTATAACCTTCTTGGGCTCATCACCCTCCTCACAAGAGCTCTAGGGCCCTCTCTTCCTTTTCTAACAGATGCCTATTGTATACGTTGGAAGAAATGTTTGCTTTAAGTGAAAAATGCTCTTCCAAAGCTATTTGCTTGTTCCATTTTATTTCCTGGGAAATTCAACCCAATCACATCTTGTTTGATCTCTTACACAAGACCTGAAAATGTAGATTTGAAGAAATCCAGTCTCCAGGACCCCATCACCCACAAAGTCTGCAGGATAAGCTGGACTAGCTTGACTAAGGCGGGCCTGCCTGCAGCTGTTGGAGAACTATTCCCTGGAGTTTCTAGGGTTAGAGCTTCTTCGTGCCAAGTTCTCAGGATGTGTGTGACTCCTCTCCTGCCAGAATGCAAATTCATCTGAAATGTCCTCTCCCCTTTCCCCAAACCAGCTACTCTTCCCTTCCGTGCATGGTGATTCCTTTCTCTTAATGCTTTTGCAAAGTTTCACAATGAGACTCACTTTTTTTTTCTTTTTTTTTCAACTTTTTTCTAAGTGTAAATTAAATTAATGCATGGTCATCATAAAAATAGTTGTAAAATTGAAAAGGCATGTAAAAGCACTTCACCTCTCTCACCCAAATACAACTGCCTTTAATTTTTTACTGAGTGATTCTTTTTGGGTCCAAGGCCATTGGAAAATATAACCTCAAAAAGTGTGCGTGCATTAGACAGCCAACAATAACTTCATATTCGGCATGTAGAGCCCTATAGGGAGACATTGCAATGAAAGGTATGAGAGATACTATAGAGAGAGATCTGGAAAGTTCTAGAAAACCAAGATCCTGTCCATAGGTTCATTCACTCTGCAACAGTGACTACAATTGTTTTATCCCCCTGAGATCAGTTTCATTATCTATATAATAAAGGGGTTTGGGCTCCTGGTCGGCTCAGTCAGTTAAGCGTATGACTCTTGATTTCAGCTCGGGTCATGATTTCAAGGTTCCTGTGGTTGAGCCCCAACTTGGGCCCTGTGCTGACAGCCTGGAACCTAGTTGGGATTCTCTCTCTTTTCTCTCTCTGCCTCTCCCCTGCTGGCCTCCTCTCTCTCAAAATAAACTTTAAAATAAAGGGGTTAAACTTGGTACCTTTAGGTTTACTTCCACCTGGTATTGTTATATATTTTTTTGCTGTCCCACCCCAATTTGCATTTGACTTTCCTGTGCATTTGAGTTTTATGATTATTTGTTTGTATCTGTGCTCCTCTGTTAAATTAGTAAATTAGTCTTGTGGGGACAAGGCCAGCCAAACATGCCACTTTTAGCATATTGATTATTTTGAATTAAAGTTACGACAGAAACGGCCAATGCAAAAAGGACATTCTGTTTGTCCTTTGCCTCTCTGAAAGCAGGAAATAAATCTTGCAGAAGGAACCCTCCCTGTATCAGGAGGAAGAGAGACATCCTTATCACCAGAGACAGAGAATTTAGGGCCAGGAAGGTTGTATAAACAAACCTTGTTACTTTACTGATTTATAGCCAAGGCCAACTTCTTTGTCTTGGAAATTCCTCACACATGTATCCTTTCTTTACCTAAAAGATACAAAAGCTGCCTGATTTGATCACTTATTTACTATTTTGGTCTCAAATTTCTAAGCACTCCTGCACCTGTGAATTAAATTCTTTTCTCCTGTTAATCAGTTTCATGTCAATTTAATTATTAGACCAGCCAAAGAAACTAAAAGAGAAGAAAGATTTTCCCACCCCTTACAGTCTTATCCTTTGCATCTGCCCAAATACAGTGTTGGTTAAAAAAAAAAAAAAAAAAAAAAGGAGAGAAAGAAAGAAAGAAAAAAGAAAAGAGAAGAAAAGAAAAGAAAAGAAAACTCAAAATGAAGACATCCCCCCCCCCACCCCCTCCTGCCATGGAAGCAAACAATGTCTGAATTACAGGTTAGTTGGAAATGTGACCTTTTAATAAAAAGCTTCTGCTCTGCAAAGGAAACAATCAACAAAACTAAGGCAACCAACAGAATGGAAAAAGATATTTGCAAATGACATATCGGACAAAGGGCTAGTATCCAAAATCTATAAAGAATTCACCAAACTCCACACCCGAAAAACAAATAACCCAGTGAAGAAATGGGCAGAAAACATGAATAGACACTTCTCTAAAGAAGACATCCAGATGGCCAACAGGCACATGAAAAGATGCTCAACGTCGCTCCTCATCAGGGGTATACAAATCAAAACCACACTCAGATATCACCTCACGCCAGTCAGAGTGGTCAAAATGAACAAATTAGGAGACTATAGATGCTGGAGAGGATGTGGAGAAACGGGAACCCTCTTGCACTGTTGGTGGGAATGCAAATTGGTGCAGCCACTCTGGAAAACAGTGTGGAGGTTCCTCAAAAAATTAAAAACAGATCTACCCTATGACCCAGCAATAGCACTGCTAGGAATTTACCCAAGGAATACAGGAGTGCTGACGCATACCCCAAGTATGCTGACGCAAACTTGTACCCCAATGTTTATAGCAGTGCTTTCAACAATAGCCAAATTATGGAAAGAGCCTAAATGTCCATCAACTGATGAATAGATAAAGAAATCGTGGTTTATATACACAATGGAATACTACGTGACAATGAGAAAGAATGAAATATGGCCCTTTGTAGCCATGTGGATGGAACTGGAGAGTGTTATGCTAAGTGAAATAAGTCATACAGAGAAAGACAGATACCATATGTTTTCACTCTTATGTGGATCCTGAGAAACTTAACAGAAGACGATGGGGGAGGGGAAGAAAAAAAAAAAAAAGAGAGGGAGGGAGGCAAACCATAAGAGACTCTTGGATACTGAGAACAAACTGAAGGTTGATGGGGGGGGGGGGGAGGGGAAAGTGGGTGGTGGGTGATGGGCATTGAGGAGGGCACCTGTTGGGATGAGCACTGGGTGTTGTAAGGAAACCAATTTGACAATAAATTTCGTATTAAAAAAAAATAAATAAATAAATATGTGACCTTTTAAAAGTCAATCTGAAATTTCCTGATCAGCACTAGAGAAGTAATCTACATGATAAAAACCCTTCTGTTTTCTCCCCCCTCATCCCTCACCTCTCCCCGCATCCCCCTGCAAAAGATTATGTCTTGGCCTGAAACAATCCTTCCTTTTCTTTTGCTAATAACAACTTGCCCCACCCTCCTTCCTATAAAAACCTTCTGGTTTGTACAACTCAGAGCATCTCAGTACTTGCTTAGGCAGGATGCTCCCTGAATCATGAATTGCTTAATAAAGCCAGTTTAGATCTCCCAATTTGCTTGGTTGAATTTTGATTAACAACAGTGTATAGCATCTAATAGGCGCTCAGTTAAGGGAGGGAGGATAGAAGGAAGGGTGCTCTTAATACTGAAGACAGTTTTTACCCTTTCAAAGACTCAGATAAGAGCTTTTGGAAAATAAAACAGATCTACTTGCAAATTTTTATTAGATAGTCTAGACTTTTGGAGAATTGGCTTACCAAACAGAATGAAAGAAAATAAGTTACCAAGTGTACAGTTAAATCTTCGTAGTGGAAAATGAGAATATTGTGAATGTTTTGTTTTTATTTTTGAGGAAGACCGAGCACAAGCCGGGTAGGGGCAGAGAGAAAGGGACAGTCAATCCCTAGCAGGCTCCACACTGTCAGCGCGGAGCCCTCTGCGGGGCTTGAATCCCACCATGAGATCACGACCTGAACCTACATCAAGCGTTGGCCACTTACCCGACTGGAAAATGAGAATATTCTAAAAGAGTGGTTACGGCCACAAGGCCACAATGTCGTTACGTATCTTTACGTATCAACATTGCAAAGGCTTGGAGCAAGGTTGTTTTTGTTAGACAGTCGGTAATTCATAGGAATTGCTCAAGGTTTCATTTATTTTAGGGACTAGAACCAGACAGGATGACCTTGCTTGTTTTCTTGGAGGGCTTGGGGGTAGGGATTGTTTATTTATCTCAGTACAAGGTGGTGGTACAGCTGCCAGTGTCCTTGTTACCGACCTTGCTCTTAACCATGGAGGTGATGTGCACCTTTACCCCTCATTCAACAGGGAAGGTAACAGCTTAATTCTCACAGCCCTCGAAAACAATAAAATCAAAAAGGGGGTTAAGTGAGCCAGAACAAGTATTATGAGGCAGATTTTTCCTATAAAGATATGACAAGGAACACTTTCAGTAAAGATAGATCTCCCAGGTCATTCCAATTTCTTTTTCCTTTGTTTGAAAAAAGCTGAAAATATCAGGCTGGAAAGGAATCCTTCTGTCATGTAAATAATTTTGCTCCCAAATTCATTGGTTTGCAAATGACAAATTAAAAAAAAAAGTTTTAATGTTTATTTCTTTTTGAGAGAGACAGAGTGTGAGCAGGGGAAGGGCAGAGAGAGAAAGAGAGGGAAACATACACAGAGTCCAAAGCAGGCTCCAGGCTCCAAGCTGTCAGCACAGAACCCGACGTGGGGCTCGAACCCAAGAACTGCGAGATCATGACCTGAGCCAAAGTTGGACACTTAACCAACTGAGCCACCAAGGTACTCTAGCAAATGACAAATTAAATGTCAAGATCATAATGTGAAGTATTCTGTGGAATAATGTAAGGGGCTGTCCCATTGGGAAGGACCTGAGAATTTGGGGTGAGGGAGGGGGCAGAGCAGTTGTCCCTACAACGGTAAGAATTTTTCCTCACCCTCAAAGACACTTTCACCCCCATACATCTTCATCCCCCACCCCCACCATAGTCTGGCCTTTTTTTTTTTTTTTTTTAATCTTATCTTATTCTACTTATTTATTTATTTTATTTGGACAACTCAAAAGGCTTAACTTGAGCTAACTCAAGGCTTGTGTCCTCTAGAAACCAGGTTTGTTCTGTCATATCTTGAGGCCTGGAAGGGATGGTGGAACCAGGGATTTATTTGCCTGAAAATATTTGGAAGGAATGTGAGAGGAGCTGAAGATTTTGTAGAGCAGATGTTTGCTGGACCACAAAACGGTTGTTTTTAGTGACCATTTCCATGACCCTATGTCTGTCCAGGATTGCAATCACACGAAGCACTTGGCTTAGAAGATCTTTATGCCTATTTCCTAAGTCATGAGGATTAATGTACAAATGGTGTACTTGGGAAATTTTTGAGAAGAAAATGAATATTGAGTAGAGACTTCGAGTTTGTAGACTTCATACCAGGGAGAGATAATGGCTCGATAAAGAGGAAGGTGGCATTTCAAGCAGGGAGTATACTGTGTACCAAAGCTAAATGATGAAGTATAAAGATATTTTACACATCCAGTAAAATTGATTTCGATTGTGGTTAAACATGGGCTTTGAAGCTAGTAAAAGTAAAGAAATTTACTCGCTTGATGTTGCGTTTCTAGGAAGTTAGGGCTGATGTCCAATATACTCGCTTATCTAATAGCAATATATAATCAAAGCTAGTATAGCCAAGAGCGGTTCCTCAAAAATTTCCCCTGAATTTGAAAAACTATTTGAAGTTCATGTTGCCATAACTTTTGGATCACTCTCCCCGCTCCTGATACACACTGCACTGTCGTCAATTCCCCTTGCGTAACTAATCCTTAGTTAGGAAAATCCTTAGTTAACTGAACATCCTCATTGATATACTTGGAAAGAATAACTTTTTTTTTCAATATATGAAGTTTATCGTCAAATTGGTTTCCATACAAAACCCAGTGCTCATCCCAAAAGGTGCCCTCCTCAATACCCATCCCCCACCTTCCCCTCCCTCCCACCCCCATCACCCCTCAGTTTGTTCTCAGTTTTTAAGAGTCTCTTATGCTTTGGCTCTCTCCCACTCTAACCTCTTTTTTTTTTCCTTCCCCTCCCCCATGGGTTTCTGTTAAGTTTCTCAGGATCCACATAAGAGTGAAAACATATGGTATCTGTCTTTCTCTGTATGGCTTATTTCACTTAGCATCACACTCTCCAGTTCCATCCACGTTGCTACAAAAGGCCATATTTCATTCTTTCTCATTGCCACGTAGTACTCCATTGTGTATATAAACCACAATTTCTTTATCCATTCGTCAGTTGATCGACATTTAGGCTCTTTCCATAATTTGGCTATTGTTGAGAGTGTTGCTATAAACATTGGGGTACAAGTGCCCCTATGCATCAGTACTCCTGTATTCCTTGGGTAAATTCCTAGCAGTGCTATTGCTGGGTCATAGGGTCGGTCTATTTTTAATTTTTTGAGGAACCTCCACACTGTTTTCCAGAGTGGCTGCACCAATTTGCATTCCCACCAACAGTGCAAGAGGGTTCCCGTTTCTCCACATCCTCTCCAGCATCTATAGTCTCCTGATTTGTTCATTTTAGCCACTCTGACTGGTGTGAGGTGATATCTGAGTGTGGTTTTGATTTGTATACCCCTGATGAGGAGCGACGTTGAGCATCTTTTCATGTGCCTGTTGGCCATCCGGATGTCTTCTTTAGAGAAGTGTCTATTCATGTTTTCTGCCCATTTCTTCACTGGGTTATTTGTTTTTCGGATGTGGAGTTTGGTGAGCTTTTTATAGATTTTGGATACTAGCCCTTTGTCCGATATGTCATTTGCAAATATCTTTTCTTATTCTGTTGGTTGCCTTTTAGTTTTGTTGGTTGTTTCCTTTGCTGTGCAGAAGCTTTTTATCTTCATAAGGTCCCAGTACTTCATTTTTGCTTTTAATTCCCTTGCCTTTGGGGATGTGTCAAGTAAGAGATTGCTACGGCTGAGGTCAGAGAGGTCTTTTCCTGCCTTCTCCTCTAGGGTTTTGATGGTTTCCTGTCTCACATTCAGGTCCTTTATCCATTTTGAGTTTATTTTTGTGAATGGTGTGAGAAAGTGGTCTAGTTTCAATCTTCTGCACGTTGCTGTCCAGTTCTCCCAGCACCATTTGTTAAAGAGACTGTCTTTTTTCCATTGGATATTCAGAAAGAATAACTTTAAATGTTATCCTACCAATTTGGATGTTTGAATTTAAAGGGGGACTATAGAAGACTCAGAATAATCCAAGGTCAAAAATAATTACTCTCCAATGGTGATTTTCGGGTAGATAACAGGGTGGATGATTTGGGACAGTTTACCACCTTGCTACTGCTAAACTTCTATAATGTAGCCTGACTTCATGTAAGGTAATCCCTGGGTATCCCTACAGTGGAAAAGAGTGGTATCCTCAACCATTAAAGGTTTATGAATGCTGATTTCTATCATTTATACCGAATTTGACAAAGACTACCTGTGCCCCAACTTATAGCACAAGCAAGTTCCAAAACACAAGAAATGATGATTCAGTACAAAAATGCAATGAGATCACTTGTGCTTAGTGGTTACATATCATAGAACTGCACTAGATTTCTCTCATAAAAATATTCACTTAGGGCCTGTTTACCTCATAAATTAACTAGAGTTATATAACTTGGAAGATGGGAAATTAAAATCACTGTGTAAATGTTATCAGTGTTCCGTCTACTTTATGTAGATTACTGTGATTCCAAGCTATTATACCATATATGTGCTAGCTCGTATTTATTTCATCTACTTTTAATCGCTTCTCGGCCTTTTGGCTAAGATCAAGTGTAGTATTTCATCTACTTTTTCTGCCAGACCCCAGGAAATAATAGTGATCTGTGGTTATTTACAGCAGAAAGAGACACTGGGAAGAATGTGAAGTTGGCAATGTGAAGTTCCACAGATGGAACAAAATAAAATTTCAGAGGATCCCAAAAGATGAAAATAAACCATCACAGAGAATCTGGGGCCGGTGATAGTCAGGAGCCAAGCAGGTAGGCATGTAGCATCCATGTAGATAATCAACCAGTAGGAAATGTTCCAGCTACCAGGATGATGTTGGGACAAAACTCCAATCCTGGGAGGAGATCTGGCAAAGGCCCAGTTATTACAGATTTAAGTTTGAGTTGGTGGAAGGTTGGGGACTGAAGAAAAAATCTGGACCTCAGGATGCAGGCCAAAGTTCAGTCTTCAGAACTTACTGAGATTGGAAACTGAACCACTTGATTTTAGGAGATTACCTTCTGCTGTAGGTCAGGTTTGGTCATGGGAATGGGATGAAGAATGGCATTTGGAGTGCCTGGGTGGCTCAGTCGGTTAAGCATCCGACTTTGGCTCAGGTCATGATCTCACGGTTCATGGATTTCAGCCCTATGTCGGGCTCTGTGTTAATAGCTCAGAACCTACAGCCTGCATCAGATTCTGTGTCTCCCTCTGTCTCTCTGCTCCTCCCTCACTCACACTCTGTCTCTCTCTCTCAAAAATAAAATAAACAATAAAGAAAATTAAAAAAAAAAAAAAGAAGAAGAAGAAGAAGAATGGCATCTGAAAAGGATTATCTAGCTATGGTAAAGAGGCATGCAGAAGCCAGGCCTATATTTGGACCAAACCCTTCCTTGGACATCATAGCCCTCCTTTGTGGTTCTCTTTGTACTTCTATAAATCTTTCCTCTTCTTTCAGAAATGCTATTTTCTCAAACTCAATCTCTGAAACCATATTTCCTGGGTTGAAATTTTCATTTAGTATTGATATGGCTTTGGTCAAGTTTCTTCACCATTCTGTGTCCCAGTTTCATTGTCTATAAAATAGAAACAATAATAATAATAATATTACTGCCTAGGGCTCTTGTAAAGATAACAAAGACGCATAAGCACACTGAGAATAGTGCCTGGCACACAGTGAGCGCTATGCAAATGTTTGCCTTGATTGTTATTATCTTTATTTTTAATTTGATTTTTATTTTTTGATAATTTAAAAAATATTGTTCATCTTTTTTATTTTGAGAAATTCATACTTTTTTCTGACTTGGGTCAACCACAAATTTCATACTTGAATTTGTAATCTCAGCTGAAGCTTTGGAGAACAGAAAACCGATACATCAGAATAATGTTCTGAATCTATAAATGTGGTGATAACCTAAGACTCTTTAAAAAGCAATGGGAGAGGCGCCTGGGTGGCTCAGTCGGTTGGGCGGCCGACTTTGGCTCAGGTCATGATCTCGCAGTCTGTGAGTTCGAGCCCTGCGTCGGGCTCTGTGCTGACAGCTCAGAGCCTGGAGCCTGTTTCAGATTCTGTGTCTCCCTCTCTCTGACCCTCCCCTGTTCATGCTCTGTCTCTCCCTGTCTCAAAAATAAATAAATAAATAAATAAATAAATAAATAAATAAATAAAACGTTAAAAAGCAATGGGAGATTTCCTAACACTCTTCTGAATCTGTATACTAGTTTTCAGTTTTGTACCTAGTAATTTTTTTTCAAAACCCAGAAATTTCACCAGCAGTTCTGAGGCACCTGAGTTTTGAAACAAAAGATGGCATTTAATGTTTTGAGAACCAGAAAGAAACAATTTGTTTTGTTTTATTTTGTTTTTGGTGATGGCTGCCCACTCAGAGAAGATGCTAACATAGGTAATTGTCCTTGTAGCTGATGGTTTAATCTTTTTAATGTTTGTGATAATGGATCCAGAATTGTGGTAGCTAAAGCAATACACTTTAAGAATACTAGGGGCGCCTGGGTTGCTCAGTCGGTTAAGCCTCCGACTTCAGCTCAGGTCACGATCTCGCGGTCCGTGAGTTCAAGCACCGCGTCGGGCTCTGGGTTGATGGCTCAGAGCCTGGAGCCTGCTTCCGATTCTGTGTCTCCCTCTCTCTCTGCCCCTCCCCCGTTCATGCTCTGTCTCTCTCTGTCTCAAAAATAAATAAACGTTAAAAAAAAAATTTAAAAAAAAAGAATACTAAAGGCCATCTTTAAGAATACTAAATTGAAAATACAGAATAGGTGGAAAAATTAATGTGCATTATATATATATATATATTTATTTAAGTTTATTTATTTTGAGAGAGAGAGAGCACACATGTGTGAGCAGGGGAGGGGCAGAGAGAGAGAGGGAGAGAGAGGATCCCAAGCAGGCTCCTTGCTGTCAGCATGGAGCCTGATGCAGGGCTCAATCTCACAAACTGTGAGATCATGACCTGAGTCAAAGTCAAGAATCAGATGTTTAATTGACTGAGCCTCCCAGGTGCCCCTTAATATGTATTTTAAATGAAAGGGGAAAATAACAATCCACAATTTTAAAAAGCAGCCAAATAATGTATATATCACACAACCCAAGAAAACAACACAATATTTCATTAGCTGATAGCTTCTCTTGTTAGTGGAAGTTCATGGTTCTTTAGTTTATGAAACTATCTTTAACATATGTTTGATCATACAACAGTGACTTTGTATCACTTTCTGTAGAGAAAATGGAAAGTTAATTGAGATTTTTTTTTCGAACATGGTTAACAAATATTTTTAATGTGTTTATGTTAGAGAAATCACTTTTAGCTTCACAATATATTACTTATAATAGATAAGTATAATATATATATATATATAATAGATAAGTTTTGTATTGTATGTATTGTATTGTATGATAAACCTCTACAGTGCATTTATGTACATTACAGAGTATATACCTGCCAGTAGAGAATTTCTGCTTTGAGTAAGCACTGATGATACTGTCTGCTTACAGTTTCACATGACCAATAACGGGAAGAATCTTTCACAGACTCACTTCTCATTCTGTACCCTTCTGGTTCTAAACATTCTAAAGCTTGCGTCTCCTCCATTACCCACCGTTGGGGAAATATAACTAGAAACAAAATCTTCCAACCCACAAAGGTTCTCTCCACAAAGGTGGTAGAGAAAGAAAATACTTTTATTATTAAGTAAGCGTTAAACCAGAGTGTGATGCCTGTCACAGGCAACCCACCAAGAGCTTGCAAAGACGGAGAGAAATCTCACCCTTTTATGTAACCAAGCGAACACAATCCATTACATACACACTCTGAAGATAAACAATAACTGGTTCTCAAGTAAGAAGACTTGACAACACCATTTGTAACACAGAGTTCCTCCCAGGCTCATCTGGTGATTGGAATGACCATCTGTGTTAGCTAATTGGCTTTACCCAGAGGAAAAACAATCTTCTTATATCTTTTTGACGGGAGATGGTTTTGTAACTTAGAGTAAGGCACCCAAGGAAGTTAGGCTCCTACCCTCCCACAGAAACTGTGAGATAGAGTACGATTACCCTTGCAGTTTACGTTTCAAAGAGATGGTTCTCAGGGCCTTGAGAAAGACATTTCTGAGTCATAAAGCCAGCAAAAGGTTTATTTAGCTTCTAAAAAATTTATACACATTTCAAAGAGACAAAGAAAGAAATTATAATTAGATGTGTTCTATAGGAAATGCTCCATAAAAGGGAAAAGAGAGAAGTTCCTTCCCTTATTTTTGATAGGGAGAATTAAGTCTCTTATATTTTATTTGTATTTATCCCTACACCACATATTCCAGTGCTTGCCAGGAAAATCTCTAGTCCTGTTCTTTCGGGTCATGACATCCAAGTGAGTCAACCTGGTGGGCATCCTTGGAAAAGAATTCCTATGGCTATTTTGTTCCCTCATAACAAAATTCTTCATTTGACCCTGGTCTTCTCATTCCCAGTGCACAAAGGCACTCTAGGACAGAGGACAGATCAAGAGAGTGGGCAGCCATGGCTTCTCCTATATTGGGAACCTCACTGTCTTCTCAAAAATTATCCCACTCATAAGCCAACCCTACCTACCAGATTTCTCACATATGGTGATTTTTTTCCTTCAGAGTTTAGAATGCTTGTCTGTAATACACTTCACTCAGGGGTCATCTCAATTTGCAAATGTATAAATATTCCAATTGTGAATGGGCTTTAAATTTGTGCCATCAAGATATATGATCTAACGATCTGATTTAAACATCCAAATATTACAAGATAGATGAGAAGTTTGCTGAGTATTACATAACAAAAGGTTGGTGTAATCAAAACGTATGGATGAGTTCAGTAGGGTGTTATTATATTATTGCAGGGACCTAAAGTGTTCTCATTTAATCAAGATGTCTAACTTAATGTTAAGATGTCTAACTTTTAGTTATTATTGGGGCTGGACTGGTTTTATACAAGAGAAAAAATAAGTTATGAAAAACTGAGACCTTCCCCTCAGAAATAAAAGACAAGGGGAAGGAGAGAGAAGGAGACAGAGAGGACAAGAATGTGTAGTCCTAAAAGGCAGGAGAGAGGAGAGTTCCAAAAAGGAAGTAGTTAGTGGTATTGACTACTACAGATTGATTTAAGGGGAAAAAAAAAAAGCACTAAGAAAATCCGTTTGGATTTGAAAGATAATTTAAAAATTTAAGAATAATCTTAGGTATATAAATTCAATAAATTATTAAGTGGAAACTAAATCTCAAGAATCGAAATACGGGCCAAGAAATAGAGGTGAAGTTACATATTATTTAAGAAATTTTGCAGTAAAATGAATCCAAGACACCTAAAGCAGTCAAAATTTTGTTTTGTTTTGTTTTAAGACAGGGAATTATGCCTTCTTTTTAAATTTTTTTTTAATTTTTTAATGTTTATTTATTCTTGACACAGAGAGAGAGAGAAAGGGCCAGCAGGTGAGTGTCAGAGAGAGGGGGAGACACAAAATCCAAAGCAGGCTCCAGGATCTGAGCTGTCAGCACAGAACCCAACGCGGGGCTCAAACCCACCAATCGTGGGATCATGATCTGAGCCGAAGTTGGACACACAACAGATTGAGCTACCCGGGCACTCCGGGAATTGTGCCTTCTTAAGGAAGAAGAAAAGGAGTCAATTTGGTATGGGAAGGGAGGTGCAGTTGCCAAAGAAAGTAGAAGAGAGATGATAAGAATATCAATAATACAAACAATAAAGCTAACACTAATAATTACACACATAAGTAGGATATGTGATTCTTCTTTCAACTTCTGCTAGAGAAAATCTTCCTTCTCTAGGATTATCATCTTTCCCCTTCCTTATGCTGCTTTCCTTGCTTTTGAACAATCTCATGTCTCTTTAGTTATGAATAGATCATCTGTTGGGTACCACTGCACCTTCCAATTTCCATGTCATTATTTTGGAAGAATCCAATAAACAGCCATGACAAAGTAATCCTACCAGACTAACCTTCCGATCACAAACACATAAGAAAAACTAGACAAAATATATGAAACAACAATTTTCAGGCACTGGACAAGAAGTCAAGGATGGAGATCCATGAGAGAAGGGAAACAAATTAGTTGAGCCCAAGAATAGCCAGGGCTCTCCACCTGGAGGCTTCTACTAGACAATAGTGGAGGGCAAACCCAAGCAAGGCACGGCAGGTGCAGAGACAGAGTTCGGGGTTCAAGGAGGCTGAAGCAACTGAAGGACAGAATACAAAAAAGAAAAACCTTCAGAAATCTGCAAAGGATTAGGGGATTTCAAATAGCGATGGTAAATATGTTCTAAGATTTTTTTTAATTTATTTATTTTGAGAAAGAAAGAAGGAATGGGTGAGGGGCAAAGAGAGGATCCCAAGCAGGCTCCAGGCTGTCAGCACAGAGCCCGACACAGGGCTCAATTTCACAAACCACGAGATCACGGCCCGAGCTGAAACCAAGAGTGAGACGCTTAACCCACTGAGCCACCTAGGTTCCCCTGAGATTCTTTTTTTTTAATGTGAACATAATGAGGGAAAAAAAATGGAAGATTAAAAAATAAGTAAATGTAACTGAAGATCACAAAGAAATGAAGTGAAAACTTTACTGGATGTATTTAACAGCTCATTAGGCACTTCAAAATAAAATAATTTGAAGATTAAGTGTGAAACTATCTAAATTACATGTCAGAGAGGGAATAAAAACTAAAAACAAGGGGTGTCTGGGTGGCTCAGTCACATGAGCATCTGACTTCAGATTAGGTCATGATCTCATGGTTCCTGAGTTCAAGCCCTGCATTGGGCTCGCTGCTGTCATCCCCAGAGCTCACTTTAGATTCTCTGTCCCCTTCTCTCTCTGCCCCTCCCCGCTCATGCTTTCTCTCTCAAAAATAAGTAGAACATAAAAAAAAAAAAAAAAAACTAAAAACAATGAACAGAGCTTCTGTGGCTTTTGGGACACCATCCAACAATCTAATGTATGTATAACTGGACGGCAGAAAAAAAATTTGAAGAAAAAATTCAAAGACATAATGACAAAGAATTTTCAAAATTGGATAGAAAACAAATTCACATGTTCACAAAGCTTGATAAATAGCAAGCAAGACAAGTAAAAGAAAATTACACCTACACGTATCATAATTATATTTCTAAAAATCAATGATAAAAGTTAAGACAATAGGAAATTAAAATAACCCCCCCATACACACACGTTACAATTCATGTTCTATAAATACAGAAGTATACATAATACACTGATGATGTCTCATAAGAAACCATGCCAGCCAGAAGACAATGGAACAAAATCTTTAAACTGCTTGGGGTGAGGGGTGGAGTGGGATAAACTACCTGGAATTCTTTATGCAGTAAATATATCCCTCAAAACGAAGGACATGTAAATATTTTGCACAAAAACTGACAAAAATTTTTTGCCACCAGACCTTCACTGCATGTTAAAAATTGCCTCAAAATGGAACCTACACTTCAACATCTAAGAGAAAGCATGGACAAATCTTTGCAATCTTGCGGTATGCAAATATTTCTTAGATAAGATGCAAAAAAAAAAAAAGAACCATAAGAAAAAAAAAGAATAAATTAGGTTTCAAAAATTGTAAATGCTTACATATCAAAATATATTATTAAAAATTATTAGTAAGCCATAAACTGGTAAACAATATTCTCAATATTTTTTCTGACAAAGGACCCATATATAGAATAAAGAACTTTTGTGACAATAATGAAAGGAAAATTAATCTAATTTTTAGGGGACAAAATATTTAAACTAATTCTCTACAAGAATTAAATATATGAAGTCAGTAAACATATAAAAATTTTCTCAGTATCACTAGTCATTACAGAAATGCAAATTAAATTAGCAACAAGAAAGCCCTACCTCTACAATAATGCCTTTTTAAAAAACTGACAATAACAAATGTTGGCAAAGTATGGAGCGGCTAGAACTCTCCTATGTTGGTTGATGGGACTGTAAAATCTCACTGGAGAATAGTTTGGCTCTTTCTTTTTTAATTTTTTTTTTAACGTTTATTTATTTTTGAGACAGGGAGAGACAGAGCATGAACGGGGGAGGGTCAGAGAGAGAGGGAGACACAGAATCTGAAGCAGGCTCCAGGCTCCGAGCTGTCAGCACAGAGCCCGACGCGGGGCTCGAACTCACGGACCGTGAGATCATGACCTGAGCCGAAGCTGGCCGCCTAACCGACTGAGCCACCCAGGCGCCCCTGTTTGGCTCTTTCTTAAAAAATTAAACCTACCCTTACTTCACACTCAGAAAATTCATCTAAAATCTGTTCACCTAAAACAAATAAAAACATATGCTCACAAAAAGATTCCCACATGAGTGCTCACCACAGCTGTATTCATATCATCAAAAGTGAACCAACTCAAAAGCTCATCAATCATTAAATGAATAAATAAGGTGTGGTTTGTTCCTAGAATATGGAATATGTAGGGAAGGAAAACTTTTCCTCTCTTCCCTTCTAGTTTCTTTGGCTCGTCTAATAATTGAATTGATATTAAGACAGATCAAGGGGAGGAAAAAAACAAATTTCAATTTTGTATGTCCAAGAACTCATAGAAATATAAGACTCAAAGAAGTGACCAAACCAGGCAGCTTTTAGATCTTTTAGACAAAGAAACAATAAATTTGTGAGGAACTGACAAGACAGAAAAGTTTGGGCTTCGGGAAGTAAACTGGTAAAGTAACAAGGTTTGTTTATAAAGCTTTCTTGGCCCTAATTTCTCTATCTCTGGTAGTTAGGATGTCTCTCTTCCTCCTGGTTCAAGGAGGGTACACTTCTCATGGGAGATTTCTTTCCTGCTTTCAGGGAGACCAAGAAAGGTCAGAGTTTCCTTCACACATTAGTTGCTTCTTAAGTAACTTTAATTTAAAATAATCAATATGCCAAAGTATTGTATTTTGGGTCAACTGCCCTGAACCTTATCAAATACTACTCAGCAGTAAGAAGGAATGAACTTTTGGGGCTCCTGGGTGACTCAGTTGATTAAGGATCCGACTCTTGATTTCAGCTCAGGTCATGATCTCATGGTTTGCAAGATCGAGCCCCATGTCAGGCTCTGTGCTAATAGCAAGGAGCCTGCTTGGGATTCTCTCTCTCCCTCTCTCTCTAACCCCTCCCCTGCTCATGCACATGAATGCACGTGCTTGCTCTCCCTAAATAAATAAATAAATAAATAAATGGAAAAAACATTTTTTAAAGGAATGAACTTTAAATTTTTTTTTTATTTTTTACATTTATTCATTTTTGAGAAACAGAGTGAGACAAAGCGTGAGCAGGGGAGGGGCAGAGAGAGAAGAAGGAGACACAGAATCTGAAGCAGGCTCCAGGCTCTGAGCAAGCGGTCAGCATGGAGCCTGATGCAGGGCTCGAACCCACAAACTGTGAGATCATGACCTGATCCGAAGTCGGACGCTCAACCGACTGGGCCACCCAGCCGCCCCAGGAATGAACTTTTCATATTTGACAATATGGATGAATTTCAAAAATAGTTTGCCAAGCGAAAGTATCCGGATACAAAAAAGTATACCTACTGTATGATTTCATCCATATAAAATCATACAAAAGTCAAGATTAATCTGTAGACGTAGAAATCAGATCAGTGGTTGTTGGGATGGGAGAGAAGGTGTTGAGGTAGACCAACAGAAAGCGTGCACAAAAGAACTTTTTGGAGTGCTGAGGACGTTCTAAATCTTAATTTAAGGTGTGGTTCCATGGGTATACACATCTGTCAAAACTCGCTGAACTATATACTTAAAATGTCTGCATTTTCTTCTATGTAAGTCCACCTCATTAAAGTCTTTCTAAATTACGATTCCAGCTCTATTTTCCTGTTTTGTAGAGCGTCCCCCAACAATTAACGGCACTTGCTATCTCCATCAACTGTCTGCTGACCCTCAAGAGTTCAAAACCCCATCTTTTCACTTATCACCATAAGATTCTATGCTGTTCACTCTTGCATTTCTGCATACCTGGCTACTTTTCACGTTATTAATCAAATTTCCTACCCTTAAGCCGACTTAGTTCATTAGAGGATCCCATTTAATTATTAAGAAACCACTGATTTTTCTCCTGGCAGAAACTAAGAAATTCAAGATCTCAACCCCATGGATTCTCAGATTTTGGTGAATTATTTCAGGAGTGGAGGCATGACTGGTACCAATGAGAATTTAGAAAGCTGCAATGTCTCACCCTGACTTAAGAATAAACTTTTAGCGAGACTTTGTTTTCTCTCGGGAGTCTCCGGAGCACATCCATGGAGACTAATGTCCCAGAGGGAGCTAGGAAAGTGCCCCACTAACAAATCATTATTTTGAGAGAAGAAACCTTGACCTAGTGTGAACTGATCTATTCATCACTTTCAAAACAATTCTCTTAAACACTGAAGCAATCTTGCCATTTCTTGAAAGCTTTATGAATAGAAGTCGGCAATGCATGACAGCACTTACCTTAAATTCTAGAAAGAGAGATGCATTTTCCTAATGCAAAAAAGAAGGAACTTTTCTGTTTCAATTCTGTGGCCTTATAAGAGTCTCCTTTTCTTTCAGTCCACATGTGGGCAAGCATGCACCTCAGGACCAGAAGTGTTTCCTTGGGAATCATTAGTGCTTGTGAGTATTTCTTTGCTACAGAGAAGCAAAGAGTACTGTTTGGGGTGAAGTTTTGCTTTTCTCTAGAATGAAAAGCTACGGCTAGCCTTGCTGCCTTGAAGCCTTCAAATGAATTCCAATAAATGAATCTCAGTCTCATACAGAAAAGTCATAACCCTGACTTGGACCAGCAAACAGTCTTAATTTACTGCATTTTACCCAGA
The DNA here is from genome assembly GCF_024362965.1 of Panthera pardus. Classification (NCBI taxonomy): domain Eukaryota; kingdom Metazoa; phylum Chordata; class Mammalia; order Carnivora; family Felidae; genus Panthera; species Panthera pardus. Next base: position 94,418,525 of record NW_026526677.1, read on the forward strand.
ACCATAAATCCTTGGAATGAATTTCAGACTGGCTATCTTTATTTGCATCTCAGTATTGCACAGTCCCCCAAGTAGTGATTCTTTTTTTTTTTTTTTTTATGTTTATGTATTTATTTTTGAGAGAGAGGTGGGGAGCAGACAGAAAGGGAGACAGAGAATCCCAAGCAAGCTCCATGCTGTCAGCACCGAGCTCGATGCAGGGCTCGAACTCACCAACGGTGAGATCATGACCTGAGCCAAAATCAGGAGTCAGACACTTAACTGACTGAGCCACCCAGGTGCCCCACTCCAAGTAGTGATTCTTGATGCGTTTGCCTTTGTGGAACTGATAGAGTATAATCCAGGTTCCTCTGCTGGAAGGTCACACACTACTGGGCATCTTCACATTGACTACATGATCAAAGTCCAAAAATTCAAGAAATTGCCCCCTATCAAAAGTTAAAAAGACAAAATGAATAAGCAAACAAACGATGAGGATTGGGACACATTGCCCTTAGCCCAAATCAAGAAAAGATACATGTTAATATTTTTGTACTTTTTGGGGCGCCTGGGTGGCTCAGTCGGTTAAGCGTCTGACTTCAGCTCAGGTCGTGATCTCACGGTTTGTGGGTTTGAGCCCCACATCGGTTCTGTGCTGACAGATCAGAGCCTGGAGCCTGCTTTGGATTCTGTGTCTCCCTCTCTCTTTCTCTGCCTGTCCCCTGCTCATGCTCTGTCTCTCTCTTCCAAAATAACTAAACATTAAAAAAAATTTTTTTAATATTTTTGTACTTTTTTTCTTTTGAGACTATGAAAAGTTTAAGAAAAATGAAGGATGCTTGATTGCAACAACATAGCTCAGAAAAAATGATTCAACTGTGCCTCAAACCCTTGAGCATTAAGTGGGTTAAGAAAGCTCTCTGTGCTCGGGGTCAGTCTGGAGATCTGGGAGAATAATCAGAATGCAGTAAGAAACTCATATCCCTGATTAGGGATAGACGGAAGAGCAGAAAGGTTTACATGCAGCAAAATTTACATAAAAGCTGGAAGCCGAAGCGGACTTGGAGACAAATTATTTAGCCAACAGTCCTTGTTATGTGCCTAGCCTTTGAAATAGAGCAGTAGCATTTCATAAACATAAGCATGTATCAGTCTATGTAAACTCATAGGTACCTGGGGATACAATGTCAACAAACTATCCATTTATATAATCCTCCAGAAAATATCTCTTGAGGGCTTATTTTATGACAAGCCCATACTTAAGCCCTACAGATATTATTGCCCTACAGATATATACCGCTTACGACCTTAAAGTTTATGGAGGAAGCCAAACAAACTATAATTAAAATTTTGTAAGCGTTCAGATATGGAAATGTCCAGGGGGTCACGGAGGGTAGGAGTAGCACTGGAACTAGATTGGAGATGGGAAGTCAGGGAAGGCTTCCCATGACATGGGTCCTTAGCTGAGGTCTAGACTTCAGATAGGACTTAGCCAAATGCTGGAAGAGATTGGGGGAAGGTATTCTAGGCCAAGGGAACAGCACACAGTGATTAGGTGATGAGAGAGCTGATGACACCTTCAGGGAACCAGAGCAGGGATCAGCAAACTGTTGCTGTAAAGGGCCGGATTCTGAGTAGTTTAGGCTTTGGGGGCCCTATAGTCTCTGCTGCAACTATTCAACTCTGCCATTGCAGCACCAACGAATTAGTGTAGTTCCAGTGAGATCTTATGTACAAATAGTTAGCCAAACTCTAAACTTGGGTAAGTCAATAAGCACAGAGCATGGAATGGGGAAAGAAAAAGGAAAACGGCAGATCAGTCTGGAAGATTGGGTAGGGTAAGACCAGATCATCAACGGTCTTGAATGTCACACCAAGGATTTTGGATGCTACCCTCAAGGTTCTGAGAAGTGCCCTACCTGTTAGCTTATCAGAAGTGCCTGAACAGGCCTGACTCCCAGCTTCAGCTCAAGCTAGATTCTATGCTTTAGTTCTATTTCACAAACTTCGGGCCTTGTCTGGAATGCATTCTTCCTCCCTGTCCCACTCTCTTTTCCTATTGAACTCCTTTAGACTCGGCTGAGGCACCTCCTTCTCTGGAAAACCTTCCCTAACGTCTGCCAGGCTGGGTAAGGGGTCTCTGCTGGCTGTTCCTAAAACAACCTGCGCACAAGTCCATAGGATCACTCCCTGCACTATATTGTAATTATTATACATGGTCTCTCTCTCCCTATCAAATGATAAACTCCTTAATCCTCTAGTAGGACTTGGAACATAAGAAGCTCTCAACAAATGCCTATGCTATTTATAGGTCCAATTCTCCAAATTGTGGAATGTTTAGCGCTTAGAAAATTTGTATTAACCAGGAGAGAATGCCATTCTCCTCTGAGTGCAAAATGAAGATAAATCTATATCTACCCTATTTGGAGGGACCAGGCTCATGGCCGGTTATACTGGCCATTAGTACACATTCAAATGCTTCTCCGTCTCTTACAGCCTTCATGGGAAATAACTGAAGCTTGTGACATTATAGGCAAAAAAAATAATCCTTTCCTGGTCTAGAAAAGAGGTGGGAGGAAATGGGAGTATTTTTCTCCCTTAGGCTCTCAGAGAATTCTTGTTCTCTAATATGGGGATAGAATTAATCCTCATATCAATGAACTGTGAGCTTCTTCTCTCAGGCTAAGTTTCTCATACTTTGAAAATGGGGCAATTCATTTCATAGCAATGTACCTTACCCATTGCAAAAAAGAACCACGTAGAAGAATATCCTCAATAGGATAGGAAGTAGATTTACTGTTTTCTAGTGAATTTTAATAGAACAGGAAGAAAAAATTCTCAGCTTATAAATTTTCATATGCAAATAGGAATGCTTCGGTTAGTATGGACAGATACTTAGTCATAAAGGAAGGTTTTGATAGGAATGTACTTGCCAGGATCCAGTCTGTTATCCTAAGCATTTGCTAGCCTTTTTACTTTTTTAGGTTCGTGTTTAGGTTTGTGGGTATTTGTGTGTGTGTGTGTGTGTGTGTGTGTGTATCTTTATCCAGTGTACATTTATTAGGTACTTCTGCATATTAGGCCCTAATTCAGCTGGTCTTGGCATTTTGGTTTTTTTTTTTTTAATTTTTTTTAATGTTTATTTATTTTTGAGACAGAGTGTGCGTGGGGGAGGGGCAGAGAGAGGGGGAGACAGAGAGTCCGAAGCAGGCTCCAGGCTCTGAGCTGTCAGCACAGAGCCCGACGTGGGGCTCCAACTCACGCACCGTGAGATCCTGACCTGAGCCGAAGTCAGGTGCTCAACCGACTGAGCCACCCAGGTGCCCCAAGGCATTTTGAATTAAAGCTTAGTGCATTTTCCTACTTGCTAAGCAGTTCTCTTCATTTAGTTTGAATATTTTTTTAGTCTCCTTTGTTACAAGTCTGAACTAGAATTTGGAAGTGGATTCTTGAGAAAACATCTGTTCTATTATCTAAGTTGTATTTCACCACTAATATATAACAGCAAGGATTTTTAGTTGTATAAATACACACACAGAGACATGGGGGGAGTTGCAAAATCAGCTTTCTTAAACATATTTGTAATATAAATGGATAGTTTCTTTTCAAATATAATAGGAAAGTGTGGATTACACTTCTTATGAACCCACAGCTCAGTTTATGCAGACATACCGTTATGTATACTTTTTTTTAAATTTTTTTAATGTTTATTTATCTTTGGCACAACGAGAGAGACAGAGCATGAGCGGGGGAGGGGCAGAGAGAGAGGGAGACACACAATCTAAAGCAGGCTACAGGCTCCGAACTGTCAGCACAGAGCCCGACGCGAGGCTCGAACCCACAGACTGAGAGATCATGACCTGAGCCGAAGTCAGACGCTCAACAGACTGAGCCACCCAGGTGCCACTCGTTATGTATACTTTAAATAATAATTTGGGGTGTTCTATGTAAGTGATGAATCACTAAATTCTAGTCCTGAAACCATTATTACGCTGTAAATTCACTAAATTGGATTTAAATAGAATAAAAAATAACAATAATATGGATTATTGACAGCTAAAGCACATTGCAACGGTTATTCTCATAGCTATACATGGATGGAAAACTACTTTTCCACTCATCAAGTATACTAAGTACTTTCAAAGTCCATTAGGTGCTGGTTTAGTCGACCAAAGGATAAGCCAAATCATGAGTAAGGAAGGAGGGCTTAGGGTGTATATGTGTATGTGAAGGAGGGGGAGTGTCCTGAAGGATCTTAAATGGAATCAGAATCCTCCTTTTCTTTCTTTTTCTTTTTTTTGTCCAAATTAGTATGAGATTCTAAAGAGCTACTTTCTTGCCTGTCTTTCTAGAGAATCAAGGGACATGACAAATGGCACGACCATCACAGAGTTCATCCTTCTAGGCTTTCCTGATACCCAAGGACTACAAATCCATCTCTTTCTCGTGATCTTTTGCAGCTACATATTAACCCTTGCAGGCAGTGGGCTCAAAATTGCCATTGTCTGGGCCGAGCCCAGGCTACAAATACCAATGTACTTCTTCCTTTGCACCTTGTCCTTCCTAGAGATCTGGTTCCCTACCACGGTCATTCCCAAACTATCAGAAACGTTTGTGGTGGCAAGAACAGCTATCTGCATCCCCTGCTGCCTTCTTCCACTTTTTCCTGGGAACCGCCGAGTTCTTTATCTTCATTGTCATGTCTTTTGACCATTACCTGGCCATCTGCAAGCCCCTTCGCTACCCCACCATTATGACCAGCAACCTCTGACTGCAACTTGCCCTCAGCTCCTGGGTGGTAGGCTTTACCATCGTCTTTTGTACGATGCTACTGCTCATCCGGTTGCCATTCTGTGGCGACAATGTCATCAATCATTTCTACTGTGATGTTGGTCCCATTTTGAAAGCAGCCTGCACAGACACAAGCATTTTGGAGCTCCTGGGTCTTTTGGCGACGGTCCTGGTGATCCCAGGGTCACTCCTCTTCACAGCGATTTCTTATATCTGTATCCTGTCCACCATCCTACAGATCCCTTCAGCCACTGGCCAACAGAAGATTTTCTCGACCTGTGCCTCCCACCTGACAGCAGTCTCCCTGCTCTATGGTGCCGTTTTGTTCATGTACCTGAGACCCACAGCACACTCTTCATTTAAGATTAATAAGGTGGTGTCAGTGCTAAATACTATCCTGACACCCCTTCTGAATCCCTTCATTTATACAATTAGAAACGAGGAGGTGAAAGCAGCCCTAAGGAAGGCAATGGCTTGTCCAAAGACTCATCATCCAGAGGAAAACATGCGACACATCAAATGAACTTAAGGCAAATACAAAAATTAAATGTGAAAGAGGACTGTGGAGAAGATGAGGATGTGAAAGCAAACTATGATGGTAAACCTTCCGTGTAAGAATTTGTTCCATATAAATGAACCACGAGTCCTCCTTCAAAAGAAGGGACCGAATTCTCCAACAAGGAAATCCCAGAATACCTTCTGATGCATGAAGTGCCACTAAGGACTTTCTCAATTGTAAGCTGAAAGTAGAAACCACAGAAGTCAAGGACAAGTGTCAGTAACTTTTTAAAAAAATGTAAGGAATCCCGTCTCCCTCTTTGTTTACAGTAACTCCCTTCACCTCATCTCCTTGTCAAAGGCATGAAGCATTCTCAGTACTTATCTTCTTCATAGTCGAAGTCACGTAGTCTCCTAATCAATTGTAATGGTCTTTCAAAAATGTTTCAAATAAACCACGGTTTTGTTTGACAATGTCTCAAAAAGGGGACTTTCATCTTGATATAATACAAATGTTTACATACACCTAAGGGTGTTTATTCCTAGATAATACCAAAACTTGAGGGCATGATATGAAAATTTCACTTTGGATTAGGTCAGTTCCTATGCTTCAGTAGGAGTAGGCCGAGTGCCTAGGAAACCAAAAGAAGTCTGAGAGACAATATACTATGAAGGCTTTCCTGCTGGAAAATTCAGCCCCAAGGTTCCATTAAATACAGAGTTTGCATGTGAGGTTTTCACAGAAGGTCCTCAAGGTAAATGATACACCTATAATTGTTTTAACCATTTTCTTGGGCAAGACATTTGACAGAAAAGTTTTTTATAGAATGACGGCGCAGGTAAGTCACAGTTCATAATAATGAGTGTCACAGATGCTTGTCTTCCGACAGCAAAGAAAGACTATCATTAAAAGCCCATTAAAGTGTGATTTTTAAAAACAAGGATTATTGCACATTCCTTTTAGTACTGAATTGAAAATTGCAAAGCAAAATAAAGTGTAATGAGGTGAAAATGCTATTATCTCAACTGCCTGATCTGATTTTATCTTACAGAGGAGCTGTCTTGGGGCTGGGCAGGTGAAATTGGTCATTTGAAGGCGAAGAGAGAGATCCTAAGGACGAATATTATCAAGAGCCCTATCGTCAAAAGAATGGTTTAAATGGCCCTGAGTGAGAAAATCCGGGTAATGACTAAATGCTCCTCAGAGAGGAAAATGGCACAGAAAGTAAAGAGAGGAGAAATGAGGCAGAAAGATGAACGTAGCTGAAAAGTCTGTGGGAAGAAGCCAGTGGAAATTCTCCACAGTTGAGGAGCCTACAGAACATTTGAAAGATGGAGATGCTTATACTCAATCTGAGGCCACATTTCTGTGCTGTTAAACTGTTTTCCCCTTCAACCTTCAGTAAAGTCTTCTACGTTAGCTAATGTATTATAAAACGGGATGTGTATGTCACACGCACTGGTGTATGGGTGTGCTGTATGTGTAAGGAAGAATTGAGTTTCTTGTCTGGAATGATGTGGTTTGAATTAGAGACAGCCCATAGACAAGCTCACAGCAATGGCCCCAGAATATGTAGAAATTTCAGGAAGAACTCCAGACTTTCATTGGCTTAGGTATGGCTCTAGGTAACCTAGATCTAGGGGAACTGAGACGCAGGGCTCATGTTATTACTTTAAAACCTGTTTAAAAAACTGCTTTTAAGTTGCACAAATATTAGTTTTCCTGGGTCTGGCCTATTGCTTTAAGAGTTACCTGCGTGACGGCCAGACAGAGGGTAACATAAAACACCTTGACAATTTTTTTTTTTTTTAATTTTTTAGCGTTTATTTATGAGAGAGTTAGAGACAGGGCACGAGTGGGGGAGGGGCAGAGAGAGAGGGAGACACAGAATCTGAAATAGGCTCCAGGGTCTGAGCTGTCAGCACAGACCCTGACTCGGGGCTTGAACCCACGAACGGTGAGATCGTGACCCGAGCCAAAATCCAGAGTCTATCCGACTGAGCCACCCAGGCTCCCCAAAACCCAGATTCCTTTTTAAAAAAAAATCTTTTTAATGTTTATTTATTCTTGAGGGAGAGAGACAACACAAACAGGGGAGGGGCAGAGCAAGAGGGAGACACAGAATCTGAAGCAGGCCCCAGGCTCTGAGCTGTCAGCACAGAGCCCAATGTGGGGCTTGAACTCGGTTCATGACCTGAGCTGAAGTCGGAGGCTTAACGGACTGAGCCATCCAGGTGCCCCTAGACAGATCCTATAAAGGAGACAAGAACAAGTGTGAGAGTGCCACCTGGCTCCAATTCAGGAAATGCAAAATAGACACCATTTATTCACGCATGATTATCACGTTCTATGGATGTATTGGTATCATGTACTAAGCGATGTGTCAGGTACTGATTCTGTTGAAAAAAACCATTTTTTGTAGTCTGCCAGAAAATCAGTTCTAGGAATTGGAAATACCAAGAGTTGGAGAAGCCTATCCAACAAAGAAGCTCCAACAACCTGAACATCAAGAATGAAATGAGCTACGAGACTTCTAGGCAGCCCTGCCTTAGATCTTCACCAACATGGTCCCACCAAAGCCCCCAAGGAGTGTGTTGTGTATGTCTATTGCCTGCAGCAGCTGGAGTGTTGTTCTGAGGAAAAGGAGCCACGGCCACAAAGACAACATGCCAGAACTTGACCTTCACATTGTCCCTTGTTTCTTAAGGCTCTAGAGCCCAAATCTCTTCCCCAAATATACATACCCCAGCTTTCTCCAACAGAATAAGAAATTACACAAGAATTCATCCAAACAATATCATAAACAACCTCTTACTCAGATCCCTGGGTATTAATTATTTTTCTACTGCTGGTAACTCTAATGACAAGGTTGAGCTCATGCATACATCTGAGCCAAATCCTTGACAATGAGCCCTTGAGTTCATTTGTTCCCGAAAACGTACACACTTAATTTAAGCAGTTGTTTCCATGATGCGTTCCATAATACATTCGTTATTAAAAGCAGGGCTCAAGTATTCAAACTGGGGGAGATACAGAGTTAGACAAGGTTGAGCAGTTTCCTTCACCACTCAATTTCTCAGAATTTTTAACACTATGTTGAAAAAAAAATTCTAACTCCCAAGCTTATGCATATAAAACTGACTGTTAGATCATCTCGGTTTTACTAAAAACTGTGCCCACTGTTTACTGATGTAAACCAGAGCAATGACCACTTTAAAAGGAGACTTTACAATCCTCTCCTTAACCAATCAAACGGCCTCACGATCCTGCTTTATCTGGGCAAAACTTCTGTTCCTTACCCAATGTAGCCCTTCCCTTTTAACTCAGAAAGACCAAAGTCACTTTTGAGCAATACAGCTCTCCCTTACCTGTCAAGTAATAAATTCAGCCTTACTTTTCCAGTTCTAACGATTTTCACATGCAGTAGAAACCCCCACGAGGAAGACATGCCTTTCCAAAGCTTACCCAGCTACAGACCACTTTTTTTCAATGTGCCTTAGACGAAAGATTTCCCACTATCTCTGTTAAAGTGCATCTAACGTCATTTATGTTTTTATCAGGCTGTTATAATTCCATTACATTCATAAGTGACCAACCTACTTAGATGTAAAATTTTATTTTTTTTTTAACGTTTATTTATTTTTGAGACAGAGAGAGACAGAGCATGAACAGGGGAGGGGCAGAGAGAGAGGGAGACATAGAATCTGAAATGGGCTCCAGGCTCTGAGCCGTCAGCACAGAGCCCGACGCGGGGCTCGAACTCACGGATTGTGAGATCGTGACCTGAGCCGAAGTCGGCCGCCCAACCGACTGAGCCACCCAGGCGCCCCAAAATTTTAAAACTCCCATACAAGAAAAGCTGAAGTACAATAACACAAAGAATTGGAGATAATCATGTATTTACCTAAGTATCTAGCTCCTGACCAAGTGGCTCACCACCGCTTTAAACCACATATTCTCCTTGCAAGTTTAAATGACTCCAATTATAAAAGTCCCATTTACACATAACCCTTCCAGAACTATCCAATTTCTGTACCTGGTATTCAGCTAGGCTTGGCCCGAACAATTCAAAGAGTAGAGCTACGCACACTCTCAGATGAGCCCACTCTACTAACTACTCCTACCATTTCTTTGATTTTTGGAAAATGGTCTCTCTCTTCCAAGTGCAGAAACAACCATTTTCCTAAGAATTAGTTCTTTACCCTTCATCAGATATTGTTTAAAAAAAAAAGAAAAAGAAAAGAAATAATAACCGAATGCCCCCATCTCCACATTATGGCTTTAGTCCAAGCACTTGACCTATAATAATAACTCTGTAAATCACCTTTCCACATCCAGTCTTGGACCCCTTCATTCTCATCAGAGGCCGAAAGGATTTTATAAAAATGTATATCTAATCACGTCACTTAATTAAAATCCTTCAGTGGCTTCCCATTAACTATAGCAGGCAATGCTTACGTTAGTCCATAAGACTAAATATATAAGAGACAATATACTATGGAGGCTTTCTTGCTGGAAAATTCAGCCCCAAGTTTACATTAAACACAGAGTTTGCATGTGAGGTTTTCACATAAGGTGAATGACCTTTGGCCCATCAGATCTGATCCCTGTTCACAATATTAGGTCCATCTTACACATTTCTCTATTGTTCTCTGGCCCTAGACACACTATCTTTCTTTCAATTTCTCCAAGCTCTTCCCCAAGCTCTTTCCCACCTCGGGACCCTTGCATACACCCTATTTCCCGTTACTTCAAACATTCTCTCTTGGGGCACCTGGGTGGCGCAGTTGGTTAAGCGTCCGACTTCAGCCAGGTCACGATCTCGCGGTCCGTGAGTTTGAGCCCCGCGTCAGGCTCTGGGCTGATGGCTCGGAGCCTGGAGCCTGTTTCTGATTCTGTGTGTCTCCCTCTCTCTCTGCCCCTCCCCCGTTCATGCTCTGTCTCTCTCTGTCCCAAAAAAATAAATAAAAAACGTTGAAAAAAAAAAACAAAAAAAAACATTCTTTCTTGCTCATCCCACTTCTCACTCCCATCCCCAATCTCAGCCTGCCCCCTCATCCTTCAGAATTCTGCTCAAACGGTACTACTCCAGAAGGCCTCCCCTGACTGCTTCTCTCCCAGCACCACCATCAGGATGAGGACCTCCAGTTAGTTACAAGCTCTCATAACATGCCGTACCTCTCCTTGGTAGAAAGTCTCACAATCATAAGTAAGTTATTTAAAACTCTGTTTCTTTCCTCCCAAACACACATACCACATGAAAGTCAGCTCCATGAAGACAGATATTACAACATTTTTGTTGCCCATTATATTCCATACACCTATCACAGTGCCCCGCAATCTTAATTCCTCACTAAATAAGTCACTGATGAAGGAAGGACCAGACTGAACAGTTTGAGCCGCGTGTCAGGCTCTGTGCTGACAGCTCAGAGCCTGGAGCATATATTAAATGATTAGTATCAAGAATATGTAACATCTAACGATAAGAAAAAAATCCATCTGCGAAACAGGCAAACTCAGAGGAAGACTACAAATCACCAATAAACGTACAAAGAATGTTCATCTTCATTCTTAATCACGGAAAGGAAAGGTAAAACAATGAGACATCACTTCTTACCCATTTTGCAAGTTTAGCAAGCAGTGGCATGGACATAGGGGGAAACTATTCTTATATATGGCTGTTAAGATTACAAACTGATATAGTCTCTGGGAAGTTAATTTGGTAGTATCAATTGAATACATACAACCTATGACCCAGCAATACTTTTTCTCTGTCCCCAAGTAACATTTGCATATATGCACCAAGATGTTTATTACGGCATTGTTTATGACAGCAGCAATTATAAACAACATATATTATCCATAGGCAAATGGCTATTCACACTAAAGGATGTTATGCAAAAAGCAGAAGGAATAAAGGATATCTGTATGTGCTATGAACAGGCCCAATACTAGGAGAAAATAGCAAATTGAGGAATCCAACATGAGTCCACACATATATGCATATGCGAACAAAATAATATTATGTGATTTCTATGAATACGTATGTGTATTGTATGTAAAAGCACAGAAAAAAGTCTGGAATGTAAATGCATAAGAATAAAGATTTGGTGAGAGAGATGAGGAGGCCAGGATTAGTAAAAGGTCATTAGCTTTATCTGCAATGTTTGAAATGGTTAGAAAAACATTTATGTATCATTTATGACCTGAATATTAATACTTAAAAATATTAAATGAAATATAGACTGAAAACACGTGGCACACAGTAGGCCTTCATGAATTGTACATTCCTGTCCCTCCACCACAGGTAATGAATACCTTGGGTTCAAACACGGTAGACTGATCCCAGCGCCGTGTCCCATGAAATGCAATGTGTAAGACATAGTAGGGAGAGAGAAGGTCCTCCCGTGGCACATGGAGAGTGGTGACTTGGGGGCTAAAGGGACAGATAGTAAAAAGGAAAATAGATGCAGGCAGAAACGTCACTGACAGAGACAACCTGAGCAAAGGAGATCGGGGAAGTCAGTCTTAAAGAAACACAAAGACGTGTCCAAGGAAACCAGAAAAGAACAGGATGCCACAACTATTCTCAGCAAGCTTCTGCTGCGTTCCAAAGAGTTCACGTGCAATATTTCCCTTCGCTCTCGGAGCAAGGGAATGGTTACACCCATTTTAGATGGACCCTGAGCTTCGGAGAGGTTGGAAGGGTTCGCTAGAGGCCCCACAAATGGTGGCCAGCGCAGGAGCCAAACTCAAAACTGCTGTTAGCAACCGTGCTTCGCGGACAATCAAGAAAAACGAGTAGACGCATAGACGCCAAAATCAAAGCAAAGATCAAAAACAGAGAAAAGCCTGCGTGTGTGCAAACCGAGGGCTGCGGGCCGCAGGAGCGGGGCGCGCGGGCAGAAGGGGTCCGGCCCCAGGCTTTCCCCCGCGACTCTCTGGGTCTCTTCCTGCGCGGCGCCCACAGAGACACCAAACCTCCCGGCGCCTAGAAGGGCTCCAGCCGCGAGGAGGCGGGGCCAAGCGCAGCTTCCGGTTCCGGGCGCAAAGGCCCCACGTGTTCCGACCCGCCAGGCCCCGCGCGGCTCGGATCCGGCGGCGCTGCTTCGGCCGGGAGTGGGTGGGGGAGAAGCCGGGGCAGGGGAGGAGCCGCCGGAGCAGTCGGAGCCGTGAGTGCTGAGGGGCTGGGCCGGGCCGGGCCGGGCCCGATCGCGCTGAGCCGGGCTGGGCAGGGCGGGGAAGAGAGGGAGAGGTCGGAGACCCCGCCCCCCCCCCCCCCCCCCCCCCCAGAGTCTGGGGAAATCGCACTGTCCTGGAGAAGGGGCGGCGGCAGTATAGTGAGGGGGCAGAGGCGTAGTGGTCCCCGGGGCTCCTGGTGGCAGGAGCGAGAACCTCCGGGGACGCGGATGGCGCTTTGGGCTTCTTTCGGTGCAGCCACCGCCCTCCGCCCCCTCCTGAGGCCTGCAGAAACGCAGTTAGTTCGTACCTCCCATTGCTTCCGCGCCAACTGGCCCCCCGGAACCGAGGGAGGAGTGGTCTAGGCCCCTTTAGTTCCCGTAGCTTTTTCTCACCCAGTCTTTCAGATTGTTAGAGGCCCCCCCACAGCACCCCCCGGCAGGCTCCTGGCCCGGGCAAGCCCCATCTCTTTCCACCACCAACCCCCCCCCCCACATACACACATACACACACACACACACACACACACACTCTCACCCACTCTCACCCATGATCTTATCACCCTTGGACATCGTCTGGCTTGTGGCTTTTCAGCCCCCACTGTGACCGACCCCAAGCTTCCCCTCAAGCTAGTAGCTTCTGTCTCCACTTGCAACTTCCCTGCCCCCAACCCCTAACAGCCAGTTTTGACACTTCTGAACACCACCGTTACCCTCCGCAGGAGTACATAGGCCTCTGCTGCTTGTCCGGTTTGACCAAAAGTTTGTTAGTTTGTATGCCATGGATCCGCCCTCTCAGGTGTAAGGCGAATTTTTGTTTTTCTGGGCGTTAGATATTCTTGTGTCCCAGGCGCTTTGATTTCCTTGTCTGTCATGGGTAGGCTCCTAACCTTAGCGGTTTTTTGACCACCTGGGTCCTGGAGAGCACTGCCACATCCAGGCTCTCCCTTGGAAGTTAGGGTTAGAACTGTTACTCTTTCTCTGTCCACACTTGGCAGGTGACACTCAGGGCAGTCTTACTCAGGAGCCACAGAAAGCTAGTGGAGTCCTCCTTCTCCCCCCACCTTCTCTCCCAAGTTGCCCCATGGGCCTTGATCCAGAAAGCCACTTCAGAAAGGCTGTGAGGAAGGCACCGGGAGGCATGTTGGTGGGAAGTATGTGTCAGCCAAGCAGTTAGGGTTTAGGGTTTGGGGCCATTTGTTTTGGGTAACTTTCTGCTGGGACTCTTCTAGCGTCAGAGGGAGGAAGGGGATATTTCCTCTTTGGACCAGATACCTGGGATTCATCATCTTTCCCCCCCTTTCTCCTCCCTCCAGCTATACCCCTTTTGCACTCTTAAGCACTATTTTGCAGTAGACAGTCATTTCAAGGGCACAGCAAGGTTTACATGATGTGAGGGACTCTTGGGTGTTACAAGCGGTACAGATGAGGTAAGTTACAGGTTTACAACATTTTTTCCCAGTTAATTTGGCACAGGCAGAAAACAACAGTCCTAGGCTCTTTTGGCTTTTGCAAACCCTCCTTTAAATTTGGCCAGCACTGGAAAAGTTGGATCCTTTCTGCTTGAACCTCAGCTTTACTTCCTTTGCCTTAGGTACCGGCTCTCAAACCTATCAGGCGTCTTAAGCACCTGAAGGGAGGGTCTGTTGAACAGATGGCCCCCACAGTTTCTGATCATAGGGCGGGGCCAGGGCTTGAAAATTTGCACAGTTCGGACAAGTTTTTAGGTGTTTGTGCTGCTGGTTTGGGTTTCTCAAACTGAGCACCGCTGCCCTTGGCCAATCTTCACATAAGCGGTGCAGTGGTTTGGGCGATCAAAAGACCTGTGTGTTTACCTTCTGCACTAGACGCTAGTAATATGATCTTGTGTGGATAACTTAACCACTGAGTTCTTTCGTTTTTAAAATTAAGAATGTGAGCTTAAAAAAAAAAAAAACAAACCCTCCAAATGCTAGTTATCTTATGCCAACTGGAAGATGAAATATTGATGAGTTTTTCCCTTGATTTTCTTAATTCTCTTGTTAGGAGCTTCCATATAGCTTGTATCCATATTTAGGTTTTTGCTGTGAGTCGCTAGTGCGCTGAAGTCCTGCTATACCTTAACTACTTATTAAATTCTTTAAGGTCAGAGCCAGTGTTTTGCTCGTCTTTCTCTGCCTGCACCTTGAGTTGTGTGGGATGCACCACTGATGCTCAGTAGATACTTGGAGAATGGATAACCCTATCCCCTACTCTCTTTTCCCTTTGAAGAGGTTTCTCTCCACTAGTCCTGTGCCACATAGTAAAGCAGTATATGGCTATGCCACCTGATTCGCCCAGGAGATTGGGATTAATGTCAATGCCAAATTCCTGTAACTGTCCCTATGAGTGGTTTATTACTCAGAAGCCCCGGCACCCGTTGATTCTGAATTTTAGTGCATCTGTATCCATGTTGGAGTAAGAGAAATAGCTTAATAAAATTCAGCAGCTGTTTATTGAGTACCTTTTCGACCAAGCCTTTGACAAAGTGTTAGGCACTTGGAATATAAAAAGGAATAAAGAGGTCCTTGCCCTCTGGGACAGGGCTCACAGCGGGGAGGTAAAGACACTAAACTGTGTCCACAGCAAGAATGCCATTCTGGGATTCCTTCTACTTTGGACCTTCTACTTTGATTTAATCTGCGGTGGAAGCCTGCTACTCCTCCAGTTCCTCTGGTCTGGCAGGCGTGGGTCCCATCTTTCACCATCTCGTCATAAGCAAGGGAGCCTTGGGCAATGCCAGAAGGAAGTCCTCTAGATACAAAGCAAAGGGTCTTTTGACAGAGTATCAGTTACAAAACTAAAAGCATAATACATGATTTTTGAATTGACTGTTCTGAATTACCCATATTTACTCCTCAGGCCAAAAGCCCTATTTATAAAATATATTATCCTGTTATTTTTCATTAAATAATGGTTCCTCTCACTGCCTGTGTGATGGGCATTGACCATGTTTATTATAGGAATGAATTGGATATAGCTAGTTTAACCCTGGCTGCCCCCCCCTCATCAGGGTGGGTGTCAGGTATGATGACTGCCCTTTTCCCACTTCAGATTAGTTTGTGATTTTTTTATTTTTAGATTTATTTATTTATTTATTTATTTATTTATTTATTTATTTTTGAGAGAGGCAGAGACGGGGGGAGGGGTAGAGAGAGAGAATCCCAAGCAGGCACTGCACTGTTAGTACAGAGCCTGTGGGGCTTGAACCCACAAAACGGAGATCGTGACCTGAGCCAAAACCAAGAGTCAGATGCTTAACTGACTGAGCCACCCAGGCGCCCTCGTGATGTTCTGTTTTAAACCGAAGCATATAGATTGACCTGCATTATTAAAGCCACTAACCACCTCTAGGTAACCCTTAAGGTTAAAAAGCCTCGGGGTGCCTGGGTAGCTCAGTCAGTTGATCGTCTGACTTCGGCTCAGGTCACGATCTTGCAGTCCGTGAGTTCGAGCCCCGCGTCTGGCCCTGTGCTGACAGCTTGGAGCCTGGAGCCTGCTTTGAATTCTGTGTCTCCCTCTCTCTCCACCCCTCTCCCACTTATGCCCTGTCTCTCTCTCTCTCTCTCTGTGTGTCAAAAATAAATAAACATTAAGAAAAATTTAAATATAAAAGCTTAGCTTCATGGTGGAGGCTCACCACTGTCATGATGGCCAGCTCCTCAATTGTGGACTCTTAAAATCTGTTTTTGGCCTCTAGCCCATCTTAACTCTTGAATAAATCCCTTTCACCATCTTAGGCTAATACTCTGTGGCCCACATATTCAATAAAGAAGCCGTATATCCTCGTTCTTCTCCAAGCCCCTCTGTCACCATCAGGAAGCATGATGGTTTCTCAAAAGATGACCCAGCTCTCTGCCCTTAGGTGGAGAATCATTCCCATTTTCAGGATGACGCATCTTGAGGAGGTGGAACACAGATCACCCACCTCCAAAGACAGAGCAGCCAGCGGCCCAACACTGCCCCTGGGCCTGTAGGAAACATTTTCATTAAAAATAAAGTGAATTGCTATGGTATTTATAGCTATATTTTACATTATTTGTGTTTACATCCATCGACTCTCGATGACATGTTTCTACCCACTCTATACCTTGATCCTAACTAACCACAAGGTCTGTAGAATTTCAGGGCAGAAGATGTTCACATCTTAGCTTCCACTGGTTTCCCTGTACCACCCACTGCCACTGACTTGTTTGGCTTTGTTTCTTCCTATCTTCTCCTTCACTCCGACTCATGCTGTATCTTTGAAACCCATTGCAGTAAGCTTTGAGCCACTTCTCTCCTTGCTACTCAGATATATTATGCTGAAGGAAAGAAATATTTAAATGGCAAAAATATTAAAAATTTTTAATGTTTATTTTTGAGAGCGAGAGAAACGGAACACAAGCAGGGGAGGGGCAGAGATAGGGAGACACAGAATCTGAAGCAGGCTCCAGGCTCTGAGCTGTCAGCACAGAGCCCGATGCGGGGCTCGAACCCACAAACCGTGAGATCATGACCTGAGCCAAAGTCGGGCACTTAGCCAACTGAGCCACCCAGGCACCCCTAAATGGCAAAAATATTTAAAAAGAAATCGTTTTTAAACGTGGTTTGAAGCATATTGCTCACGATGCATTAGAAGGCCAAAAGTCCATGAATGCGTTCCCTTTCATTACTTTGGCCTTCTGGGTTAAATTTTCAAGGAACTTAGTAGGTGTATTAACTGGGCTTGCCCCAAATTGCCTCCTCCCAGTTACAGGGAGGAGACAGGACTGTGACATTGGTAAGTAGAAGCACTGAGAACCTGTCTTTGAGTTTCCATCCCATCTGTGTTCCAAGGATTTTATTTAATCTTAGCTTGTAAGTCTTTCAAAACAAGGACTCCTTATAATACTTTACTTTTTATTTATTTATTTTTTTTGTTCGTTTATTTTGGAGAGAGAGACAGCGCAAGTGGGGAAGGGGCAGAGAGAGAGGGAGACAACACAATCTGAAGCAGGCTCCGGGCTCAGCTGTCAGCACAGAGCCCGACGCAGGGCTCGAACCCCTGAACCATGAGATCATGAGCCAAGCTGAAGTCGGACGCTTAACCGACTGAGCCACCCAGGCGCCCCTATAACACCTTACTTTTGATATAATGGTAAACAGACCAAGATTTTTCCTGTGCATTTAAAAATTTTTTTGGAATTATGAAATAAAGGACTGTTTGCTTGTTCAACGTTTAAATCTTGCCTTCTTCACAAAATGATTTAAAGCAATTTGAAGGAAAGAGAACAAAATATATTGAACATTTACTCTGTCCTGGGCTCTGTGCTGAAGTGATTCTATATGTAACTTCATTTACTCCTTAAAACAACCATGTAAAGTAGATAGTATTAGCCACATTTTGAAATTGAGACCAAGACTTAGGGAGTATCACATGGCCAGTAAGTGAGGAGAGGGATCCAAACCCAGGGCTCCAGAGTCTCGAACCCTTATATGGAAAGCACGGATAATTGTATATGGGACAATTGGCAATAAAAGATCATCTTTTCAGTAGAAGGATCATACTAGATAATCTTTAGTTTTAAACAAGAATACAGCATTAGCACAGGGCAGTTAACAAATGTTATTAGTTGATTTCTATTCTAGAACAATAGGAGCAGTGGCATGGTCTGGCTCGGCCCAGAGAGCAGACATAACCAGTTTTCCAGGTTATAGGCCAGCATTAGGGTAAAAAATAAGAATGGCAACAGGAGGGGAAATAGGGGTCTGCTAAATGCGATCATTTGAACCTCTCTGATCACTACTTCTGAAGACTATTTGCCGATAAATGAGTATTTCTCTATTAAGTAGATACTATATGACCACAAGCCTTGTCATTTAGGGTCCAGAAAGATCTCCTGAAGCAGTAACATTGTAAGGTAGGGAACCAGATGTCCCTTCATTGCCTACCGTTTTCTGTTGTCAGTAGAATGGAGTTAAAGCCTTCAGTGGCATGTGACTCATTTAGATAAGGGACATAGGTATTGTACGAAAGATTGGAGAGAGCGCTTTCCTTTTCCACATCTCCCCAGTCCCACTCCCTATACCCTAGAAACGTACTCAAGAGACTATGTCATGGAGCCTGCCCAGCCCTAGGCTTGTGAAGCTCTTCTGCAGACATTGTTTCAGAGCCTTCAGGAACCAAGCTTTGCTCTTCCTGGTCTGGCTTCTGTCTATATAGTCCTGTTCGCTTTTTATAGGTCGTCGCGGAGCCCTTCCAAGGACAGACTTTGAGGGAAGGTATTAGAAAAGCAAGGGCAATAAACTGCAAGGCCGACTGGGCAGTGTAGCATATCCTACGAACTGCAGAATAAAATAGATAAAATAGTGTCCATTTTCTGTTTGTGATAAGGACACTTGACATTTGCACAGCACATTTTAGTTCATAAGCTCCCAGAGTTCAGCTAATCCTGGGAGTTAGGAAAGCAGTTCCTGCAGCAGGCTCTCCCCTTTACGAGGGCTCTTGTGTGTGTCATCTCACGAAGCCCTCAGAGCTGCTCCAGTCACTTGACCATGTGGGGCTGGGACGCGCATCTTTCCACAGCACCGCCTGCCTCCCATTCCTTCCCATCCCTTGCCCCTTGACTTCTCTTCCTTCATCCCGCTGTTGCCGATCCGTTTGCCTTCATCGATTTCTAAGCTGCCAAAGTAAATCCAAAACAAGCAATGGAAACATCAATTCCTGATTTCTGAAGAGCATTTAAAGACAGGTTTTATGTGGCGCTGTTCCGTTCCTTTTTCTTGGTGGAGAGTACCGCCCTGTGAGAGCAGGAATGCTGCTTTCCATGCAGACTTGGTAGAATCCATAGACAATCTGTTGTAGCTAGTGCCACGTGGAAACAAGGAGAGCTTCCTAGTCTGCCTCCCTGGGCGTGGATTCTTGGACTCTGAAGATAATAGAGATCCCTTCGTTAAGCCAAAGACCGTCAATTCCATCTTCTCTCAGGACTCCCAAAGAAAATAATCTTACTGAAGAGGGGCATAGAATTTTAAAAAACTACAAGCCCCGTAGAGAACCGACCACCATGAGGTAGACAGATTCAATTGGTAGGAAAATTACCACGTAAAGATGTAGAAATTATGGGCCTGCCTAGAACAGGCTATGAAAATCTGTAGTGGATGTTTGAAGATCATGGACGTGAAGTAAAAGCACAAATGAATGAAAAGCTATTTGAGCCTGAGATAATAAGTAATGTAATTGAAATGAAACTCCATTTAATGGGCAGCATGACATTAGACCCAGCTCTTAACAGTGGATTGTTCGCTGAGACTTGTAATGAAGCCCAAAAGACTAGAAAATGAAGAATCCCTCAGGTTGCATGTGGAGAGTGGTCTGGAGGGGGCAGGACCAGGAACACTGGTAAAACTTGAAGCAAGTTGTTCATTGCTTAACAAGTGCGTGTTAAGTGCCAGTGTGGTGTAGGAGAGGGTCATGTTCAGAAGGTCCTGTTAATACTTTTTTCAGTGGCTCAGAATGGCTCAACCAGGGGAGTGACAGCGGAGGGGAGATGGATGAATTTGAAAGGCATTTAGAAGGTGGGATTAGCGAGATTGATGAATAAGAAAGTGGAGGGGAAGGTGGACTCTTCCTGACAAAAAGGACGAAAAGTTTGTGAGGTGGAGGTTTATTTCTTTAAATGCACTTACTGAGCGCTTCGTTACGTGTGTTGGAGACTGATGGAGAACAGTCCCTGACTTCAAGGCGTGACATCGGGAGGACAGACACTGGCTGTATGATACCACCGCCGGCGTGTTAGAGCTGTGCCCAGGTTGCTGTAGAAGCACAGTGGTTTCCACCTGTTTTCAGGGTAGGGGGAATGGGATCAAAGGAAACCTCTCAGAACGCACGAAGCATGAGCTGTCTCCCAAGCGGTTTAACCCAATGAAGGGTAAAGAATCGCAAGGAACATGTTCTCAAGCCAAAGCGCAGAGGGCTTTTGGTGCTTCCCACGCACGTACAAAGTGTGTGTCTGTGTGAGGAGGGCAGAAGGAATAACAAGATGAAAGTCAGCCTGATACGTAATACTTAGAAGTCTGTCTGTCACTTACAAGGCAAGGAAGAATGACTAAAGATTTTAAATAGGGAGGGGACGGGACCAGGTTTGTCAAGAGTGCCAGTCACTCTTGAGAGCCCGTCAGTGCTAACTTGAAGGTAACCAATCCGGAGGCGGTTGGAGCAGTGCAGACAAGAACCGGTAAGTACCCAAAGTGTGAATCACGGGAATGAGGAGGAGGGGAGCGCCCCCTGCAGCTCCAGGGGAGCAGCCTTCCTGCAGACATGGTGGCCTGAAGAGACCCCCCCCTTTCAGGAGATGAGCGGTGCACCCTTTTCAGTCCGTGAGACACAGAAAAGGGTAGGATAGGAGGCTTGAAAAACCAGCTGAGGGCCGGCGGTGAAGAGCTTCACGTGCCGTGCCAAGGATTGTAGAGCTGATCTACCCGACAGAAGTGTTTTCAAATGTGAGCAGTGCGGTTGGGACTACAATTTAGAAAGATAATAGTTAACATTGGGGTGCCTCCGCTCATCCAAGCCCTTCACAGCTTGGGATACGTTTAACCCTCGTCGTCGCGCTGTCGGATGGATGCCATTCTTCCCTCCGAGCCGTGAATGGAAACAGGCAGAAGGAACGTAGGAACTGAACGGTGGCCTCACCCCTGGGAAACGGTAGAGCCCGGATTTAAACCCTGGCAGTCTGACGCCAGGGCCCTCGCTCCTTACCTTACACACCCTAGATGTTTTCTCGGCCGCGAGGCACATCAGAACTTCGTGTGCCGTTTCTAAAGATAACGGTTGCCTCAGTCGACTAAATCGAAGTATCCAGAAGAGTGATGGTGTGATACTTGTCTTGCAAAAAGCTCCACCATAATTACGCTGCACTTTACTCCTGGTCCAGCACTGCAGGGATCCCAGTTGGGGAGTTCTGGCGGGAGTCCAGGGGAGAGCGGAGGGCCCAAACCAAAGCAGTCTGTGGGAAAGAGGAGGAGGAAATAGATCTAAGAGGCTTAAGAGGGAGAACTGGTTTAATGAGCTGTAAGCAATGGGGAAGGGTCAGAGTGGAGTCCAAAGGTCACAAAGTTGAGTGTTTACCTTAAGAAGTGACGATCGCAGCCGAGACAGGATCCCGGCAGGAGAGGTAGATTTGGGAGCACGCGTGACAAATTCAGTTTTGAACACCTGGGTCTGGAGGTCTTCCATGAAGACACCTTGATAAGGGGAAGGTTGCTTTTGGGAGTGCCTCTGTGCCAGCCACTGGGCAAGTGGCTTTCCTCGCTGTTGCCTCATGCGGTCTGCCCCTCTAGTCGCCGAGAGTCCCCCCACTGTTCAGCGGCATTAATACCAAGTGAGTCCGTGCAAAATGAACCTTCATAAAGGCCTCCCCATCTGTTTTAGCCTGGCTGAGGTGTCTCTTCTCAGACTATACATCCTGGTGCGTACGTAAACGTGTGTGTAACACGGATGGTGGGCAGTATACCTGTTCCAGCGGGTGATTAACCGTGTCCTTTGTCCTCGACGGCTCACGGGTTTCATGAAGTAGAGATGCCTTTTTTTCTATTTCTCTGTGGGGTGTGAGCCTGGCCTGGGAAAAGGGGTAAGAGAACATACCTTCAGGCATAGATCGTCTTATTTCAACCAAATCTATTTAGGGCTGATGGCTGTGAAGACGAGGGGCAGGGGATTTAATAGTTTGAGGAGGTGTGGTGCGTGCAGGGTTATGGTTGAACTCAGAAGCGTTGTCCCTGTGTGTGATCTCATGCTTATATGGTTGTCTGTCTCTCCTTCTCTGCCCCAGGTCCCTTGGGAGAAACTCCTTGAGGTGCCCAGGCTGAGACTGGGGGGTAATGACACTGTGAGCTCTAGATGGTGTGAGACCCCTCCCCACCCCCAGAGCCGAACAATGGCTACAGCCTTGGAACCAGAGGACCAGGATCTTTGGGAAGAAGAGGGAATCCTGATGGTGAAATTGGAAGATGATTTCACCTGTAGGCCAGAGTCTGTCTTACAGAGAGATGACCCTGTGCTTGAGACCTCACACCAGAACTTCCGGCGCTTCCGCTACCAGGAGGCAGCAAGCCCTCGAGAAGCTCTCATTCGGCTGCGAGAACTTTGTCATCAGTGGCTGAGGCCGGAAAGGCGGACGAAGGAGCAGATCTTAGAGCTGCTTGTGCTGGAACAGTTCCTTACCGTCCTGCCCGGAGAACTACAGAGCTGGGTGCGGGGCCAGCGGCCAGAGAGTGGCGAGGAGGCCGTGACGCTGGTGGAGGGTTTGCAGAAACAACCCAGGAGACCAAGGCGGTGGGTGAGGAGGGGGAGTCCTGATCTGTGTGATGTGGAGGGGGACTTTTGCTGGAAGGATGGATTTGGGGGCAGGGCATACAGGGCCCCCATAATTTACCCTTTAAAATTAATTGGCTCTGCTTGTGGGTTGCACCTGCATCTGTATGGGGCAGAGTGTGTGTATGCCATGTGTGTTTGTGTGTTTGTGTGTGTGAGTGAGTGAGTGAGTGTGACTTTCTGGTTTTTGAAATGCCTGCCTTGGGACCACCTTAGAGACCTCAGCACCCAAGGATCGTAAGGCTTTGGTTTTCCTTCCTGTGAATGTCAAACCTCCAGTTCCTGAGGAGGCCAATTTTGTGACTTCCTCAGAGGTTCTCCTAGATGCTCGGTCACAGGGGCCCCCTCTCTTACCCAGGACAATAAGAGAGGGAAACAAACAGCAAGAAAGCTGCAGGTGGGAGAGGTGGGGATGGGAAGGACGGGCACCTCAGAGCCCTGGGTGACAAGGGCAGGCTTGAGGGAACTGAGCAAGCGGTGCAGCGTCCAAATGTCCCTGCTTTGTCCTGGTGAGGGTAGCCTTCGACAGCCCTTGCATGCCCCAGCGGGACTGGAGCGTCTCCTCCTCCTCTGGGACCCTCTGGGAGTTTTTCTGTTGGCAGCTTCTCCTAAAATAAGCCCTGATGACAACTGAGACTTTCCTCTGGACTCCATGCTGACTGGAAATTGGAATCCTTCCCAGGTGACTGTCCATGTTCATGGGCAGGAAGTCCTGTCAGAGGAGACGGTGCATCCAGGAGCAGAGCCCGAATCACCTAACGAGCTGCAGAACGCTGTGCAGACCTCAACTCCTGAGGAGTCCCACGAGGAGACCACGCAGAGCCCAGACCTGGG
The DNA here is from genome assembly GCF_024362965.1 of Panthera pardus. NCBI lineage: Eukaryota > Metazoa > Chordata > Mammalia > Carnivora > Felidae > Panthera > Panthera pardus. Next base: position 94,442,160 of record NW_026526677.1, read on the forward strand.
GCCACCGGAAGAGCCGAGCGTGTGCCACGAACTGGAATTTCAGCCCCTGCAGCAGAGCGGTGGGAAGCCTCAGCAGAAAGGGGGCATTGTGGCGGGCAGAGTGCGGGAAGGGCGCTATTTCCCCTCTACTGAGGAGGCTAGGTAGAGCATCGTGGGAATAAATCACAGAATCCGGGGCATTGAGGGGAGACCGTACTAGTTAGAGTCCCCCAGAAACAGAGCCGAGCTGAAATGGCAGTATTCTTGGTGGTTCTCTTGGCCTGCCAGTGGCGTTCCAGGTGGCGGCATTGGGATGACCCGAGCTGCCCTTAGGCCAGTTTCTGGATTCCCACCGGAGATGATGAGAGCTGCCTGCCAGTTATTGGGAGGGGGGTGGGGGGGGGGGGGGCTGCCTATTGCTGATCGCTGCCGCCTTTTCTTCTCAGAGGTTCCAGTGCCGCAGGGCCCAGACCTTCCTGAAGAGAGGAGCCCTGGAAACCCAGAGATGGTTGCCTTTCTTACTGCTCTCTCACAGGTGTGCTCTCGTTTCCCTCTGTGCCACACAGAATTTGAAGAAGCAGCAGGCATTAGCTCACACCTCAGCACCCTCAGGTCAGGCAGGACGCCCGTTCCCGCTCTCCTCCTTGTCAGTTTAAGCTCTCGGTTCTAGACGTGTCTGCGGCGGGAGGAGCTGCATGTGACGAGATAAATCATAATTGTCGCGGCCAGCCCGTCAGGCTCCAGAGCCTCTTTATTTGCCGCCGCCCAGAGAGAGGGACTAACCGAATGCGATTATTTTGGAATATTCCAGCACACCTTGAGTGAGTTGCTGACTGAGGGCTTGTTTTTGTTTTCTCAGGAGTAAACTTGGTAGTCGTTTGTCAGACTGGCCACTGTGCTGCAGAAATCATTTCTGAACTTGTGTGGAATCCCCTTCCTGGGACCGCATTCGGTCGGGCCGTGGCCTGTGCGGAGCTGTCACCGTGGCCACGCTGTGAGGCTGGAGAGAAAAGCCGTAGCGTTCACCCGTGGTCGCAGATCGTAGCCTAGCTGCAGGAAGGGGTCCCGCGTGTGCTGGGTCGACTGTGTGAACGATAGGGGTGCCCGGAGAAGGTCGGTCAGGGAAAGCTTTCTAGAAAAGGTGGATTCTTGCAGAAATGTAGGTGGCACGAAAGCCTCAAATAGGGAGTTAATGACGACTTTGAAGACTTCTCCTGTATTTTAACCAATATGCTCCAGAAGAAGAGCAGAGGCTGGCCCTTAGAGAAAGCAGGGGGACCGGAGGGCACAGAGCAGGGCCCATGCAAAAGTAGGAAGTCGGGGAGCAGCAGCCGAGGGTGACACGGATTTCCTGAAAGGGAGCCCAGAGTCCCGCGAGAGTCCCTTTTGTCTCCTGGCATAACCTTCACCCCAGGAATGAAATAGGAGGCTCCAGGAAGCGTCCCGTTTTCACTGAAGCCTGTGTCATTTCAGGGATTGGTAACTTTCAAGGACGTGGCTGTGTGCTTCTCCCAGGACCAGTGGAGCGATATGGATCCAACACAGAAAGAGTTCTATGGAGAATATGTCTTGGAGGAAGACTGTGGAATTGTGGTCTCTTTGTGTAAGGAATTTCAAGTGTTTCTAGAGGGTTCTGAGCACAGAAGTCTTTCCCTGTTGGAAATTACAAGGAGGAGGGTGCGGGGGGACGGGGTGGGTCTTAGACCCTAGACCGGATGCATCACTTTTCTCTTACGCCTCCCCCACCGATGAGATTGAAGGATTAGCTAAGGAAGATGGTATCTTTCAAGTTCAAGGGAGGAGAAGAGGCTTAGAAAGTGGTTGGAAACTTGTAACAAGAAAATAAAATGACAACATGACAGCTCTAGTCTATTTGAGGCAGCGTGTGAGTTTTGAAGCCAGCAGTAGAAGGGTGATCTGCTAACTTGAATGCGGGGAAGGAGAGAGCATTAGCAGTCGTACGACTATTGAGTTGCAGGTGAAGGGCAAGAAATGTGCAGGATTTGGTGAGAGGTGCTCAAGCTAAAAGACCAGCTGTGGCCCACTGATCAGGCTGTACGCTTGTTCTATAGTCTACCCAGCAGAAGAGGTCTGCTCTTAGCGCAGGGCATCGCTGAACCGATCGTAATGTCCCGCTTTCCCTCTCTTGAGCAGCGTTTCCAATCCCCAGACTAGATGAGATCTCCCACGTTAGAGAGGAAGAGCCTTTGGTCCCAGATATCCCAGAGCCTCAAGAGCCTCAAGAGCCAGAAATCCTGAGTTTTACCTACACAGGTGAGGAACGACAAAAGGAATCTCTCCCTGCAGAGCTGGCAGTCCCCTTCCCCCTCTGGGGCGCCCCCCTCCATTGGTTCTTCCAACCTGTTGGCCATTCCCCCCGTCTGCCTCTGAATGCCAGATTCTGTCCTCACCCTCCTCTTTCCCCTCCCGTCATTCGTGTGAGGGATATGTCGTGCAACGTGGTGAAAGATAAAAAAAAAAAACACGGAACTTTGGAACTGCAGCTCTCGTCATTTACTAAGCAGGTCACTTAAATTCTCGGTCCTCACGTTTCTGAAACGAGGATAATAATCTTTGTCCATACTAAGGCTTGTTGACAGCACGAGATAATCTATCAGAAAGTGCCTGGCACATGACAGAATTCAGCTGACTGGTCATTTCCTTCTCTCCCAGCCTCTACGGTGTGAAATGTGGGCTTCTCTCTATCCGGTCTCGCCTTCCCAAGACTTTAAAAACCCCGCCATTGCGTAGAAAGCATCGTTAACCTCTGTAATTTCCCCTTTTCGCCTCTCACCCTCTCTACAGGAGACAGGAGTGAAGACGAGGAAGAGTACCTTGAGCAAGAAGATGTAAGTTTGGAGGATATACACAGATCTATTTTGGGAGATCCAGAAATCCACCAGACTCCAGACTGGGAAATAGTCTTTGAGGACGATCCAAGTAGACCTAACGAGAGAAGCTTTGGTACAAATACTTCTCAAGTCAATAGTTTATCGAATCTTCGGGAAAGCATGCCTATCTGCCCCCTGTTAGGGAGACACCACGACTGCCCTGTATGTGGAAAAAGTTTCACTTGTAACTCCCACCTTGTTAGACACCTGAGAACTCACACGGGAGAGAAACCATATAAGTGTATGGAGTGTGGGAAAAGTTACACGCGGAGCTCACATCTTGCCAGGCACCAGAAGGTTCACAAAATGGGCACTGCTTATAAATTTCCCCTAAACCGGAAGAATTTGGATGAGACCTCCCCTCTGGTCCAGCCTGAGAGAACTCCTCCCGTTGAGAAACCCTTTAGATGTGACGATTGCGGAAAACACTTCCGCTGGACTTCGGACCTTGTCCGGCATCAGAGGACACACACGGGGGAAAAACCCTTCTTCTGTACTATTTGTGGCAAGAGCTTCAGCCAGAAATCCGTGCTGACGACACACCAAAGAATCCACCTTGGGGGCAAACCCTACCTGTGTGGAGAGTGTGGAGAGGACTTCAGTGACCACAGGCGGTACCTGGCGCACCGGAAGACGCACGCGGCAGAGGAGCTCTACCTCTGTAGCGAGTGCGGGCGGTGCTTCAACCACAGCGCCGCGTTCGCCAAGCACCTCAGGGGACACGCCTCGGTGAGGCCCTGCCGGTGCAACGAATGTGGGAAAAGCTTCAGTCGGAGGGACCACCTCGTCCGGCATCAAAGAACACACACTGGCGAGAAACCATTCACGTGCTCTACCTGCGGAAAGAGCTTCAGCAGGGGCTATCACTTAATCAGGCATCAGAGGACCCACTCAGAAAAGACCTCCTAGCTCGGTTCCCGTGGGAGGAGATGTGCGTTCAGCCCTTCCCCGGGGACGGGCTAGGAGAAGCCCTCTCGTCAGCTCGGGGAGACCTCTTCCAGGGAGTCTCCCTGACTTGCCCAGACCTCCATCACCTCTTCCCACAGCTAAATGAAATCCCCCAGGCAGAACCTGTCAACCTTCTTCTACACCTGGAGGAGAGCTTTTGCCCAAAGTACAACCCGGGTGGAGGCTTCTCCTTGACTGGAGGCTCTTGCCTCTACCTCATGGGTATGAAGTAGGAGATTTAGAAGACTTAAGAGGTCGTGGCTATTCTGTTTTACCCAAAATAGGCTGTTGCGTATCCTAAAGACTGCTTAACAGCCTCAAGTGTGAAGTTGCCCGGGACAACCCTTTAGGTTTGGCAAGGGACCAGCCTCTGGGATTGTGTCCTCACTGGGCTCTACTCTTAAAAGCACACAGCCCGGAACTCAAGGCAGGAGATTTGCATCCTGACGGCTTGGCCACACGCTCACGGGATGACCGTTCAAATATCTCACTGGTTCACTCCTTCACCATGCACTTTCCTTCGATCCTGGGGAGAGCGGGGAGGAGTGTCTGATGGGGGAAAGCCTTGAGGCTGTTCCACGTGGACCTTGTCAGGCTGCTCCCTTCCCCAGTGCCAAAACGGTGCCAGGTGCCAGACCCTGCTAGAAAGGAGGACCTGGTCAGAAGCCTCTTTCCCTGTGGGGTGTTTTCCTGTTAGGATTCTCATGCCCAGCCTTACCTACTGTTCTACCAGCCTCGGTCTTGCCCCCAGCACTTCTGCTACAAGTGAGGTGTAACAGTTGGGTGCTGGGGGATTCAGTAAAGCGTAATGAAATCATGAAATCATTTACATTCCCACCCGTGTACAGGCCCACGCGTCCTGCCTGCTCTGCGTGGGTTTGTGAAGGGATTTTGGAACAGTTGTCAGCTTACATAGATATTACAATAATTCTAGAATCATGGTTGACTGGGTCACTTCATTTACATGAAGAAAACAAGAAGATCTGAGACCAAATTATGGGGGGAGAAAAGTTTTTTTTAAAGCTGTTGCCGTTGGCTAAGGCCATCAAGACTATTCTGACACCCAGCCCCTACTATCCCTGCCTTGGTTCTCTGATATCAGGGAAAATTATGAACCCCAGCACCTGGGACCCTGAAGAATTTGCCAGGAGTAAATGGCTTTCATGTATTTGCGTTGTTTGCTTTTTTTTCTGTGATTTCATTTTTATGTGATTAAGAACTAAATAGTCGTATCTCATGGCCTAATGGTAGGATCTCTGTTGCCTGATAAAGGTTCCACAGAGATGAGGCTGAATAATTAGGAACCTCACCTGCTCTGCTTGTGGGAATGGCAAGGACCGGATAAGCGTCCTCCATAAATGGAGCACAGGGTATGGGATTAAAGCATGAGAAGGGCGATTTGTCTTTTGTGCCTGGTTTCTTCAGCTGTCTCTCAGTCCGTTATGTGCCAGTGCGTACAGAGAATACGGGTGTCATAACAAGGCCATTCTCGTTTAGGTCAGTCATGGTATTCCACCTGACCCGTCTGGTTTTAATACCAGTCAGCCGTTGTCCTGGAACTACACACAAATAAATAAATAAAAGTAACACTGGCAGCCATGTTCCCTGGTTTCTGGAACTTCCCATTTTATTCACTTTCCAAAGCTTCAGGTTCCAGATTGTTCTGAATGTCATACATACAAAGAGATCAGGGAGTACAGAATAGTTCTCCATAAGGCTAGAGAAGGCTTGGCGTGGTTAGCAGAACCCCAGGTGGAGTCGGTGCATACTGAGGTAAGATCTGTGCCTGTGGTTTGCAGAAGGCACTCCTATCATGTGCAGACATTTCTGAGCCATAGAGCATTGAAGCACAATTTGTCCTGGGTGAAAAGTCCTAGCCTCCAAAGATAATCTCTCCTAGCTCATACCAGTTATGGGAGTTAATAAAATTCTAGAGACAACAGAACACATTTGTTTGAACAGAACAGCGGCTTTATTCACTGATTTACCTGAGAAGCCGTCAAGAGAATCTACAGGAGGGAGAGTTCTAGAGACCGGTCCAGTCTTTTGGAACATCAAATAGTTTTCGTTGCCAATCCCCCTGCAAAGTTTTCATGTCCCGATGCTGAATTTCTGCTTTCTTATAAGACATATTTTCTGAGGTTCGTGGAGGGGCATGCTGTGTCCTGAACCTGAGCGTGAGCAGAACTGCAGTCTATAGCAGAAGAGAAGAACCTGCAGTGAGCGAGAAGTGGTATAGCGGAACGTGGACGCGTGCTGGGGCACGGGTTACCCTTCCTGCTCTGAAGGGGCTCCCTAGAGAACTTTGTAAACAGTTGAATAGCGGTGCTCTGAACTACTGTACTAAATTAGTTTCTGGAAAATAAAGAGGCAAGATTTTAATGATAATATTTGGAAGAAGCTCCAAAATAAACCAACAACTTAAGAAATTTGCTAGATGGCTGGAAATGAAGTGCCATGCTAATGATGTTATGAAATTAAAGTGATAGTATCTGAGCTTTTGGCCATTCTTTTAGGGATAACCAAGGAATGTTCAGCCTCTTCTCCATCCCAGTTACCCCAGAGAAATAAGTGGAAAAAGATAAAGGCAGAATATAATTTTGTTATCTCGATCTTAGGCCTCAAGGTCTAGAGCCGAATCTAGTGATCTTAGATGAACTCCATGGAGAGTTTCATTGACTGTATTAACATCAACGTGCAAGAAGCGAAGCAAGCTAAAAAAAAACGTGCCTCTTTCGCCAAAGCCCAACCCAACCGAAGGATCTACTACGACGTGCATTCTTTCCACTAACCAGCAAAATAGGAGACAAGAAAATGCCCCACTGACACCTGCAAAGTTGGCAGAGATCATTTGCTCCAATCCTTGCATGTCAGAACAGTGACCTCCAGATCACCCCCTTGCCTAAGGAGAAGCCAACATGCACCCCTTCCTAAGTCATTTTGATTAACCAAGCTCCCATGAAGGACGCCATTCCAGAGGAGCGTTAATCTGAGCCTATGGTGGTTTTGTACAATGAAAGCTGTACTGAGAAACAGTAAATTATGATATGCCATGCATGTTAGTAATTTGGTAGTCTAGTCTTCCACACAGGTATCTTTGGTTAGTTTTGTCTCTAACATCTCCCTCAGCTGACCAAAGTATTCCTTCTAGCCACAATAACTCCCCTGAGAGAAATATACATGTAATTTTTTTTCTGTCTCTTTAAATTTCTAGTGGTGTTGGCCAACTGACCTATTAATCTGACTTATGGGAAAGGAACAAACTAAAAGTAAGCCAAAAAAAATGCGTGCCCTACCCATGTACTCACTAACCTTTGTTTTGGCAGAATACAGTGTTAAACGTGGAGCCTGTCTCCTTGTAGGTAGAATAACTTGATTCCTCCTTGGGGAAGCCCTGAGAAGGAGGCAAGGACAAGCTTTGCACTCTCTTTAGATATCAATTGTTGTAAATTATCCTTAAGAAGAAATGGGGAATTCTGGCCAAGGCAGCAAAAGTAAGGATATCCTGTAATGTATAGTTCCTGTTTTTACGGTGTGTGTATGCTCATGGGGGTTTCAGGTAAAAAGGAAGAAGAAGGAATGCAATTTGATTTAAAAAAAAAAAAAAAAGCACAGACTAACCTATTTGGAGATCTGTAAGGATGGGGCTCTTCAGTGGAGAGTGGGAGGCAAAGAACAGAACTTCAACAAAGACTTCCACCCACAAACAAGTAGTAGGTAGCTGGAGTAAGGAGACCCAGCCCTCTGCAGAGGTGTGTGAAAAATAACAATCTTCATTTAAGTAGAGTATAAATCTTAGTAATGATCTGCACAGACTATGACAAGGCTTCACAGGCCATTTGTACAGGAAGGTAATGGCAATTAAATTCCCAGGATTTCCCATAAGACTACTGCTCTGGGCTCTTATCTGTGCTTCCTCCATTAGTTGTACATCTTATGATCCCTTAGAAGAATTTAAAAGGCTAATCAAGGGAGGATCTCAGGAAGAGGACCATGGCAACATTTTGGTGCTTCAGTTTGCTTACTGAATCTCTGCAAAAGCTCTACTGCGAAGCAGTTCAAGGCTAAAGACCTTGGGGGGGAGTTGGAAGAAAGTACCCAGTGAGTTAACCTTGAGCCAGGAAACATTGATACTAAAACAGAAAACTGGATCCGTGAAACACAGGAAGAAGATCTCTGCTTCCTTCTTTACCTCTGAGGAGATATTCTAAGAGGCCCTCTACTACAATGAAACTATATTTTGGATAAACTATTAAAGTAGAGAACAGAAATATCACGTAAGTTGGGGTAGGGTGTTCAGAATTTAAGTGTTTTAGCATTCACCAATTGTTCAGCACAAGCTAGAAGATGTTGGTTAACCTTGGATATTAAGTGTGCACTATTAAGTTCTTAAATTAAGTATGCACTATACAATTTCAAGGATACTCATTCCAAGAAGTGGAATAAATAATGTCCTAAATAGTGGAGGGAAAATTGGAAATAAGAATTTAAAAACAAAAAGTAGGAAACTAACTCATATTGTCCAAAGGCAAAAAATAAGCATCTGAAGATGGGGCAAAAAGAACTAAAAAATGCAGAAAGCCCAAGTACAGGAAGAAAACAGACAAAATATTGGTTAAGTGATAGAGATTATTAAGGTGGGCTCAAAAGTCAATTAGAACAATAGGCTACATACCAGAGATACACAAAAATACAGGAATAATGAACAATTAAAAGAATGGAAAGAATATATATACCAGGAGAATACTAACCTAAAGAAGCTAAGGGAATTATTTTAATATTGACAAAAGGTTTTTTTAATATAAAAAGTCTAATTAGAAGTAAGACATCTACATACTTAAAAGTTTAATCCACCACAAAAGTATAACAAGTCTATATTTCTATGTTGTTAATGGAGTAACCTCAGATCACATACCAAAAATTGGTAGAAATACGTAGGAGAATTGACAAACCCATCACCTTAGTGAACCATTTGAATACACCTCCTCCAGTTATTGCTAGAGCAAATGGAAAAAACCAGTGAGGATATATATTTGTACAACACAATTTAGTAATTATGGGCAGTAAAAATCCATGCCTCACAATTATAGAATATATGGATATAGGATATATGGATATAGAATATAGGATATAGAAAGGAGATAACTACAGAAAGTAATGACCAAAAATACATTAACAAAGTAAAAAAGCTGGTTCTATGAAACAATGACTAAAACTTCTGACAATATTGACTAAGAGATGGAAATATATGCAGTAAATAATAAGCTACAGAGAGGTAAACATGTAGATAAATATAAATCAATACTGATTGATATGAAAATAACATCTTATGAAAATCAAAATATGTGTCAATAACGTGTAAGATGGGGAGAGTGGGTGTAGTTAAATGTTCTAAGGTTCTAGCATTATTGGGAAAGTGGTGAAGTACTGTTTTTTTAGACAGTAATAAAGGAGATATGTTGTGATCTCTGGGTAACCACTAAAAGAATAGGAAAGGGAATATAATGAACTTGTAAAAGATTAACACAAATGAAGGCAGCAAAAGATAGCACAATGAATACCACAATGAATAGCTAAAAACCCAAATATATAAATATTATATTAAATATAAATGGATTAAATCTCCCAATTAAAGACCAAGCTAACATTATGTACACACACACACACACACACACACACACACACACACAGAGGAGACAGATCTTAGAGACCACAAGAAAGCTGAACATAGAAAGCACTCTTTATAATGAATTGTCCCTGGAGAATGGATGTAGCCAAGAAGGGAATGAGAAAGACCATCTTTATCACAGTACTGGAAGCAAAGAGGACACATTATGAGAAGACCCGTTCTGAGCCAAAGAAGAATAGCAAGTTTGAGGGGAAAGAAATGGGATGGGAGGGGCAGGGGCAGGAAATTGAATGAGCAAAGAATCATCTGTCCTCCCTCAGTTTGTGATTCCTGCCCTTCAGTTACCACTCATTTGTTGAGTATAATCCACTCATTATATGCTAGATGCTTAACATAGCTTACTTAATCATGAAAATGTGTTACAGGTATTTTTATTCTTATTTCACAGATTAAAAACACCAAGTCTGAAAGGAGCAAAGTTGCTTATTCAGTGTATAGTCATTAGTGGAATGGGTTCAAAATCAGAACTTTGACTCCAAAGCCAGTCATTTTTACGTGAGCCTACTGTCTAGAATAGAGCCAAGGAGAAGGGATGCATAACGCCGAAAGAACGAAGAAGGAAGGGAGTAAAAGAAGATGGTGGTATTTCTATCCGTCAGTATTTCTATCACTCCTGTATAATAACACAAAACGTTGGTGACTTTCAACAATAAGCACGATAGTCTAGATTTCCAGAAGCTGATCTTGTCTGGATTTGGCTGAGTGGCTTTGCTTCTCCCTGGTGATGTGTGGGGCAGCAGGGGCAGTTGGGGCTCCACATGTCTTCCATTCTCTTCCTGGGCCCGGTGGTGCTAGCCATGGTATATGATCCGGATAGTGATTGCAAAAGTGTGAGATGGCCAAGCCCAACTGCCAGGAGCAAGCCACACCTAATGTCTCAAGTCAGCTAACACCTGTTGGTGAAAGCAAGTCTCATGGCAGAGCCCAAAGTCAAAGGGTGGAGACTTTCCCTGTGTCTTTAGTGGGAGACTGCTAAGTTCTATGGCAAAGTGAAATGTGGGGTGAAAATTAGATAAGCAAGTAAGAATGGAGAAAGAGACAAATTACAGAATGTTGAGGAGACGGAAAGAAAGCTAGAGATGGAAAGAAAGCATGTGGCAGTTTGGGGAGATTCAGTGTCAAAGTGGTGAGCTTTTGGGGTGCCTGGGTGGCTCAGTTGGCTGAGCGTCTGACTTCGGCTCAGGTCACGATCTCATGGTTTGTGAGTTTGAGCCCCACGTCGGGCTCTGTGCTGGCAGCTCGGAGCCCGGAGCCTGCTTCAGATTCTGTGTCTCCCTCTCTCTGCCCCTCCCCCACTCATGCTCTGTCTCTCTCTCTCTGTCAAAAATAAAGAAACATTAAAAAAAAATTTTTAAAGAAACTTATAAAGAAAAAAAGTGGTGAGCTTTTCTTGGTGTAAGGGAGACTCCAAGCAGAAGACGAGGCAAACTAACACATATCCACTACCTGCTATTTTCCAGACACCATGCTAGCTGTGCCAATACATATTGTCAAGCTAAACAACCTGAGGAGAAGGAACAGGGGAGCCAGAAACATTAAAAATACAAAAGGGGGGATAGTGGAGGAAGCAAATCCTTAAGAGGATGGGATCAAAAGTACAGGTGCACAGATTAACATTTAAAAATAGCTCACTTTGAGACAAAAAGGACAAAATGTTCAGGTGAATACAAAATGTGATCATATTTGTATACGGGGGCAGGGGAGGAAAATCAAGGGAATAACTGAGGGTTTCTATCTTCTCCTGCGATAAGTGCTGTGTTCATCATCTGAAAATGGACAATGTAGAAGTAGAGAAATGGGCTCAGAAAGAGTAGGAAAGAGTCGTGCTTATTATGGAGAAGACCGTTACATGAACACAGAGAAAGTAATTGTATGTAATTAATTGTTAGTTGTAGAAAGTTGTTACTGAACTGACCAACAAAAAGTTACTCTGTGTAATTACTGCTCTATAGAAATAATTCTTATGATGGATTTTCACTTTTTTTTCTTTCTAAATTATTGTACTTTCTAAATTATTAGAACTTATTGTTCTAAATTATTGTGGGGAGGACAAACAGGGGACTGACCTGAGCCCTGAGTCCCTTATGCTGAATTTTCTTAGTGAATATCTATCTGCCTGTAGATGAGTAAGGAAGCGTCTCAATTAGAAGTCCACGGTCATGGGATCACAGAGCTGGAAACACACGTACAGCACGCCCGATCCAGTAGATCAGAACGTACAGTTCCTGAACTACATGATGAGTTTCTTTGCCTTTTCTTTCATATACTCAGAGAGCATTTAGTAAATACTTATCATGTAACAGATCCTGTTCTAGGTATTAGGGAAGTGGCAGTCAACAAGAGACAAGAATCCCATCTTCACGGAGCTTATATTATGGTGACGGGAAACAAACAGTGAACCAGATAAGTTACTGTTTAAGTGAGGTAGCATACTAAAAGGTGACAAATGCCAAGAAAAAGAATTAAGCGGGGGGAGTGTAGAGAGTGCTCCTGGGATAGGTCAGAGAGCCGGGAAGGAAGGCTCACTGAGAAGGAGATATTTGGACAAAGACTTCAAAGAGTTGATGGAGCAAGTCATGCATATTCCAGGGAAGAGCATTCTAGAGTGTATACTAAGTGCAAAGTCCCTGAGACAAGGTTGGTGCTTGGCTTACTTGAGAAGCAGAAAGCAGTTCCTGAGAGCCTGGAGCAGGGAGAGCGAGAGTGAGGGTAGTAGGAGGTGTGATTCGGGGGATATGAGGAGACAAATCATGGAGATCTTTATAAGCCACTGGGACAACTTGGGCTTTTCTTCTGAATACAGTGGGGATCCACGAGTGAGTCTGTCATTCAAAAAACCGACATATGATCTCACTACAATTATAGAAACGTGCAGAGAATGAGAATGGAGTGTAGGGGACAAAGATGGAAGACAACCGGGCAGGCTGATACGGTTGCCCAGGCGACAGATGGCCGTAGTTTGGACAAGAACAGTAGCAGTGAAAGTGGTAAGTGGTAGGGTTCAAACTATATCCTGAAAGTAGAATTTGTAGGATTTACTGGTGGATGCGAGACTTGAGGCAAAGACAAGTTAAGAAACACTCTAAGGTTTTGGCCTGAGTAAATGGGAGAGAGTAGATACCATTTGGCTAGGATGGGAAGGATGTCAGGGAAAGCACATCCTGCCAGGAATAGGAGGAGCATGGTTTGAACACGGTAACTTTGAGAAGTCTACTAGACAGAGCAGCGGAGGTGCTGCCTAAGTGTCTAGTTTTAAGAGTCTGGAGAACAGAATAATAATAACCACCCATTCATTAGACATTTATGTGCACCTGCTCTGTGCCAAGCATCGTGTTAGATACAATGATGAGTAAGAGCTTTGCTTCCGAGGAATTCATGAACTGGTGGGAAAGACTAGCCGCTAACCTGATATATGAGGTGGGCTAAGTAGATAGAGAGCATAGAAAGGGGGTGGTCAACTTTGCTGGAAGAGATGATTCAATTCAGACAGAGACTGACCAGGGCAGTGGTTAAGAGCACAGACTCTGGATAAGTAGACCTGTATATAAGGACCTGGATTTGCATCCCACCTCCATCATCTATAAGCTATACGACCTGGGCATGTAAGTTACTTAACACCTCTAAGGCTTCTCCTCTGTAAACCGAGGATATTAATAGATCCCTTAGAAGCCAATATTTCTATGAGTTGTCATATTAATCCAAGTTACTTAATGGCTGGACATGTGGCCAGCCAGGCTCTACCTCCTCTGTGTGAGACAGGATGTGTGTATCAGAAAAGTCCCACCTATGTTTTCACGATCGCCTGACTCTGATTCTTACCACTCCTAGGATCAACGAGAAAACCAGTTTGGTGCCTCAGGACCATTATGAATGCCTCTGTTTTTATAATTCCAGAAGCCACTGAGGTGAAAATGTTACTTCACATCCACCTTCTCTATGGCACAGAATACACTGAGGGGGAGGCAGGGAATCTCTTGACTCAGATTCATTCGATATATCTACCCAAACTTGCCAGAAAAGGTTATCTAATGAGAACCAGATGATAGCCCTATAATAACCAGTGTATCACCTTAAAATATCTTAAAATTTAAGCCATCTTATAAAATTGAATAATATGAACTCCCTCCATTTTCAAGTAAATCTTCTTTTGTAAGTAAATTACAAAAAGTAAGTTAAATTCTCCCCCCCCCCCCAATAATCTTAAGTTTGTCTTTTACCATAAGGAAAACCTAATATCCCAACTGTGTGTTGAGTCTTTTCATTCTGGTCCCTGAATGGCGCCCAGTTATCTTCTCCAACCATGGGTCAGACTGCCTGCTGTTTAGGACTCAAAGTGGCTCCAAACTATATCACACATTTGTCTTACTCTTCCAAGAATCCAAAGTTCAAGGATAAAGGATTGTCCTAGCACCAGCCCCACACCCACCAAGTTTAGGAAACTCAAGGATGTCTCATTAAAAAAAATGTTTTTAATTTTTATTTGAGAGAGAGAGAGAGGAGAGAGAGTGAATCTCAAGCAGAATCCATGCTCAGCACAGAGCCAACATGAGGCTCAATCCCACGACCCTGGGATCATGACCTGAGTCAAAATCAAGGGTCAGACGTTCAACTGACTGAGCCACCCAGGCGTCCCTAGAAAACTCAAGGATGTCTCAGAACCTATGACATCAGCAGCCTTGCCAATTCCATAATACAAACCTGGTTCCCAACAAAAACTATGGATCTATGTTCTTAGGTCCATATTGTCTCCTAAATCCACATTGCTATTTCCGGCAGTTTTCCAGCTATTTCCACAGATGTTTGCAGATGCAAATAATGGCAGACATTTAAGTAACTGAGGAGAAGAAATTTAAAAAAAAAAAAAAAGAGTGATAAAAAGACTATGGTTTTTGCTTCTATTAAGTATAAAGCAATTCATGTCCATTGTTTACACTGAGAGAGAAATCCCCCCTTAAGAAGCTTCCTATGTCCTAGGGAAAAACTCATCTCTCTTGCAAACCCTCTCCTCTCCTGAAGAGTAGCTTTTGGAATCCTTCTCTGGCATGATTGGGAAGTTTCTGGCCGGTTTGTGGGTGTTTCTCAGAGGAATCCCTTCACTTAGCATCCACAATATGTTTTTCACATTTCTTAATTTCCCTTCCCAATTCTCAATTCCGGAATATCTGGCTTCCCATTGTTGAATTCTTCAGAGAGGTAGTGAGGGTCTGTCTACCTTGATTGACAGCCTCCACTTCCCTGTGTTGCGGAGTCAAACAAGCAAAGTTCATAGGCTTGTACCCCTGCCCCACCCAAATCCCAGTCTCCTGCTCTTATCTCTGTATTTTTCCAATTTCAACAAAATCCTAAATCTTTCCTAGCCCTGTGATGCTGCTGGTGGTTCTTTCCAGTCTTGTACCTCAGGGACCTCCCCCCAACTCCACACCAAACCCCCCCACCAAAAAAATAAATAAATAAAACCCCCCAAAAACAATAGGGTGGATACTTGCTTATCTACTGTGATTGAGATCAGTAACTTGTCAGTTAATCTACAAAGCTGTTAAATCATTTTACAAAGATAGATTCATCCTATACATTTCTTTTTAATTTCAAACCTGCAAATCTGTTTATTCCCCATTTTGCAAGGCCAATATTACATGGTGAGTAGTCTGAGTTTAAATCTGGTCACATTATTTACCACTTATGTGACGCTAGCGATTAATGAGAACAAACACTTAGGGAGCACTTACCATGTGCCAGTCAATTTCCTAAATGCTTTACTATGTTCACTAATTTGCTCTTTACAAGAACCCTAGCGTATTAGTTTTCTAGGGAATGAATGCCCTACCACTGACCATAAACTAAGTGGCTTAAAACAACAGAAATTTATTCTCCCAAAGTTCTAGAGGCGAGAGGTCCAAAATCAAGGTGTCAGCAGAACCAGACTCCTTCTGAAGGGAAGAATTCTTCCTTGCCTCTTCCCCGATTTTGGTGGTTGCTGGCAATCCTTGGCATTGTTTGGTTTATAGCTGCATCACTCCAACATCTGCCTTCGACTTCCCACGGCAATCTTGCCTCTGTGTGTGTCTGCAAGTCTCCAAACTCTCTCTCCTTATCAGGACACCAGCAATTGGATTTAGGGCCCACCCTCTTGCAGTATGACCTCATCTTAACTGATGAGATAGGCAAAGGCCCCATTTCCAAAAAAGGTCACAGGTACCAGGGATTAGGACTTCAGCAAATCTTTTGGGGGATCCGAATCATACACCTAAGAAGAAAGAATTGCTGGTTAACTAATTTCACACGTAAGGAAAGCGAGGCACCAAACGGGTAAATAACTTGCTTCAGGTCACACAGCTCGAGATTAATAGAACCGACATTGAAATCCAGATTCCAATCTGGCTCACAATTCTCCCTCCTCACCACTGTGTAAGACTCCTTCTAGTCAGAAGAAGAAACCCGAGGGTAGTGAGGGGCTGTGCGTGACACCACCAAAACCGAAGCTGGAACTCCGAGCTGCCAGCGGGGCAAGCAATGGAATCCGGATCCTGATCTCCAAGGTCAGGTTCTGCTCCCTTGCAGTTTAAGGAATTACCACTAGAGGTCGACACCCAACGCTGGAGGCTTGGCTCCTCCACAGAGACTCCAGATCTGCAAAACCAAATGTTGGAAGGAAAGAAATAGGGATACGTCCGGGACCTCAATATTTTGAAAGCTCCCTACTACTGCCTCAAAGTTTAAAGAGGTATCTGTACAAAAACTGGACTGCCTGTGACCACCCAGATCTTTGGACCTCAAGCCTTCATATGCTGTCAAGCTGAGAGGCGATACATTCGCCTTCTGGCACTCTGACCCTGAACGGTGTAAACAGGCAAGTGATCAAGGTGCCTAAGGAATTCAGTACAAAAATACATCACGATGCCCATGGACCTTTTTCCTTATTACACCAAAAATGGTAAGTCCTCCCCCAAAACAAAAAGAAGTTGGGGTAAGGAGTGGGGACAGAATTGTAACTAAAGCCAGCATCCCCAAATCTATTACCCTTCTTGAAAGTGGCCGTCATCTACCTCAGGCAGAAACCTGTGATTTGTCCCAGATTCCTTCCTGTCCCTTTCTCTCTGTATCCCATTAATGATGCTACTCTTAAATTATCTTTACCGACTGCATCTGTGTCTTGCTCTCTTTTCCCTCTGCCCCCCTCCCCCACTGCAATGGTTCAGGCCTCATCGTGTGAGTTATTACAATGGCCTTCTGATATATTCGATTGCTTCCAATGTTGCTCCTTCTGAACTCCTCCTCTGCATGATTGCCAGCAAACTTTCTAAATATCAAATTCCATCCTTTTACTTCTATTCTATCCAATTGTTCAATGGTTGCACAGCACATTCAAGGTGGAATATCAACACCTTAGCCTTGCCAACAGGCCATTTGCTGAGGTAGCTTCTTCCGTCCATCCCCCACTCTGTCCATGGCTCCCTTCCTACTCTTACCTGCTAATTCCTTTTTATTTTGAAAACTCAACTCTTGGCGCACATCCTCCAAGAAGTGTGCTCTTATTTTCCCTTCATCTGCTTCTTACGTGGCCCTTTGATCATTGAGTTGTGATCATCTGTTACCTTTTCTCTTGAAGTTAATACTTAGCACAATTCCTGATCCATAATAGCAGGAAATCAATAAGTGTTTATTGAATACTAATCTAATGTCTGAAAAAGTGTAAGAGGATGTGTAGAAGTTGACTGATGCCGTCATAGGCACTATTTGGGAACTGGTCTAATGGAAGATAAAAAGAGGAGCTACCAACTTAATGAAGATGTTATTGTAGGGAGAGGACGAGGGAATACTTCCTTTGACCAGCTACCCTATACACCAAGCTCCCCAGAGGAGATATAAGCAGAGAAGAAAGTAAGATAATTAGTTGAGACTTTAGTCCCAGAATCCCATCCCAGAACTTGAGTGGTTCGGGCCGAACCCCATGTTCTACTTTCACCCCAAAGCCCAAATCTGCGTCTCAGGTCTTAGCACTCCAACATGAGAAATTCCAGAATATATCTGCTCACCAGAAGTACAAGAGGAAAAGCATGCTAGGATAAGTGTCCCAGGGCTTAGAATAAAGCAAGTCTAAGACACCCCCAGTGGCCTTTCTCAGAAGGGAATTGCTATGCAGGCCTATGCTACCTGAAAACATGGCAGTGTCTGAGAGGCCACACCATGTGAGCTCTCGCCATCACCCTTGGCAGAGACTTTACCTATGGGTAAAGGAGAACTATTATGTTTCTTTTCCTTTTTTTTTTTTTTAAGAGACAGAGAGAGCATGTGTGAATAGTAGAGGGAGGAGCAGAGGGGGAAAGAGAGAGAAAGAGAGAAAGAGAGAGAGAGAGAGAGAGAGAGAGAGAATCTTAAGCAGACTCCACGCTCAACACAGAGACCAATGTGGGGCTCTATCCCATGACCTTGGGATCATGACCTAAGCTAAAATCAAGGGTTGGATGCTCATCTGACTGGGCCGCCCAGGTGCCCCACGAGTACTATTATGTTTTAAAGCCTGATCAGTCCTTTGCAAACTTTCTTCTCCTTGGCCGTGGATTGATTCAGAAGTAGTGAGTAGAGGAGACAAATAACTGAGAACTGTGAATTTCGCCACCTCCCGTCCACCTCAGTATGCCTCACGGAAAAGCATTTTTTACCTATGACCACCTTGCTCTATGTGTGATTTTTTTTTTAATGTTTTAAGTTTTTATTTAAATTCTAGTTAGTTAACATATAATGTAATATTAGTTCTGTGTGTAATCTTAATAAAGACTGGAGTCTCACATGGCCCACTGTCTGCAGGGATTTACATTGGAAAGACAAACATGTAAATTCAGAATCATTGAAAAATAATATGTACTTTTACTGTTAAGTTTTCTTAGAGTAGTCAGGTTTTAGACCACACACCTTTGGATTGCTATTACCTACATAGTACTTGGTGCTTGGTAAGTGCTTAATAAATATCTGTTGAATAATGAAGGAAGGAAGGAAGGAAGGAAGGAAGGAAGGAAGGAAGACATACATCAGGCATTTATTACAATACTTCACTCTGATTTTTTGTGTTTCTCCCTTCCTTACCTATAAACCCCTCAAATCTCTTGAATATACTTCAGAGTACATGTTGGCACCTACCACAGGGCTAGAATATAGTAAGCACTGATTGTTTTATCTATAAATATCACACTCGGCTTTTGAAAATGTAATCACCCCAAGAAAAAGTTCTCCAAGTCCAAACTCTAAATAGATTTGAAGAAATTAAAGTACATTTGGCAAACTAAAAAAAAAAAACCAACAAGTATTCAGAGCCAATGCAAAAAAATAATTAAAAAGAAAAATCACATCTAAGGGAAAGCTCAAATAGAAAGCCTAATGAATTGTCTACAGCAGGCCTCGCTTTCCTCCATTTCTCATTCACCCCATTGACACCAGATGGCGACATTTCATCATGATTGACTGAGTCCTGGACATTGGCTAATTTATTCAGCAAATGTATAGTGGGACGCTTATGCTAGGCCCCGAGAATTCATACCTGAATGACATCTAGACCTTGATGTCAACAAGTATCATTTAGGGGCGCCTGGGTGGCTCAGTCCGTTGAGCGTCCGACTCTTTGTTTCAGCTGGGGTCATGATCCCAGGCTCGTGAGATCCAGCCCCATGTGGGCCTCCACGCCGGGCATGGAGTCTGTGTAAGATTTTCTCTCTCTCCCTCTGCTCCTCTTCCTAGCTCATGCTCTCTCTCTCTCTCGCTCTCTCTCTCTCAAAAAAAAAAAAAATTTAAGTATAATCTATTGGAGAGTAGATAGCTATATTGTCTGATCATTAAAAAGTACAATAGTAATGATACAAAATAATAGCTAACATTTTTTAAGGGACAAAAGACCTAAAGCAACACTTCATCAGCAAGAATTTCCAAATGGACAAAATGCACACAAACGTGGTCAAATTATTAGTCATCAGGAAAATGAAAATTACAAGCTCTGTGAGATGCTATATCCCCCTTACAGTGACTAAAATGAAAAGGACTCAGAAAACCAAACGATGCAGAGGCTGTGGAACATCCAGAAATCCTACACACTGCTGTGGGAAACAGAAACTGGCACATCTTTTGCAGAACTGCTTGGTATATCCACCAAGGCTAACCTTGTGACCTAGCAATTCCCCTTTTGGGTATATGACAAAAGAAATGAATGCTTATGTGCACCAAAGTCATACACAAGTATGTTCATAGCAGATTATTTATAATAGCAAAAAAAGGAAACACCTCAAATGTTGATCAATAATGTAGCATATAAGTCAACTATGGTATATGTGTAATATATTCAATAAGTGGAATGCTATACAGCCATGAAGAACAAAATACTGTTATTTATGGCAACATGGATGAATATCACTAAATATAATGTTAATTGAAAGAAGCCAGGGGCGCCTGGGTGGCGCAGTCGGTTAAGCGTCCGACTTCAGCCAGGTCACGATCTCACGGTCCGTGAGTTCGAGCCCCGCGTCAGGCTCTGGGCTGATGGCTCAGAGCCTGGAGCCTGTTTCCGATTCTGTGTCTCCCTCTCTCTCTGTCCCTCCCCCGTTCATGCTCTGTCTCTCTCTGTCCCACAAATAAATAAAAAAAAAAAAAACGTTGAAAAAAAAATTTTTTTGAAAAAAAAAAAAAGAAAGAAGCCAGACCCTAAAGAACTATATGAGTAATGTGAAGTTCAAGAACAGGCAAAAATTAATCTGTAATAATAAAGGTTAGAATATTGGTTATTTGGGGGAGCAGGGTGGATACTGATGGGAAGAGGACAAAAATGAGCTTTCTATTGTGCTAGAAATGTTCCATATCTTGATGTAAGGGTTGCCACATACGGATACAGAGGTGCAGAAATATACAGAGCTAAAAAAAAGAAATTTACAGGGCTATCTAAGATTTGTGCACCTCACCACACGTAAGTTATTTCTTAGTAAGCAAGTTAATAAAAATAAAGCAACAGCTAACATCATTGAGTGTTTATTAGGTACCAGACATTTTGTCGCTGGTGATATAATGTGAGATATATAATCTCACTGAGTCATCATAATAATTCTTTTTCAACTAGCTCTTTGAGATATAATCAGCACACAGCATTGTGTGAATTTAAGGCGTACAAGGTCATACTCTGATACACGTATATGTTGCGAAACGGTTACCACAATAAGGTTAGCTAACTGATCCATCATCTCACATAGTTACCGTGTGTGTGTGTGTGTGTGTGTGTGTCTGTGTGTGCGTGTGTGTCTGTGTCTGTTGAGAGCATTTAAGATCTACTCTCATGGCAACTTTCACATTTCAAATATACAATAAAATATCGTTAACTATTGTCACCATGCTCTACATTAGATCCTCAGAACTTATTCATCCTATAATGACAGTTTATAAACTTTGACTGCCTTCACCCATCCTCCCCATCTCCCCGCTCCTGCCTGCCTTAGGCAAGTACCAATCTAGTCTGTTTCTCTGAGTTCACTTTCTTTTTAGATTGCACGGGTAAGTGAGATCACACAGCATGTATCTTTCTCTGTCGGTCTCATGTATCTTTTTCTATCTTTCCATTTTACTTAGCACAATGCCCTCAAGGTTCATCCATGTTATTTCTAGTGGTAGGATTTCCTTTTTTTGGCTGAATAATATTCCATTTTGCATATATATCACATTATCTTTAGCCACTCGTCCACTGACAGACATTTAGAGTGTTCTCGTGTCTTGGCTGTTGTGAATAATGCTGCAGTGAACACGAAGGTGAAGATATCCCATCAAGACACTGATTTCATTTTTATCCCACAATAGAAGTGGGTATATACCCAGAAGTGCAACTGCTGGGTCAGATGGTAGTCCAGTATTTCATTCTTTTCAATGTTTATTTATTTTTGAGAAAGAGAGAGAGAGCATGCACGCAAGCAGGATAGAGGCAGAGAGAGAGGGAGACAGAGGATCGATCCGAAGTGGGCTCTGTACGGACAGCAGAGAGCCCAATGCAGGGCTTGAACTCACGAACCATGAGATCATGACCTGAGCAGAAGTCAGATGTCCAGCCAACTGAGCCACCCAGGTGCACATAACATGCATGTGACAGAAGGAAAACCTAGATCAGGCTGGATATAAAGCCCAAGCTACTATTTAATTCTTTCCCCATTTTACAAGGCCGGGTAGGAGTGATGAATTCTGTCTTACAGGGAAGTAGGTTATGAAAGACTTCGAAGAAAATGATGCCACACTCTGAATCAAAAAAGTGAACCAAAATGTTATTAGTCTCCTTGTCTTCTAGCAGAACTTTGGAATCCGGGATTTGAAGGAGGTAGAGAGATCATCTAGTCTTTGTTTTATTTGTGAAAGAAATAAAGCTCAGAGTGGCCACAACACTCACTTAAGGCTCGCAAAGAACAGAGAGAAGGCAGTTGGAAAATGCTGACCTTAACCAGAGAGGTTAAGTAATTGCCCATGGCCATCTGGAAATCAGTGATGGCAACAATATCTGAATCCAGCCAGCGTGACTGTAGAGACTCTTAATCACTGTGCCAAACAGGGTCCTTCCTCCCAGCTCCGAGCTCCGAGCTCCGACCGGTGCCCCAGCCTACCTCCTTACACTGCACTGAAATGTCAGTCCATTAGGAGAGCCCCCAGGGGTTCCAGTCCGCTGGAGGTGGGGAGGCAGACAGGGAGACTGGTGTGCTTGCCATGTTCAAGCGGGCCAAATCCAAATGCAAGCAAATTGGGCAGGTAATTGGGAACGGCTGGCCAAAGTCAACTTTGAGCAGAAAGAAAGCAGGCATTGGGAAACCACCTAATCTAAACCAAGGGATCATTTCAAGACTCGAATTTAGACGAGGCGGAAACAAAGCTCGGTTTCAGCAAAGTTCAATTAAGGCATAAAAAATCCAATTTGGATGGAATGGGGAGGTCTGTCTCAGCCCAGGGTATGACGCTTATCTGGCCAAGGCACCTCAGCCCTGAGTCAACAGCTCACCCCTCCCTCCCTCTGTCTCCACGCTGTCTGTCCCCCCACCCCACCTCCCCAGCAGGAATTCTTCCTAGTATTTCCTGGGACTTCTGCCATCCTTGCCCACTTCTCAATGTTCCCTTCCATGTATCAGTGGTCTAACAGACTGGGGGGCTTTGTCTTGGTACACTTGGCTTTGCTGAGCCTTCCCTGCCTTATGTCAGATGACTGTGGTGGTTGTAACAAATACCACAATCTTGGCAGCTGAAAACAACAGCAATTTATTGTCATAGTTCCGTAGACCCAAAGTCCAAAACCAGTGTCACCGGGCCAAAATCATCCCATTAGCATAGGGGCAGTCCCTCTGGGGGAGCTAGCGGGGAATCTGCTCCTGGCCTCTGGCAGTGTTAGCTAGCTGCCCGCCCATGTGGCATCCCCGGGCTTGTGACTGCTTCACTCCGGTGTCTGCCTCCCTCTCCACGTGTGTGTGTGTGTGTGTGTGTGTGTGTGTGTGTGTGTGTGTGTTTGATCTGCCTCGGCCTCTCTCTTACAAAGACTCACCTGGATAAGCCTGGATCGCCTCCTCATTACAAGACCCTTAATTTAATCACAGTTATGACCATATAAGATAGTATTCACTCTTTTTCCAAATAAGGTAATAGTTACAAGTTCTGGGGATTAGGATTCAATCTCTTTGGGTGGCCCTCATTCAGCCTGCTGGTTTTCAAGCTGTAGAACTCCAGAAAGACAGACTTGTAAAAATAAGGAAAACCTCTCTACCAGCCCACTAAAGCTGTCACCATCAGGAAGGCCTCTCTTGAGCCCTCTTCAATCTGACTTTTCTTCCTCACTGTCCTCTGAAAGCACAGGGACTAGGCTTGACTAGGTTGCCAAATCCCATGATGATTTCTCAACCCCTATGCTCTTCTAGCAGCATTTGACATAGGAGAGCACTTCCTCCTAGAAATTACCCTCCTCTTCTCCCTCCTCCTCTACTGGCTACTTCTTTACAGTCTGGTCTCCTGGATCATCATCTTCACACAAGTTCTGAGCATCAACGTGCCCGTGGCCCTGCCCTTAGACCTCTTTCTGTCCTTGCCTGTTCTTATCCTCTGAATGGTGTAATCTGGCCCCCGACCAGCGGACATCACCAGTACCCTGATGGTCCTGCGTCCCCATCCCAGTCTCTCCTATAAATACCCAACTTTTTTTTTGTTTAAGTTTCGGGTTTTTTTAGTAGTCCCCACACCCGACATGGGGCTCGAATTCACAACCCTGAGATCAAGAGTCGCACACTCTTCCAACTCAGGTGCCCCTAAGCATCCAACTTTAATAAAGAGCAGCTTACTTGACATCTCCATTTGAATGTCTAACAGGGATCTCAATCCTAACATGTCCCAAACTCCCATCCAAACCTGTTCTTTCTCCAGTGTTTCCCATCTCAGCAGAAGGCTCTATTTGCCCTGCCACTCGGCCCCCAAATCCTGGGGTCATCTTTGGCCTCTCTTTCTCACAAATCCTACAGCCACTCTAACAGCAAATGTTGTTAGTTTCATCTTATCAAAAGTTTTCGAATCCTACTACTTCTGTCCACCTTGATCACTACCACCCCATCCAAGCCATCATCACATCGTGCCCGGACTGCCACAGTAACCTCCCAACTGGTCTCCCTGCTTGCCCTCTTGCCTCCTTGCAATCTGTGGAACCAGGGAGATTATTTTAAACACAAATCCCATCATGCATTGCCCTTCTCAAAATGTTCTAATGGCTTCCTGTTATATTTAAAATAAAATCCAAAGTCTTTACCATGGTCCATCATGCTTTTCCAACTTCATTCCTTATTGTTTCTCACCCTGTCCCTTGTACCCCAGGCCCATTGGCCTCTACTATTCTTCAGCATAGGAAATATTGGCCACTCTCACTCCTGCCTCAGGACCCTGAACTTTTGGTACCCTCCCTTAGACCAATTTTTCCCAACTATTTCCCCAGCGTGCTCCTTGACTACATCCAAGTCTCTGTTCATTTGTCATTTCCCCAGGGAGACCAGTCCCCTCACCCCCCCCTTAAGAGCATTTCTGTTACCCGCCCCC
The DNA here is from genome assembly GCF_024362965.1 of Panthera pardus. Taxonomy (NCBI): domain Eukaryota; kingdom Metazoa; phylum Chordata; class Mammalia; order Carnivora; family Felidae; genus Panthera; species Panthera pardus. The sequence continues at coordinate 94,466,727 of NW_026526677.1, forward strand.
CCCGCCGCCCCATGCCATCACTTACTCTCTTCAAGACATCCATCACTACCTAGCATTATAATATGTATTTATTTGTCTAACTGATTGATTTCTATCCCCCCAACTAAAATATTGGTATTCCGAGAGCTGGAATCATGTCTATTTCTGTTCATCACATGATCTCTGGTGCCTAGAACAGTGCCTGACACAGAACATGTCAGACATTTTTTTAAATGAATGACTGCATGAATAGTTAAAGATTTCAGAGGGTGGCTGGCCGGGGATATAAAAAGGAAGCTCTTGGAAGCGAACTCCCTCCACTGCCCCCCACCCACCCACCACCGCAGACTCTGATCCTTGGAGCTCTGCTTCCCCGCCCCCTTGAACAGCCCTCCGGCAGCAGTGAATGTCAGCTCAGCAGAGGCAGCAACAGCCTCCACCCCCATCTCAGCTTTCCGCCCAGCCTCCCCTGGGAAGTGGGTAGGCAGAAAAGCCACCTAGGACAGCGCAGCTCTTGTGTGCTTGTGTTACAGCAACTGCTATGACATGCAAATGCTGTGTGTTTTAAAAATAATAATAATAAAAGTAACCTAGCAGGATTCTTTGCAAGCTCCCAGCAGAAACAGCTTCACGCGGTGCACCACTTGGGGCCGCAGCTGAAATAGACAGCAGCCACAGTGTAAGTGCCCTCCGTGTCCTGACAGGGGCCTCTGTGGGTCACAGCCCCAAACAGGAGGCAGACACCGCTTCCCCCTCCACTCCGCCCCCATGGAAAATCACTATGTGCTCAGTGGCCAGGAGGAACCCACGGAAAGTACAGAAGCCGTGTAACGCAATGCACAGCCCAAGGGTTGGAGGCAAGCCCCAGTCTGAATTCCCAAATTATACTGGTAGCGCTGTCCTTGGGGAAGTCACCGATTGAGCCTCTGTTCTCTCAACCGTAAAACCAAAATCACGCCTCTCACTCGGTTAAGCGTCTGACTTCAGCTCAGGTCATGATCTCATGGCTCATGGGTTCGAGCCCCGCGTGGGGCTCTGTGCTGACAGCTCGGAGCCTGGAGCCTGCTTCCCATTCTGTGTCTCCCTCTCTCTCCGCCCCTCCCCCACTCATGGTCACTCGCTCTCTCACCCTCTCTCTCAAAAATAAATAAATACACATTAAAAAGAATTATGACTCTCAGGGCCCTCGTGAGGATGGAACGGTCAAGCCCTGGGTCTCAGTGACTGGTGGTTGGTGGGTAGGAAGGCAGGGAGGAGGAAGGGGAGGGTGAGGAGGGCTAGGGCACCAACATCCCACCACACGATTGGCACTAGAGAGTGGCCAGCCTGCTCTGTGGAAGCCAGAGAATCACAGAATGACGCGGTCACAGAAAATTTCACAGACATTAAAACAAGTAAACAAAAAAACCTTGCGTTTGACAAAAACGGAAATGGGCACCCACCCAGATCTCCGCTGTTGGTGTCACGCTCTTACCAGAGCTTCTGGGTGTTTCCAACAGCCTGGGTGATTCGTGAGCTCCCCTGCCGCCCAGACTCCCCGGCCTCAAACCGCACGGCAGGCCCAGCCGCTGTAGCCCGTGTGCCCCAGCTCAGCCACAGCCTTGCCAGCCCGCCAGTCCTGCGGGGCTCTCTGCCCCCGTGTCCCCATCCCCACTCTCTTATCTCCCTTTCTTCTGACCCTGAACTCCCTGCTTCCCACTCCCTCCGGGCCAGGAGGCCCGCTGGCCTGTTGCAGAGTAGGACATTTCCGGGAGGTGAGGGTAGGGGAACTGCAAGGTCACTCTGAGGCCCCCCGTGCTTGTGTGGCATCTAAAGCCCTCAGGGTGCCATGTTTCCCAGGCCAGGCCTTTGTGGGGCCTTTCCTGTCCTCACAGCCAGTCTGTAAGCTGGTTGGTGATGCCATGGTGCCAGTTTCCCTAAATTAAAAAGGAAGGCAACCCCCGCAGATCTCTCAGGCCAAAGACCACAGGCCTGGGTGCCCCTTTCGTCTCTCTGTTCCTTTTGAAATCTCATCTCTTCTGCTGAGCCCTTCAAATGGAGGAATCACTCTGAACCAAGGCTCAAGTCCTCAGTTCCTCCTCAATAGCAGTGTGACCTCTCTGTGCCTCAGTTTCCTCATCTGAAACGCAGGAATCACAGTATTCTCTCTCTCCCAGGGTTGTTGTGAGATTGTGAATTGATACGCATACAACACTTACATAAATTCCCGGAACCAAGGAAACCCTCAATAAATATTGTCTATGATTATTATTGTCATTATTATTATTATATGACCATGGAAACTGGCCTTTCCCATTTCAAACGGGAATTTACCTGGGACTCCAAAAGCCCCATCATGTGTATTTCTCCCTCTTTCTGTCCATAACTAAGTATATATCAGTGCCTCACCTAATGTAGTCCCTCTTCATTATTGGTTGTCTTGTCTAGGGGCCAGTGTCTGAAGTAGGGAGAAGTTCCCAGCTGGGCTGGGACCAGACCTGGTTAACCGTCCTCTTCTGCCAAATGGATCTAATCCCACGTGCCTTGTGCTGCTAAAGGCATTAACCGAAATGACATCAGAGAGTAACAGGTAGATAATGCGATCACCCTTATTCCTGGTTATCTATGTAACCTGACTTGTCTTAGGTTTATTATAAGAAAGCGTCCATTTAAAAACAATTTTTTAAATGTTTGTTTATTTTTGAGAGAGAGACAGAGCACAAGCAGGGGAGGGGCAAAGAAAGAGGGAGACACAGAATCTGAAGCAGACTCCAGGCTCTGAGCTGTCAGCACAGAGCCCAATGCGGGGCTCGAACTCATGAAGTGCAAGATCATGACCTGAGCCAAAGTTGGATGCTTAACCAGCTGAGCCACCCAGGTGCCCCAAGAACATCCATTTTTAGTCGAATATCAGCAATTTCATATGGTTCAATCTTAGAACAGTAACAATAATTACAATAGCGCCCTATGTTTATTTCATGAGACTGTATGCCAAGTACTATCCTTTTCAGTTCACACGGATTAAGCCATTTGATGTCCATGGCCCGTGAGGTATGCGTCATTATCATTCCCATATGTCAGATGAGGAAACTGAGGCAGCAGTTTAGTAAATGTCCAATGATAATATAGCTAGTAGTGGGATGCAAACCTTGGGGACTTAATTCTGAGCTCACACACCCGACAGACACTCTACCACAGGGCTTTCTGAATCCAGGCCTCTGCCTTGTTCTTGTAAATTCATCATTCAAGCCTCAAGGATGAGAACTCTATCTTTGACACCCGGCTGGTGGCTAAGCTCCTGCCACCTGATGAGAAAATGCTCTGATTCTTCCTTTTGTCTGCTTGAGTCCTTAAATATTGCTTACTCCTAGCTTCTCTGTCGCTATGTTCTGTCTGTCCAAGGAACATTCGCCCATTATTCATGTTGGACCTTCCTGGTGCAAAGTGCTTTACTGAATAGCTCCCATTATGTATGTAGTGCTGTTCATCACATGCCATGTCTACATAGCAGCCATTACTTGTTCCTTCAACTTCAGCTAAGCCTTCCTTCCTTCCTCCTCTCCCTCTTCAGCCCCTTCCCCATTCCTAGGAGGGTTCTAACGTCACCTCCGTGCCCATGCCCTCTGTCATTTCCTGCCAGTTCAGGCATTCATACCCAGCCCTGCTCAGGCATATGACACTATGGGGGAGTATCCTGGGGGTGCAGAGACCATGAGACTGGTCCCTGCATGCAAAAGGCTTGCAATCCCATTGGCAGAAGGGATACAGAAAAAGAAATGCAAGGGAGTGCATACTGAGTGATGATTAAGTGGCACGAACATTTATTATGCAGTAAAGGTCTAGCAATAGGAAGAGAACGAAGAATCGTGAGCAGGATACAGTCCAAACAGTTCCTGTCTAATACCCGCACCGAGCCCGGTTTCCCAGTATTAAAGGCAGCCCAGAAAGGGTACAAAGGGAGCTCACCTAAAAAGCTAGGGTGGCAAAGAAGCTCTCTACGTAATGCAATAGTTGAATCTCATTTCTGCGCCTCACTAGAGATATCCTAAGCCTTCCTCCACAAATCAGAAGCCCAGTAACCATAATTTGAATTCTCCCCAGGGCCTGGCCTGGCAGGGCCACAGTGAATTGCAGCCTAAAAGCCGCATTTATTTTTTGTTTGGACCCGCACAAACCATGCATTCTTTGGCAATTTTTTCCAGCCTCCCTTCTGCTAGCTGAACAAGCCTCATTTATCTGCAGCCATTAAGTCTGTCCACTGGCAGGCATCAGGCATGACCAAGAAATCAATACGAGCCAGTGAAACAAGATATGTCCTCCCTGTTTTGCTCATCTAAATGAGGAAAGCTTCCAGCGGTGATCAGGGAGCAGCCGGCTGCTCCGTGCCCTTTCCCTCTCTCCATGCGTGGCAGACACAGGAATTATTTTCTGCCAAGAATATGGGCCAATGCTAAATTCAAAGACTTTAATGGTGTGAAGAAGCCAGGCTCAAATACTCTTCACGTCTTGGAAGCTATTACAGAATCTGTTCGGGAAAGGGGTAGGAAAGGGGGATCAGAGCGTCATCGGGTGGAGATGTATGAGATGATTAGGCTCTCTATTTCCAGATGGAACCACTCACATTCACCTCTAAAATTCTCAGAAACCTTTGTTTCTGGCCCCCATCGTAAAGACTTGTATCTTTACACACTGGGATTTGTTTACTACATCCAGCTTTTATTCATCTCAGATAATTTATTATTGATGACAGCCATTTTTTTTCCTGAGCCTCTGTTGTTCACTAAGATTTTGGAACTTAAGCTTTCTGACAAAACATCAGGCTCCAGTCACCGTCAACTGGTAGAGGTAGACACTGGGTGCGTTTGAGGAGGAAACCAACAGATAAGGTACACATCTTGGGGCAACAGATGAGGTACACATCTTGGGCTGCTTGGAGATGCCTGAACAAAATGCCATGCCCTGGGTGGCTTAAACAATTTATTTTCTCACAGTTCTGGAGCCTAGAAGCCCAAGACCAAAATGCCAGCATGGGTGATTTCTGGCGAGAGCTCTCAACTTGGGTTACAGATGGCCACCTTCTCACTATGTGCTCATTTGACCTCTTCACTGCAAAGGAGAGAAAACAAGCAAGCTCTAGTGTCTCTTTCATAAGGACATGAATCTCATCATGAGAGCCCCACCTTTATGACTTCATCTAAGTCTATTCCCTCCCGAAGGCTGCATCTCTAAAACCCTCACCACATTAGGGATTAGGGCTTCCACACACTAGGGCTTCGACGCAAAATGGCGGGGGCGGGGGGGAGAGAAAGGGGGGCACAAGTCAGTCTATAGCAGCATTGTGTCATAGATGCTCTCTGTTACTATGTGCACTATCTTGATCGGGGGCTGAAGGGTGCATTAGACACACGACCACGTATTTCCCTGATGGCTTCTTCCGTGTTTCCTTGTGCACCTGTTGTTGTGTGACGTGATGTGATGTAGTTTTGTGTTGCGGTAGGATCTGCACTGGATTTGCAGTCAAAAGACAAGGTTTCAATGACCTCACACCCATTTGGATGGCTACTATTAAAAATACAGAAAATTGGGGCACCTGGGTGACTCAGTTAAGCATCTGATTTCGGCTCAGGTTAATGGGTTAATGGGACCTCACGGTTGATGGGTTCGAGCCCCATATCGGGCTCCGTGCTGACATCACAGAGCCTGCTTGGGATTCTTTCTCTCCCTCTCTCTGTGCCCCTCCCCCACTCTCTAAATAAATAAATAAATAACTTTTTAAAAAGTCCAGAAAATAGTAAGGGTTGGCGAGGATGCAGAGGCATTGAAATACTCATGCCCTGTCGCTGGGATTGTTAAATGGTGCAACTACCATAAAAACCAGTATGGCGGTCCCTCAAAAAATTCAAAACAGAACTACCAGCAATTCCACTTCTAGACATATATACAAAAGAATCGAAAGCAGGACCTTGAAGAGATATTTGAACACCCACGTTCCAGGCAGCATTATCCACGATAGCCAAGAGGTAGAAGCCACCCAAATGTCCACCAGAGGATGAGTGGAAAAACAAAACGTTTTGTTTGTTTATATACATACAATAGGATATTATTCCCCCTTAGAAGGAAACCTTGTCACATGCTGTAACACGGATGAACCTGGAGGACATTGGGCTAAGTGAAATGAGCCAGTCGCAAGAAGCAAATACTGTATGGTTCCACGTATACGAGGTATCTGAGGTAGTCAAAATCATAGAAACAGAAAGTAGAATGGTGTTTTCCAGGGGCTATGGGTGTGGGGGTGGGGGGGATGAGGAGTTGTTTAGTGAGTAGAGTTTCTGTTTTGCAAGGTGATTCTGGAGATCTGCCGTACAACAATATGAATATACTTAACGCGACTGAACCACTTATAAATTGTAAAGATCGTGAATTTTCAGTTATGTGGTTTTTACCACAATTACACACACATACACACATGTTCTAAGTCCAACCTCAAACAGATGCCGGCAATGAGAGAACCATTTAAACTTTCTAAGCTTCAATCCCTTCATCTGTAAAATGGGGTACTAGTGTCTATCTCAGAGTTATGGTGACATCAAAATAAGACAAAGGGGAACAGGAGGGTTGTGGACAACTAAGCACGATACCAAAGCAGTGCGCTAGTCTGGAAATTGCTCAGCCACAATCCTAATTGTATTAAATGCATTAGTTACCTAGAAGTGTTTTGATTCTGGCCTCTGTTAAGAGCCTTAGGCAATGTAGGCACAGGAACTGCCCGCCAGATCAATTCCCAGTTTTGGAGAATGGTGTACATTTTAAATGAAAATTTAAGATTGACAACAAATCACTCAGCAGGAAAGAGAACAAATTACCCAGGTCTGAAAGCATTCAGCTAGGATTGGTAAATGGTAACCTGGACTCATTAATGATTTCTATTTGTTAGAGAACGGTCCAGAGGACTGGTTTTATGCGATTCATTCTCCAACTGCCATTCAGGAAAGGGCAAGCCAGTCAAATCCATTTGTGGGCTGTGAAACACTTAATGCTCATTTGTACTGATGTTCTATCATCAAGAAAAAAGCTCATTTATAAAGGGGACAGCAGGAATTAGGAAGTAGCACATATTCATACTGACCTGCCTGTGCATCTTCGAGAAGCTCTATTCCGAGGTTCCTGGGTTTTAGGTAAAAGATAGGGACCACACATAAGCTCCCTGCCACCCCCTCAGACTAGAAAGCCAGGGTCCTTTCTCCTGTTAGCAGAACTCAGTGGTCTCCTTTGGGCGTCTTCAAAAGAGGCAAGAAAATATTTGAAGGGAGACTTTTAGTATTTTTTCATCCATAGACCTTTCCCAGAGGGAACGGTCACAAAACCAGCAGATGTCTGTTCAGACGGCCCTGCTGCTCACTGTGGATCTTCGAGGAGGATCGGCACCAGGGTGGGTCCTGGAGTGTCAGCGACAGGGGGTGACATGTCTGCAGTGCAGTTGACCATCACCGACCCCGACAACACAAGGGAGCAATGAGCAGCGACGGGGCCAACCCCAACGAGTACTAATATCTTTCAAACATTGACTATGACTTCTGTGTTGCTATTTCTTTTAGAAAGCTGATTGGGAGCGTGTAATTTAAAGGAGCTTTTCTCTTTGTTTAGGACCATAGTCTCAGTGTCTGAGAGGCCCGATCAAAAGCATTTTTGCTGTTTCTCTAAGAGAGACTTGTATTGCCGTTCCAATTCCTATCTTAGCAGTCTGCCTGTTATGTCAAGACTCCTGAAACAGACCGACCCATGAGGGACCCTGCCAAAATATTGTTACAAATGCATACAAACCATACACCCAGACCTCACGAGAGTGTCAGCTCAGCGAGGAAAGAGATTTTTATGTGTTTGGATTGCTGTTCTAGCCCCATCACTTGGCAGAGTGCTGAGCACAGAGTGGTGCTCAACAAACTATTTTTCAAAATGCACACACGCACGCACACACTCACAGAGGTGGTGAGAGAGCACAGCAAACAGTGTCTCGTGCAAGGGAAACACAGGCATGCCACATAGGACAGAAGATGGCCAATTTTTCCAACATGATGATGGGTCTAATACATCTATAACTGGAAAGAAAATATGTAATGACGCTTGTGCTTAAATCCAAACACCATGTCCAGAACGCTAAGAATGTATTTAGCTCGGGGAATTTTTTTTAAATTTTCTTTTACGTTTATTCATTTTTGAAAGAGAGGGAGAGACAGAGCATGAGCGGGGGTGGGGGGGCAGATTGAGAGGGAGACACAGAATCCAAAGCTGGCTCCAGGCTCTGAGCTGTGAGCACAGAGCCCAACACAGGGCTCAAACCCACGAACTGTGAGATCAGGACCTGAGCTGAAGTTGGATGCCCAACCAACTGAGCCACCCAGACGCCCCTCTCTTTTTTCTTTAAATGTTTATTTATTTTTGAGAGAGAGGAGAGAGAGAGGGCCAGAGAGGGGGACAGAGGATCCGAAGTGGGCTCTGTGCTGACAGCAGCAAGCCCGATCCGGGGCTTGAATTCAAGAACCGTGAGATCATGACCTGAGCTGGAGTCAGATGCTCAACCAACTGAGTCACCCAGGTGACCCGGCATCTTAAAATTTGAGAAAACAGCATGTAAGTAATGAGAACTATAAAAACAACCGATGTGGTCCTTTGAGCAGCCAAAAGATGTCAAACTCTTAAAAAGTAATCATATCATGATTATGGACATCAGGTGTCGGGGTCTAGTTACTGCTTTATTATTTTCTTTCTTAGACATAATTTATAAAGATTTTATCTGACTTGACTGTTAATCTGTGACCTTAATAATGAGTCCTTGTAATGCGACACACTTCAGATTTGTAAAAAATAGCTTCTAGCACATTACACCTTCCAAAGAATCTTCACATACGTTTTCAAATTTAGGACATCTAGGGGCTCCTGGATGGCTCAGATGGTTAAACATCTGACTCTTGACTTTGGCTCAGGTCATGATCTCACGGTTTGTGAGTTTGAGCCCCACATCAGGCTCTGAACTTACAGCGCACTTACACTTACAGTGCAGAGCCTGCTTGGGATTCTCTCTCTCTCCCTCTGTCTCCTCCTCCTGTGTGCTCTCTCCTTCTTTCTCTCAAAATAAATAAAATAAACTTAAAAAATTTTTCAAGGCACCTGGGTGGCTCAGTCGGTTACGTGTCTGACTCTCGGTTTTAGCTCAGATCATGATCTCACAGTTTTGTGAGTTCGAGCCCTGCATGGGTGCTGTGTTGGCTTCTCTCTCTCTCTCTCTCTCTCTCTCTCTCTTTCTCTCCCCCTTTCTCTCTACCCCTCCCCCACTCACACTGTCTCTGTCTCTCTCAAAATAAATAAATAAACTTAATTTAAAAAAAAAAGACACACAAAGACTAAGACCAAATTTCTGAAATTCAGAAAGCCTGAGACCATCCAGTTTATATTTTAGTTTTTCCTCTGCAACTTGCCTTCAGTTACTAATCTCGACTCTCTGTGGCTTCCCTTTAGCACAAGCTAAGGGAAATGGAGAAGGAGAGGTAGAATTGAGATTTATTAGCCCCTAAGTAATTGAAATTAGAGTTCTGGATATGTGTGCCCCCTGGGTGTCTGTGAGGTCTGTAACGGTTCAGAACACAACAGGGAAGTGAAAATCAGGGTAAGTAGCAACAGCTCCCAGCTAGGCGTGGACAACTTTGCATGGAAGGCCAATGAGAAAGTGTGTGTGTGCATGTGTGTGCGTGTGCATGTATGTATGAGTGTGTATTTTGCAGGAGTCATCAGACTTTGGAGTCAAATGTCACCCCAGCATCAACAATTCCCCGCAGTCTGCCAAAGTACTGATTCTCAACCCTGGCTACACATTAGAAAAACCTAGTATTGACTGCACGTACCCACTTTGGAGATTCTCGTTAATTTCATCTCGGTGGGGTACAGGCATCAGCATTTTTCAGAGCTACCCAGATCATTGTTATATACAGCTGGAGTTGAGATCCACTGGGTCATGCCTTGCAGCGGGTTGGATTGACATTGGAATTTACCATTGATGAGGTTGTTTGATCTTGAACCTAGGAAATTTATAAATACCATCTTGTGGGCTTTGGAAAAGGAAAAAAAAAAGGCTTTGAGTTATATATAGTGAATTAAATATGAGTTGGTCTATGTTCCCTCCTGAGTTTCCACTAAAGTGAGAGTACAAGTTGCAAACCCACAAGGACAGACAGAACAGAGAGGAGGACACAACAGACAAGAGACGTCAACAAAATGTGGGGAAATGGAATGCAAATAGAAAAATAGAAGCTGACTTCATGGAGCTAGAAAAAGCGAAAGCCTAAATGTTTGCGGAGGGGATGGTTGATGAGAGTCAAGCTGATTTGTGTTCAAGAATCCTTGAAAGGCTCAGGAATTGGAGGCCCCAGGTGCAAAGATGGGAAGAGGGGATAGGATTGAAAACAGGAGGGCCAGGTCCCTTGGGAGTCTGTATAATGGGCAGTAAGTCCCCTAAGTCTTCGCCCCATCATGAGACGCCAGGTGACTCTCCTCCCTCTAGTGTAGGAGCTAGGTTATTCCCTGGAAAAACCTAATCAAGTCTGCGGACAAGATAGGGAGGAGACACAGCCCTGGGCAAGCTAGATCATCACCTTTGGGCCTCCAGCCCCTTCCAGCCTCTTGGCCTCGAGACTGTTGACAGTTGACAAACAAATTCTTCCCCAGGCAAAGACCTGGGGAAAATCTTTCTTTGGAGAAACTGAAAAGCCCTAAGGGGGAAAAAAAAAAACCCTCTGAAGAATGACATTTAGAAGACCCACAGTAAAACGACCGCTTCTCTGCCACATGACCACAGAGTAAAGGCAATGATTTGACAAGCCACACCCATTATCCCTGAGATTCTAATCAGCTTTTTAGAGGCGCACTCTGAATGGATAACGCAGGATCTCCAGATCCTTGAAGAAAGCTCCCGTCTAGTGCAAAGAAATACACAAAAAGAAATGGAAGTCAAAGCAAAGAGAGACAAAAAGGATATTCAATTTATAATTGGTATTCTCAGAGAAAAGAGAGGATACTGCAGTCAGGAAGCAAGAACAGAAGGGCTGCAAAAAATATATAAAGCTTCCAAGAGCAAAGAGTTCTCAGGAAACAAAAGTCCGGTAGCTCTGGTAGCTAGTCCCCAAAGATGGACACCAGTGAACCACGCTACCCAATACCCATGCCCTTGCACAGTCCCCTTCCACATGGAATCCTTGTTGGCCTTGTGGCGCACTCTAACCAACAAAATGGGAGAAAGGTGATGCTATGCCCACTTTGGGCCTAAGCCTTAGGAATCTAGCACCTTCTGTTTTCGTGCTTTTGGAAGCTGACCTGCCATGTAAGAAGTCTGGGCACTCCACTGGAGAGACCCCATGGAGAGCTCACGTGGAGAGAGAAAGATCCTCGGACTACATGAAAATGGGAGGCTCTGCCCTCCCAGGGTCGTCGCGGAGCCTCCTCCAGCCATCTGGCCAAGGCAGATACATGAATGTGTTGGACATTCCAGCCCCATCTGCCCTCTGAGAGGAAGACCACATGAGAGTGCCCAAGTGAAACAGATGAGTCCCAATCAACCCACAGAATCATTTAAAAAAAACAATAAAATGGCTGTTGTTTTAAGTTACAGATGGTGTGTTATGCAACCAATGATATCTAAAATAATTGCCAAAATAAAATGATGCATCTGAAGGGGATCAGACTTCTTTTTTTGTTTAATGTTTATTTTTATCTTTGAGAGAGAGAGAGAGCACGCGAGCGTGATCGGGAGAGGGGCACAGAGGGGCACAGAGGATCCGAAGTGGGCTCTGTGCTAACAGCAGTGAGCCCCATGTGGGGCTCAGACTCACGAATCTTGAGATCATGACCTGAGCCAAAGTCAGATGCTCAACTGACTGAGCCGCCCAGGTGCCCCTGAGTGGATCAGACTTCTTAACAATAATCCTGAGAGCAATAGCTTGAAAAGCCAGTGGGGAGGATAGGAGGTACATTATTTCAATCTACAGTTCTACACTCAGTAAAATTAGCAATCAATCATAAGGTTGGATTAAAGATTTCTTTCAAGGCCTCAAAAAAGGTACAGTTTGGGGTGCCTGGATGGCTCAGTTGGTTAAGTGTCTGACTTGATTTCTGCTCAGGTCATGATCTCATGGTTTGTGAGATCGATCCCCACATCAGGCTCTGTGCTAATGGTGTGGCGCTTACTTGAGATTCTCTCTCCCTCCCTCTGCCCCTCCTCGGCTCACTCTTTCTTGCCCTCTCAAAATTAATAAATAAAACTTTTAAAAAGTGTATAACTTATGCAACCCTTCTCCTGAAGCTATTGTCAGATGTAAGTCAGTCGAATGAAGGATTAAACCACAAGTTCTCAGCTGGGGGCAATTTGGCCTTCCAGGGATATTTAGCAGTGTTAGGAGACATCTGGGTCGTGGAAGGGGGTGGTGTTACTGGCATATAGTGGGTTAAGGCCAGGGATGTTGCTGAATAGCCTGTAACACGCAGGACAGACCTCCACAGTAAGGAATTATCTGGCTCAAAATGTCTAGTGCAGAGGCGGAGAAACCCTCGATTAAGCCAAGAGAGAAGACATGATATCAGGGATAAGGTTTTCAACACAGTAGATCTGCAGAAGCAAGTCCCAAGTCTGTAGCTGTCTTACAGGCTTAGAGAACAGCCAGTCCAAATTGGAAAGGGATCATAAAGGATTCCAGGAGGAATATAGAGATATATCCAGGAGGAAAAAAAAGAGGAGAATGGAACTGGAATAACACCTGATTATTTGACTATATGGAAAGAGTATTGGGTGGAAAGTTTATAATCCTTTAGTGATATTTAGTGATAGGGACATGAAAAAGTAAAAAAATTTAAAAACGAGGCAATTACTAACCACAAAAGAAATGACAAATTATACAAGAAAGGACATACAGTAGGGCGCCTGGGTGGCTCAATCATTTAAGCGTCTGACTTCGGCTTAGGTCATGATCTCACAGTCCGTGAGTTCAAGCTTCGCGTTGGGCTCTGTGCTGACAGTTCAGAGCCTGGAGCCTGTTTCATATTCTGTCTCTCTCTCTCTCACTCTCTCTCACTCTCTCTCTCTGCCCCCTCCCTGGCTCGTACTGTCTCTCTCTCAAAAATAAATAAACGTTAAAAAAATTTAAAAAATAAAAGAAATATAGTTATATTCTCTTGGCTTAGCAAGTTGGTCTTACATAGTAGTAATAATGTAATCATACGTTAATGATAATAACAGACATATATATGGCTTATTATAGCACTGTTCTAAGTGCTTGACATATATTTACTCATTTAACTGCCACAAAGTTTTTGCAAGGTATCTTCAGCAAAGGCACAGAAGAATCAAGCCATTTGCAGGAGATCGCCCAGCTCTACGTAGTAGAAGCAGGATTTGAACTTAGGAAGTCTGGTTCCAGAATTTTGACATTTTTCTACTATCCTCGGCTGTTTTACTAATTTAAACAAAAAATGTGATATTCGTCTTATATGCATTGGTGTGGCCAGGCAGCTTGCAACTGTTTTGCTGTTCTCCAGCAGTTACTAAGTGTCTGGAATATCACTCCTGGAACCAGAGCGGAAGGACAGACGGTGGCGGGGCGGGGAGGGGGGCGGACAGAGTGTGAATGTACTAAACCTTCATCCACTATAATAGGATATTGATATATACACATCTAAAATTGACAAGTAAAGATACAGCAGCACAAGCATGCTGTTTTGATACATGGAAGAAAGCATCAGAAGAGAAGCTAAGAGATTAAAGTGGTTGCCCTAAGGGGATGGGACTTAGGAGCAGAGAGGGGAGAGCTTTTATTTTTATAAGGCTTGTAATACAATTTGGCTTTAAAATTATGTCTACTACTATATAAGACAGAGCGTGAGTGGGGGAGGGGCAGAGAGAGAGGGAGACACAGAATTCAAAGCAGGCTCCAGGCTCTGAGCTGTCAGCACAGAGCCTGACGCGGGCTCAAACTCACAGACCGAGAGATCATGACTGAGCTGAAGTCAGACGCCCAACCGACTGAGCCACCAGGTGCCCCTGAATGCTCTCCTTCTGTGATGAGGAATAAAGCAAGGATGTCCACTCTCATTACTCCTATTCACATAACAGCAGAAGTTCTAGTCAGAGCAATATGCCAAGAAAAAGAAAGAAAAGGCATACCAATTAGAAAGGAAGAAATTAGACCGCAGAAGTTCTAGTCAGAACAATATGCCAAGAAAAAGAAAGAAAAGGCATACCAATTAGAAAGGAAGAAATTAGACCATCCAAATCTGCAGACGACATATTAGAAAATCCCAAGGAACCAACGAGAAAGTTCTCAGTGAGTTCTAATGAGTGAGTTTAGCAGGTTCACAGGATACATGATCAACTGCAAAAACCATTGTATTCCTACGTACTAGCAACAAATATGTGGAAAACAAAAACTAAAAACACAATACCATTTATACTTGGTCCCTCAAAATGAAATACCGTGAGACAAATCTAATAAAAAACATTTAGATCTGTATGCTAACAAAACACAAAATGCTGGTGTGCCTGGCTGGCTCAGCCGCTGGAACATGTGACTGTTGACCTCGAGGTCATGAGCTCAAGCCCCATGTTGAGTGTAGAGATGACTAAAAAAAAATTTTTTTTAAACACAAAATTCTAATGAAGGAAATCAAAGAAGATCTAAACAAATGGAGAGATGTACTATGTTCAAAGATTGGAAGACTCAATATGGTGAAGACAGTCCATTGGACCTACAGATTTAATGCAATTCCCATCAAAATCCAAACAGGAATTTTTGTGGATATAGAAAAACTTATTATAAAATTTGTATGGAAAGGCAAAGGAATAGAATAGCTTGAATAATTCTGGAAAAGGCAAAAAAAAGTAAAAGGAACAACTGTACCTGATGCTAAAACGTTATGCAGTGACAGTAGTCAAGAAAGTGTGGTATTGGTGGGGGGATAGGCACGTATATCAATGGAACAGAATAAAGAACCCAGAAAGTGACCAACACAAATATGCCCATTTAATTGCTGACAAGATGCAAAAGCAATCCAATGGAGAAGGATCGTCTTTTCAACAAAGGGCGATGGAACAATTGGACGTCTGTGGGCAAACGTAATGAATCTTGACACAAACCTTGTAACATAGACACAAATTAATTCAAAATGCATCACGGGGTTGACTGTAGTGTGAATCTACAAAACTTTTAGAAAAAACAAAACCGTCAGAGAAAATCTTTAGGCTAGGCAAAGGCTTACTAGACAGGACGCCGAAAGGACAATACATAAAAAGAAAATTTGGTAAATTGGACCTCATCAGGATTGAAAACTTGCGTCCCATGAAACACCTCATTTAAAGGATTAAAATAAAGTCTACCACGAGGAGTAGATATTTGTAAACCATATATCTGACAAGGACTCATATCTAGACCGTATAAAGAGCTCTTGAAAATCAACATTAAAAAACAAACAAAACAGCGATAAAACATGCAGAAGACATGTGCAGACATTTCACTTAGAAGGACATAAGGTTGGAAAATGAGCACAGGAAACGTTGCTCACCGTCATAGCCACTGGCAAGTTAGAATCACAATGAGATACCATCATGCATCTTCTAGAACAGCTAAAATAAAAAAATAAAAAAATAGTGGCAACGCTAAAGCTGGCAACGATGTAGAGAAAACTGGCTCACTCATAGCTTGCTGGTGGGAGTGAAAATGTTACAACCACTCCAGAAAACAGTTTGGCAGTTGCTTATACGACTGAACATGCAACTGCCATATGACCCAGCAATTTCATTCTTGGGCATTTATACCAGAGAAAAGAAAACTTAGGTTCACCCAAAAACCTATATACATGAATGTTCATAGCAGTTTTCTTCATAATAGAAGAATACTGGTACCAACCTTAAACTCTTCTTTGAACAAACGGTTAAAAAAACTCTGGTATATCCACACAACTGAATACCACTTTCAATCAAATATTCCAATATTTAAAAAAAATTTTTTTTTACATTTATTTATTATTGAGAGACAGAGAGACACAGAGTGTGAGCAGGGGAGGGGTAGACAGAGTGGGAGACACAGAACCCAAAGTAGGCTCCAGGCTCTGAGCTATCAGCACAGAGCCCGACGCGGGGCTCGAACTCACAAACTGCGAGATCATGACCTGAGCCGAAGTCGGTCGCTTAACCAACTGAGCCACCCAGGCGCCCCTCAAATATTCCAATATTTTTAAATAAAAGGCATACCAATTAGGAAGAAATAAAACTGTCCAAATGTGCAGATGACATGATTAGAAAATCCCAAGGAATCAATGAGAAAGTTCTCAGAACTAATGAGTGAGTTCAGCAAGTTCACAGGATACATAATCAACTGCAAAAACCATTGTATTCCTATGTATTAGCAACAAATACATAGAAAACAAAAACTAAAAACACAATGCCATTTATGATTACTCCCGTGAAATGAAATACCTTGGTACAAATCTAATAAAACGCATATAGATCTCTATGCTAAAAAACACAAAATGCTGGCACGCCTGGCTGGCTCAATTGGTTTCAGTATTTTACTGAAAAATATTTCAATAGAAATAAATAAACTACTAATACATGCAACAACCTGAACAGATTTTAAGGGGATGAAGCTTACTGAAAAAAAAAAATCAATCTCAAAAAATGACATGTATGATGCTATTACTAGACTAGAACATTCTAGAAGTGACCAAATAAATAGAGCTAGCAAACAGATTAACAGTTGCTAGGGGACAGGAATGAGAATAGAATGGGGTGGGGGTAGGTGTTCATCCAAAGATGTAGCATGAGAGTGGTCTTTTGTGGTGACCCAATAGTCCTGGATCTTAATTATAGGGATGGTTATACAAATCTATACATGGGATTAACTTGCTTAGAACTATACACACACAAACACATAAATGAATGCAACTTTCTGTTTATTTATGTGTTTATTTGTTTATTAAAATTTATTTATTTTGAAAGAGAGAGAGAGGAGAGAGAGAAGGAGAAAGTGTGAGCAGGGGAAGGGAAGAGAGAAAGGGACAGAGAGAAAATTCTAAACAGGCTCCATATTGTCAGCTTGAAGCCCAACAAGGGGCTCAAACTCACAAATTGCAAGATCATGACCTGAGCCAAAATCAAGAGTCAGATGCTTAACTAACTGAGCCACCCAGGCACCCCTGAATGCAAGTTTTTTAAATGGTGAAAACTGAATAAGGTTTGTAGTCTGGTAAACACTAATGTACCAATGTCATTCTGGCTTTGATGTTGTGCTACAGCTATATAAAGTGTCACCACTGGAAGCTGTCCAAAATGTGCACAGGACTATTTGTACTGTCTTTGCAACTTCTTAAGGGTCTATAATTGTTTCAAAACAAAACGTTAAAACAAGGGGAAAACTTAAAAAATGAAAAATAAAAATATTTTTTTATTTTATCTAAAAAAATTTGTTTAAATTTCTTTAATGTGTTTATTTATTTTTGAGACAGAGAGAGACAGAGCAGGAGCAGGGGAGGGGCAGAGAGAGAGGGGGACACAGAATCTGAAGCAGGCTCCAGGCTCTGAGCTATCAGCACAGAGCCTGGCACGGGCTCGATCTCAGACTGTGAGATCATGCAGGACCTGAGCTGAAGTCGGACGCTTAACCGACTGAGCCACCCAGGCGCCCCTAAAAAAAATGTTTTTAATGTTTATTTATTTTTGAGAGAGACAGAGAGACAGAGCACAAGTAGGGGAGGGGCAGAGAGAGAGGGAGACACAGAATCCGAAGCAGGCTCCAGGCTCCCAGCTGTCAGCACAGAGCCTGATGCGGAGCTTGAACTCCTGAACTTCAAGGCCATGACCTGAGCTGAAGTCAGGCACTTAACCAGATGAGCCACCCAGGCGCCCATAAAAATATATTTTTAGAAAACAACCTACCTCCTTAACATTTCAAAGGCCTCTTGGTCTGTCAAAGCAGTCTAAAATAACTGTAAGAGAGCCTTTTCCTTATGCTGAAGACAGATGTGGTCATGGCAAGAAAGCCCAACAGGAAAGCAATTACTAAAGCGAACAAAGGTAAGTAGGCCAAATCTCTGGAACCTACAGGAGACAAATTATATGCCTGGAGCAAAGAAGTGAGCTACCGAGTTTAAATTAGAAGGAAGCTGTGTGTTCACTGACACCCAGGCACAGAGAAAGTAACAGTGACAGACGGGCTGGAGCAAATCTGGGTTTGGGAAGCTGGAGGGGGAGGAGAACATCTCTGTGAGGGTAGACGGATGATAACACAGAGTCTATGCTTTGGGTGCAGAGGGCGTGACCGTCCAACCTTGTGAGCGCTGAGACCCAAACCATCCCCTGCCTGCCTCCACAGCGGGAGCTCCGCTCACCTCCTCTCTTCTTCCCTCCACCTAAACCCAAGACCTGTTAATAATAGTCATCATCACAGCCTACATTTGCATAGAACCTGTGCAGTTTTTCAAAAACGTTCCATATCTTTGACCTCATTTGAGCCTCACTGTTCACTTGTGAGATAGTCAGGAAAGGTGTTTTTTGTTTTGGGGGTTTTGTTTGTTTGTTTGTTAAGGGAAGACAGTTAAGCAATACAGAGGTTTCACTGATTCATGTGGATACGGTGCTACATTTTGGGTCTCTGGGCCGTGAGAGTCAACACCACAGTGGCGAATTGTGACCCCTGTTTTCCTACTGGACCATGTCAAGTTCTGGAACGCAGACTATTTTGCAGCGTGCTGTGCCGGGAGTGAGAAATTCAGAGAGAAAAGCTACCAGCAAAATTCAGCCTCATAGAAAGAGCTCTGCTTTTCAAGGAGCCATAATAACAGAAAAAAAAAACCATCAGTTCGTTTCTTCGTGGGTTTTATTTTTCTTGCGAAAATAAAGGAAATTATGAGAATTCCATCCTGACTGGTTTTATGTTTTCAGGTAATTCCTGAGTCTTAGTCATACGTGGGTCTTGGATTAATCAGAATTTATTTTTATCTTCCAACCTTCCGGCTGACGCTTAGAGTGCTGTTCTTTGCTTGCTGGGTGAGGTTGCCATAGAAACTCTTTCAGGGAGAGCAGTGTTTCTCTTTACAATGTTGTGACTGCAAGCAGGGGCTGAAGCCGACCAACCACTCCCAGATGAAGGAGAGTACTCTGGGGCTCAGAAAGTGATGCATCCCCTCTACTCCAAGATTCCTGCGCCCTGAGATGTGAAGTGCTTCCCCATCAGTGTCCATGCACACAAAAGAAAATATCCTTGGGAATGCAAGCTGGTGCAGCCACTCTGGAAAACAGTATGGAGGTTCCTCAAAAAACTAAAAATAGAACTACCTTACGACCCAGCAATTGCATTACTAGGCATTTATCCAAGGGATACAGGTGTGCTGTTTCGAAGGGACACATGCACCCCCATGTTTATAGCAGCACTATCAACAATGGCCAAAGTATGGAAAGAGTCCAAATGTCCATCGATGGACGAATGGATAAAGAAGATGTGGTATATACATACAATGGAGTATTACTCGACCATCAAAAAGAATGAAATCTTACCATTTGCGACTACGTGGATGGCACTGGAGGGTACTATGCTAAGCGAAATTAGTCACAGAGAGAAAGACAAAAATCATATGACTTCATTCATATGAGGACTTTAAGAGACAAAACAGATGAACACAAGGGAAGGGAAACAAAAAGGATATAAACACAGGGAGGGGGACAAAACAGAAGAGACTCATAAATATGGAGAACAAATTGAGGGTTACTGGAGGGGTTGTGGGAGGGGGGATGGGTAAGGGGCTTAAGGAATCTATTCCTGAAATCATTGTGGCACTATATGCTAACTAATTTGGATGTTAAATAAATAAATAAATTAAACTTAATAAATAAATAAATAGAAAATGTCTTTTGTCCCCTGAAGCCTGATTAGGAAGCACCACCATGCTGGAGCTGGCTTGCATTGGATCCCAAGCCTGATGTGTGCATTTCTCCCCAACTCCGTGTTCGGAGATGTCATCTTGGTAGCTTGAAAATGCTTGAAAATTAGCCCCGGCGGGAATAGTTACACCACAGAAACTGGTAAATCCTGAAGATTAGGGCTTCCAGCTTTTCTGCCAGCCCGCTAGTGAGAACCTGTCTTTCTCAGAAACTCTAAGAAGCTTTAAATAATCTGATTCTGAATACTTTGTCTTTCAAATATTCCTTGGTTGTAGGTATCCCTGAGTCCAAAAGAGAGAAAGTGATTCAGATTTCCACCGGAGACTAGAACCCAGGTCTCTTCAACTTGCCCCACTTGCCTCATATGTGCCTCGGTTATCACACTGCGCAGTTTTATTTCAAACGCGGTCAGCTTCATTCGACTACTGGAGAGCAAATATTCCTTTTTATACATCTTTATATCCCTCGTGCCCAGCATAGTGCGTGATATGCGGTAAGTGCTCATCAGATACCTGGTGAATGAGTTACTGAATCAGTAAATGTGTGTTAGAGCTGGAGGGGCCACGAACTAATCTAACACAGTCATTATACTGGTAGGAAACCCCTCCCAGGAAAGTAATAGTCAATTGCCCGAAGACGCAATCATGTTGATGGTAGAGACAAGATGGGGATTTATGTGATACCTTTTTATTTTTATTTCTTAATTTTTTTTATGTGATACCTTTTTAAACTCTACCGTGTTGTCCCCTCGTTCCAAACGTCCAGTACTTGTGACAAACACCACATTTGATCTGTAGCCTCAGCTTTTCCTATTACACCCGAACGTTACTTCCTATCATCTTGTTAGACAAGGAGCCCCCTGCACTGGAATTTCTTCATCCTTGTCTAGATGTTTCCACCATCTCTAACACCCCCTGTTCCTGCTCCAGTAAGAGATGTGACAGTAAGGGAAGCAGCTCCAGGGCACTTGTGTCAGATCATGTGCCCTACTGTCTTCCTCTCTTCCCTTCCCTTTTCTCTCCTTCTCTCCTTCCCTCCCCACCCCTAGTCCTGGATAGGCTTCTTTACTTGAAGGGTAGGAACCTTTCATAAATCATACCTTGAGTCCTTTCCCTACAAATTCTTAATGTACAATTCTAAATCTCATCAACGTTCCAAATATATAGGAGGATGTCACATACAAGGAAGGGTGAGAAAGGAAATCACATCAATAGATGTGTTTTAATGTCATCCCTGCAAATGTCAATATTCCTAATATGGTGTCTCACTAAATGTTGCTTTTCTCCCCTGTTTCTCCCCTATGATCTTGACCTAAAGCTCTTCTTTCTCTCCTCCTCCTCTTGATTGTTCTTCTCTTCCTTCTCATCTTCCACCTCCTTCATCTTCTTCATAAAATAAAATGTAAGTGTTAAAATTATGGAATAATGTACTGAGCGCCCAATGAGATCTTAGTTTGTCAAAATGGTAATATGTTTGGGGTAGTTTTTACTAACAAGTACTAAAAACAAAAAGCAAAGCAAAGCAAACAAATAAAAGGAAAGAAAAAAAAGAAAAGAAAAGAAAAGAAAAAGCTTTTGCCAGAACTATAGCTGCATACCAGGTTCTTGATGATATGTTGATTTGCTCCAGTAAAAAAAAAAGCACATCTCAAACAGCAACTGCTACTGAAGTCACCACCTGATGGAATGTCCAGGAATCCACTAGCATTCTTCAAGATTCAGCTGTCTTCTGAGGCGCCTGGGTGGCTCAGTCAGTTAAGCCTCTGACTCCCACTCAGGTCATGATCTCATGGTTCATGAGTTCTAGCCCTGTGTCGGGCTCTGTGCTGACAGCTTGGAGCCTGGAGCCTGCTTTGGATTCTGTGTCTCCCTCTCTCTCTGCCCCTGCCCTGCTCACACATACTCACTCTCTCTCTCTCTCTCTCTCTCTCTCTCAAAAAAAAATTTAAAAAAAAAGATTCAACTATCTTCTGTGCAGGTGAAAAAGTCAGCCATCAAAGCAAACTGTTAGAGCTACTCCCAGTCATTCAGGCTAAAACGCTGAATACAGAATCTCTGGGCAGTGCACCCGTATCAATAAGTTAACCCTGATCCAACCATTCTCATACATATTCCTCAGATTATTTTTCAATGGAAATTGTCAAAATCTTACAACTTGGTTATGTATCTTCTCATTGGTCACACTTGTACCTGATCCCCAGGGTCTGCCAGAACTTGTGCTTTGATCTGTAAATAGAGATTTAGAAGCAATGAGAGGTGGGGAAGGTGAGTCTTGAGGGTGATCAGTGCTCCCCTTCAGGACAGTGACCTCTGGAGTGATCATTAAAGCTTCCTCAGGCAAGGCAAGCTAACTTCCTCAGACAGGGAAGGTGAAGCAATTGCCACAAATAAAACAGGGTCGGCAGAATTTTTGGTTTTACGGACCTCAGTGTTATCAGAATCTGCCCATTTGTTCCCAGCCTGATTTTTAGGGTCCCTGGTCTTCCCTATCAATACTCTAGCTTTATCAGGAGAGACCCTGTGAGGCTGTAAATGCAATTTGTGTTGTAATTCAGCTTTTGAAAAATTCAATTTTGCATTTGGTTTTCAAATATCTCAATGTCTAGGCTATAGGAGATAAAGGTTTATTTCAGGGGAGTTACAGAAACTCTCTGGTTCCTTATCTGGACCTTGAGCTGGGAATTTAAGCTCTGATGTCACCAGTTTCTTTCTCCAAGTCCTCCAGTGAACTTGGAAGAATCCATTTAACACCACAGCCCTTTACTTACACTTAATCATTCTATGGCAACATCTTCTTGAGCATTCAGAGCCTTTCCTTCTATAAACACTTGAGATAACATCGGGTGATGACCAACTAATAACTTTGCCGTTATTTGTCCTTGACTGCTGGTATCCTATTTACCAGTGACAACGTAGTCATTGATGGCTTTAAATTTAGCCAAATCAGAGAAGCAACTCAAATGCTCATCCTTCAAATTCTTCTCATCTAGAACTACATTTGGTTCCGAAAAAGTAGTAGAGAAAGAGAACTACAATGAGTATTACAAATATAAGAGATTTATGGTAAGAATTAGCCCTCTCTCTTTATTTAATTTTTAAAACAAATTTTTTTAACCTTTATTTATTTTTGAGACAGAGAGAGACAGAGCATGAACAGGGGAAGGTCAAAGAGAGAGAGACAGAGAATCTGAAACAGGCTCCAGGTTCTGAGCTGTCAGCACAGAGCCCGACGCGGGGCTCGAAATCACGGACCGCGAGATCACGACCGAGCCGAAGTCGGACACTCAACCAACTGAGCCACCCAGGCTCCCCTCTTTTTTTTAATTTTTAAGAAATCTCTACACCCATCGCTGGGCTCAAACTTACAAGCCCAAGATCAAGAACAATGGAAGCCATTGTCCTTAGTCCCTGCCTCCGTGGGTACACAGCCAAGCCGAGGGTTGCTGTCTAGAAGACAAGCTGGTTACAGACAGAGGAGGATAGGAAGGTACCTCTGTGTCTGTCTATGATGAACTTCTGAGAGTAATGGCTACTGCTTCACTTCGGCCTTCTAGATCTCATGTAAGTCTGGCTTTCGGCCAACTCTAAACTAGAGCCGTACATGGTAGATGATTCTGAGAAATACAGTCCCCGGTTGGACCAAGTCGATGCAGCACAGCCTAACACAACCTAACCTTCTAGGGGTGCGCAGGCAGAAGCAAGTGACCTTAAGTGCAAAGCCAGAGCAGAATGTGCAATTACACAAAGAGCCATAGGACGTGCTGAGGGACGAGCAAACTTGTGATGGCAATTGCATTGTGGTCAACTTTATCAGGCTGATGCTGAGAGGTGTCAAAAGCTGGGAATTGAAAAGAAGAGAATTATCACTTTGCACCCTTTTTACTCTGACAGACTTTGAAGTTAAATGTTTCCCTCCTCTATATTTTCAATATTTATGAATCAAAAAGCAAGGAGGATGGAAAGTTACAACTCAGCTAATCCTCCAAAGAATCTACTCCTGGGGGGATATATTCACCGAACTTGTCATTCTAATCCTATTGTCTATAAAATTCCGCGGTTCTTTTTACTGTAAAAAAACATGTAGTATTAAGAAATTTTCCTCACTTGATTCATTAAAGCATTGTCCTGATTACATGCTGTTTCCTTTTTGGATTGGTTTTGGTAATCTTCACGGAATCATAGAGATAGGTAAACGAAATTATTTGTCATTGTCCCTTCCATGCCTCATTCTGTAAAGCCATGAAACACTTTCATTGCTATTTCCTAATAGGCACACGCAAGGTGACTTTAGGTGATATCTGGAAAATTAGATCGCAGTCCTAACAATTTGTGTCAACAAGGAATTTTGAAAATTACAAGGCACTTTCAAATGTTTTGACATTTGAGCCTCAGAACAATCCAGTGAAGTGAGCAAGGCAGATGTCCTATCACCATGTTTACAGATGTGGAAACTTGGTCTCTGGGCTTGTAAACAACTCGCTGTTGCCAGAGCTGTTTTGGTTCATCGTGAGTGAGCTAACAGAACTTACACAACTGATTGTGGTTACCGGGCCAGATGCTTTTCTTTTTCCCCAGGAGTGATGATGGATTGCGCTCCATTTCATCCATACTGTGTCGCCTGGTAGGTTGTATGATCAGTGCACACATTTCAAGGTAGAAGAAAATGTGTTTTGGTAAGAGGACAGCCTGGATCTGAAAAATGGCTCCATCCCTTACTAGTTTTTGTGGCTGTGGACAAGCTACTTCATCTCTCTGAGCTTTGGTTTCTCCTCTTTTAAAAACTGAAATAGGGGCGCCTGGGTGGCTCAGTCGGTTGAGTGTCTGACTTCAGCTCAGGTCACGATCTCACGGTCCGTGAGTTCGAGCCCCGCGTCGGGGGCTGGGCTGATGTCCCAGAGCCTGGAGCCTGCTTCCGATTCTGTGTCTCCCTCTCTCTCTGCTCCTCCCCCGTTCATGCTCTGTCTCTTTCTGTCTCAAAAATAAATAAAAACGTTAAAAAAAAATTTTAAAAACTGAAATAATTGTTGCAAGGGTGTAAAGATGACGTTATAAAATGCACGTTGTCGGGATGCTTGACGAACGCCATTTTTCATCTACAAATCCTACTTACTCCTCAGGGCTGAGTGCAGTTCCACACAAAGCCCTCCCTACTTAACCTGTCATTTTCCCACTTTCACTGTACCCCAAACCACTCAGAGCCCTGCTTAATTGTTCTCAAATTGCTTCATAACGTTCTACACATTTTCATTCATTCAACACATCTGTAGTGAGTGCCAACTCTTTTCAGACACTGTACTAAACTCTGGATATAAAATAGTGAAGAAAGCAGACGTGTTCCAGCTCTCTGGGAGCTCACGGTCAAGGAGGAAGCAGACCTCTTACCGGTAAACACACAGGTAGATAAATGGTAACAAACAGTGATCAGTGTTGTAAATGCAAACACCAAGTGGCAGTGGGGAAGACTGAGTTTAGCTTGGGTGGTGGACGACCTTCTTGGAGTGACATTTAAGCAGAGACATGAGGGATAAGAAAAAGCCAATCATGTAAAGATCAAAAACTAGCGTCTCATAGAGAAGAGTAGATGTGGATACCCTGAATGGGGGAGGAAAACACTTGAAAATCAGCTTGGTTGGAGCAGAGTGGATGAAAGGGCTGTGGCTTGAAACGAAGTCAGGAGGCAGGCAGGGGCCGGACCACACAGAGCCTTTAACTTCAGTTGGCCTCTCCCAGAAGCAAATCCCAAAACCAGATTTTGAGCACCCACAGTTTACTTAGGAGGTTGGGGAGCGGGGAAGTGAGAGGGGGGAGAAAAGGAAGGCGATAAAGGGTGCCTTAGTGGACGGGTTACCATTGGGTGCCCCTGGATCTCCACTCCCTGAGAAAACTCCAAGAGAGGATATATTGAACACCCACCCAGAAAGCCAGGAAGTTGGGCGCTTAATCAACCAGAGTCCCATGTTCCTTCTGGCATTCATTCTCTGGCACTTCCAGCTGGCCATGTGCAGGCCTACCACGCTCATGGCCAGGGAAGGAAGCCCAGAAACAGAGAGCTTTAGATATCTACTGAAAACAGCCCTCAATGTGTACAGATGCGTGCTGAGTAGCGGGGGTGGGAAATGAAGGAAGCCTTCCCGGACACACCGTTTATAATGAGGAACAATGGAAGGATTTTTAAAAATATTTTTTTTATACATTTATTTATTTTTGAGAGACAGAGACAGAGCACAAGTGGGGGAGAGGCAGAGAGAGCAGAAGACACAGAACCCGAAGCAGGCTCCGGGCTCCGAGCTGTCAGCGCAGAGCCCCACGTGGGGCTCGAACTCACGGACCGGGAGATCGTGACCTGAGCTGAAGTCGGTCGCTCAACGGACTAGCCACCCAGGTGCCCCACAATGGAAGGATTTTTGCAGTTTAATATGATAGAGTTTAGGTTGTTAGTTTTGTTTGTCCAGGTGCATTGTAAGATCCTTCAGAACAAAGAACACACTTCACGGTCCTTCAGCACCAGCCACACTGATGCCACCACACCGTTTACATACCAAGTGCTAAGTCAATACGTTTGATTCACCGTCCACGAGTAAGAAGTATTGATGGCTCCAAGGTAACCGGACCACAAAAGATCAGATGAAAAGTTTTTCATAAGCGTGTTTGGCATCACTTTTTACAAAGTCTTTTCAAGTGGCCAAAGGGCACGTGGGCCACCTTGGTATCCAGGGAGTTCATTATAGTTTGGATTTTTCATAGGAAATATTCCAGAGAGAGTTCAACCATCAGACGAGAGACTCTAGCCCGCTTGTAACCCTGAGACAGGCGGAGTAGAGTCGTGGTCGAAGGTACTGGTTTTGGAGGTCCACCCGGATCAGACGGGGTCTGTGCTGTAATCCTTACCAACCGCGGGCCCGTGAACAAGTCACTTCATCTTGTTAGCCCTCAGCGGCTTCATCTCTAAAATGGACATAGTGAGAGTCACATTGCCTCACAGGGTTAGTATAAAGGCAAGACAAAATAATATTCTATGCTCAGAATGTGATGAACATTCAATGAAGGTTATCATTACTAGTATTTTGACTTCCCTTAGGGTTATTCTTACAGGTTTTCGGGAACACAGATAAAAATTGACTCTCAAGTTTAAGCCAGACACAGAGTCAGGAGAAGACTCTGGTCTGCTTGCACTTCAAGCCTATACTTTAGGGGGGGCAAAAATCCCCAAACCCTCATTTCCAGTGGATACTTTTTCCCCAGAAACAGACTCCACCTCCCTCCAGGAATTAAAGGACATATTTATAGAATGAACAGAAGTGTGGGGGAGGCCGAGTGTGGACTCACACCCTCCCCTTCCTGGAGAACACAGAGGGTATCCTCTCTATATATAGATGTACATATATATAATTTATTTTTGAGAGAGCATGAGTAGGGGAGGGGCAGAGAGAGAAGGGAGCGGAGGATCCTAAGCAGGCTGTGCACTGACAACAGTGAGCCCGATGTGGAGCTTGAACCCATGAACTGTGAGATCATGACCTGAGCCCAAGTGGGGCACTCTCAACTGACTGAGCTGCCCAGGCGCCCCACGACCTTGAAGTATCTTTATGCCAAAGGCCCGACCAGCTGAGACTGCATTGGCCTGCACATTAGTATTCATCTTTTCCCATTTGCATTTTTTTTTCTGATTTCAAAAAGATATGTTCTCCTCCTGGAAATTCTAGAAAATGTAAAAAAGCATAAAATAGTAGGAAATAAGTTCTGTAAAGTTTCTCTAGGATATGACTGTATTCCCACAGGGCATGTTAGCTGAATTTTTTTTAATAACCTTAGAGTCACACGCTTTATTTTATTTTATTTTATTTTACTTTATTTTTAAATGTGTATTTGTTTTTGAAGGAGAGAGAGACAGAGTGTGAACAGGGGAGGGGCAGAGAGAGAGAGAGAGAGAGGGGGACACAGAATCCAAAGCAGGCTCCAGGCTTTGAGCTGTCAGCACAGAGCCTGACGCGGGGCTCGAACCCACGAACCATCAGATCGTGACCAGAGCCAAAGTCGGATGGATGCTCAACTGACTGAGCCACCCAGGCACCCGAGTCACATGCTTTAAATGGTGCCTGACCTAAAGTCTTTTACAGCTTTCTTCCCTTTCTTCTTGCTCTGGTCTATGTGAAAACATACATTTCTCTGCCTCTGGGTGCCAGCAATTGTCCACTCTTGTGCCTCCAGCCCCTGGAAGAGCATTGGCCGCCAGGAGTAGCAATGCCCAGATCAAAGTCAAAATGACATTAGTGCAGGGGGGCAAACCCAGAGCGGGGCAACGACCAACGGCCAGGCGTGCCGAGCTCAGGTGAGGAGTCCCCACACTGCACGATCTGCTACTGTAGTCTTCCGGCCACAATTTTGAATCCAGCCCCGGGAAAGCGACTCCGTCTCCGGCCTCATCTCCCCGGAACAGATACTCACCCAAATGGAGAGCAGAAGGTGACTTTTTCAGGGAATCTAAATAAAGCTCTCGGATTCGGCAACTGTTCAGAATACCCGTCTTAACTCACTAGAGGAGAATGACTTTCGTGCTGCCGGCACTGGGATTTCTAGAAAAGTTGTGGATCTGGCACCGCTCATTCCACAGGGGGTGTTGACTCAGTGGGGTCTGGCTGGTGACGAGTGAAAGTTGGGGCTTCTCCTGTCCATGTCATGAAACCAAATAAGTGACAAGCTGTTGCTCTGTCCCTGTCCTGCCAGCCAAGAAAAAGAAAGAAAAAAGAAAAGAAAAAGAGAGAAAGAGAATAAAAGAGAGAGAGAGAGAGAGAGAAAGGAAAATACCTAAATCACCCCAGGAAGATGTCTCTATCCTTGATTCCCACTGTGTGTTAAGCACTCAGGAAGTTCTTCTTGAGCTCAAACCCAGGTTTCTCTTATTGCCATTTAACCTCATCTCATGTTTACTTCCTCTGAGAGATAAAGGAGAGATAAAAGTACCAAGAAAGGAGGTATAGGTGGGACTGGGGTCAGACAAGCGTGGATCTGAGCCCTGTGACTTCGCAGACTTTTCTTGGCCATGCTGTACATCAGTCTCCTTCTATGGAAAATGGGTGTAATGATAACACATGCCCATTAGTGTTGTTGTAAGGATTAAATGAGATAATACATGTGATGTTCCACAATGGCAAACGCAGTAAGCATCATTTATAAAGATAATAGTAACAGCAAACACTTACGTGGCATTTGCAGCGTCTTTGGTACTGTGATACAATTTTTTAGCTGAGTATGAATTACCTATAGTTCTCTTGGTTTTTTTCTTCCCTTTTTAAAATTTTATTTTAAAGAAAGAGAGAGACCAAATGCGCACGGGCAGGGGAGAGGGGCGGAGAGGGAGAGAGAAAGACAGAGACTCTTAAGCAGTCTCCGCGCTCAGCATGGAGCTCAACATGGGGCTTGATCCCACGACCCTGGGATCATGACGAAACTCCTCATAAGGTCATCAGTGACTTTCTGATCACCCAGTCTCCCAGCCAATTTCTATCTCACCTAAGTCTCTGCTACAGCGTTCACTGTAGGTATGGAACATCCCCACCTTTCCTCCCTGATGCAGCACTATCTTGATCTCCTATCCCTTTGATCACTCTTTTTCCAACTCTGTTACTGGCTTGACTGCTTCCTCCTACCCTCCTAAATTTAGGCATCCTTAGCTCTCCTAACACTTTATAGTCTCTCTTTCAAATATTATCCATTTCCATTACTTCAGTTATCACTCTATAAGAATGACTCTCATATCTTGATCACAGAGGAGAGCCATTATCTCCTCTGAGGACTGGTGCATCCACACGATTCCTGAAACAGAATGCTACGGGCACCAGTGACAGTCACAACAAGGTTTATTGCAATGAGAGGCAAGGCCGACCGATCGGGACTGACACTCTTGATCAGAGTGCAGCCTCGGACAGCTGGGGGTACAGAGTTTTTATAGCCGACCAAATCGTCTTACCATCACCTGGGAACAGAACAAAGAAATAGTTCCCAGATGGGGGTGGAAACAGTTCAGACATGCTCTTGCCCCAATCCAAACTCTAATCCAGTTGATTTTCCTTGAACTTTTGTTCCCTTGATTGATAGGACAAGGCTGTGATCTCTTAACCTACAGCATCAAAACAAAGCTGTTATTTCTCAAGGCTACAGGTTAGCCCTACACTACAATTTAACCCTTACAAGGACAGATTTAAATTTCCAGGCAATCTATCCGAATCTGCAACACAAAATACACCAAATAAAATCCAAAGTGCATTAGTTTTCTCCCCCAAATCAGCACGGCTGCTATCTTTTCTATAACTTTGAATGACATCAAAGTTGTTCCCTCTACCATGACCAGAGTGAACTTTCCTCCCTTGCCCCACACGTGGTCATTTGCCAAATCGAAAGTATGACACCTTCACATCTTCTTGGGAATCAGGTATCTCCCACTCACACTACCCTACATCAGCTCCTTTCCCCTTCTTACTACGGCTACCACAATCATTTCTCCCATCTTTCCTAGTCCATATTTCCAATTCTGCCAGATTAGTTTTCCTAAACCCTATTTTATATCACCTCACTCACATGCTTTAAAATCTCCAATGACTTCCAATTATCTCTCAGACTAAGTCTAGGCTCCTTAATGGGCATTAAAGACTATTTCCTTAACTTATGTGTCCAGCATTATTTCTCTATCTAATAGAGAAACTTTATCTAATTTATCTAACAGAGGTCTGAAACTTTTCTGCTTCTATGCTTTTGTTCATGTTGATTTACCTGCTAAGGACGTCATGCTTTTCAATCACTTCCTGTCAAAATCCTATCTTTATCTCAGGAAGGTTTTTAAATGTACCTTTTAGGTCTACGTTTTCCTGTTTGAGATGTAGCTGGCCTTTTTATCCGATCCTCTATATCTTATTCTTATTCTGTTTTGTAACATATCCATTTGTAAATGTGCCACCTTCTCACCCCTGATGTCTTACCCTCACTATAGATTGTCTTTAATGCTGTCTTCCAAGAAATTTGCTAATTTCTGCAGATTCAAAGATGAATAAAAATTTTCCTAATTTCCCTGGGAAATTCAGATTTTCCTTACCCAAAGGAAGCCTGTATTTATGTTTTTCATCCTCATTGCCCAATACAGGTTTCTCATTCATCCGAAAGGTGAGTGAGTTCCTACTGCCACTCCTTAAAGGCGGGAGAACACAGAGAAGGCGGGACCATGTTTACCTCCATGGCAAGGGAGCGTGTATTCTCAAATCCCCCTCTTGGAATTCAGAATGCAAATCTTTGCCCTAGAGGGGAGAGTGCCCCTAGTGATGGAAATAGACCCCAAAGCACAAGGTTATTTGACAAACACTGTGGTAGAAATGTGTGCTGTGGGAGCCATATCCATCATGGTGTGGGAGCAACGAAATCTGAGGGCAGCGTGAAAGACCTGGGCAGCTACTCAGCTCAGTAAGGTTTTCTCAGTGTGGCTTCATGAATCATTCTGAGACACAAAGTCCAGAACTGTGCCTTTCCCAAACACTAGGCATAGTCACATTCTCTTCCAAGTATTTACAGAAATGCAATTATTTTTTAAAAGCTATGTTCTTGTTTCGTATGATCTGGATATCAAGGCTCTTCCCTTTCCTTCTCCAAGTCCTGGAGTTGAGCCCCTCCTGGCAACACACAGCTGCTGGTGGGAATCTGAGTCCTACCACTAGTGGGAGAGGTGCCTGAGGGACATCAGAGAGTAGAAAACAAGGAATTGGTTCCCCACAAAGAAGTTGAATGGCCAAGCCATTGAACTTCTCTTGAATTTAATTTCCTTAAAAACAAAACAAACAAAAAAAAAAATGCAGGGGCACCTGGGTGGCTCAGTCTGTTAAGCAGCTGACTTCAGCTCAGGTCAGGATCTCGCAGTTTGCGGGTTTGAGCCCTGAGTCCGGCTCTGTGCTAACAGCCCAGAGCCTGGAGCCTGCTTCGGATTCTGTGTCTCCCTCTCTCTGCTCTCTCCACTTGCACTTTGTCTCTCTCCCTCAAAAATAAATAAACATTAAAAAAATTTTAAAAACCGCATACTCTTTATTTATGAAGAAAGGGGGAAAATAATATTTGTTAAGTTTATGTCAAGGGGCATCTGCCTGGTTCAGTTGGTAGGGCATATGACTCTTGATCTCAAGGTTGTGAGATGAAGCCCCATGTTGGGCATAGAGTTTATTAAAAAAAAAAAAAAAAAAGTTTATGCTAAGGGCCAGGCATTGCTTCAGGTGATTTATATGTTTAATTTATTCAATCGTTATAAATAGCTACAAAGTAGGTCGTAGTAGTATTATTCTCATTTTATGACAGAAGAAACTAAGGCTCAGGGGAATTAAATAGCCTGCCCAAGATTACAGAAGTAACAAGCAGAGTGTCCAGGATAAACTTGTCTGATCCCAAAGATATCATTCTTTTCCATTACTCCATTCAGCCACAACAAATCACGGCCTTACCTGAAAATGGCAGTGTTATTCGGTGATACATGCCCCAGATTAAGAAGTAGGAGAGTGCATCCACAAGATAAGTCCCTCAGAACATCCCTTAACCCCCAATCTACCATTTCCTTCCTTTGGGGAATTTTACTCATCTACTCAAATATTACTTCTTTCAAAACCTTCCCAGCTGTCTCCCTGCTCCCCAGGCTCAAAGCATAATCTGTGACCCCATCTTCCAGGCTACCTGTGTACCATAACCACACCATTTCACAGGTTTTTTTCTTTTAAATTTTTTAAAATGTCTATTATTTTTGAGAGAGACAGAGTGCGAGCAGGGGAGGGGCAGAGAGAGGGAGACACAGAATCCCAAGCAGTCTCCAGGCTCTGAGCTGTCAGCACAGAGCCCGATGCGGGCCTCAAACCCACGAACTCACAGTTGTTTTTTAAAGCCAGACACTAATTCAATACCCAGCATGGAGTAAGCACTCAGTCAGCCCAGAGCCGAACATTGGGCTCGAACTCACAAACTGTGAGATCATGACCTGGGCCAAAGTTGGGGCTTAATCGACTGGGCCACCCAGGTGCCCCTCAGTTAAAGTTTTATAAGTGAATGAATAAGTGAAGTTTAACAGTACACAAGTAATTTAATCTCTCTAGGTATCAATTTTTCCCATCTTTAAAATAGATGACTATTCTCTCATATGTCACAGGTATTTCATGAGAATTCAAAGAAATAAGTTGTGTTCGTAAAATAAAACTATAAGGTGAGGCGAAGCAGTTGTTGCTCTTGCAAATAGAGAAAGAATTCTCCCTCCCCCACCAATACACAAACAGACCAACAACAAGGAGGTTTTCATTCACATTAATCCATGTAAGCTCTCTTTTTTTTTTTAACTTTTTAATGTGTGAGTAGAGGAAGGGAGACACAGAATCCAAAGCAGGCTCCAGGCTCTGAGCTGTCAGTCCAGAGCCTGATGCGGGTCTTGAACTCACAAACTATGAGATCATGACCTGAGCTGAAGTCAGACACTTAGCCGACTGAGCCACCCAGGTGCCCCAGCCATGTGAGCTCTCTTAAATGATAAGTGATTATAAGCCCTCCCTTACTCTGCAAGAAAGAAAGAACAAAGAAAGAAGGAAGGAAGGATGGAAGAAAGGGAGGGAGAGGGGGAGGTAGGGAGAGAAGGAGGAAGGGAAGGAGAGAGGGAGGGAGGGAGGGAGGGAGGAAGGAAGGAAGGAAGGAAGGAAGGAAGGAAGGAGAGCCTGACTGGCTCAGTCAGTTGGAGGATATGACTCTTGATCTTGGAGTTGTGGGTCCAAGCTCCATGTTGGATGTAAAGATTACTTAAAAGTAAAATCTTAAAAAGGAAAGAAAAGAAAAGAAAAAAAAGAACAAACACAAATTATACTGGTTTATATGTTGTTGTTGTTGTTGTTTTTGTTGTTGTTGTTTTGTCTACTGGAGAAGAAAAGCTAGTAAAAACAAGACAAAAGGGGCCAGCCAGATGCCTGAGGCTGGATACTCCCCTTGCACACTTTTGGCTTCTGTAATCTTGTTTGCCTCCTGTGTCTACCAACTGCCCGGAAGCACCACTGATAAGAGCCCCCTCCCCTTTTTCTTTTGTCTCTCAACCCCCTCCTATCCCAGCCATAAAAGGAGGCCAATGCCAATGCCTTTGGAGGTGATTCCATGGGGCCAGCACCGATGCACAATAGTCTTTTCCTGATTCCCCGACTGCATGTGGCTTGTCTCTTCCTGGGCGCCGAGTCTTTGCTGTAACATACTTACTTAGATTCCATACTTTTCTAGAATACTTGAAGTTTTGTTTGTTAAGGGGTTATACCTAGCTTTCCTCACATATAAATACACACACACACACACACACACACACACACACAGCACTCATCTTAGAACTTCACACTGCGGGGGCACCTGGCTGGCTCAGCCAAAGGAGCGTGTGGCTCTTGATCTCAGGGTTGTGAGTTCGAGCCCTATGTTGGGTGAGGATTACTTACATAAACTTAAAAAAAAAAAACTTTTTAGTAAAAAAATAAAAATTAAAAATCACATCGCATAAGGAGTCGTTAACTTTCTGACTGATTTGCAGTCTTCACTTTCGATGGTGAAGATCTTATAGGAAGAAGTTAAGTCCTTAAGACTTGAAAGACAAAGAGCTTTGGGTCTGAGCAATAGCTCTGCCATATGCAAGTTGAATGAACAAGTTATTTAACTTCTCTTGTACTTATTTCCTCAAAAAGAGAAAGAGTAATAGTGTCTACTCGTTATAATCGGTTTGAGGATTAAATGAGTTAATCTAATCAAAGAGCAAAGCACTGTTCTGGGGCCAAAGCAGGCTCTCAAATATGATGATGATGATGAAGATAATGATGTTGGTGATGAAAATGATAACAAATGTGTTGACAAATCATGAAAAGTTGATTATTCCTCGTCATGCTGAAGTTAACAGCTGAGTACATCTCTGGAAAGATTAAAGAAATAATCTAAACAGCAACCTAACACCTCTTGGTTTTATGAGACTTTACCAAGTCCAAAACACATCCACACATTAGATCATTTGTGCTTCCAGTAACTCTGGGAGGCAGACAACTAGAGAGAGAAAATTGGTTCAGAGTGGTCAGGTGAAAATGTCAGTACTATCTCAGAGTTGAAAGAGGCCTGAGACAGGCTTCCTGTCCCCCACCTGGGGGTCATTTTGTGGTTTCTTTTTTCTCCTTCTTCTCTATCGTTTCTGGTGAGCATTTAGGCAACCGGGGCTCAGGTGTTGGCTCCTGCACCACACATCAGAATAATCATTTAGTTCAGCAGCAAAGGCAATAATGACACTTACTTCTCCAAAAGACTTTTTCCATCTGTCCAGCCTAAGAGCCCCAGCCAGAAATGCATAAGAAATTATGCCAGGCTAACAGCAATACTTGAAATATAGCTTTTCTTCTGAGGAGCTTGAAGTACCTTATCACCAATTATATTTTCCTTTTTTCCCCATTCGAATGTTTCGATTATTATAACTACCTAGCAACAGCTTTCTCGTGAATGTGTACCAGGGGCTTCCTGAATATGGGATAGGAACAGTGTGACACTGGCTTCTCTTGCACACAGAGTGTGTTATGAGTGTTTGTGGGCACTCCTGGGTGTCAGGAAAGTTCTGGCCTTGCTGACCATTCAGATGAAATTCAATTCAATTCAACAAACATTTTTGGCCTCTTTTTACCTGCCAGGCTGTCTGCCATGTGCAGATCCAGGAAGGGATTGCATAGTCTGGTCATCATGTCACTATTTCCTGTCCTAATCCCCAACTTCCCTTGGCTGGTGACAGTAACCACACAGCTGGCAGTCAGGATGAGGGAATGATCTGGAGGAGCCTGAATCTCCCAGTCCCACATGTGCACTTTGGCCATAGCTTAAACATGTTTTTTTACTCTCCTTGTCCCCTGGGTTATGTACTATTTTTCAAAATCCATTTAGAATAGCAAAGCAGGTCACTTGACTTGTCTACCCTGGGCTCTGATTCCTGCATCTTGACTCTTAGCTCAGGTATATGCTGATCTTGAAATGCATCAAGAAGGGGCCCACACCGTCTCTCTTGTCTGTAGCTCCCCTGTTCCTCCCCACCCCCTACTTTCAGTAGATACTCTTGCTTCTTGCTTTGAGAAGATCCAGATGTGTATCTTAAAGTATCTACTTTATCTTTACTCACAGGGTCACTGCTCCTACTGCTGTCTCTAATTTCCGCCCCCCCCCCCCCCATAATCTTAGTGAAATGGGTTTCTTTCCTCAGGAAAAGCAATGTCTCCATCCATATCTCAGGTGTCATTCTTCTTATTTACCTATCAGAGTCATCCTTCCCCCTCCACCTCAAAATCTTTAAATACCTTCGGCCCCATACTCTCCTCTCCTTTTTCTCAATCTCTGAGCCCATTTGGCTGCAGTCCCCTCTAAGGAGCAGTGCCCCTCAAGTCGTGATATTCTCTTTCCTCATCTATTGTGGCATTGTGTCTTTCTGGTCTCCCATTTCTCTGATGATTTTTTGTTTCTGTTCCCTCTTGATTATGGCCTGGGCTTGTCACTCTTCCCACACTATTCTCACTCATTCATCCACCCATATACTCATTCATTCAGGATTCATAGAGTATCTAATAATCTGCCTGGTACCAACCCTGGCATAGGAGTACAGCAGCACACAGAACAAACAGGATTGCTTTCATGAAGCTTACATCCCGATAGGAGGAAACAGAAAATAAGCAAGTGTGTTAAATTTCAAATAAAATCATTTTGGAGGGTAAGAGAAGATATAAAGGACAAGAAACTGGATAATGACATAGAGAGTAGCTTCAGGTGGGGAAAGTGGGCAGGAAACCAGTTTAGAAAGTGTGACCAGGAGTGCCATCACAGGAGAAGTCATTTGAGGCAAGACCATAATGATAAGAAACCAGACCTAGGATGAGGAGTATTCTGGGAAGAGAGGACATCTGGCACAAAGACTCTATGATGGGGAAAAGCTTAATACATTTGAAGTACATTTAAAAAACAATAAATGTGGTGGAACATTGTGGACAAGACAAGGAATGGTAGCATGGGTGTGAAGAGATAGCCAGGGTTCAGGGCGTGTCTTGTTAGGCCATGGTGAGGAGTCTAGATTGTATTAAGTGCAATGAAATGTTACTGAAGGGCTTTGAGCAAGGAAGGTACATGACCTTATAAAATATAAAGAGTGCTCTGGCTACTGTTTGTAGACCTTGAATGGCTAGTTTCATCCATCAACTGTAAGGGGAAGAGGACCATCAAATTGGAAAAGATTAAAAAACAAAGCAGCAAAATGGATTGAAGCCAAAATGGCAGAAAGGAGGAAGGCATAGCTTAAACAATTAAAATGAGTTAAAAACTCTTGGAGAAAGGCAGAATGTACTTCAGGGAACTTAAGGTACTTATGAAAGTGACTGAGAGCCACTGCCAAAAATCAAAGGAAATGTCAGAAAACTGAGAAGACCACATGCTCTTATTTTCAATAGAGGAAAGACAAGGGAAATGTCATATGCTTACTAGAGGCAAATACATTGTTCCTAAAATCTCATGTAAAATCCTCAGAGTGACTAAAATGGTATTGGTAAGCATTTAGAAAAGAACATTGTGATTATTTCCTAATAGCACAAATGGATGTGACAAAAATGTAAAATTAAGCCAATTCCCACTGTGGTAGTGGTGGTGTTGGTGGGGGGGGGGGCGGGGGGAGGGTGGTGGTTGACAGATTTATCAGACTGAAAGTATCTCAGTTGCTCTATGTATTTGGGTGGGGCTTTCAGAAAAATTATAGAATCTCAAAGGCTGTTGGAACTTTATCAATAATCTATTCCAAACTTCAAATCTAGAAGATATTTTTCCCCTGCAACATCCCAGTAATTCTTTGGATAACAACTGCTTGAACATAACAAAGGGTAATTCATTCCACTTTGGAATGGTTTGAAACATATTGCCGAAAATCTATTTCCATGGAGAGATGAATAGGTCAAGCCTATTCATCAGGAACGTTCTTGGGGGATTCATGAATTGGAAAGATTGAATTAAGTCAACTTTAACTTCTCTTCCAAGTATAATGCACTGCGCTTCAAGGGTTGGCCTTCAAAAACAACATAGAGTTTATGGCCTGGTGGCTCCCTGCCCAGGAAGAAGATCCTATCTCGGAGACCTTCTGTTGTTCTGTCATATGTTAGGGAAGAGAATTTCCTGCCTATGGTTCGTTTACAGTCAGCTGTCACTCTGCGGTTCTTTTTTGGAATATCAGTGTCAAGTTTCCCCTTTTGGAAAGGGAATAGGAGGGGATAAGAAGGGGGAGGGGCAGATTTTTGTGTTAATCTTTCATTTCAGCTCCAGGCATTCCTAATCTGTTACGTCAATTTGAGTTTATAACAAATCTGAGTTTGAATTTAAAGTTTCAGGTTTCCCTTTCAGAGATGGGGCGGGGGCACTGACACAGCTGAGAAGCCTAGGGAGTGGCTAATAGAAGAGGCCAAACCACAATCTGCTTTTAAACTAAACTAAATAAATCATAATCATAATGATAATAAAGAAAATAAAGAAAGAACAGGGAAAAAAGCGATTAGAGCAAGAGGGAGCTGCCCCCACCCCCAGTGCTACTCTCGCGCTGACATTTGGATCGCCTCACTGGATGAGGAGGTGACCATGGGAACAGGTGCGCCTCACTCCTACCCCATGTCTCCTAACCAGGGATTATCTTGCTGGGTTTGGTGTGCCCGGAACTAATTAATCAAGGATAGACAAAGAAGAGTCTAGAAGAAGAGAAGGGGATGGGGTCGGGGAAGAGAAGCCGCGAGCTTCTCGTGTACAGTGTGCACGGCAGATGACATCATTGCCTGAAAGAGATTTGGCCCTCCCCTTCCCGGAGCTGGAGGCTAGCTTGCCTGTGCTGTAGCAGGAGTGGGGTTGCCTGGAGGGTGTGAATTGGTGGGAGGAAGTGTGCCCGCGCTGGGAGAGGTGTGGAGATGTGAAAGGGAGACCTGGAGACAGCCAGCGAGAGCAGAAACCGCGGGGTCTGGAGGTGTTTGCGCAGCTCCAAGCTCCGCCCCGCGCTGGGCAGCCTCGCTCGGCCACGGAGGGACACGCCTGTTTGGGGGTGGGGAGTGTGTGCACGAGGGGTGGGTCCGTGGTGGCGGTGGGGGTGGACAGCCGCCTGCGCATGTCAAGGCTGACTGAACACACACGGTCAAGAAGGACCCGGAGAAGGGCAGTTGGTCACCCGCCACCCAGAATCGGGGCCCCGGGACTATCTGGGGGCGAGCTCCTGGGAAGCGGCCCACCCTCCCTGCCCCTCCCCAGAGATCTGCGGCCGACGGGAGCTCCCGCCTCTTGCCCCGCCCCTCCGGACCTTCTTGCGGAGCAGAGGGCGGGCGTGGACGGGACCGAGGTGGAACGAATTTTGGAGCTCAGACGGGAGGCCCCGGTGGCTTTGGGTGTGGGTGGCACGCCCAGCTGGAGAAGCCGGTGCAGGCTGATGAAGCCGAAGCTCCCGGGTCTTGGTGGATCCTGGTCGGAGCGTAGCTGTTCCCAGGGGAGGTGAGAGGTGGATCAACATGGACCCCTTCGACAGCCCAGCTGCCTAGAGCCAGCCGCCTAGAGCCAGCCGTGCTGCTCGCCTCCGAGCTGAGCTGTCACCGAGGCGCAAACCCGAGAAGCAGCTGAGCAACTGGAATTTGTGAAGTTCCGGGGTGGGCGGGGAAGGTACTGTCCGTGGTGCTGAGCCGGATCCCAGCAACGGGCTCCGGGGAGAGCGCGCGAAGCTGCTGATCGGCTCCCTCGAACTGGGGCGGTGCACTAGGGTGGTTTGGAGCTGAAACCCCCGCCCGGCTCGAAAACCCCTGAAAGCCTCCCCAGTCGCCGGCGCTTGGCCCTTATTTCAGTCCGAAAGTCGCCCCCTTGGGGCAGTTCGTCCCAAAGGGTTTCCTCGAAAGTATCTGAGAGGGCGAGTTCTTGACCGAGGGAATCTCTCTGTTTAGCCCCGGAAGCCACCCGCCAGAGAAAAGATGCCTGCCTTCAACAGATTGTTTCCCCTGGTTTCCCTCGTGCTCATCTTCTGGGGTAAGTACCAGCACCCTGCCATGCGAGATGCAGATAACAGTAATAATGCCAACAATAATAACACTAATTGATGTCGTTTGTAACAAAAGGAGCCTTGGTTGGCTTCTCTCTATGCATGTCTGCCAGACATGGAGATCCATAAGGGTTACATGACAGCTGGGATTTTGAGACTGGAAAAACACCTCACTCCCCTGCTGTTATATTCCAGAACCACCCTAGTGGGTTTTCCACCCCTCCTCCTGTTTCCGATTAATTCCAAAGTATTTTTTCCCTTTTCCTTTTGTTGAAAGGGAATGCAGTCACGTTCATTATGAAAAATCTCGGTTGCATTTACCTTTCATTTTTCAATGAAAAATCATTGGGTCTTCAAATTAATTCCCACGTATTTTTTTAAAAAGCTAAATTCATGCATTTTGAGAATGAAAACACGTTGTTGAGCCATTTATTTAATTTTAATAAGGAAAATAGGCTTCAGCCATTTGCAGCTACGTCTTTGATAAATAGGCACCTGGGCATTGCATCTTTATTCTTTTTCATGAACATGTGAAGCTAAGGTGCTTTGGTGTTTGGGGAGCTATGTTTTTTGCTTTCAAAAACGAATAGGTTCTTGTTTGCTGTGAGGAAATAAGGTGACCTTCTCCCTCCAAATAAGGAAGACCTTCACTTGCAACACTAAGGCTAAGCAGAGTAGTGTCAGAGTAGGGTACCTGCATGGGTGTAGAGAGAGCTAATGAGTCTACGTGATAACATCTGTATATGTGGTTGAGAGAATGCTTTACTGTGTCGTTTATGCCTCAGTGTTTGAATGTGTGTTAGTGTATGTCTGAGCATGTTAGTATGGGCATCTGAATGGATTGGTGAAGATGTGTGTGTGTGTGTGTGTGTGTGTGTGTGTGTGTGCGTGCGCACGTGTGTGTGATTGCTGTATAGTTCTAGGCATCCCTCTCTTGGTGACTCTGATTAGATCCTCAGGTCAAATACAGGTGCTGTTCAGTTGATATATTGCTTCACATGATCGTCTACATTTCTACTTTTTACATGCTTTTACCTTTATGCTAAAAGTCAATAACCAGGATAATTGTGCCCACTTGCTTTATTGAAACTAGGCGTGTGGGATTTATTCTCCCGTGGTTGGCATGAAACTCATTCTACTTGTGCAGTGGCAAATATACTGATGGGAATTGCCTCTTTGCCTTAGTATCACTTTATTAAACCTCCAGGACTTATTGGCTGCCAGCATTATCTGGATTTTACATGTGACCAAAAGCAGAGCCAAGCTTCATGTTGAACAAAATGCCTGATGAGACAGTCTGGGAAGGACAAAGAGGGAGAGTAATGCCAGTCCCAAGGGCAGATTCATCACCATCCATCCCCAGTAGAGTGACTAGACCTGAAGATGAAGCAGACATAATGGGTTGCCAATGATCTCACCTGCCTTGACAATTTAAGGCTAGGATTTCCTCAGGGGAGGCTAAGACTAGGGAAATGAGCCTTAGGAGAGGTTAGTCTGGCTGGAAAAGAAAGAGTATTGATAAATCAATGGAAGATAAAGTTGCAGAGAAGGACTGGGGTGAGATTCTACAGAGCTTTTCTTCCCAAACCTTAATTTAAATTTTTAGCATCCCTGCCTGAATTCCAGTGGAAGGGTTGAGGGTGCCACATGCTAAGCCCTTTTTAGGACTTATAAAGCCTGGCTTGGAGTCTTAGCTGTGCCATTAGCTTGCTATGTAACAACCTTAGAGTATCTGGTTCCTCACATGGAAAGGTCGGAAGTTGGGGCAGATAACATCTAAGACTGAAAAGTAAGGAAATATTTACAAAATATTGCTCGACTTGGTAGCATCCACCCCTCTCCTCACCTCCACTTTCCACCCCATCCCCAAAATAAAACCTTTGGAAGAAGCATGCACATCACACCCATCATGTGCTCATTCTCAGCTTCTTTGGCTCATGAAGCTTAAAAGCTGCAGAAGGAAAGAGGGATGGTTCAGGAAACCTGGTCATCAAATGTAAGAGAAGGGCCTCATTTCACAAATGCAATTTCATTTTATTTGAATGTAATTCTAGGACTGGAAACCACTTTGACTAGATGCATTCTCCCTTCCCAAGTTGCTTTATCACATGATGCAAATATAAATGGAAAGAATATTTTCCATTGTATTATTTTCTGCATATATTGAAAAAAAGTTCCCTTATTTCCTTTAATAAAGTATATAATAATAATTTAAAAAAACCCTACACTTCCCTGGTGCTTTATGGTTTGCGAAGCACTTTTCAATCTGTTACTTCTTTTTGGTCACCATATCAATCCTTGGGGGTAGCTAGGGAAAGTAATATTACTTCCAGTTTAGATGTGAGAAAATGAGCTCAGGGAGGGGGAAGGACTTGCCAGAGAGCTCTTGTCTCCTGATTTCAGTCTTCCAGTGCTTGTTCTGGCACTTCTAATGAACACATGTGCTGCTATGCAGGATTGCCGGATGGGCTCTGTCCTCACATCCCTCTTCAGAGCCACCACCCTCCCACCCCTCCCGCCATGCCTTTCCTTTGCCCTCCCCATCCAGGCCCTAGTGTCTTCTCTGCTCTTCCTCTCTGGGTCTAGTCCCCCACATGTGTGCTCTGTTGGGGATGCTTTCCTCTCGTCCCCCAAAAGCTCATCATGCACCCCATTCTTTTCAAGGCTCTGCTAAGTGACTGGCTAACCTGATAGACAAATCATTTCAGGTTGTTAATGCCTACAGATAACTTCATTTATTACCCCTTTTGGCAAATATTTACATTCTAATAAAAGCCTGCATTATCTTAGCACAAAGGAATGCATTCTAGAGCAAGCTCAGGAGGGGCAAGCTAGTAATGGCCAAAGAAGAAAAAGATTTGAGGGTATTAGAGGAGTTGGTTCAACACATATTACTCTTCACCTCATGATAGATTGATACTATTCCTTAGTTAAATATAATCATTAGTAATATATCTACCTAGTCTACCTTCTCATAAGTTTCCTCATTTATTACTATAGAAATTGGAGAAGAGACCAGAAGTCAAATGATTTGGCCAAGATTATTCCAGGAGTTTATCATTTACAGTCAGCAATGTG
Organism: Panthera pardus; assembly: GCF_024362965.1. Taxonomy (NCBI): domain Eukaryota; kingdom Metazoa; phylum Chordata; class Mammalia; order Carnivora; family Felidae; genus Panthera; species Panthera pardus. Next base: position 94,509,802 of record NW_026526677.1, read on the forward strand.
GATTGAATATCTACCATATGTACGACCTTTTCTTGGGTATCTAGAGGATTTCACAGAGAGGCAGTGGTGTACTAGAGACTCATGGGGTGGGGAAACAGATTTCACCTCTTGATGGAAGAAACATCACGTCATATGGCAAAGGGCAAGCAAAGAGACAGGAGAGAATTTTGTGACCATTTTGCAATGTACTATCCAGGACTTCATGAGCAGAATTCTTATGCCTTGAAACTGGACTTTGGCCATGAGAAGGGAATCAGTAGTGCTTGTTCTCTGATGGTACACTGGGTTGCTGTCATCTCAGGAGCAACTCAGGAAAAAGAGAGATTGCTGTGCAAGCCACAGCCATCCTCCTGATTGCATATATTTTGCCCTCCCTCCTTTAAATGAACTAAATGTGCTCCTATTTAAGACCAATTCATCTACTTGCTCACTAAAGCACATCAGCTGGCACGTATTCGAGGATGTTGGTCCAACAAATTGTTCTTTTTCAAAGCCCAGCAGCTCTGCTACCGCCTTCATCCAAGCCAAACCACTGAGCCATCTCTCAATGTGATCAGTGTACCAGCCTCTTAACTATCCTGTTTGCTTCCACATTGTCCTTAGTCACCTCTTCCGTTTATTCTCAACATAGCCAGGTCATGTCAGTTTGTACCAATCATGTTATTCTTCCACTCAGAACACTCCAATGGTCCCCATGTCACTCCAAGCAGAAGTCCAAGTTCTAATCAAGACCAGCCATGATCTGGCCCTGGCTTATGTCTCCTTTCTCACTTTGTTCCCTGGGCTTCATTGTGCTCTGCTTTCGACAGACACTCCTACCCTAGGACCCTTGAAATGCTATTTCCTCTGTTTGCACACTTCCATGGAGATATTCATATATCTCCTTTCTTGCCCTCATTTCTTTCCTTCAGTGCCTGCTCGATGTCACCGATGTTCCCATGCGCCTCTACTCTGTTTTACTTTTTCTCATTAGTACATACTACAATGTCATGTTTCTTATTTTTATTACCCTCCTCTGGAATGCAGGCTCCATGAGAGTAGGAATGGTTTCTGTTTTGTCCCCTGTTGCATTGTCAGTGCCTAGAACAGTGCCTGGCATACAATAAGCACGCAATATATTTGTTGAATAAGTGGGCAGATAAATGAAGGAGAAAATACATTAACAGGTGATATATGTCCAAAGCACATTCATATAGATCATTCCATAGAATTCCCATGATGACGCTATTAGATGTTATTTTCAGCATTCTGTTGATGAATAAACTGAGTCTCAGAGGTTAAAGAGTAGATACACACAGGACTTCAGTTGCCAAATTCATATTCTTCCAGCCTCTGTATTTGTAACTGTGCATTCCTTGGTACATCTTCCTATGCTACTTTCGAAGTCATCATCACTGAACTAACTTATCTTTACCATGTCTCATTAAATATGAATGTGCCTCAAAGCTGCCTGCCACACAGATTTCTCAGTGCACATTCTCTGCACCTGTATTCGTTCCCAAACTTTTGCACAGACCACACCTTCTTTTCTTTTCTTTTCAACCAGGCTTACAATCGAGACTTCAAACACATCACATATTGAAAGTGTTTCTGATCAGTTCTCTCTAGATACAGATCCTCTCTCCATGAAAGTGATGGTCCATATACAGAAGCGGGAGACTCTTTTGCAGACTGCCTGATAAGACCAGCCCCAGCTAGCTTGAGAGTTTTAAAACCAATTAGTTTTATTTCCCCTTGATGTTTTAAACTCATCATAGTGCCACTTGTGTGTTTGTTTAAAAGATTTTTAATGTTTATTTATTTTTGAGAGAGAATGTATGAGCAGGAGAGGAGCAGAGAAAGAGGGAGACACAGACTCAGAAGCAGGCTCCAGGCTCTGAGCTGTCAGCTGGCTCTGAGCCAGACGTGGGGCTCGAACTCACGGACGGTGAAATCATGACCTGAGCTGAAGTCAGACTGAGCTACCCAGGCACCCCAGCGTACTAGGGGTGATATTTTTAAATATCAATGTGTATTGTTTCATTTTTTTAGGAGTTTTGTTTTTATTATTAATTCATGGAAAGGTAGCACTAGAAGGGGACTTAGAAGTCCTGACATAAGATCATCCCATTTTTGAATCTTCCATACAATAAACTCTTACCAAATAGTTTTTTGTATTTGTAATCAGCTTCAGCACCAGAAAATTCTTTTTTTTTTTAATGAGCCAAGTTTACTTTTTTGTAACTTTTGAATTAGACACAATCGAATTTCTCTTCCACAGGCCTTCAAATACTTGAAGGCAGATAAGTTCTGTGTCCAAGCCAGACACCCCCAATTCTCCCATCTGTTTCTCCCCAGACGACGTCTCCAGACCCTTCTCCATCTTGCTCCTTGCTGGGCATGCACTCACTGAACAACTTCCTGTTGTCAAGTGTGACAGCTGAACTGATCGGAACGGTCCAGATTTGTTCTGCACGGTACACAGGCACTGTCTCTCCCTCGTTGTGCACATCGTGCATCTGTTAATGCAGCCCACATTTGCACTCGCTTTGTTGGCGGCCTCATCCCACTTTTGACTCATCCTGAACGTGCAGTCTGATGTACTCACCTTATTTTTATGGGCCACAAGTTTCTAGAGGGCAGAGACCATAAGTCCAGACCTCCATGTGGCAGGCAAGCTATCGCCCCAACCTGACCTCTCTCCAGATTTTTAACTTTGTCTCTCTCTACTCCTCTGCAAAAAGCATTGCTCTAGCCCAGTGGCCAGCTCACCGTCTTCCTCATCTGCTGTTCCAGCCTCCACCAGGCGTCGGGATTACCTACTTTTTAAAATAAAATTCAGACGCAATGATTATCTCTCCATGGCTTGCCAACATCTGACCCCTCATGTTGTGAAGGCCACACAAAGGTCTTCACAACGTGGTCCCCGCTCCCTTTCTAGACCCCTGCCTCATCTTCCTTCTCTTCCTCTCTCCCCAGCCCAACCAGGAATAACTGGCCCTCCTCTGGGAACAGAACACGTCACCAGCATGGCACTCGCCATGGTCCCGTTTGATGATACTTAGAAGTATGCGTTCCCTGCTAGATTATAAATGCCTTCACGGTGTGGTTGGTGTTTTATTCATCTTTGTGTCAGCCTCGCTTCAGGCCTGGCACAGAGTAGATTTCGGTGAATGGTGGTTGAATGAAGGGTGCATGGATGGGTGGGTATGTGTGCCCCCGGTTTCCCACCGAGACTCTAAGTCTTTGAGGGCAGGGCTCAGGGCTGCACCCCGGGAGGCTTTCAGTCAACTCAGAGTCATCCGTGGCTCCTGCAGCCCACGCCCTGCCTGTTCTGAGCGCGCATCCTGGGGGAGCCCAGGTGAAGACGTACACGCAGGTACATGCGATCTTCAGGTTTGTCTCATGATTCTTCCTTCTCTGTCTCTTCTCCCTCCCTCTTGTTCTCCAATGCCGCTCTCCTGGTGCCCTCCTCCCCAACACCTCCCTGTCCCTTCCCTGTCACTGGGCCCCTCTCCAGTCAGTGTCTGCTTCCCTGTGTGTGTGGAAGTGCCCTCGGAGACGGAGGCCGTTCAGGGCAACCCCATGAAGCTGCGCTGCATCTCCTGCATGAAGAGAGAGGAGGTGGAGGCCACCACGGTGGTGGAGTGGTTCTACAGGCCCGAGGGCGGTAAAGATTTCCTTGTATGTCTGGCTGCTGACTCCGGCCTTTCTTTTGCTTGCCTCTGCTGTTATGTGCCTGGCTCCCGAGAGTCTGGGGAACAAGGCTCTGACAAACCCTGGCTCTTTCTTTTCAAAGCGTTGACAGCTCCCCAGCAGATAACTGACGGCCTTAGTGTAGCCCAGCCTCTGTGATGGGAAGGGCACTTGGCCAGCCGCAGGCATTCCTGGTTACCAGCGGGGGAAGGGGGAGAAGAGAGAAATGGCATGTAGAGCCTACCGCGTGCTAGCCACCCCACAAGGCACTTTGCAGGTGCTTTCACGGGCTCTTGTGCACCATCACGTCGGACGGATTAAATTAGTAGAAAGATGGAAATAACACTCAGCCTCATTCTATGGGAGAGCATAGGTTAGCTCATTGAAATCTCGCAATCCCAGTGAAAAAAGAATGACAGGGATGACCCAGGCTGATGTTCAACTGGTATACCCAGTACAGCCGCATCTGTGAGTGAACTATTCGAATAGGTCTATAATGGGCACTCGCTGTGCTAAGCTTCCCAAGCGGCCTCACCATCATCGGTCCCACTGGGAACCTCCAGACCTCCCCCACGCAACTACGGGATCATCCTGATGGAACGGGGAGCCTCCAAGACTCCGCTCTGTGCTGTGGCTGGTGTCAGCTCGGCCTGGTTCGTGCCACGGCCAGTACCGTTACATGCTTTGAATATCACCTTGGGGATGACCCTTATTCACACTTTCACGGACTCTGGAACCCACGCTGCCTGGGTTTGATTCTCCACTCTACAGCTTGTTAGTTCTGTGCCGTATGACAACTGGCTTCACCTCTCTGTGCCTCCGTTTCCTCATCTCTAAAATGGGGATGCAAACCATAGCTACCTCATACAATTGTTACCTTCAAAGTTGTTAGCTTTCATTTTTTTTTTAATTTTTTTTCTTTAACATTTATTTATTTTTGAGACAGAGAGAGACAGAGCATGAACGGGGGAGGGGCAGAGAGAGAGGGAGACACAGAATCGGAAGCAGGCTCCGGGCTCCGAGCCATCAGCCCAGAGCCCGACGCGGGGCTCGAACTCACGGACCGCGAGATCGTGACCTGAGCTGAAGTCGGAGGCTTAACCGACTGAGCCACCCAGGCGCCCCATTAGCTTTCATTTTTAAGGCATTTAGAATAGCCCTGGAATATAGGAAGCATGATACACGTGTTTGCTAGAGAAAAGGTATACGTACGTGAGTGAGGTACACGGAGGCCCAAAGAAGTTAATAAGAGACCTTAGATTCGAACCAGGTTGTCTGACAGCAGATACAAAGCCCTTTTTACTGAGCTATCTCACCTTCTTGAAGGCGAGTTTCTTCTGTACAAAGACTTAATGGAGACGATAGCAGGGTGAAATTGAGTGCTCCAATCAAGTGTTTGTTCCAGAACTGGAACCAGTAAATTTCCCTGAAATCTCGGGCTTCCCTCAAAGTTGACTGTGACTGAGGCCGGTCCCCAGGGGACAGGAATCTGGATGTCTAGGCCCGATGCAAAGGCCCCCATTGGCCTCAGGCCTGGTTGTGTGCCAGCCACGTACTCTGCTTCCGCGTCTGCCCAGAATGAGTAGAAGCTGACTCAGAAGGAGGAAAAGAAACTTTAAAAATTGTAGTGGACAAAGCGATGCTGTCTGCTAGAAATTCCTGTGAAAATGGAAATGTTCCATATTTGTGCTGTCCAATACAGTAGCCACTAGCCACGTGTGGCCACTGAACCCTTGAAATGTGGCTAGTGCAAATGAGGAAGTGAATTTTACATTTTCACTTCTAGTCATTTAATTTTTTTTTTAATTTTGTTATGTTTATTTTTGAGAGAGAAAGACACACAGACAGACAGAGTGCAAGTAGGGGAGGGGCAGAGAGAGAGGGAGACACAGAATCCGAAGCAGGCTCCAGGCTCTGAGCTGTCAGCACAGAGCCCGACGCGGGGATCAAACTCACAAACCGTGAGATCGTGACCTGAGCTGAGGTCAGATGCCCAACCGACTGAGCCACCCAAGCACCCCATCTAGTCATTTGTTTTTTCGTTGTTTTTTTTTCTAGTCATTTAATTGTTAGCGTGAGTAGTCTCCATACGGCAAGTGGAGACTAGAATGGGCAGCACAGCTGTAGAGAATAAAAAGGTGTGTCAGAAGGTGGAAGTGCTTGAGAAAAGAAATTTCGAGACCACATTTCAGTTATAATTCAGCCCAAAGTGAAAAACCTGAAGTGTGCATATCTTTTGGCAGCTCTCTGCTCAACCATGACACTTTGGCGCCCAGGGTCCCCTTCCTGTGGCCTGGCCCAGACTGACCACATCCCCTCAGTGGCAACCAGATCAGAGAGTCCAGTCTTGAGGCCAAGGCTTTACGATGTCTTCGTGACTCGTGAAGCTGCCTCTCTCGGTCTCTATGCTCTGTTCTCCCACTGGCTGCCCTCGTGACACAGCTTACTCTCTTGCTCTGTCTGTCTCCTTCCAATTCTTTCTTTCAGTTTCCCCCTCCTGGTCTATCTGCTTTACTCACCTTCTTTTGTTCTCTTTCTCTGTACCTCTTTTTTCCTGCCAGCCTTCTTCCTGTCTACTCCTGTCTGCGTCTTCCTTTGCTGTGTCTATACGCCCTGATACCTGTTTACCTTTGCTCATCTTTCCCTGCCTCTCTCTCTCTCTCTTCCCTGCCCTCCCCTGAGCCTCCTCATCACACTCCCAAACTTGGGATCTCCTTGTAACTTTGCCCGCTCCCTCCCCTGTCCATGCACGACTCTGCTCCTTTTCTCTGCCCTGTCCCCATCCCGGCCCCCCTACCCTGTTTTCTCTCCTGGCCCTACTCTCTTCTGCTTCTCTACCTGCAGATTTATGAGTATCGAAACGGCCAGCAGGAGGTGGAGAGCCCCTTCCAGGGGCGCCTGCAGTGGAATGGGAGCAAGGACTTGCAGGATGTGTCCATCACCGTGCTGAACGTCACCCTGAATGACTCTGGCCTCTACACCTGCAACGTGTCCCGGGAGTTCGCCTTTGAGGCACATCGCCCCTTTGTGAAGACTACACGGCTGATCCCCCTCCGAGTCACCGAAGAGGGTGAGGCTGGGACGCAGGGTCGCGGGGGTGCCCTCCTCTTAGGGGAGGGAGGACAGTGGGTTTCCACACAAATGAGACCTCTGCAGAGTGCAAAGCCCATATATCTGGAGGGGTGACATCTAAAAATGTCACCATTGATTTAACTTCCTTGAGTGGCCAGCTTCCTGCAAACTGCCTGACAGCTTGCCTGTCTGTGCCTTTCCTCAAAGCAGAAAGGCTCAGAGATGACGGGAGAAATACCTGTTCCCTGATCCCCTGACTTCTCATCCTTAGAGAAAGAAGTCAGCCTCCATGAAGCCTAAAACTGTCAACTCAGCTACACCTTCTTCTCTGATCTGTGTTGAATCCCTGACTCAATGGGCAGGGGAAATCTCATGAGCTTATCTAGAAGTCTTCTAACCCTCCTGTGTGGAAGCCATACATACCTCTGAACCAGTGGTGCTCAAATCTCAGCAAGCCTCAAAATCCTCTGCAGGACTTAAAATGCAGACTTCCTGCTTCTGTGGATAGAGTCTGAGAGTTTACATGTCTAACAAATTGCCTGGAGATGCCCATGCTGCCTGGGACCGCACTTTGAGAACCACTGCTCTAAACCAAGTCTTCTGTCTTCCCCAAAATGACCACACAAGCAATCCCTTTCCCATCCCCTGGCATCTATCAGTGCAAAACCTCATTCTCAACTGGAAGAAAAAAAACTTTCTAGTCTTTGGCTTAAAATCTTCAGATTTCCCACAGCCAATTTCTTATGAGGGTGGGAGGTGGGGGGATCCTTCCATCAACCCAATTCAAATGTTTCTGTTTTAATCCAGTCCAGAATCTTGAGGGTAAAGTTAGAATGTGCTCACACACTGCTCTGTTCTGGTTTCAAGGGACTCAGAAAACTGTGGTTTCCAGCCGCTTGCAAACACTCCCTCATGCGTCAAAAGACCGATATATGCCATCTCCTTTTGTGTCTTCTCATCCAGGCTACGTGATGGCTCCATTTTTCTTAGACTGTTCCCAGGCAATCTATTTCCAGCATACTCTTAGCATTATCACTGCCCCAAGAGGCAGGATGGTGAGCAGGTAAAAGGTGCGGGGCATGAAATAAGAAGTCAAATTCATGATAGCGTTCTTCCTAGGATTCCCAAGAATCCCGACTTCCAGGCCACAAATTTCCTCATTTTTTCCTCCTGTTATTGCGATAGAATTCATGAAGCAAACTTGAGAGTGCACGGCAGGGCAAGAGATGTCATGATTTTGTCCTGATGTGGACAACATGACTAAAACGAAAGGTAGGTCAATTTTTTTGAACGTGCAGAAGCACTCTCGGACCACTGGCATTTAGACCTGATAAGCCATTCTCCCTCTCTGAACCCATCACCTCTTGTGTACAGCGCGTGCGTTGGGCTAGAAGCTCTCTGAGGTATTTTTCTGTTTCGAAGTTCCATTTTCCCTTCTGTTTACACACCTCTCCTCCCCGGGGGAAAAGAGGCTGGCGCCCTCTACTGGTCACTGCCGGAACTGTTGGCTGGTGACGCCGATACTAGGAAGGCGCCGCCGGTCTCTCTCAGGCTCTTGCCTCCAGAGTCCCTGGCGCAGCCCGTGGAAAGTGTGGCAAAGCTGAACCTGTCCGCCTCCGGGGCACCAGAGCCAGGCTTGGGTAAGAATAGAAGGAAGACGAGTTTGTTATCAGAACCACAAAGCCTCTTGGGATGTTAGGGCTGGAAGGAAGCTTGGCTCTCATTTCCTGCAGAGGTTCTGAACAAAGAGCAGGCAGGCCTCAGAATTGCCCAGGGGGCTTTCCTCGCGTGTAGCAGTCTCCCTACCGCTCTTAGGAGCCTGAGCTCTGTGGCCTGGAGTGAGGTCTCGCGTATGTAAGTAGAAATGACCCCCCAGGTGATTGATTGGAGGGTGCAGCTCTGGTGCCCCTCATTTTGCGGCGGGGAGATCGGTGAGGCGCTTGCCCAGAGATAGGAAGCGAGTTAGCGCCAGACGCGGGCCTACGGACCAGATCTTTTGGCTACCGGGCTAGCTCTATTTCCAGTACATCTTTCCCTTCGACCACCATCCCTCTTTCTGCTACTCCTTTCTTTTCCTTCTTTTCATATCTTTTCCTTTCTCCTCCCCCCCTTCTTTTCCCTCCCCTTTTTTCCTTCCTTCTTTCCTTCCTCTCTTTCTTTCTCTCTTTTCCTCTGTGACCCGTGGCCGCCTCTGAGAATACCCCCCTCCCCGCAGCCAAGATCTGCTTTCATAAGGCTCAGAGCGACAGGCGCCACCACAACGCAACGTGCTACATCTCCTCCAGTCCCGTGGTCCCACAGAATCTCCCTAGTTCTTGGCTCGAGCTGAACGTATCCTGTCCTAAGCTCTGACCTCCTGGCTCTAAGACAGAAATCTGAGATCTAGAAGCGACTAAAAATACTGAGCATGGATAGCTTCCTGTGTTCCTACTTCTGGGCTATTGCATTTAAAAAGAGCGTGCTTTAAGCCAAGAACATCACAAATCAGGTATTACCCAGCCCACAAAAAAGATACTTTATGTGCATGGCGTTCTGTGCCGCATGCTGTATTTATGACCTCCAGCTCCAGTCAGGAAGCCTGGATGATCGTGGAAGCTTTGGATTGCTTCTCTGAGCTGAAGGTCATGGCTATGGCTATTCTGTGCTTTTAAGCAGTGAGGCCTGATGGATGACTGGGGCCTATGAATAACCAAGGACCATGAATCTAATTTGCTGGAGGAGTTAGCAACAGGAAATGTGGCTACAAACTTCTTTCCCACTAGAAAGGACGATGTGGACCAGGACCTTTGCCTTATATCATCTTTTAATTGTCATTCTGGTTGGCTGTGAAACAAAGATCAATGTTTATTTGCATTCATTCACTCAACAAATACTTATTGAGTACTGCAAATATTCCAGGATTAGACAACAGGCTGATAATGTAGAAATAAGTGAAATATATTCTTAATAAGCACACCGTCAGTGGAGAAGAGAAAGAAACACATCACAGCACAACCCGAGAGGTATTAGAATGCGCGGATGAGAAAAGTGCACAGAGAAGTACATGAATAGCTCTGCACGAGAGGCCGAAGAAGGTTCCACAGAGGAAGGGACTTTGGTGGAGTTTGGAAGAATGGTCGGGACACTGAAAAGCAGGAGGGGATGTTGGGAGAGAGGTAGCTGAGGGGTGTGCAATACAATTGAGGAAGAGGAAATGGGGATGAATAAACGTCTACAGATCCCCAAAGAGCCCACAGTGTAAATGAGAAGTGAAGTTTTGCTGGTCCACTGAATGGAAATGAGGAGAAAAGGGCTGGATTGTGAATCTTGCTTGCCACGTTCGTGGTCTGGTCTTTATCCTGAGGGCGGGATGGAACACAGAAAGGTTTAAAGCGTGAAAATAGCAGGGTCAGTTTTGTGTTTCAGAAAGCCTGGGTAATATGTGGAATGCTCCAATACTCATTTTTGTTTGGGTTTGGGATGGCCTGGAAGAAAGATGAACTGGGAAGGACCCTGTTTCCAGTCCAGACTTGTAGAGGCTATGCCCAGATCACTGGGTGGGCCGACCGCACTGGCCCCGTACATGTTTCCCATGCTCACTCGCTCTGCCACTCTATGCTCAGTGGTTGAACTAGACCTGTCCCTCACATGTGTGTAGACTTTCACATCTCACCGGATATTCCTGAATACACTAGGTAAGGTAAGGTTGTGAACTGTCACCCTTAATTTACAAGTTAAGAAAGAGAGTTTCCAATAAGGGAAGTGACTGTCCACACAAAATTGGGACCCGGTTCTTCCATCTCACCCCGTTCCAGGATTCCTTCCACGGCTCCCTTTTCCCCTCCACTCCTCATTCTTTCTCACCCCCATCCCCGCCCCCACTCCCACTCCTGAAAAAAGTCAGCGAGGAAGCTGACAGACAGGAGAGTCAGAGTCATTGAATCTCTTTGACGCCTTCTCAAGTTCCTTAGAGCCAGGGCTAATTTAAGCCATACTTAAAAAAAAAAAAAAAAAAAAAAAAAGGTCTCATATATCTCCGACCCAATGACAGTTCCGGGTTTGTCGCACATGCACGTTCTGAGCCTCACTGTCCCCCTTGCAGCTGGAGAGGACTTCACCTCTGTGGTCTCAGAGATCATGATGTACATCCTCCTGGTCTTCCTCACCTTGTGGCTGCTCGTTGAAATGATCTATTGCTACAGGAAGGTCTCAAAGGCCGAAGAGGCAGCTCAAGAAAACGCGTAAGTTCCAAGATGCCAAAGTGATGGTAGCTAGCACCTTCAGAGTGTTCGCCCTCACGGACGAGGTGCTAAGCGATTGACACACTCCTCCACTTGCCTCACAACCACCTTTGAGGTAGGCAGCGTTCATATACCCATTTTACGGATAAGAAAACCGAACCTGGGAGAGTGTGCCCGGGACCGTGATAAGAGGCAAAGCAAGGTCTGGATTCATGCCTGCTAACTCTTACCCTGTACTCTTAACCACTGATGGAAAGCCCATAGCTACCATCACAATCCCATGAAATTAGCATTATTATGACCATTTTATGAAGCGGGCTTACAGAGGGTTGTGTGGCTTGCTGAGGCCATGCGGATGATGAACGGAGAGGCTGGGATTTACCTCTCTGTTCCGAAAGTCCGTGCCCTCTCTGTCGCGCTCAGCTGTTTGTTGTACACTGTGGAGCTCATCGGGCCATCTGGGCCCTGCCTTTTATCAGCTAAGGAGCTCCGAGCCACATGTTCTTGCCCCTGGAGCCTGGCAGCAATTGGATACGCGGAGTAGAGGCTCTCATCCTCCAATGTCCAGACTGCACCTCGGCCATTTTCACCAAGGCCCTAGTCACTCGGGAGTGAGCACATCTGAGAAAAAGATGGGGTCTGAGGGCCCAGGGGGCCCCTCTGGCCTGTTATTTGGGGAGAAGAAAAAACAGAACTCTCATAGATTTACAAGGCTGGCAACATGGCCGAGGGGATAACCTAAAAGCTGTAGACTATTATCACCTAAAAATGTTCGATATTTTGCATGATATCTATGATCCCAGGCAAGTAAAAATTACAACTGATACAAGGTTAGAAAGTATTGATATACAAGGGAGGCTGTCATTCCTGGCGGAACCTAGGGTGCTTGGGTTTTAGTGCTCTGACAGGAAGTGCCCACACTTGGACAGGAAGTGTCTACAATGGGGCCTGCACAGAAAACAGAGTCATATACCCACTTTATGGATGAGAAAACTGAACCTGAGAGAGTGTGCCCGGGACCATGTGGCCCGAGGCCCCCAGCAGAGCCCGGATCCTCAAAGAGCTACAACACATGCAAAGGACAGATCAGAAAATCAGTCCACCCGCCTGGGGCAAAGCCAAGGAAACATATCCATCTTGGCCTGACTCCCAAGTAGAAACCTAAAAGATTCTTGAGAATTAGTAACCGCAAGCCCACTCTCACAATGTTTGGGATTTAAATTTTATACTACTTACATGATCCAGGAAGCTTCAAGCTGAGAAAGTCAATTAAAAGATTAATCCTCAGACAGCGATCACCACGTAGAAGCAAATGAAAAACCATTCTGAAGGGACCTACCCCACAGCTGAGGCTTAACAGGATTCCCTACATAAAGCATTGCTGAATCTGATTTCACAATCTGATCCAAAGCTAAAAGACACAGCAGCAAACAATCCAGCACAAGCAAGAGAAGTAACAAATGGCAAGATTACATCCCAGGAACTTCAGACACAAAAAGGACCTGGTAGGGGCGCCTGGGTGGCGCAGTCGGTTAAGCGTCCGACTTCAGCCAGGTCACGATCTCGCGGTCTGTGAGTTCGAGCCCCGCGTCAGGCTCTGGGCTGATGGCTTGGAGCCTGGAGCCTGTTTCCGATTCTGTGTCTCCCTCTCTCTCTGCCCCTCCCCCGTTCATGCTCTGTCTCTCTCTGTCCCAAAAAAAAAAAAAAAGTTGAAAAAAAAAAAGGACCTGGTAGAAGTTAGAAAATAAGTTTATTTAAAAGAGTGAAAGCAAGGGGCACCTGGGTGGTTCAGTTGGTTAAGTGTCTGACTTTGGCTGAGGTCATGATCTCACAGTCCATGAGCTCGAGCCCCACACTGGGCTCTGCGTTGACAGCTTGGAGCCTAGAGCCTGCTTAGGATTCTGTGTCTCCCTCTCTCTCCGCTCTCCCCCACTCACGCTCTGCACTCTCTCTCTTTCTCTCTCAAAAATAAATAAACATTAAAAAAAATTTTTTTTAAAAGAGTGAAAGCAATTAAAAGAGGAGCCAAAAGCCTAAGAACAGAATAAGTTGCGAAGAAAAAAGAACAGATTTTAAATAGGAAGCTTAAAATCTGGAAATGAAAAATAAAGTCAATAAATTTTAAAACTTGATGGATTGGTTCACCAGAACAGTAGATAACAGACACGCTGGAAACAAATGTAAGGAAGTTATAGAGAATGAAGCACAGAGATATAAAAGGCTGGAATATCAGACTGAAACATGAAAAAAGAAAATGAGAATATCTCTTAGAATAGAACAGAGAAGGGGGAGAGGAGCCAAGATGGCGGAACAGCATGGAAGTTTTTTGTGTGCCTCGCGTCCCTGAGACAGAGCCAGACCAACACTAACCCATCCTGCACACCTAGAAAACTGATCTGAGGATTAACACAACAGTTTGCACAACCTGAACCACAGAATTCAGCAGGTACCCAGCGCGGAGAGGTGAACTGGGGGAGACAGAAGCCACAGAGGGCAGGGAGCTGCTTTTGCATGCGGAGAGAGGACAGAGGCCGCAGTCTCTGGGTGCAGTCTCTGGGTGTCAGCAGCAGCACGGTCCCGCAAATGTTCCCGGGTGCGGCCGGCACCTGGCCATTGCTCAGTGAGACCCTCTGCAGAACGGGCCAAAGCCGCAGTCCCTCAGAAGTAAGGAGTCGGGAAACACAGCCGCGTCTGAGACAAAACTCGGGAGGGAGGTGCTGCCTGGGGCTTGGTCACGAACCGTGTAAAAGCGGGGAGTAGATGGAAGCCGAAGACAAAGGACGGGTGCACGATTGCTGATCGGGGAGAACAGAATTCAGATACTACAGACCGGGTGGCTGGGTGACGCAATTTAACCGCTCCCGCGCATGCGCATACGCACCTACGAGCGCCACAACCATCTGCCCCAGTAAGCTAAGCAGCGCCATCTAGTGGAGAACAGAGCCATTACGCTAAGCCCCGCCCAACTGGGCCAACCTCGAGCTTCAGGAACACAAATCTCTCCGCCAGCTTATTTTATGGACTATAAGGGGCTTCATAGTTTGACTTCTAAGGGAAAATGAAGTAATTTCAGTCGTATTTTTGTTCCACTGGCTGTTTGCCAGTCCATCTATTCAGTTTTCTTTTTTTTTTCTTTTTCGTTTCTTTTCTTTTTCTTGAATATAGAAAGAGAAAAAAATTCATCTTTATTTTCAATTTTTATTAAAATATTTTTCAATTTTTTTCTACTATATTTTTTACTTTTTTTGGTGTGAAAAAGATGATTTTTTTTAATTAATTTTTTTAACGTTTTTTATTTATTTTTGAGACAGGGAGAGACGGAGCATGAACAGGGGAGGGTCAGAGAGAGGGAGACACAGAATCTGAAACAGGCTTCAGGCTCTGTGCACTGTCAGCACAGAGCCCAACGCGGGCCTCGAACCCATGGACTGCGAGATCATGACCTGGGCCGAAGTTGGCCACCTAACCGACTGAGCCACCCAGGTGCCCCAAAGATGATTTTATTAAGGCATGGGGACAGGACCCATGGGCAGAAAGAGCTGCCTATATTTTTTACTTTTGTGTAAATTTTTTCAAATTCTATTTTACTTCCATCATTTCATTTTAGTCTACTTCAGTGTATTAATTTTTTCAAATTTTCAAATGATTTCCTTTTTTTTTTTCTTTCCTCTTTTTTCTCTAATCTGTCAAGCCCCTTTCAACACCCAGACCAAAACACACCTAGGATCTAGATCTAGCATCATTTACCCGATTTTGTGTGTGTGTTTGTTTTTAATTTTTTAATTTTTTTAATTTTAATTTTACCTCATTAATTCCTTTTCTCCCTTCAAAATGATGAAATGAAGGAATTCACCCCAAAAGAAAGGGCAGGAAGAAACAACAGCCAGGGAATTAACCAACACAGATACAAGCAAGATGTCTGAACCAGAATTTAGAATCAGGATAATAAGAATACTAGCGGGAGTCGAAAATAGATTAGAATCCCTTTCTGCTGAGATAAAAGAAGTAAAAGCTAGTCAGGATGAAATAAAAAATGTTATAACTGAGCTGCAGTTGTGAATGGAGGCCACGGCAGCAAGAATGGATGAGGCAGAACAGAGAATCAGCAATATAGAGGACAAACTTATGGAGAATAATGAAGCAGAAAAAAGGAGGGAGATTAAGGCAAAAGAGCACGATTTAAGAATTAGAGAAATCAGTGACTCATTAAAAAGGAACATCATCAAAATCATAGAGGTCCCAGAAGAGGAAGAGAGAGAAATAGGGGTAGAAGGATTATGTGAGCAAATCATAGAGAAAAACTTTCCTAACCTGGGGAAAGACACAAACATTAAAATTCAGGAAGCACATAGGACTCCCATTAGATTCAACAAAAACCAACCATCAACAAGACATATCATAGTCAAATTCACAAAATATTCAGGAAAGGAGAGAATCATGAAAGCAGCAAGGGAAAAAAAAGTCCTTAACCTACAAGGGAAGACAGATCAGGTTTGCAGCAGACCTATCCACAGAAACTTGGCAGGCCAGAAAGGAGTAGCAGGATATATTCCATGTGCTGAATCAGAAAAATATGCAGCCAAGAATTCTTTATCCAGCAAGGCCGTCATTCAAAATAGAAAGAGAGGTAAAATGTTTCCCAGACAAACAAAAATTAAAGGAGTTTGTGATCACTAAACCAGCCCTGCAAGAAATTAAAAAAAATTTTTTAACATTTATTCATTTTTGAAAGGCAGAGAGAGACAGGGTGTGAATGGGGGAGGGGCAGAGAGAGAGGGAGACACAGATTTCTAAGCAGGCTCCAGGCTCCAAGCTGTCAGCACGGAGCCCGATGTGGGGGCTTCAACTCATGGACTGCAAGATCATGACCTGAGTCAAAGTCAGCCGCCTAACTGGCTAAGCCACCCAGGTGCCACCCAGGTGCCCCATCTACAAGAAAGTTTAAGGGGAACTCTCTGAGGGGAGAAAAGATGAAAAAAATAATAATAATAAAGACCAAAAGCAACAAAGACTAGAAAGGACCAGCGAACACCACCAGAAACTCCAACTCTACAAGCAACATAATGGCAATAAATTCATATCTTTCAGTACTCACTCTAAACATCAATGAGTCCATGCTCCAATCAAAAGACCTAGGGTAACAGAATGGATAAGAAAACAAGATCTATCTGTATGCTGTTTGTAAGAGACCCACTTTAGACCTAATGACACCTTCAGATTGAAAGTAAGGGGATGGAGAACCATCTATCATGCTAACGGTCAACAAAAGAAACCAGAGTAGCCATACTTACATCGGGCAATCTAGACTTTAAAATAAGGACTGTATCAAGAGATGAAGAAGGGCATTATATCATTATGATAATTAATTATAATTTATATTATTATTAATTATCATAATTAAGAATTATGATAATTATATCATAATTAAAGGGTCTATCCACCAAGAAGACCTAACAATTGTTAACATTTATGCGCCAAATGTGGAAACACCCAAATATATAAATCAATTAATCACAAACATAAAGAAACTCATTGGTAGTAATACCATAATAGTAAGGGACTTCAATACCCCACTCACAGCAGTAGACAGATCATCTAATCAAAAAATCAACAAAGAAACAATGGCTTTGAATGACACACTGGACCAGATGGATTTAACAGATATATTCAGAACATTTCATCCTAAAGCAGCAGAATATACATTCTTCTCCAGTGCACATGGAGCGTTCTCCAGAACAGACCACATACTGGGTCTCAACAGCCCTCAACAAGTACAGAAAGACTGAGATCATACCATGCATATTTTCAGACCACAATGCTATGAAACTCGAAATCAACCACAGGAAAAAATTTGGAAAGGTAAGAAACACTTGGAGACTAAAGAACATCCTACTAAAGAATGAATGAGCTAACCAAGAAGTTAAAGAGGAAATTAAAAATTTCATGAAACCAATGAAAATGATAACACCACAACCCAAAACCTCTGGGACGCAGCAAAGGCAGTCATACGAGGAAAGTTTATAGCAATCCAGGCCTTCCTAAAGAAGGAAGAAAGATCTCAGATACACAACCTAACCTTACACCTTAAAGAGCTGGAAAAAGAACAGCAAATAAAACCCCAAAACAGCAGAAGGCAGGAAATAATAAAGATCAGAGCAGAAATTAATGCTATCAAAACCAAAAAAACAGTAGAACAGATCAATGAAACCAGAAGCTGGTTCTTTGAAAGAATTAACAAAATTGATAAACCATTAGCCAATTTGATCAAAAAGAAAAAAGAAAGGACCCAAATAAATAAAATCAAGAATGAAAGAGGAGATTGGGGCGCCTGGGTGTCTCAGTTGGTTGAGCGTCCGACTTTGGCTCAGGTCATGATCTTGTGGTCCATCCGTGAGTTCAAGCCCCGCTTTGGGCTCTGTGCTGACAGCTCGGAGCCTGGAGTCTGCTTCACATTCTGTGTCTCCCTCGCTCTCTGCCCCTCCCCCACTCATGCTCTGTCTCTCTCTCAAAAATGAATAAACATTAAAAGAAAAAAAAAAGAGTGAAAGAGGAGAGATTGCAACCAACACAGCAGAAATAAAAATAATAAGAGAATATTATGAGCAATTATATGCCAATAAAATGGGCAATATGGAAGAAATGGATAAACTCCTAGAAACATATACACTACCAAAACTGAAACAGGAAGAAATAGAAAATTTGAACAGACCCATAACCAGTAAGGAAATTGAATTAGTAATCAAAAATCTCCCAAAAAAGAAGAGTCCAGGGCCAGATGACTTTCCAGGGGAATTCTACCAAACATTTAAGGAAGAGTTAACACCCATTCTCTTGAAGCTGTTCCAAA
This sequence comes from Panthera pardus, assembly GCF_024362965.1. Taxonomy (NCBI): domain Eukaryota; kingdom Metazoa; phylum Chordata; class Mammalia; order Carnivora; family Felidae; genus Panthera; species Panthera pardus. The sequence continues at coordinate 94,527,616 of NW_026526677.1, forward strand.
AAATAGAAATGGAAGGAAAACTTCCAAACTCTTTCTATGAAGCCAGCATTACCTTGATTCCAAAACCAGAGACCCTGCTAAAAGGGTGAACTATAGACCAATTTCTCTGATGAACATGGATGCAAAAATCCTCAGCAAGATATTCGCCAACCAGATCCACCAATACATTAAAAAAATTATTCACCACATCCAAGTGGGTTTTATACCCGGGATGCAGGGCTGGTTCAATATCCACAAAACAATCAATGTGATTCATCACATCAATAAAAGAAAGGACAAGAACCATATGATCCTCTCAATAGATGCAGAGAAAGCATTTGACAAAATACAGCATCCTTTCTTGATAAAAACCCTCAAGAAAGTAGGGATAGAAGGATCATACCTCAAGATCATAAAAACCATATAAGAAAGACCCAACGCTAATGTCATCCTCAATGGGGAAAAACTGAGAGCTTTCCCCTTAAGGTCAGGAACAAGGCAGGGATGTCCACTCTTGTCCCTGTTATTCAACATAGTATTGGAAGTGTTAGCCTCTGCAATAAGACAACACAAAGAAATAAAAGGCATCCAAACCAGCCAGGAGGAGGTCAAACTTTCAGTCTTCACAGATGACATGATACTCTATATGGAAAACCCAAAAGATTCCACCAAAAACCTGCTAGAACTGATCGATGAATTCAGCAAAGTTGCAAGATATAAAATCATTGCACAGAAATCAGTTGCATTCCTATACACCAACAATGAAGCAACAGAAAGAGAAATGAAGGAATTGATCCCATTTATACTTGCACCAAAAACCATAAAATACCTAGGAATAAATCTAACCAAAGAGGTGAAAAATCTATACACTGAAAACTATAAAAAGCTTATGAAAGAAATTGAAGAAGACATACAAAAAAATGGAAAAAGATTCCATGCTCCTGGATAGGAAGAACAAATATTGTTAAAATGTCAATACTACCCAAAGCAATCTACGTATTCAATGTGATCCCTATCAAAATAACACCAGCATTCTTCATAGAGCTAGAAGAAATGACCCTAAGATTTGTTTGGAATCAGAAAAAAACCCGAACAGCCAAAGCAATCTTGAAAAAGAAAACCAAAGCAGGAGGCATCACAATCCCGGACTTCAAGCTATACTACAAAGCTGTAATCATCAAGACAGTGTGGTACTGGCACAAAAACAGACACGCAGATCAATGGAACAGAACAGAGAACCCAGAAATAGACTCACAAACGTATGGCCAACTAATCTTTGACAAAGCAGGAAAGAATATCCAATGGAAAAAAGACAGTCTCCTCAGTAAGTGGTGCTGGGAAAACTGGACAGCGACATGTAGAAAAATGAACCTGGCCCACTTTCTTACACCATGCACAAAAATAAACGCAAAATGGATGAAAGACCTAAATGTAAGACAGGAAGCCATCAAAATCCGAGGAGAAAGCAGGCAAAAACCTCTTTGATCTTGGCCGCAGCAACTTCTTATTCAACATGTCTCCGGAGGCAAGGGAAACAAAAGCAAAAATGAACTACTGGGACCTCATCAAAATAAAAAGCTTCTGCACAGCGAAGGAAACAATCAGCAAAACTAAAAGGCAACTGACAGAATGGGAGAAGATGTTTGCAAATGACATATCATATAAAGGGTTAGTATCCAAAATCTATAAAGAACTTACAACTCAACACCCAAAAAAATAATCCAGTGAAGAAATGGGCAAAAGTCACGAATAGACACTTCTCCAAAAAAGACATCCAGATGGCCAACCGACACAGGAAAAAATCCTCAACATCACTCATCACCAGGGAAATACAAATCAAAACCACAATGAGATACCACCTCACACCTGTCCGAATGGCTAACATGAACAACTCAGGCAACAACAGATGTTGGTGAGGATGTGGAGAAAGAGGATCTCTTTTGCATTGTTGGTGGCAATGCAAGCTGGTGCAGCCACTCTGGAAAACAGTATGGAGGTTCCCCAAAAAACTAAAATTAGAACTACCCTACGACCCAGCAATTGCACTACTAGGTATTTATCCAAGGGATACGGGTGTGCTGTTTCGAAGGGACACATGCACCCCCATGTTTATAACAGCACTATCCACAATAGCCAAAGTATGGAAGGAGCCCAAATGTCTATCAATGGATGAATGGATAAAGAAGATGTGGTATATATATACAATGGAGTATTACTCGGCAATCAAAAAGAATGAAATCTTGCCATTTGCAATTCCGTGGATGGAACTGGAGGGTATTATGCTAAGCGAAATTAGTCAGAGAAAGACAAATATCATATGACTTCACTCATATGAGGACTTTAAGACACAGAACAGATGAACACAAGGGAAGGGAAGCAAAAATAATATTAAAACAGAGAGGGGGACAAAACATAAGAGACTCAAATATGGAGAACAAACAGAGGGCTATTGGAGGGGGGATGGGCTAAATGGGTAACACCTAACAGAGGGTGTGTGGGGGGGATGGGCTAAATGGGTAAGGGGCATTAAGGAATCTACTTCTGAAATCACTGTTGCACTATATGCTAACTAATTTGGATGTAAATTAAAAAAAAATAAAATCAAAGATTAAAAAAAAAGAATAGAATAGAGAAAATGGAGGAGAAACAATATTCGGAGATACAATGGCTAAACAGAGCATGACTTCTCAGATTCAGGAAGCACGCATGTCCTGAGCAGGATAAATATTAAATGTAAACACCAATCAGGGTTGCTTGGGTGGCTCAGTTGGTTGAGTTTCCAACTTCAGCTCAGGTCATGATCTCACAGTTTGTGAGTTCGAGCCCTGCATGGGGCTCTGTGCTGACAGCTCAGAGCCTGGAACATGCTTTGGATAATGTGTCTCCCCCTCTCTCTGCCCCTCCCCTGCTCACGCTCTGTCTCTCTCTCTCAAAAATAAACAGTAAAAAAAAAAATCAAACACCAATCATCTTTAAAGTGATAAATGGCAGCCACTGAGATAACCTCCAGCAAATACCATCTGTGTTATAATATTAGACACGTCTCCCTGCTTCTATTAATATTATATTGCAGTTTGTGGGTAGTGTACTAAGTAAATACAAAGGGGAAAAAAAGAGTAACAATTGTAAGGGAAGAAACTAAAGAATCATGATTCACACCCAGTATAATTATCTACTGTTGGTTTGAAACCTCCTATGGAGCTCCCCGGCTGTCACCTGAAACCTGCCCCCATACACGGAAGGCAGGGAGAGACTGAAGGAAGACGCAGGCCACCCCGGATTGGGAGCTGGCAGGTTGAGTGAGCCAGGGTGCGAACGGAAGGCTTTTCTAGGGCAGCCACAAGATAAGCCTGCCAGAATCTTAGAGGTTTATGTAGAGAGGCCTTAGCTGGGTTCGGACATGTATATTGTCCAGATAGTCTTAACACTACATCCGTGTCCTAAGATGTGGCCTTGGGGCAGCTTCTGGGAGTGGGGAAGGCAACTGGAAGGGACACCCCAAGGAAAGTGGAAGGGGGAGCCCCTGATTGCTGGGGTCCAGCTTACAGGTCACCTGGCAGCCACATCCTTTCCATGACCCCCTCTACCACCTACATAGAAAATACAATGGAATCTACAGACAAACCATTAGAGTGAGTGAGAATGTTCCACAAGACTGTTGATACAAATCACAACATAAAAGTATAAAAACCACCTATGGTTCCAGCCACAAAAATTTAGAAAAACATTTAAATATTGAAAACATTGGAAAACATTTCCGTTACAGTACCAACAAACAGTCTCCGGTATCTGGGAATACATTTGATAAAAATGTGCAAGACCTTTGAGGAGAAAAGCACAAAACTTTACTGAAAGACTTAAGACCTAAATAAATGGAGAATAAAAGCTCGCTGTTGTAAACACGGCAACTGTCTCCTAAATTAGTCTGCAAATTCAATGGCATTTCAATCAAAATACCCATTAGATTGTTCAAGGAACTCAATTAGCTGGTCTTAAAAGTCACATGGAAGAGCAAAGAGCCAAAACTAGTCTAAACCAAGCGATGGCCAGATAGTGAATATTTTAGGCTTTGCAGGCTACACAGGGTCTCTGTTGTATATTGTTCTTTGGTTTTTCTTCTTTGTTCGTAACCCTTACAACTGTTCTTAGTTCACGAGCCATAGTTTGCCTATTTCAAAAAAAGAACAATACTTAAGGAAGGTGGCTGGTAGGACTTTTCCTATCAGATATGTAGATTTCTTATAGAGAAATTAAAGAATTTGTTGATACTGTCTTAAGCATACAGCACAAAGAGAATAAAACAGAGAGCCCCCAAATAGATAAGTGTGTACATACAATTTTATATAATATATGACAGAAGTGGCACCACAATCGCTTAGGGAAGAATGAACTCTCCAATATATGGTGGAAGGACAATTCCTTATCCATATGGAAAAGAAAGTAAGAGTCCCCATCTCTCACAGTAAACAAAAATAAGTTGTAAGTGGATGTAGAGATGAGATAAAACGTAAAACTTGAAAATTCTATTAAGGGAATAGAAGACAGTATCTTCATTACACACAGAGAGGAAAAATGGATAATTTTCATGACACTATATCTAAAAATCTTTTGTTCATTACAAGAATCCATAAACAAAGGTTAGAGAGAAACCACAGACTGGGAGAAGATTATTTTCAAGACACAAAACGATCAAAGAAAAATCCATGAGAGAGACATCTCAGAAGGAAAGCTGCCAAAGCAAATGAACAGTCTAATTACAGAAGCAGTAATCCAAATAGCCTATAATCTTATGAAAAATGTACATCAGCAGTGATCAGGGAAATAAATATTAAAGCAACTATAAAATATAATTTCACATCCATCAGTTTGGCCAACATTTTAATCTAACAATAAGAAGTCCCGAGATCCATGTGGATAAATGGGAAGATTCACACACTGCTAGTGGAGGGAAAAAATAAAAACGCCTATTATTTTAGTTCCCTATGAAAGGACCATTCTAGTTTTCTCTTGGGACACACAGGAAGAAGGAAACGCAGAGCTATTCTATAGATGTCCTTGTTCCTGTGCCCTTGTTCTTTCCCGTTTCTTGTGTTCCCACCCCTGGGTACTAAAGTATTGATTCTCTCCCCCCATCTGCCCTCCTCCAGGTCTGACTACCTTGCCATCCCATCAGAGAACAAAGAGAACTCTGCGGTACCAGTGGAGGAATAGAAGGGTGTGACTGAGGTGATGTACAGGGAAGGGCAGGCGAAGGTGGATAAGGATGGCAGCTTGTACAAGTGACTTGGTCACCCACACCCAAGTGACTTTAAATTTGACCCCGTAGATTTCTACCCTACCCAGAGTTCCCACCCTCGGGGTACTTCTTAAAGTCGATATCCAGGTCACAAAGCTCTGTGTGACGTCAAGCCCTTCAGAAAGTGAATTGCTTTGGCCTGAGCAATGTGAACTTCCTACCCACAGCGACAAAAAGTAGTTCCCCCACTCCCTCCTTTGTAAGGATTGTGGATTTGGTCAGTGTCTTTGGCTAGCCTGGACTGGGCCAGGCTGGAAATTCTCAGTGAGTTGTTTTATTGTTGGTAGGTGGGCTGAACACTGAGGGACTGGATATTCCAGGTTCAGCGATGTTAACAGCATCAGGAGGGTGCCCCAGGGGCCAGATCACTTCCCTTCATGCATCCATCCTTCTATTCATTCATCATGCATCCACTCACCTCTGAACTTTCACCTCTGACTTCTAACTCCATCAGACCTCTACACACCATAAGACTTGGCCAGTACTGAGGAGTAAACATTTCTACACGGACTCAACCTCACCCTGTTCCAGCTTTCAAGCAAGGAGCTCCCATGCCAACTGGACTTCCCTGTGCTCCAAATGACTTTGTACAAATGCTGAAGATGGCACACCCCTCTGTCCCTAACTGGTTGGAACTGGCTCATTCTTCTTTGTTGCAAGTGAATGGATGTCTTAATGGAAGGAAGTAAGAATGATTAATTTGGTTAAAGCAGGAGCATCATGAAATGGGATTCCTTGAAATCAGTCCCTCCACCCCCACCCCCCGCCAAGTTCCTGGCCCACTTGACTAGAGCATCAGAGCAAAGCATGCCTTTCTAGGATCTTCAGTGATAGAAAGTTTAAGCATGGACCAAGATGTTCTCTGGAACTTGGTACTCTGGGGCTAGATCCCGATAGGTCTCTAAGGACTAGGTTGGCCTCAGCCTTTCAAGAAGCCAAAGACAGAAGTGGCCCTCAAAACTCATACAACATGTTCATCACCCTATTAGGGTAATGTATGTGTGCCCTCCAAGTGGAGCACACCATCTGAGATGGCTGGGAAGCATTATATTCTTGTGGGCATTGAAACTGAAATTTCTAAATTCTTTTCCTCAAAATTCCTGTAGGTCAGTATTATCCCTCCTTTTACAGGAGGCAACTGAGACTCAGGGCTCAACTAAGAGATTTCAGAGGATAAACTGGAACGTAGTAAGCCTTAGGCGCTTCCCACTTGACACTTTCAGAGATGGGATAATTTTGGTTTTAAAAAGACCTTGAAACTGAGTTTGGCTACAGCCATGCCTCTTTCACAAGCACAGGGGTGGACTGTCTGGCTGAGGTTAACTCTGATAGACCCACACACCTGGAAACTAGCCAAAAGGCAGAGAGGAAGACATGGGGTAGACATGAAGAGTTTCCTTAGCGAAAAGATTTGTGACTCTGAAAAATCCTCCAGAGACTGCATCTGGGAATATTTAAACTAAGAAACGTGCTTTTTAGTCTGAGAAGGATGATGAGAGAATGAGTGAAGTGATAGGGGCAGGATGGGCTAGGTGAATCCATGATGTCTAGTTGTTGAGGGTTTCTTTCCTTTCTAGATTTTGGGAGAGCACAGGGACACTGGAAAACTTTCAGTCAGTATCTCGTTTCGTTTTGAGTGGCTGGTCCAAATGTGATGTCCTTCAGCACCTAGTGACCGAGGGGAAGGCTGCTTCATGGGTTCTGAGAACATGCAAGTGTCTGGGACTCAATGACAGGTGTCCCTCAGATCTGGGGGAATTCATGGGGAAAGATCACACTCCTCTGTCTCTGGGCCTCACCCGACGAACTCATTTTTTTTTCCAACTCTTCCATTCTTGGGGAAGTACTTGACACAAGTCCTTGTTCACACGTTCAAGAGTCCAATTTTATTGAAGAAAATACTTGCAGTAAACTTACGGCCTTTCTCATCGGTAACTTTGCACATGATTCCTCCGAAATCGGGGACAGAATATAGATCATTTTTCGCACTTTATAGAGAATAGGCGTGGATTACTGTGCGGTTCTCCTGATCCCGTGGCTGGTGGATGGCTGAGCTTTCAGTAGGAGCGAGCTACTTCCTATCACCCCACCTTCCTCTTGCTTCCAGTAGACAATGCATCTAAGCATCGATGCTTAGATAACTCAAAATCAAGTCATATGCATGATGGCTGCCTTTTTGTTTTCTTTTTAAAAAAGCCCACCCCAGATATTTCCTGAGTGGTTTTTAATGAACTGAATGGCACCTACCATCTCCCCCCCACCCCCCGCCCTTATTTACGTTTTACAGGTAATCTTTTTTTTTTTAACTTCTCAACCCTTCTCATTCTCAATTCTGTCATTAGAGCAATATGGTTTACAAAGTGCTTTCGTTTCTGTTACCTTAGTTCTCCACAGCTAGCCCTGTGGGGTGGGTATTACTGATACCCACATCACAAGTGAGCAAGCACACTGAGGCTGCTGGAGGCTAAGAAGCCTTACCACATGCTAAGGTCATACAGCCGGTAAGTGGAGAGCTCAGTTCCTTTTTCCACTTTGATCACAGCTGCATCGTTTCCTCTCATTGATGAGCTTTTGCCTCATCTTTGCCTCTCCTGCTTGTCCTGAGATGTCTGACGTCTTCTCTCACCCCTAGTGCCACCCGACGGCTCCTCTACCGCTTTGCTTCTTAGCCAGTGCTCCTAATGTGCTTTGAGAGTCTATCTCGTTTTGGTTTTCTCTTTCTAGTTGGTTTCCACGTCACTCTTTCTCCCTTAGCGTAATTCAACTCCTTCTTGGGAGACTTGATCAGGACTACAGAACTAAGGGTAGTGTGACCCCCCCAACCTGCTTCAAATCCTCCCCGCTCCCCATATTCCTAGAGGACCCAGACCAAATGTGCATTGCTCTGGAAACTTCATCTGGCATGCTGTTCCTATAAAGGGCTTAGAAATGTTCTCAAGGGCTATTATCACTTTAGGAACCCCATCTGTTATCTTGGTGCTGGATATTTTCCATGACCAATCCTCAATAACACAATTCACTAAAGACCAGGCCAGGCTTAGGTCTTATTTTCCTTTTCCTACTGCTTAACAGCCAAGAACTTGACCCTGCTCAAATCAGTTGGCACTGTATACACCCTGTCCTACTGACCTTTACTGCTAGCTCAGTCTTATATCACAGCCCTGACTCCTGTGTGGACGTACTGTGACAGACACTGCCTGTACCTACTCCCACCTTTATTTTGTTTGTTTAAAAGCATTTTCCCTTATTTTCTCCATCCCCCAACATCCACACACCCAGATTTCTGATACTCTTGAGTTTCTGGTTTCTCCTTCGACGCCCGACTAGATGTTAGTAGGAAAGGAATTTTTCAAAGCAGGAACATGCTGGATACATGTGTATAGCAACGAATGGTTAAGACAAGAGACAGTAGCTCCCTCCTCTTCCTAGGAAACTACTAGATCAAAAAGGAAAGTATACCCAACTCAGAATCTGTGAACCTGACATCAATCGGAGGGGAAAGGCTGTGTAACTGGCATCTTTGTAGGAAGAAGCAAAAGCTAGACACATTTCAGAATAGATCTTGGTTCTCCTTTCCCAAATTAACAAAGAAATAGAAAAGTACAGTAAAATGAAGCCTTCCTCACCCCTCCTTTTGTAAATGAAAGATCCCTAAGCCAGTGAATTCACCTAGTCACTGTGAGTGTATCTGAGTAGTACTGTGTTCATCCTCCAATCATCCATCCATTCTGCATTTCAGCACCCACTCTGCCTGGAGCACCAATCTAGAGCCTCAGTGTGCCCCGTGGTCTTAGGTCTGAAAAATACCATCATCCAAACTTGTCCTAATCTCTGAAACTCCACCATAGCAGAGAACTCACGTTGAGTTATCTTACTTGAGTCTAGTAGGACCCAGTAGAGAAGGACGTGCAGCAAGTCTGAGTCGTAGTAATCAAACTCAATCCCGATCACAGGCCAGATAAGCCTCAACGCTGGTAATACGTCTCCCTTACAGACCCCGAGTCACCCTCAGGCAAGAGCTGCATCTGATGTCAGCGTGTGTGATGGGGAGGGAGGCCACGGAAGCACCGTGCTTGTAGGTTTGGGAAACACCATCAGATACCATTAGTAAACTCCTGAGGTCTTTCAACTGATGGATCTCCTTGCCACATTGTCACCTTCATAGTGCTTTTTCTTCATTTTCCACAGCCAATCTTTTTCTGAACTCTAGCAATGTCGTTCCCGACCACCCAAGCTCTCGACAACCTAATGGCAGTATGTAGTGTTTTTCAGGAAATACCCTGTTCGTGTCAATAAAGCGTCTCTACACACAGCTTGCTCTGGTTTTGCTCTACAATGTGCGTCTGCCACGAATACTATGGCCTCCACCTCCCCCTCCAGCCTGCATCAATTCCTGACCTCACCATCAGTGGACATTTTCCCAGGCAATGAAAAATGCATTTAACAGTCTGAATTAAACACCATAAATGTGTGATCTGGCTGTTCTTTCCCTCTTCTCCTGCCCCCTCCCCCCCCCCCCCCCCCAAATAAAAGAGTCAATAGTCCTCTCCTGCCTGACACCAAGAAAGTTTCCCACCAGGTGGCAAGGGGCTAACTCCCTTACCGGTCTAGGTTAAGGAAATAGAGCAAAGCTGTCTCTCAATGTCCACCTTCCTGGAAATGCTAAGGCACAAAAGGAAAAAGTTACATAAGAAATTGTTGTTGGGACTCAGTCTACCATATGCTCCTATCATAATAGTACTGGCTAATAATGGAATAAAAATTATCTCAGTATGGTACCAGGCACTATACTAAGAAACACACACACACACAATTTTATATTATCTCTAAACAACTGAGGCTTGGAATAATGGCTGGGGACCAAGGTCACACAGCTGATAAACAGTGATGCTAAAATCTCTACTCAGGTATGATTCCAAAACTCATCCATTCACCTTTATCAGGCTGCCTCCCTCCCCAGGAAAGGGCGTCCTAGATGTTGGGCGGATGGCTGTCCATATGTGTATGAGCATGCCTACACACACACGTCTTTGGGCCTTGCCCTCATCACATCTGGGAGAACCAAAAACATTTGGGACAATGAGTGCTGATGAGTCCAGCAATAAACACACACACCATTTATTATTTGTAGTTCAATACTTTTTTCTTTTAATTCATACTGTACTTCCATGGCTCTAGCTACTTTACATTAAGATTTGGCTGGGAAGCCATGTATGGTTTCTAGGTAATAGCAGTTAAGTTTTCAGACCTTGCGCACAGCGCCAGGCAAAGTACAGTTACAGATCCAAATACAGATGGCCAGACAACTCGACTGCAATCAACCTGTGTTCTTTCCCATATATGGCCCAGTGCAGGTGTTGGGGGCTGCTCCCTCTGCCTCACCCCACTCCACCCCTTGTCAGGATTATCCAGGGGCCGCTATGGCCTCTGACCCATCCTCCCCACCTTGAAGTCTAGGCTGAGTGGGGGGAAAAGCACCATGGGTTTGGGAAGATGATCTGGTCCATGCAGAGAGTGGTCTGGCCCTAGAGTGCAGGATAGGGAAATGTGGGGAGCCACACACTACCGTTGGCAAATATGGTTGCTTTTGTTACGCGATCTCAGCACGTGGCATCCAAGCCCAGGGCCAACTCCCCAGACAGCCAGCTGTCTTGCCTGGAGCAGAGGCCGCCATTTTGCTTCTGCAGCGTCTCACTGTGTCGAGAGAAGCAAGGGGGCCAAGGGGCAGAGATGACAATATTCTTTATGCTTTCACATGTCGGGTAGATCGTCTGGCATCAGCTCCTCTTGGCAGGCAAGGTGCTTCTCGCCAGCAGCCAAGGCTCCAATCCAGGCTCCCAGGCCTGCTGAGGACCTCAAGTCACAACAGAAAACAATGCCCAAGACCCCTGAGCTGTCATACAGAACACCAAGACAGGGAGCTGGCTGGGCCCATTGCAGCCATGGCTGGAGCAGGAGTGAGGTAACAAGGCTGGGCAGAGAGGTGGGGAGGGAGCTCTCTACACCTTGTGCAAATCCCTGCTCCACATCAGGGAAGCAGGGGCGTTAAAAAGACGGCCTTCCAGAAAATCGCTCCACTCGGACCCAAAACGCATCTTCTGGAAGAAAACATAGAGGTGGAGGGAGTGGGGATAGCCTGCTGGAGGCTAGGGGACGAGGGTCAAGGATGTCAAGTGGTGGATGGGATGATTGTCCCACAGCCTAGAGACAAAGGGTGGGGGAGGAGAGAGTTAGGAAGCCAGGTTCTCAAGTTTCCGACTGGAGTGGGGAGGTGGGGTCCGGGGGTGTGGGGAGGGAGACCACAGCCCTGCCACCTGGGGGTCCTAGAGAGGAAGGGCTGGCTTTGGCTGCCCTGCAGAGCTAAAGCAACAGCACAGTATGGCACAGAAAGCATCCTTCTGGGACCACAAATAGTCTAGAAAGAGTCTTCCCCTAGTCCTTTCTGCAAGATTTCACCCTAGAAATGCTGTCCACAAATGATTTAGACATGGTTCAAGCATGGATCAGGGAGAGGGACACAGAGGGAAGCCATTTCTAGCAAAGCATTCCTCTTTGAGGTTTCTTGATCCCCCTCCCCCTTCCTAAAATCCCAGATTCTTAGGGTCAGTGCTCTAAAGCAACCCAAGGATTTTAGCCAAAGGTTCACAATTAATCTAAAACCCAACAAGGTTTGGATTGAGCCAAAAGAGAAGTGCTAGGGCCAGGAATGGCTTCTCTCCAGTGTTTCTTCTAGCAAGGAGGAGGAAGGATGGACAGATGAAAGGCTTTATAGCCTAGAGACGAAAGATGAGCTCAATCCAAGATGGTGCCATTCTTGCCATTATCCTCCTCCCAACTTAGAGAAAGTCCCTTCCCAAACAAAGACTAAGCCCACAAAGGAAGAACCACCCTCCTAGGTTAATACTGGGAAGTACGACAAACTTTATCTCCCCTTCCCTACCTCACTAGGCCTCCCTAGTCCTGCCAGCCCATAAAGAAGAAAGTTAACTACCCTGGATTTCTTGGGAACCCTGATGCTGTCCTACTACCCCTCTAAACACCAGGGAAGCTCTAGCTCAGACGCTTGTTCTCTTCTGGCAGAGCACCTTCCACGTTTGAGAAAGCCCTGCCTTGCCAGTCTCTGACCCAGCCTCCAAGACAATGCTCAGCTAGAACCTATCTTCGAGACAGTCTAGCCTACCCCCCTTCCTATTACAAACGAGGATACTGATGTTCAGAAAGGGGAAGGGACTTGTCTAAGAGCAGAGCCAGGCCTCGGGCCCAGGTCTCCTGACTCAGCCCAGTGCCCTTACAGACAGCTTTAGGTTGCCGGTCTTGTTGCCCCTGTGCCAGGGAGGTGGACGGGGGACAGACGAGTTGTAGACACGAGTGGATTCTCCAAGGCCAATCTTAATCCCTTCAAGTACACTGCAGTTGGAAGTATAGACCCAGTAGTTGTTTGCCACCTGGTTAGAAACTTTGCAAAATCTTTGAGCGCAAGCTCTCAATTGTTACAACAGGAATCCTCACATAAAGACTCCTATGTGACCAGAGTTCTTACGTGAACAAAAACAAAGCACTGGCTGGAAGAAGTAACAGAAAGGGTGGTAGTTTGGATGCTCCCAGGTAGACAGCTACAATCAAAGCTGCTGGATTTGAGTTGCAATGTTATGTATCAGTTTCACTCCCAGACTTATCTGCAAGGGCAAGATGAATCCCTTTTCTTCGACAGGCTATTGAATAAGGGGGGGGGGGGGAGCTTTTGTTTGGGAGTCAACAGAGGTGCTGAGCTTTCTCCTGGTTTGAAGGTTTAAAATGTTATTATATCAGAGAGGGCCCACCAGAGAGATCATGATTCCTAGGAAAGAGGCAGGTGGAGGGACGTTCCCTGTGTGTAGACCCTGTCTCCCGGGCTCACACCCCCAGCAATCATGATGATTCCTTGGACATACTAAATGCGTCCCTCCCTGTTACCTACTCCTCCCTGGAATGGCCGAAGAGGTAAAGCAAAAGCTGAGCAACTCTGCGTAGCCAGGCCCACTTGTATTGCTTTACTGCCGGCAGAGAACCCTTTGTAAGTCACCCCAAAGGTCCCACCATGGGACCTTCAACAATTGAATGGATTTAGATAAATAATTGTACATGGATTAAGTTAGAGAATTTATCATTTTTGCTTTCAAAGGTTTCTGACACTAATTTTGGCTTCTGGCCACTGCACCAGGAAAATTTCTAGCAGTCTGCACTATTCCTCCTTTGGCCCAGGGCCCACGAGCCCTGACCCTCACCAGGGTGTCTCCCATTCAGAGCCCCGGACAAGAATGAGTGGTGACCCACTGACCCGTGGGCCTATGCACCCTTCCCAAGGATTATGTTCAACTCCATCCCTCACATCTCCTTTTCTAGAGGAGGGATATCAATTCTAGCTGATTCTGTGGAGCCTTCTCAGCCTACTCCCCTGGGGCATGTATTCCTGCTCTTAGGGCAATAATAAGGCCATATTCTCAGACTAAAAAGTCAAAAACTTGTCTTTGATTATAAAAGTGGGATGTTCCGGCCGTTCCAAGAGAAGAACACAACTTGCCCTTCTTTTGGGCCACATCAGTGAGAAGCCCTGCGTTTCTTCTGTCCCTCGCATCAAGAGGCCCACTAGAATAACGAGCAATCTAAAAGAACTTTCCTTGCCAAACTGGTACGATCCTTTCCTGACTGAGCACTGTGAGCTCTGCCTGGGGCTGGCAGGATCCCTCTGGTCATTATATGTTAGAATAGCAGTTAGTGAATAAAAAATGGTAATCGTGGCTACAAGGGCCCGACGAGGTCAGATAGAGGTCAGATAAGTGCACGAATCCTAGTGAACCAACTCCAAAATGGATCTGGATGACTCACTTTCTCCTCCTTAGTGCTCTCCTACCTCCCTGGGGCCAGAGACCAGAGAAGGCTTTGCCCCCTTTACCAGAATTCTCCTAAGTCTTAGAAACAGGATTTGGAATGGCCTCCAAAGGGCAGAGACTCAATCAGGCCTTTTCCTTCACAAATGCACGCATGTTTCCCAAATGTATTCCTTCCAAAAGCCTAGGTCTCCTTCCTTGTGCAGAAGGTCTCCAGTGTCTCCCTTGACTAAAGTTGGCTCTTCTCTTAGAGTAAACGATGCTGGCAGCCAAGTGAGCACTCACCAAGTTGCTCACTACTTACACAGCGTTCCGTGTGAACCCACAATATGTACAATGTGAGGGCACTCGCTCTCCCAAACCCCGGACGTCCCTAGGGCACCCTGGATCGTCCCAGAAATCAAATGGACAGCTCAAAATGAAGGAATTAGAGCCACAGGCCCGCCTTGCTTATAACCACTTAAAAAGGGGTTTAACAAGATCAAAAATGCTCCATCCTGGCTAATAAACAATGTGTGCTCTTAGGGCACAGAGAAAAAATAGGGCTTTAGGCACTAAAAAGTGACACTTCACCCAGATCCAGCCTGGGAGAAGACCAGAGAGAAGGGGGGTGGGAAGGTCAGAAATTCCCAGCCCTTATTGGGTCCACACCCTACACGGGTTAGGGGAAGGTGCAGGGGTGATGGAGGAGAACACCGTTAGGTACACAAGTCCCCAGGGGAGCCTTCAGCTACAAAGCCCAATCACGCAGGCACAGCCTTCCCAGCCCTCCAACCCCCCAACTGGGTTGGGGGCGTGGCGTCCACAGAAAGGGGCGTGGCCACAGGTGGCAGACTTTTGATTGGGCTCCGGCCCTGGATGCTTCCTGTTCACAAGAGAGCACCTGGGGAAGCGCAGGGAGGGGGGGGGGGGGGGGCGGGAGATTCTCTTTTATTTTGGAGACAAATCAAAAGAGGATTGGGGAATGAAGCACCTTAAGCAATGCCCCCTTGAGACTTCGAGACCCCAGGGTCTTCACAGGCATAACTTTGGCTCAACAACATTTCCCTTCTCAGAGCCAAGGACGGCCAGTGAGGGAAAGGGTTGGGGGTGGGGGAAGGGATGGGGAGGAGGAGGATCAGGGGAGGTCGGTGCTGAGAGGTGGTCCCTGCCCTCCTCGGCCCCTCGGCCCGGCCAGCACAGGAGGCCGTCCGGCTCCTTCTCCCTGGTACATAGGCATTATCTCTTTTTAAAATCTGTATATAATATATATATATTTATATTCTGTATATATATATATATTTATATATATATATTTATATGGTCTATGTACACGTATTGCACAGGCCTCTTGCAGCCACCCCTGCTCCTGCCTGGTCAGTGATAGCGGTTCCTCTTCTCTTCACTTCCTGATGTGTAGTCGCGGGACCTGATGCCGTTCTGAAGATTGATGAGAGAGTCCTTCATCTGGAAGACAGGGAACCCCACCCAGCTACGGGTTTGCACCCCCAGTGGGCTTCTTTGTCCAGCAGCACCCACCACGCCCACCTAGGGCAAGTCCCCTATCATGCCAGCAAGTTCAAGGGAGCCGGGCTCCTAGGACAAGGTAGGACATCGTCTCAGGCAGAAAGGGGACAGCCAGTCTAGCACTGGGAACCCCTAGGGTGAGGTTCACTGTGTCTCAGTGATTTGTAGTCCTTCTGTTGCTGAATGAAGAATTCTCTCAGGGTTAGGGCATGTGGGTGGCTCAGTCAGTTAAGCATCCTACTAGTTGGTTTCAGCTCAGGTCATGATCTCATGGTTTGTGGGTTCAAGCCCTTTCCGTACTGACAGTGTGGAGCCTGCTTGGGATTCTCTCTCTCCCTCTCTGCCCCTCCCCTGCTCACTTTGTCGCTCTCTCTCAAAAAATAAAAAAAAAAAAGAATTCGCTCAAGGTGCCTGGGTGGCTCAGTGGTTTAAGTATCCGACTTTGGCTCAGGTCGTATCTCACAGTTCGTGAGTTCGAGCCCCGTGGGCTCTTGTGCTGACGGCTTGGAGCCTGCAGCCTGCTTCAGATTCTGGGTCTCCTTCTCTCTCTATTCTTCACGCTCTGTCTCTCTCTCTCCTCTCTCAAAAATAAACATTAAAAAATTTTTAAAAAAAAAATTCCCTCAAAGCATTCAATTGCTATAAGGAACCACACTAGGCGGTCTTCTACTCATTGGATTTGGTTTCCCCATTGACCCTAACACTCGGTATTTCTACCTTTGTACGTTTTGCCACGTTGTTCCCCCCGCCTAGGACTCGTCTCTCTTGCCCATTCCAGTCTCACCCATTGTGGACCCAGAACAAATCCAAACTTTCTCTGGCGCATAATCCTCTTTCTTATTCCTGGCCACCTGGAAAGCACTCACTAGGACTCTGCAGTGGACTCCTCTGTAATCGCTTTGTTTCGTGTGTGTCTGGACAGCATATACACCCCGCATGTCAAGCAGAGAATGGACGGCTGAGTAGGCTTCTAGTTGTACCCATATCACGGAATTAACCTTGACTGAATTTCTTCCTCTTAACCTCCTTTAAGAAACAGGCACACTAATATGGTTAGGTCAGCGGCAGAACCCAACTGGCTTGTCCTACCACGACACATTTCAATACGGCCCCTGAATAAGCCGCTCTATGACAACACAATGCAATTAACATTTCGTGGCACACGGTCATGGATTTTCAGATCCTCTGATCTCTGCCTAATCTACAGCTTTCTTCTCTCCGGGTCTTCTGTACCCCCCTCTGCTCCTCGGGGATAGGGGGTTTGTTATTAATTCTTTTAGAAGCTACTCTTAAAGGGAATGAAACAAAACACCTATCCTGTTTTCCTCACCCCCGTCTTTCCTTCTCCCGGGCATATCTTTAATTCTATCAACCCTTCTTGATAGGACAGGTCTTTTGAAACGCCTGCTATGCTGTTTACCCTTAAAAAAAAAAAAAAAAAAAATCCATGGCTTTAAAGCTAAACATGATATCCTGAAACACCTTCAACCGGATCCTGACAGCTGCATTAAAACTCTCTCTCCTTAATTTAGAGCAAAGACCACACCATGAAGGGGAAATAAGATTTACTATTAAGGAGTGTCTCCCATGGACCATCAAATCCCGACAGCAATTTCATGAAGTTACAATTATAATCATTTTATAAATGAAGAAACTGTAAGTCAGTAACGTTATGTCCCTTGCTCAAGGTCTAGTTGGTGGCAAGGTCGGGATTCCACCTCAAGTCTGGCTGGTCACCAAACATAAGGAACGCCTTAGGAACAGAAATTTTAATGGGAACAAGACAAAGCCTCAGTCTCTTATCTTCTTAACTGTCTTTAGAGCAAAGGTAGCTTCTTGCTGTCTTGGCAACTACATGGCAGTTTTGTATAAGATGTTAACTTCTTCTGGGGGAAGTCAGACGCTCCCGCCCTTGATACAACTAAACTTATTATTGGTTTTGCCCCAGGATTTTCTGAAACAGATGCATCTAGTTTTTGGAAGGAATACAGGCACCTGTACTAGAAGATGTTATGGAAAGATGACTTAGTTCACCAACCATTTTCCCAGACTAGCAGCGCAGCCTCGGGGGAAGAATGACGTATTAGGGGTTGTGTGTTGGCTATGTGGTGTTCAGGGCGGGGGAGGGGGGATGGCATACATCAAAAGGGACTAGAAAATTAGGCCCTCTGGGAAGACAAATCTTTGTGAAATAGAGGTTCTCTCTTCAAATGCCTGTCAGATGGCTGTGAGTTGCCAAAAAAGAAAAAAGATTGGTCCTTCCGTGCAACCTACAACTTTCCCGCAAACTTCATTGTTATTATTTGGGGGAGTGCACCTGTGTTTCCAACAGCCCATCCCAGGATGGCTTTAAAATCAGAACATCGGATGGCCCAGGGTAAGAATGAAATGGGAGAGTGAGGTCCGGTGGGTGGGGATGGGGATGGTGATCTTTCCCAGAGCGCAGGGAAGGAGCTCCATCTCTGGAAGACGGGGGCAAGGAGAGAAGGTGGGGACATCTCACCTGGTCAAGAAGCATCACTGAGGATTTGATGATCTCCCTCCATTTTTGGAGCTCAGTATCGTGGTACTTTTGTTGGGACTCCAAGAGCTGGGCCCATTCTGTCTGAGACTGGGGTAACCTGTGGGGTAGAAGAAGGGGTACCCTGGCAGCTGGAGTTATGCTCAGTGGACTCTCCTGTGCTCCCAGACCCCTAGAGGACAGAGAGTCACATCAGACTGCTTTGTCCTCTGCTCAATGCCCCCCGGTTCCCCTGTGCCCCCGATCTGAAGCAGACTAAAGCTACGCGGACAGTTTTCATAGCTTGCCAACGGATGCATCCCCAAGGGTTACCCACTGGCCAAGGGCAGCAGGGCAGTCCCAAGGAGACTGGGCGGCAGGAACTGGGGCACGGTACCAGGTGGGGTGAACGTGGTGGCAAAGGGAAGAGGCAAGGATTACCTTTCTTGGAGCCTCAGACCCTGCCAGGCAGTGAGGGTCTGGGTGGTGTATTCCAACATCCAGAGTTTATAGAAGAGCATCATGTTAAGGATGACCAGCAGCACCAGACTAGGGAAGAGACGAGGGGGGAGGGGGAAGCAACGGCCATGAGACGTCATCGAGAATGCATGCTCCCTCTAAAAGCCAGGGATGTCCCCCACCCCAGAGGCAGCTGCTGTCCTTAACCACTGGTCACCTGAAGCATTGCAGTGAGTGAGGTGGAAGGATGCAGCAAGGGAGAGGAAGGGGGGTGAAGAGAGAGAGAGAGAGAGAGAGATAGAGAGAGACTCTCATCTGGAGGGGCCGGGACACAGCAGGAGAGCCATGGGGAGGTATGTGGGTGAAGGCATTGGGAAAGAGAGACACGCAAGAGCCACCCAGAGTCTGGGTGCCTGGGGGAAGAGGTAAGATGGAGAGGAAAAGAGATGAAGGGTAAAGGAAGCGATCAGAGAGCCAGTACCTGAAACAGATCCTAATGGGAGCAAGGAGGAAAAACGGGGAGGAGGCAGAGGTTAGAACAGACCAGTGCAGGGGGAGAGTGGGGAGAGCTGCACTGTAACCAAGCCAGAGAGCAACTGAGAGGCTGGGGGAAGGAAACACCGGAAGCAAGCATCCATGGATGAGGAGACCCAGCAAGCAAGGAGCCAGAGAGAGCAGCTGCAAACAGATCTTCGGTGACAAATCGAGGCAAGTCCTCCCACCCACCCAACTTGAGGCACAACAGAAGGTCAAACTGTGGAGCATCTGCCTGATCCACGTCACAGGTGTTAGCGGGATGCCTTAAAAAGGGCAGTCTCCTCCTGGTACCTGCCCAGTCCCAGCTGGGGTCACGAGGCTCCCCGGTCTGGGCCGGAACTGGTCAGAGACAGGGAGGTGGTAAGGAGGATCCGGGGGGACAGAGAGCCACCGAGAGAATGGGGACATTCTCTCCTTCCCTCGGTGTCATTGGCTGCCATCAAGATCATCTTAGGACACAAGTCACGGAATAGAGGGATGAAGACCTGGGTAGCAAGGGGACCGAGAGACGCACGGAACTGGGAACGATCCCGGCTTGCCGCTTCAAGGTTCTTAACTTCTGATGAAGTTCCCTAGCTTCTCCGAACCCCCTTCCTCAACAGGGACGGTGCCTACCGTGCTAGAGCTGTGACACGCATGGGTCGAAGTGGACATAAAGCACCCAGCACCCAGGAAGCCCTCGACGAAGGGCGGTTTTATCGTTAGAGGAGGTACAGGCCCGGATCAGGATACACACAGGAAAAGGGAAGATGGCACCCCGGGAAGACAGAGTGAAAGACGGAAAAGGACCAACAAAGAAAGTCCGACACTATGCCTTTGACCTTTCGAAGTGTGTGTGTGTGTGTGCACGTGAGTGAGAGAGAGAGAGAGACAGAGAGAGAGAGAGAGAGAGAGAGAGAGAGAGAGAGAGAGATACTGTGCTGTTCTCTGCATGCAAGGTAGTATTCCTGGAGCTGGCAGCTGCAAATGCCTGACCCTACCGGGCCGTGTTCTCAGGGCTCTGTGAGTTCTCCAGAAGAATCTCTAAATACTGCGTTGACTTTCAGTGGATACTGTCTTTAATCGTATCAGCACACGCCAGAGGAGATCGGAATGCCCGCCTCTTCGGCATGTGCCGCACACAATCTCAGCTCCTGCATTTGGGTCTGTGTTTATTATAATCCTGCCTGTGCTCAGTGAAGGTCCAGGGACACCCCTGCATGCTGAGGGAGGGTCCTGCGGTGGTCTAAACAGAGAAAAGAGGAGGGAGAGCCGAGCTGCCTCGAGGCAGGCGGACGGCGGTGCGGGCCTGCCAGACGCAGGGCGGTCTGTGCCACACAGGTCCATTCCACACGCACACGGTCAGCAGATCCCTCGCCTGAGCCCCCTGGTGTTGAAAGGCGAGGTCTGATTATCCCAAACTAATAAAGCCCCAAAGTTAGTTAATGCCATGCTATACCACTGACTCAGGAGAGCAGGCCTACTTAAATAAGTACTTAATTAAGAGCAGGCCTGCTTAAATAAGTCAACATGCAGAAAAAGCTCAGGGAACTTACCTGAGGTTAAAGTTTTCTATCTCCCAAACCCAACCAGGAGAGACTTTACAGAACAGTACGAATCACATCAGATGGATGCTGCTAAATGCGAATTTTACTGGTCTTACAGCTGTCTTTGCATTTGACTTTTTCTAGGATTTATTTATTTATTTTGAGAGAGAGAGAGAGACAGAGAGAGAACATGAACAAGCAGGGAGGGACAGAGACAGATGGAGAGAGAATCCCAAGCAGGTTCCGCATTGTCAGTGCAGAGCCTGACATGGGGCTCGAACTCATAAACCATGAGACCATGTCCTGAGCCGAAACCAACAGACGGCTGCGTAACTGATCTGAGCCACCCGGACACATCCCTGCATTTGATTTTGTGAAAATAACTTGGCTTCTGAGGCCACTCACAGAAGAATTTTCCATCTACTTTTGTTACATACTCAGTTAAGGTTAGCAGAGAGCCTGCCTCACGTTCCTCACAGGGGCCTTGTCTGCAGCCCTGCTCTTTCTCGCCCCCACCCACCCCGCTGTCCTCGGAGGATGGTCTCATCCGCACCCACGGCTTTCATGCTACTGTTGACTAAACCAGCATCCGCGACCCATGCTTCTCTGCCTCGCTCCAGGTCCGCATCAGCAAGTACCTGTCACCTCCACCTGGATATAACCTTTGGCAGCTCAAGACACACGCGGAATGGAGCAGCTTCTCTGACAACCCTGTGCCCGTTCTGTTAATGACACAACCATCTACGGGTGCTCGCTGCGGTCATTCCTCTTCTTCGGCTACCCAACCGCGTGGCTAACGGGTCTTCCCCCTGCAGGACCTGTCAGCCCCAATCGCTCGCCTGCCGGACAGTCACGCTCACCTACGTCACTGCCACTTACTCTGACTGGCCTGCCCGCCTCCAGCCCTTCCTTCTCTAGGCTTCCGCGCATGGCTGTCACAGTGACTTTTTTAACTAATGCAAAAGTGGGGCATCTGGGTGGCTCAGTCGGTTAGCGTCTGACTCTCGATTTTAGCTCAGGTCATGATCTCACGGTTGTGGGACTGATCCCCACGTCGGGCTCTACGCTGACAGTGCGGTGGCTGCTTGGGATTCTCTCTCTTGCTCTCTCTGCCCCTCCCCTGCTTGTTCTCTCTCTTTCTCTAAAATAAATAAATAAACATTTTGGGGGGGAAAAAAAAAGGCAAAACAAACCATGTCACCCCAGGGCCTCCTTCAGTGCTCCCTCATGGCTGGGCTGTGCCCCTGCTTCTGCCTCTCTGAAAACACTTTAGTGGGGGTTGAAGGAGGGAGGAGGGGGTGTCACAAAAGGAAGATCTGGAGGCAGGCTAGTGCCTGGTGCACGACTGTCAGGGCCTGCGTCTAGGCAGCCCCCACGCCCCTCACCAGCTGTGCCCCCATAAGCTCACGGCACAGCCCAACCCCCAGGAAAGGCGGGGGTAGAGGCACCAGGTGAACAGAGCGCGAGCGGTCAGCACTCGGCTGTCTCAGGCACCCCCAGCTCACAGGGATGCAGGGGCGTCCGGGGCGGGCTGCGGGCTTACTAAGCTGCAGACAGCTGTGCTCTCCCCACCCTACACCCGCATTCTTTCCATGCCCTCTCTCCCTGCCCGGCATCCTTCTGTGAATGGCACTGAGCCTACCGTTTTATAACATTATGGCACTATTATAAATTATTTACATAAATATAAGCATATGCCTTTCTGGACTGTAGTCATTGATTTTGTCTGGCTCTCCCGCCAAAGTGGGGGCCCAGGAGTGCATGGTCCTTGCACCTGGCACACAGCAGAGCCACAGAACATCCCTCCCAAATGAACGAATGGGCTCCGAAGATGCTGTGTAGCATCTCTATGTTAGCATTTTCCCAACGGTGTGGTAATTCTGAATTTGCTGCCTGTCCTATCCCCTTGAAACTGAGTTCCTAAGGGCATGGATGCAGAGAATCCCCTTCTCAATCCCGAAGGCCTAGCTTACAGCAAATGCTAAATAAAACAGAGAAAAAGAAGCAAAGAGGCAAGGAATGACGGACAGAGCGACTGATCTGAAGGAAGAAGCCTAGAGGACAAAGAAGAAGCAGGGCTGTGGTGTGGAGGTGCTCATACGCCTGAGGGGCCAGCAGGCAGGGAGGGCAGGTTGGGGAAGAGCCTGGAATCCCTTACACACAGCTGATAACCAGCAGCAGCTTGGACACACTCTGCAGGTGGAAGCCGTTAGGGGTGTCCTCGGGGACATGCCGTGTCTGCGTGGAACCTGTGGGGGAGAGTAAAGACGCTGTCACCATTGTGGCGCTCAAGTCCGCTGGCTGCTCTGACGGCGGTCACGCACAGAGCCTCAGGGGATGAAGGACAACCGTCCGTGGCGCTGTCATGATGACAGGATAGATACACTCGGCCTCCACAAAAGTACAAGGGAAACTCCTCGAGGGCAAGGTCTGGGGTGGGCCCAGCAACGTGGACATTAAAGTCACCAAACGCACGGGAAACTCAACAGCCTTATGTAACTGGGACACGCAGGGGCGGGACAAAGTGCCCACAGCTTAGCCATGGCTCAGGCAACAGCCCGCGGCGAGGACTAGAGACCGCTCTCCGCCCTCGCTTTATTTATAACCCGCTACGAGATGCTGAGCAAGTCTCAATGCTGGAGACTCAGTTTATTCAAACGCCGTGCTGGTCAGAAATCCTACGTATAAAACACCTAAGGCGGGGTGCTCTGGTTGAGACTGAGGGGAGGGATGTGGAAGGCTGGCTCTTTCCTCCTCTCCTGTCCCCATCCTGAGGAACGCCTACGGCTATGCGAAGCATAGCCTAAAAACTGCCGGATTAGCCGTCTCTAAGGCTTCTTATGGCTGCATGTCGCCATGACTGAGAAGACATGAGGCTGTGCACGCTGGATGCAAGGGGGAGACAGGTCAAGGGAGTCCACTGTCCGGTAGGGCAGGTCCTCAGTGGGCCTGTGGGGGCCAGGGGAGGGGGGCTGCCTTGGGCTCTCTGACATTCAGGTTATGAGGTCATCTCTGGCGTCTGCACTGGGGCTTGTCCCTGGTGCATTTGCCCCAGGTTTGGAAGTTGCACATTTGAGTCTATCCACAGGGACACGGAGTTCAGGTCACGTCTATTCAGCAGGGGGTACCCCACATGTGGGTTCAGCAGGGACTGAGGACATTAAAGGGCAAAGGGAAATAGGTAGAGGATCCGGAGGCTGAAATTTAAGGAGTCGTGTGCAAATCATACACAATCTATACCCGAGGATGCAAAATGAGCGTGTGCACGCGTACGCCTCGGCCTGGGCACACGGCTCTGGGTCAAAGCCCTGAGCCACGCCCCCACTCCCACCTGGCACGCACCTGCCACGTGTTTGATCCTGTGGCCCACATCTTCATCAGTGGGTGTGGTGACGGGGCTCATCACCTCTTCCAGGTGAGGCACCCGCAGGTGAGCATGGGGGCGCTTCCTCCTCCGTACCGTTGGGGGCTTGCTGGCCTTCTCTTTGGGAGACTGTCTGTGCATCTCAGCCAGGTAGGTGCTCTCCGTTTTGGTCAGCTCGCTCTCTGTCACAGACGAAAGGCCATCTGCCTATACCTCCAGCTCGACACACTGGCCTCCAGAAACAGCTGTCTGCTCCTAGCTGAGACAGCCATCTTCCCGTACTGTACTCTGGGACACTGAATGCGAGGGCGGGGGTCCCTCGGGGATGGCCACGGGCCTCAGGAAGCTGGGATTCAGCCCCACCCCAACCCCTCTTCAGGGTTGCTCAACATTTTGTAGACCTAGGTCCCCAGGATCTGCACCCTCATGCACACAGCTTGGGGCATACCCCATTTCCTAATGGAAGCATTCACAGGCCTTTATTTCCTCTCCATAACTGAATTACCACCAGTGTGATCAGATGGGAAAGTCACAGATCCCGTAAAAGTTACAGGCAGAACCTCTTGGAAAATGCACACGTTCCCATACATGCCCAATTCTGTATCCATTTCTGGGGCGGACTTAGGGACCCCATGATACTCCTTCCCCATCTCGGTCTGCGCCCCCCTCCACTCTCCATGTCTCCTGGTCCCCTGGATGGTGGCGGCCGGATGCAGTTCAAGCAGCACCGATGGCTACAGCGCATGCTCACCCAGGTGGCGGAAGTAGTCCTCCAGCCCACTCCAGAAGTTCTTCTCGATGAAGGTCTTCACTAACCCCCAAGGCTGTTTTCGATAGCGCAGCTCTGTGGAGACCCTGAGGGAAAAGCCAGAAACACGATCAGCCATTTCCTGGGCAGACCCTCCCCTGCCGCGCAAAAAGAATTCAGGTTTAAGTCCACACTTGATCTTAGCCAAAAGGCCGAGAAGCGATTTCAGGTTTAAGTCCAAAGCGGCTTCGCATTTGTGCCGCACTTTACGAGGTGAAAAGTCCCTTCACACCACACCCACCACGCCATCTGGTCTCCCTGGCCGCCTTTGGAGATCAGTGGAACTGGTGGCTTTATCCTCACTTTGCAGGTGAGACAACGGGAGTTCTAGACTAGTCTAGCGGACCAAAGGCTAACAACAGGGCTCTCGACTCCAAGCCCATGGCTCTATTGTGACACCACGCTCTCCTCCAGATGGTGCCAGCCAGCCGGCCAGCCATGGGAGTCCTTTTTGCCTTCTGCAGACACTTTCAAGTCCAAATCAGGCTCTAGGGTTCCATCATTCCCACCTTTCAGAGCATGATCTGCTACCAGCCCTGGCTCTGGCCTCCCCACCTTGACACTGCCAGCTCTTGCTTTTTTCCAAATATTCTCTCTCCCAGTCATGGGTCTCTCTGCTTGCATACTATCCCCTTCCACTCCTACACAGCGGCTCTGAAACAGGGCTCCCGTCTTTTTAATGTTTATCTTGAGAGAGAGAGAGAGCGCACACACACGGGAGGGGCAGAGAGAGAGAGAGGGAGAGAGAGAATCTCAAGCAGGCTCCAGGCTGTCAGCACAGAGGCCGACATGGCAGGGCTTGATCCCACAAACTGTGAAATCATGACCTGAGCTGAAATCAAGAGTTGGACGCTTAACTGACTGAGCCACCTGGGCACCCCTATGCTCCTATTTTTACGGCTGCCTGCCCTGCTCTCTCCCCAACCGTCCTCAGGGACGCCCTGGCCTGACGTCAGCATGCCTACGCTTGCGAGCCACCTTACCCTGTCCCCCGAGAAGTGTTCAGGGGGTTACAGGTGGGCGCCTTTCTACAGAGGTTTATCTGAGGTCAACAAGCTGCCTCTGTGTGAACTGAATAGAAAGAACGTCTAGTCAGGAAACTCTCCAAAGAAGCTGAAAGGGAGAAGCCTAGACACTGTGCGGGGGCGAAGGATGGAGGGGACAGGAGGTACGAGGGGGCGGCGGGGGGGGGGGTGATAAAGGAAGGAAGGAGGGAGGTTTAGATAAATGCAGACAGCAGCACAGACACCCCCCCAAAAACTGATTTTTAAAGCGGAGGATGAGAAAGGTGCAGGCCCCTTTGAGATGTGGGTGTGCAGAACGTCCTGATTCCCAAGAGGGCTCCCTGTAGCCTTTCACCAAACACCCGTTTTATTGCCACTGCATGAGCGAGGACATCCGTGCACACCAGGGACTTCCTGTGAACCCGCTCAGGCCCTCCAGACGCCACACCTGAGTCGACTCTTGTTCCGAGCCACGCGGGTGAGGGTGTAGCGATTGATGGTGTAGAAGTAGTCGTGGTAGGGCACGTCGTGCGTGAGGACCTCGGCATCTATCACGTAACATTCACTCTCCTGGCTTGCCTTGTACATGGTCTGTGGGGAGAAGGGTCCACCGGACATCGCTAAAGAGAAGCAAGGAAGGGAAGCATCTCCCCTGCCCACCGCACACTTCTAGGCGGAGGACCCAGAAACACTGGGAATGGGAGGACGTTAGGTGTTCCCACCTCAGGGCTAGACGATGCTTGCAACCCGGAAACTTCTTCCTGGCATACCAGCCCTGATCCTTCTTCCTGCCGCTCTTCGGTGCCCCTGCCCTCAACTCACCTGTGTCTCCCTGACAGTGGCAGTTTTAGGAGCCAGAGGGTTGGTGAGGGTGATGGTATAGAGAATCACTCGGCTCTGGTTGCCATTCTCTTCCTTCTTCCATGGATGGAAGATGATATCTGAGGGTGGAGAAGAGCCCTGGGATGAGGGAGGGAAAGAGGCATGCCCTCACCATATCCGAATTTCCCCTCCAAGTGAACTCTTGACTGTACTGACTGTTGACTGACCCCCAAAAGGAAGCCAGTGGGAGCATGAGGCCCCAGAGAGGAGGAGGGGAGGAGGGGGAGTCGAAGCAGAAAGAGGCTCATTGTAGCATTGCCGAAATTCTGCATAGGGCTCCGGAATGCTGATTGTTCCTGGGGCTGGGACAGGCAGTCTTGGGGCCACCTGCGGGGGTGCCGGCAACACTGGAGCCACTGTGACGAGGGCCTGGGATCCTTGGGAACAAGCCCTCTCCTCTAAGGCGTGTCCTCCCCGTGCCCGCAGCATGCCCTCTCCTCCTGGCAGAGGGCTACGCTCTAGATGCTCTTTCACAGACTCAGATGCCTAGTAGCTCTGCTGGGCCAGAGCCACACGCCTGCTGGGGAGCAGAACAGGGGCAAGGGGAGGAGACAGGAGCACGCAGGTACAAAGCAGGAACGCAGAGAGTCCTAGGTTTGAATCCTGGCTCGGGCTCTACTTGGCTGCGTGGCCCCGGGCAAGCAAGAACGGTCTGAATTCTGGTTTCCTCCTCGGTACCCTGGGGATCGCAGTGCTCGCACACGTGGCAGATCCGAGAGTCACATGAGATAACGTCATGTGCCTGGCACACCACGGGTGCCCACTGAGAAAGGGTCGCGGCTACTCTTTGTCAGACGGTGGACTCCGGGAGGTCTTGCCCGCTGGTGAGCCTCCAGGGCCTGGCACTGAGTGCTGGGGGGGGGGGCGGGGGGGGGGGGAGCAACCAGCAGGGCCCTGGGGGAGCCGGAAAGGGGGTGCCCCGGGCCATTGGGTGGCCTGGAACAGGAGGGAGCTTGGGGAGAAAAGGAAGAAGTGTGGCCAAGAGGGAAGGGACGGGAGGCACCGGCCCCGGAAGGACTGACCGGAGAACCGCCGTTGCTCCATGAAGTCCCGCTGGAAGGGCGAGTCGGTGAACAGCAGGTCATAGAGCTTGTCCACACTGAAGTTGAAGACTTCATTCACGTACTGCCGGCCACTCAGGTCCTCGTAGAAGGCCTGGACCTCCCCTGCACCGAAGAGCCACGGAGAGTGAAGGCAGAGGGGCGGACGGCCCCAGGGACGCCCCCAGAGCAGTTACGTGTCTGTGGCTTATGTGGCCTTACCAAGGGTCAAGGGCGGCCGGGGTGGGTAGTGGTTAATGACCTCACCTCTGCCCTGTCTCCTCCTTCGCCCGCACGCACAAACTTACTCTAACTGGCATTCTATTCAGCCTCGCTTGACAAAGAGTATGGAAATGTGCTATCGGCTCTTCTGTTTTCAAGGCTTCCTTCCTAATCAAGGTGATCTTAGACTAACACTCAGATCTCACTTCCTGAGCTGAACTGGTAACCTCAAAGTTATCAGTTATCCAGAGCTTGTAAGTTAACCACGACAGACGACAAAAGGCATTGCAATCATGGCACAAGTGCGTTAAAGGGACATGGATTCATCTGGAATAACCTGTTTATATAAAAGCTTCTAAGGCTGGGCTGGTCTGCAGGGCCGTGATCCCTTAACCATACAAGCCCTGCTCCGCTTCCATAAGGCACTGCGATGTTTCGCCCAGGATTTCCACACCCTCCACCTTTCTCCGGTCTCTATTTGCTCCGGGAGAATGTTCCTGAGGGTACAGGCGTGCTGCTAAAGCCCCAGAGCTCCTCCCAAGCCCTCGGCACCCCACAGTCCCTAACTGCCGCACCTACGGAGGCTGGTATGTGATCTCAGGCACGATGCCGCCATTGCTGGCACCCCTGTGGCTCAGAAGCGTCACACAGGGCCCATGACTGCACAAGACAAGCACTATGGGAGCGGTCATGTCTGAGTTTACGTGACTGGCGCCCTTGCTGCTATGCGGTACCCAACCCGTGCAGTCATTTGCACTGGCCCTGTATCCTAGATGGAGTAGGGAAACCAGGCAGGTGGGAGAAAGACACTCGAGGTGACCACAGGAGGGACTGTCCACAGATGTTCAAATGAGCACCGTCCACATGCACTTACTAGTCAAGCCTACCACCAGTTCAGTGGATCAGCCAATTTCATGAAGACTGACAATTTGGCTTCTAGCCCTGGAATGTCAGAAGCAAAACATTCCCAAGCTAGGTCCTAGAAGCTAACCCTGTGCAGGAATGAGGTACGAAATACTACCTAGAAGTACTGGAGAGAAAGGCAGACTCTGGAGTCCGAGTGACCCAGCAATACCTTTCCTTGTAGCCTGGTCTGAAAGCCCAATGCTGGAGTCACTAAAGCAAGGTTCTAATAAAATCTGATTATTTCCAGGGGCGCCTGGGTGGCTCAGTCGGTTAAGCGTCCGACTTCAGCTCAGGTCACGGTCTCGTGGTTTGTGAGTTCGAGTTCGAGCACCGCATCGGGGTCTATGCCGACAGCTCGGAGCCTGGAGCCTGCTTCGGATTCTGTGTCTCCCTTTCTCTCTGCCCTCCCGCTCGTGTTCTGTCTCGCTCAAAAATAAACAAACATTAAAAAAAAAAAAAATCTGATTATTTCCAGGAAGCAGCTGACTGGCACTTTCCTGTGGCATATACACTGCCCTGCATCGCATCTCTGTGGGCAATGAACAAGGCAACGGGGAGGTACACTCAGTGACAAGACGGGATGGCAGGACAAAACATTATCCATCGAGTGAAGAAAGACAAATATGGCATAACATGGATCCTGCAATGACTACCCTGAAAAATGTATGTTAAAAACAAATGAAATTAAAAAAAAAAAAAAAAAAAAAAAAAAAAAAAAAAAGGCTCTGTTACCCACCCGCCCTTCCACTGGAAGCCCAGACACGGACTCCAGCCTTCCTACACAACATCCCATTAGCCTTCAAAATGGAGAGAGGAAGGGCCACGCTGCACACCCATTTTCCAATGCCCACCTTCATCATGGGTGTCGGAAGAGTCACTGAGCTCGGTGGGGATGTCCTCGTTGTCATTGAAGTCCAGCGAAGGGGAGGTCACGGGTGCGATGATCTCCATCTTCTCCCCGATGATGTTGTCAATGGCAAGCTCCTTCTCCAGGGACCCATCGCCATCCAGCACCTCCTCCTCCAGGGGCAAGCCATCAAACTAGAGTGGGGACGAAGCCGTCACCCGACAGGGGCAACCTGCTGGGGGGGTCTCCAAAGGGAGATTTCCCCAGCCTGGGGAGCGCTCACGTTCACAACACAGCTGCTCAGGAGCTGGGCTGGAGTCACACTCCAGGGGCTTTCCCCAGCTCCACCGTGGAAGATGGGAGAACACAGAAGAAGGTTCTGCCCTTGTCTCGCTCACCATGGAAGAGCACACCAAGCCCCAGCAGTGAGCAGAGTTAGTGCCTTCAGGCACAGCTCTGTCCCTGGAGCCAGGCGACAACACGTCAGCCTGCCTCTGGCTATGACCCGTCTGCTCAGAAGCTCAAAAGCTTCATCGGCGGTTTTAAATTTATTCTCCCCTTAGCCTTGGAAGGGAAGAGATACAGGTCTTTCCGTTTTTGAGATAACCCCAGAGACAGAAAATGGAGATTCGGCACCAAACGAATAACGTTTTCAATCCAAGGCCAAGTGGTCTGCCTGACCCCTACGCCAGTGGAATAGGAGGCCCCCCTCTCGGGGAATCCTTTCCAAGAAACCCCACCCATTCTTCTACCTGCCAGCCACCTGACACTTCCTTCATCAGGTTTCCATCCCCTCTGTAACCAAGTCTCAGAGAATAAAGGTCTTTCTTCTGAACACATTTTTCTCTCTTTCACAAAGTCTAGCTACAGCGGGAAAATAAATCGGGAGTGTATACACACTAGGAACTCAAAACCTAATTCTTGAATGAACAGGGAAGAGGTATACAGTCCCAGATTCATCCATGATTTTGACCTCAGATCAAGGCAGTAAACACACACACACACACACACACACACACACACACACACACACACACTCACACAAAACCCTGGGATAATTCTCCACAGAGGGGCTGATCTGGAACACTCCACCGGGAGTGAAGCCCACGTCAGTGAACTTGGAATGGTTTTTATCCACTCAGAAAGCAAACAAGATCTTATATTCAAGGCACCGAGAACCCGGCTCTGGATCCTGGGACTATGCTGTTAGAACAGAGAGCCCACCGGCTCTAGGATGCCTCCGTGAACAAACTGACCACAGGGTAACCAACCTCCCTTCTGCCCACTCCCCGGGCTGGGGTCCTGTGAAGTTAGCTCGGCTGGGAAACACCGGCCACTGGATTGGGGGAGGAAGAAAGGTCTTACTGCCCATACCGACACGGGGGCTTCGCTGCTCCCTGTGGATGTCAGCGTGCTGTTGGTGATGGATTTCTTGGGTAGCTGAGGACTGGCATCTGGCTTGGTCTCGATGCTGCTTTTCGACGAGCTGTCATTCACTTCATTCTCTTCCACGGGGATCTCCTCACAATAGCTGAGAGAGGACACCATACATTCCTGTTAACCTTGTTGCCAAGACTATTGACTAGCTGAGAGAGGACACCATACATTCCTGTTAACCTTGTTGCCAAGACTATAGACTATTCTAAGAGCCCCAGATCTGTCCACCCCATCCCAAACTATCGGCTTTCTTGCTTCTTTGCTTTGCGAATGATCTTCCTCAAAACAGCACCCCCCTGCTACACTGTTCTCCTGACACCTTCTCCCCACCCTGCACCCCCAGCCCCATGTGCAATGTCTAGCTCCAAAGTCACCTTTTCTTAGATTTAACCATGCCTAAATACAACTATTATGTGTCTTAAACTATCTTTCGCCCGCTGGCATCCCATCCCATCCCATCCCAACCTGACCCTTTGAATGAATTAACCGGTCTCTGAACACACATTTTATTTCCCACACAGTGATGAGGATGAGACCCCGGACACAAGCGCCTTTTGTTGATAATGCCCAGATTCTGTATCCTAACTAGTGAACTTCTTTGCCTTGGACACCTGAAGGGAAACCCTCCTTGAGGTAGAGGTGGGTGTCCTCGTAGGGACACTTCAGGGACGTCACTGTAGCCTTTCCTAAGGGAGCAATCATCACCGTCACCAACATCTTAAACTTTACCCATCGCCCCATCTGGATGCATGACAACTCTTGAGTAATCTATTATGTGCCTCCTAAAGATAATCAAATAGACAGATGTTCACAGAGATTAAGTGATAACTACCACTAAATGTCGGAAATCCTACCTGAGCCCGGGTCTACCTACGACACATTCGGTGCTCTTTCCTGGCCTTCTACTGCTCTGTGCCTCACACATCACCACTGGGCCCCCCACCTACCCACATTCCCATCTTTCTCAATCCATCGACAGCATGAGATACAACGATGCTTCCTTCTCCCTAAAGCCTCCTTCCCTTGGCCTCTAGGATGCCAGGTCTCCCAGTGTTCCTCCTGCCTGGCTGGCTGTTCTTCCAGGATTTCTTTTGTTGCTTCTCCTTCTTGTTGAGTGTCCCCAAGCTGAGTCCCTGAACTTCTTTTCTTATGTTCATTCAGCCACTTGGTGGCTTCAGGCAATCTCACGGCTATCCACTCATAATTCCCTAATTTATGTCCCTCGCCCAGACTTCCCTCGTGAACTCCACACTCACAAACACAAATGTCTATGTGACATCTCCACCTGGCTAACAGTCCTCTGAGACCCAACCTGCCTGATCTTCTCCCCCAAATCTGGTCTATAGTATTGCCCATCTCGGTTTGGAACTTCTCTAGTCTTCCAGTTGGTAAATCCAAGAAAACCTTAAAGCCATTTTTGGTTCCTTTCCAATCTATCAGCAAATCCTTCAAAATGTATCTGGTTCTACTTTCAAAAATATATTCAGAAACTAACCACTTGCTGCCATTTTTACTGCTACCCTCCTGGTCCAAACCACCTTCACCTCTCATCTAAATGATCTAAATTATTCAAGCCTCTTAGCCTGTCTGCTCTTGCTCCTCCCTGATCTATTTTCAACCCAGGAGCCAGAGTGATCCTATTAAAATGTTAAGTCAGTTATCAATTACCTACTCAAAGCCTTCCCAGGGCTTCCTGTCCCACTCTGAGTGAGAGCCAATCATCATGTTGGCCAAAAGGCCTTCAGAATCTGGCCCCTGGCCTCACCTCTTCCCGCTTGTGCTTTGTCCATTCCACCCACCCACCCACCCGCTTGCTTTTGTCTCTGCCTGGGAAAGTCTCCCACAGGTAAGCTCATGGTTGACCCCCTCACTTCCTTCAGGGCCTCACTTAGACATCACTCCCCGGGAAGGCTGTCCCCACCATCCCAGTCCCTCTTGGAGAAGCTGCCCTCTGCCTTCTCACCCCATAGTGTTGAAGTCGTCATCGGGGGGCACGTAGTCCTCGTCGTCACTGGTAAGGCCCAATTCATTCCCATAGCACTGGTGAACAAAGTGCCAGAGCTCCTTGGGACAGAGGGGCTGCAGGAGACAACAGAGTGACTGTGACCCTTCCTTCCTCAGGACCCCACTCTACACGGAGGCACTGAGTTGAGCTGGACTCCCTTGAGGGAAGGAGAAGCTGGCCTCCATGCTCCCTTGCTGGACGAAGAGGAGAGTAACGCCTCTGTGACAGCTTCCTCCACCTCTTCTTCCCTTTTCCAAGCCCATCGTCAGACACCTATCTTCTGCCAACAATATGGCTTTCAGTAGAGCCAGGAACTTGACCTGTCCCCACAACTCAGGTTTGCATAATGGAATCAACTGGCCCCTTAAGGACGGTAACTAGCCATCTTTTGCTCCTATGGATGAGGTCGAGCATTAGGCGTCATAAGCCAATGTTACTCTGGGGCCAAGGTGATCACAGAGCGTCTGATTCGGACTCGGTCCCTTGAGCCAGTCTCCCCAACACCTCAGAAATCTCCTTATACTAATGCTGGCCACGTAGGCCCTACTGCCTCATGTTCAAGAATGAGGTGTGACCTCAGAGGCCCATTCCATAGTTGGACAGTTCTTGTGGTTGAAAAGAAACCTATATTCTCATAGTTCAAGGGACCTCAAAGGTCATCACATCCAACCCTCTCTTGGCTACCTGAACACTTCCTTCTTTATTGTCACGCAGAATCAGTTTGCCTACAGTTCTATGTATTAGTTCTAGTTTCTTATTTCACTGGGTGTCTACAGGTCCTCAAAAGTACTGTCCTCAGAAAAGTGAGCTCGCATGGGGTTCAGATTTTTGGGAAAGAGGCAACAGAATGTGGAAGAACTAAGACTGGAGGGACCATGAATGAGTCTTAAACTGGAAGGAGGGGGAGCAGGTGGTAAGGGAAGTATGTGAAAAAGAGAGCAAGAGAATTAAGAAAAAGAGAAGCAGTCAAAATACAAAGATAGATTTTTAAGTCAAACATAAAGAATGTTTCCCATCAATAGATTCGATGAAGAATCTGAGAATTCTCCGAGTCCATCCTTTCAAGGTTATGGTTTAAGAAGCAGGTGCTGGGGCGCCTGGGTGGTTCTGTCGGTTGAGCGTCTGACTCTTGATTTTGGCTCAGGTCATGATCCCAGGGTCATGGGATCGAGTCCCACATCGGGCTCCGTGCTATCAGCACAGAGCCCGCTTGAAATTCTCTCTCCCCCTTTCTCTGCCACTCCCCCCCCAAATAAAATTAAAAATTAAGGGAAAAAAAAAAAAGCAGCAGGTGCTGGCAGATTGCCAGGAGCCAGGGTTCTGGGTTTCCACCTAAGGAGAAATGCCTAGAATAGCATAGTCAGGGCTCTCCCTGAGCTGGCGGGTGCTGGCCCTCACAGAGCCAGAGGGAAACATCTCCTTTTCCTTTATCTGGACCTCCTGCCTCCTATCTTTGGCCCTTATGTATAGCATTCACCCCACCTGGGACGCCTTTGCCATTCTATATTCTCCCCTTCTCCATTCACCCTTCCCTGACCATTCCATTTGGCTTGGCTTGATTGACCACAACCAGGTCAAGGACAATCGGCACACATCTATTTTGTGAGAGTTCCTGTGAACCGTATGGACGTCCCTCTGTCTTATCCAGCAATGACAGTGGTTGTGAACTGAAGATCCAAACAGGCCAGTGGGCGTTAAAACACATTATCATGTTACTACTGTTGATAGCTACTTAAGGCAGAACATCTCAGCTCAAATAAGCTACCTGGATTTATGCCAGGGCTGTAGATCTTCAGGTTAGAAGAAATTCTAAAATTTTTTTTTTTTAATGTTTATTTTATTTTTGAGACAGAGAGAGACAGAGCATGAACGGGGGAGGGGAAGAGAGAGAGGGAGACACAGAATCTGAAGCAGGCTCCAGGCTCTGAGCCGTCAGCCCAGAACCCGACGCGGGGCTCGAACTCACGGACCGCGAGATCGTGACCTGAGTTGAAGTCAGACACTTAACCGACCGAGCCACCCAAGCGCCCCATGAAATTCTAAATAATAAATCTACCCAGTTTATTTCAGATTGTTCAGGATAGAATCAGGGTAGATACATACATGTCATATATATAATAACTAATTATAACCATGTAACTTCTTCCTATGTCTCTTTCCCTGGCTTGGGGGCTATTTATCAACACACCCTCCGCCCTGACATCTGAGTGTGAGTTTTCTAAGGAATGTGGCCATGATATCACATTTATCTGTGTCCCCTCAGTGTCCTTCAGACACTCAAGCAGTCAAACTTGTGGCTGTATTAACTCTATTTCCCTATTTTCTGTATTTTTTTTTTTAACGTTTATTTATTTTTGAGACAGAGAGAGACAAAGCATGAACGGGGGAGGGTCAGAGAGAGGGAGACACAGAATCCGAAACAGGCTCCAGGCTCTGAGCTGTCAGCACAGAGCCCGACGCGGGGCTCAAACTCACGGACCGCGAGATCATGACCTGAGCCGAAGTCGCTTAACTGACTGAGCCACCCAGGCGCCCCCTATTTTCTGTATTTTTGATGCTCCGGGATCTGAGGCCTTGCTCACTGGGGAGGGACTGCCCCTCCTGGGGTTAGGTAATTCCCGCAGATAGAAAACCACGTGCCTGAAGTGCATCTTTCACACGCGACTGACCAATCCGAGGTGGATACCACCTTCTTTTCCAGCTCTTACAGTCCAGGTCCCTGGTATGCAGCTTTATGTACCCCAGGGACAGGTACCAGGCACCCAGAGACAGCCTCTGTGCCCTGAAGCCAGATGGAATTATTCAAAGTAGCTGATCCTCAACCTGTCCGCCTGCTTACCCTGCCTCACCTATTGCTTCCTGCAAAAAAAACAAAAAATCACAACAGAAGCTCTGGCATGCTTTCCCCCTCGCTCTCTCTGCCTCCTGGCTGACGCCGGCTGGCACTTCCCCGTGTGTTTCTGCACGGTGGGATGCACCTCTGTCTCTAGGCCCCCGTAAGCCTGAAAACTGATCCTTTCCTAACAGTCACCTCCACCTCTGTGTGTCTCACCATTCCTGACTAAAACAAACGCTGGCACATTTTACAACAGTGGGACTGGAGTGTCTGAGGTCCAGGAAGGCCTCGGTGCAGACAGTGACGAGGCTGCTCACACGGCACCACGTGTGGGAGAAGACGGAACTCACCCCGAGTCTGGGGGGCTTTCCCGAACCACATGGGTGGCTTTGGAGCAAGCCAATGTCCCAGTAAGAGCAATCTCTCCGTGGGGCCCCCACCTCAGGGGAAGGAGCATTCCAGACGGATGTGCGTGCTGAGGCTGAAGGAAGGAGCTGGGCGGCACTCACCTTTTCGAGGAGTGCATTCTGCCAGAGCCGGAACATCATCATGTACGTCCTATCCCGGGCTCCGAATGAAGTGAAAAAGTGCTAGATTTGGGGAAAACAGCAAGAAATATCTGGTAAGACTCACGATATAACGAATGGAGGAGACAGGGTGCTTCATCCTTTAAAAAAAAAAAAAAGAAGCTGCTGGGGCACCTGGGTGGCTTAGTCGGTTAAGTGTCCGACCGTTCAGCTCAGGTCACGATCTGATGGTTGCTGAGTTCAAGCCCCGCGTCAGGCTCTGTGCTGACAGCTCAAAGCTGGAGGGTGTTTCAGATTCTGTGTCTCCCTCTCTCTCTCTCTGCCCCTCCCCCATTCACACTCTATCTGTCTCTCTCAAAAATATTAAAATTAATTAATTAAAATAAAATAAAACAAAAATAAACAAAGAAGCTGCTGAATTCATCCCCAAATGCTACAGTTATCAGTGACCATGACACCAGGGTACTCTCGCGATGGGGATGAATCCTCGGGGTCTGTGTACCTGGGACCCCCTAAGTCCTCACTGTCACCAAGTCCTTCAGTCACCCATGTTAAATGCTAAATGCTAAGTGCTTCTCTCTCTGGGTGGAGGTTTTCACCTCCATAAAAGCTTCTTTTTCTTTCCACCTCCAAAGAAGCTTCTTTCACTTACCGGCTAGAACTGGGTTATTAAGTGGTGAGCTGTGAACTGGCCCTTGAGAAGACAAACCCACTAACCCACTCACCCTTTCATTATTAAGTCAACAAATAACTGAATGTGGTACGTGCTGGGTACGATTTTACACATTTGGGATACAACAGCAATCAGGACAGGGAGAGAGGGACTCCTGCTCTTTGTGCTTACACATTAGTGGGGACCCTGTGTAACGCGCGGGGGGGAAATGATGGAAAACCAGATGGTACTGAACACGATCCAGGCGCTTCCCAAATGCTGCTGCTTCATTTTAATCACACAAAAGCCTGGGAAAATAAACATAACTGCTAATACCTAATAAACAGGCTGGTGGGGATCAGGTGACGTCTGTAATCACAAAGCTGATTCGTGAGGAAAAACAGAATTCAAACCAAACACCATCTGACCCCGAAGTCTCATGGTTGCTGCCACTGAACTGCCTCAGTCCAAGGGCATGGTGGACCTGTGTTCAGCAGAAGCCTGGTCCACCCCTACCCCTGAAGCTATCAGTCTTCAGGCTCTGGTTAAAGATCAAAGATCACAGTGTTTTCTCTGCCCTAAATGTTACCTACCACATTTTCCCCATCCTGATGTGCTGAATCCATTTCCTACCAGACTCTCATCCCTCTTTTATTTATTTTTTTAAATCTTTTTTTTTTTTTTAATGCTTATATTTATTTTTGAGACAGAGAGAGACACAGCATGAGCAGGGGAGGGGCAGGCAGAGAGGGAGACGCAGAATCCGAAGCCGGCTCCAGGCTGTGAGCGGTCGGCACAGAGCCCGACGCGGGGCTCGAACTCGCCAACGGCGAGATCGTGACCTGAGCCGAAGTCGGACACTCAACCGACTGAGCCACCCAGGCGCCCCTGACTCTCATCCCTTTTGATGAGCGCTACACGGATATATAATAACATCTTACATGTGTACAACGCTTTACGATTTAGTGTTTCCAAATATGTGATGTCACTTCAAGAGTGTTATAGGAATGGCTGGCTCCACTTTATACACGGGAAAACTGAGGCTGAGAGAGGCAACGGCACACACCTATGGTTACGGGACTCAAATTTAAGTGTTCCGGCTCCAAGGGCAACGTTCAGCCGTTCCATCTTCACCCCTGCTCAGAATCCAAACACCCTGACCCAGTGGAGGCGACCCCCACGATCTGCATCACCTGACCATCCCTCACTGCCATACTACTGGCTTCCATATTCATGCAACCGAGGGACAGAAGCGGGAGGCTTGGGGCCAGGGGCAGCGGGGAGCAGGAAGTCCAAGGTCAGACTCCACTTACCTTTTCTGAGTCAGTGCAAACTTGGATGGCATTGGGAATGAGGCGGGCTGTTTTTTCTTTAGTCATGGAGCAGATGTCTTTCAAACGGACAGTCAGCTGGCACCCCACAGGGAAGGGAGGGTGGATAACGAGAGGAGACATTAACTGAGTCGGCAGTGAGCATTCGCATGGCCCCAGTTCAGAGAGGGGAGATCACGTGTCAGTCTACGTATTTCTAAACCTAGAAGGGACCTCCTCGGAGATCACCTGGTGTAGCCCCCTACTTCACGGAGGCCACAGGGCGATGTGGTGGCTGAGCCTCGCCTAGAGCCCAAGGGTGCCTCAGCTCCTGGTGCAGGGAGCCTTCTTTCTCAAGTCTACACGGTCCGATTAACGTGCAGAGGCCCCGTGCTACTTGCCACTTACAGAGACACAGAACACCGGCACTGGATGCAACCATAAAAGTCACCCAGTTTACCTCTTCCCACTTGATCTCCTAAGATAAGGAAATAGAGAAAGAGCAAAGGACCAGCCTAGTAGCACACAGCTCACTAGGTGGAGAACGCAGATAACGTACAAGCCAGTTCTGAGGCCAATGTTCCTTTTACTCAACTATCCTACGCCTTGCAGGATACTTAACTGCATTTGCCGAAAGCAGATGCTCCCACACTCTCTTCCACACCCAAGAGGGAGGGAGGGAGGGAGGGAGGGAAAGACATGGTAGAGGAGGTCTATCCCTCAAGACTCGGCCTGTACATTTAGGAATTGTGCAAAGGTGTGGGTGGAGCACGAAGTCAACAAAAAGGGGCAGGTGGGGGGCAGCTCGTTCAGTCACAGCCAAGGGGACAACCCCGGAGGCAAGCCCCAGGTCTTTACCAGAGTTTCCCAGCGGAAGATGTTGCTGTAGAAGCAGATCCAATTTTCAGAGAGGTAGAGTCGGCCCTGAAGAAGAATGTCTCTTTGGAGTGCACATGAGTAATCTGTGGTAGGATGGGGGGCAGAGAGCTCAGAGACGGGACACATCTTCAGCGAACCACGAGTTAAGCATGCGCGCCCTGCACCAGCACTGGGGGAGCCCAACTGCCTCCCACTCGCTAGGCTCACTAGGTGGGTGAGACCCTTGAACTCGTGGCCAAGGGAGTCCCTGGTGTCTCACGTGATTTGAAATATCACCGTGCTTCCGCCTGGAGGCAGAGGAATGGATGAGATGGCAGAGGCGGGGCAAAGACGTCGGAGGTAGAAAAGGCCACGGGGCGCCTGGGTGGCTCAGTCACTTAAGTGTCCGACTCTTGATTTCAGCTCAGGTCATGACCTCACGCTTTATGAGACTGAGCCCTGCATGGGGCTCTGCACTGACAGCATGGAGCCTTCTTGGGATTCTCTCGCTCTGCCCCTCCCCTGCTCATGCTCTCTCTCAAAATAAACACTAAAAAAAAATTTTTTTTTTTTAAAGTCAACGAACACCCCTCCCCTACACAGTTACCCCAACCCTTCACCGCTGGGCCATCTACAGAGGTTAAGAATGGCAGAGACTCCTTCCAGGTTGGGTTTTCTGTCAAGGCCACCACACACATGGTACTTAGCCCTGAGCCACAACCACCGGGGTCGGCGCTCTGGACATCTTCTCTCCCTGCTCCCGGACAGATGTTCTCGCTTGGGCTGGCTTTTATGTGGGCAACCTCAAGACAGAAGCAGCCTGAGTGCTGTCCTTGGGATCCCAGACTTCCTTCTTGCCCCCTGCCCTCCATCCCCAGGTCTCCCAGCTCACCAACAATGAGGCGCTCCGTGTCTGGAAGTTGCTTAAAGAGCTTTCTGAAGTCTTCATTTCTCTGCTTGTAAGTTGGGCTTAATACCTGCACGACAACGGCCAAGGTTAGCAGGATGCTTCCAGGTTCCGTGGGGCTGGGGAGGCAGATGCAGGAAAAGCACCTGCTTGCGTGTTTAAAAGGCAAAGATGAGGCCCTGTTATCCCACAGACCCTAAGCGGCCAGGTTAGGCAAAGGGAGCTTCGGTATTATGGAAAAACACCGCGGAGAGAATCTGCCACTGAAAAAGTGGCCATCGACGCAAAAACGTCAAACAGACGAAGCAGGGCCCACATTGCATTCCAAGAAGAGAAAAGAAGGAGGGACACGTCCAGGGAGCTTCCTGGGACCCACCATGAGAGCTATTGCTGTCCTGCCTTCTGCCAGCAGGAAGTACCACCTTGACAGTGAAACAGGGGCTCAGAAGGGCTCCCTCAGCCCCCCGGGAGGACCCAGAATATGACGGTACTCAGTGCATCCCTCAGAAGTGGTTATCATGACTAACACAGTAAGTACTTGGCCGTGTATGAAATTCACAACAAGGAAAAAAAAAGAAATCAAAATGGAGGACTATATCAATGTGACATCTCAATTATATCTCAGGAAAACGGGGCAGGGAGAAGACCTGCACTTCACCAAGACTGGATTTTAAAAAACCCATAAAGCTAGTACTAGAGTAAGCACACAGAGAATTTAAAAGCACACCTGGCAACTAGAGGCACGCAGCCTTCATTCCCTCCCCACCCTTTATAAGACTATCCACTCCAACACTTACATTACTGATGAGGAAACAAAGGCCAGAGAGGAGACCCCTCCCCAAGGTTTCTCCAGCTGGTCAGGGGCAGCTTTCTGGATTCCTGGTCCTGAGCTCACCTCCCATCACTGGTGCCACCAGGTGACCCTGTGCCCACCTAGCTTTTTGGGTGCCTCCGTGCAGGCTCGTACCCATAAACTACCTTAGCAAATCCTCCATGGAAATTCCATCAGCCAGTTGAATAGACAGGAATCCTGATCTTTCCAAACTTACAATCTTAAAATTAAAATGAAAAATTAAAAAAAAAGGTACCCGAGGATGATACAGGAAGACAGGTGCACAACCCAGAAGAGCCATGCATTGCGACAGAGAAACATGTGTACTCCACCCAGGAGGTTCACTGACCTACTTATCCCAGGAGTGCACGGGTGCACACAGATTGTCCTGATGATGGCGACAGATAGATCTTGGCCATTTACACTCTCTCAGCCACTTCCCTGGGAATCCACTGACATACAGCTGGGTGCAATGAATTGCAATGAAATGCACCTTAGACTGTTCGTTTTTGGCTTTCTGTGAAGCTCGCTGGCCTGTGAGCAAACTCAGGCTGTGGCCCGACCACATTCAGAGCCTGCAGTTGACTACCTGAGCTAAGTGGCTCAATGGCTTTTGTGCCAGAGGGAAGAGGAATATCACAGGAAGTTGAAGGAGACGTAATGACAGGACTTCAGTTTGGGGAGGATTTCTGGAAGAGATTTCCAGTGGATGCCGTGCTACCTCCCACCCCCCAGGCAATGCTATGCTGCAGAAGCCCAAACTGCAAAAATCACCTGCCGTGTGTTTGAACCAAGTATCAGGGCCATTGGGAGTGAGTATCTAGAAGCCAACCTCTCCTGTGGCTAGAAAAGACCTCCCAATATAACACTCCTCTGGCCTATATGATAGCTCCAAACCAATACTGAGATATCCAATCTAACTGGCTGCCTGGCCTTGCAGAACAGAGCCTGCACAATGAAAACCCCTGCTTGACCACCTGATCATCAGTAAGTTCCTAATTATGTCTGACCTTCTTTTTTTTTTAAGTGTATTCATCTATTTTGAGAGAGAGAGAACGCACAAGCTCATGCATGAGTGTGGGAGGGGAAGAGAGAGAGAGAGAGGGAAACAGAGAATCCCAATCAGGCTCCAGCTGTCAGTGTGGGGCCGGGTGCAGGGCTTGAACCAAAAACTGAGTCAGATGCTTCACCGACTGAGCCACCCAGGCGCCCCTTCTAGAGCTATAGTTAATACAAAATGAGTTATTACCATGTACCAAGCATTGTCATTGTTAGCCCTTCATATACATCATTTCCTTTGGCCACAGATTGTTTTCATTATCCCATTTTACACACTAGGAAGTTGAGGCACAGAGAGGTTAAGCAACTTGTCCAAAGTATGTGGTTACCGAGTGGGAGAGGAGAGCACGAACCAAGGTGGTCTGAACCAGAGCCCCTGGTCGGAGTCACGGCTCCATGTTGCCTCAGGATCTCGGTGCCAAGAAGGAAACGACAGGATGCCCCAGCAGAGCACGCTCTCTTGCGGATGAGATGTTCACCTGCTTTGGGGCCCCCGCTAGCCTTTCAGGCCCACGAGTGGGTCTTTTTTGTCCAGGGGCGTGGTAATAAAGTTTCAGTTTTTCAAGGGGAAGAAGTTCTG
This sequence comes from Panthera pardus, assembly GCF_024362965.1. Lineage (NCBI taxonomy): Eukaryota > Metazoa > Chordata > Mammalia > Carnivora > Felidae > Panthera > Panthera pardus. Next base: position 94,570,362 of record NW_026526677.1, read on the forward strand.
GAAATTGGTGGCAGTACAGTGTGAATGCACTTAATGCTACTGAACTGAGAAATACTTAAGATGGAACATTTTATGTTCCTTACCACGATTAATTGTTTTTAAATGAATGCAACGATCAAGCGGGTCTTCATTACCACACTCCAGTTATCAGCCTGAGGACCAGCCTACCAGATGGCCCCGAGCTCCCTGCAGGTGAAAGCGGGCATCAGGCATCCAGTTACCTGAAGCCCAGAAGTGTTCCTATTCCTAATGGGCTTTCCATAGTGCTCCCTCACCCGGATTTCCACTGGGAACTCGGGCATTTTACAGAGGTGCACAGTGCATGGTGTCTGGCCATAATCTCCACACCAAACCTCTGGCAAAGGGAGGGAGCCACTCCTCCCCTCTCCTCAGAACAAAGCTGCAGCTGTATGGAGGGGGAGGGCAAATCCCGCCTTGACCTCTGACCTCGGCCAGTTCTACAACAAGTGGCTTGGGTGTAGGGACTCCTCAACTTGGTCTTGCATATAAATGCTCCGATTTCTTCCCGGCTGGCTGCCGGTGTGGATGGTGGCCGCCTTTGCTTCCTAGACTCTAAGTAAATACACGGTAGGACAACCTGCCACCATAGATCCTTGTGACACAAGAGACCTGACCCTCTGCTCCCCGCCACCCCCCCCCAGCCCGCTCTTAAAGCAATCTTCTCCAAAAGTGAGCCATGGCTCACCTATTTTAATTTAAAATCGTCAAAGAACTTTGGCTCAAGGATTATCAAGATCTGGGGCCCCTGGGTGATCTGGGGCCAAGTGACGAATTACAAAGGCCCAGCGGAATGTCACTCAGGCCCGGAGGGGTTGGGAGGCACACTCACGGCTGGGATTTCCTCAGATCCGTGCCCAAAGCAGAGCTCTGCACCAGCAGGTGTATCTGGAAACTTCTTCAGGTACCACTGCAAAGGCTGGCTGTCCTGCTCCAGCAGGAGGCTCCAGAGGACCCCAGACTCCGTCAGAGATTCCATTGCTCCCCACGGCTCCACCTCCCAGTGGAGCCCCGCTCCTTGAGCTCTGATTCCCTCAGGATGAAAACAGTCCGTCTTGTCTGGGCTGGACACAGATGGGCAACCTCTGGTGGCTTGGCAGAGAGCCTTCGTGACCCTGCCCGGCCTCCTTTTCCCTCCTAGAGCTCTGCTCTCAGCACGGAACCTCACGAGTGGGAGGGTGTCGTCCGCATGGTTCCTGGGACAGGCTGGCCAGCCAGTCTCCCATGGCCAGGTTTTGCTTTGTCCCACTTTGGCTCCCACAGTGTGGCCGGTTGTTGGGCTGAGGGTGACCCAGAGGGGATGTGGTGAAGCCCCTCCTCTAGTCAATGTGGACAGCCACTTCAAGAGGCAGGCAGGGGCCAGACAACGCAGACACACGGCAGGTGCACAGGGCCAGCTGAGGGCTCTGAACAAGCAGGCTCCTGGAGGACAGACCGACTGCACAGGAAGAGGATGACCCCACAGCCAGGTGCACAGGTGCACCCCGCCGGTTACTCACACACAGCTCATAGTTGGTCAGAAACTCCCAGGAGAGAATGAACTCCCAGCTTCCCAGCTCTGTCTGGCCTGTCCCATAAGGCGGGCTGTTCACCGTGCAATCTCTTCCCTGGGCGGGCGCCGGTCCCTATGACTCACGGCCCTCTCCCAGGCAGAGCGGCCACCACTGGCTGTGGCAACAAGGCCTGCTCTCACCCCCACCCCTACACACACCCCTTTCCTCCCAGACCGTGCTCTGCTTAGCTGCCCAGCAAACAACTTCTTTGTTAGAGTTGCCCGCCCGTGGCAGGAGGGAGGCAGGGTGGGTGGGCGGGCAGGGCCAGAGCCCTCCACATGCTTCAAGTTACAGGATCTGGGTGACGGTACTGGCCAACGTCCTCCAGTAACCCCCCGGCCTAGCCTGGCCTCCCCAGCAGATGTTTCCTGCAATGGAAAGTAGCTGGCCGGGGCTCCTGGTGGGGGAGGGGGTGGGGGAGGTGCCAGGAGCACTGCTGCTGTGGTGAAATCTGAAATCGGAGACTCTAACGGCCAGGGACTTTGGGGGCACACTCTCCCCTCACTGACCCACCGGTCCACCAACTACCCTGTGCACAGGGGCAGCAGGAGGTCGGGAAGCTGGACTCTTCGCACTGTAGATATGCCAGGGGGGAGAAGTCGGGCAGATCGCCTGGAGAAGCTGACGTCACCAGCTCCGGGGACCCTGCCCTGCCTCCAGCACTGGCAGGAGGGGGACCGAAGGCCAAAAGGATTCCCAGGCAGCTCCTCAGACCTTGAGGGCCAAGTAGCAATGCTAAGAGCAGAGAATCTGACCCCGGGGTCAAAAGGAGACATGGCTCACCTATTTTAATTTAAAATAGTCAAAGAACTTTAGCTCAAGGATTACCAAGATCCTTGGGATCTTGGGAGCTGAAGCCAATGGGGCCAGGAAGGGGTCCAGGCAGAAGCGGGGGCAGCGAAGAGATAGCCCTGGGACTGGGAAGACTGGACTTGGGACCCCAGGAAAAGTCAGACCTCTGAAACAAATGGGGCACCTGCCCCACGCCCCACAGCTATGCCCACTGTGTCTGCCTCAGGGGTCCCAAGTCTGCACATGATGAAGGAGGGGCCTCTGGCCTAGGAGTTTCCAAGGTTAGAGCCAGCGGCACTCAAACATGAGCATGCTTTAGAAGGACTACAGGAATGCATTACAGATGGAGATCCTTGACTCCCAAACTCCCAGATTCTGACTCTGAGGAGCCCAGGGTTTCCCGGTTAAAAGGTTTTAGAGAAAGTAGAGCTTGACTCCTTTCCCAAACTCCTATCTCCCTGTCTTTAGCATCTGCACACCGGACACAGCCCCACGGCCTCCACCCGTCACAAGCGCAGGCAGGTAGCTTCATCAAACTGCTGTCCTCCCCAGGAGGGGTCTAAACCTCAAACAGCCCTCTATCTTCTACAGCACCGAGCATGACGTGTTCCAGATGTCTGCTGCTCCAAATCTGTTTACCAAACGATCGCATTCCTCATACACTTCTAGAACTGTTCCTGTTTACGTCGCATCTCCTGTGTGCACAGCCACACAGATCCAGTAATACGTGCATGGCTTCCTGGTGCCCAGTCCCTGTCTACGCTCTTCAAACCATACACCTGAGCTTCTCTCTGGCCTGTGTGTGTCAGCCCTACCCTCTGCGGTATAGCAGGAGAACCGAGTAGTTCCATTTTGCAGGGTGACCAGAATGCCTCCCTCCTGGGCCATACCAGACCCCAAGATCTAGGCAGTACCTACACCCACGAAAGCTGCATCCTTACAGTAATTGCCCAGAAACGTTTGTTTATTGCTGCAGGCCAAACAAAGGGATGACCTCGGTGGGTCGGGTGAGGCATAGGCAGGATACACCCAGAGAGATAACTCTTAAGAGACAAGTCTCAGCGCTCAGCCTTTGTCTCCTACACCCCCGACAATGGGCTGGGCTGGGCTGGGCAAGGCAGGACGTCAGGCAGCTTGGGGCTGAGACGAGGGAAATGACCCCGAGCTAAACATTAACTCTATGGCAAACACTGGGAGCTGGGACCAAGTGGTACCCCCTCCCTGGGTATGACACGGGGAGGGAAGGGGTGGAGGAGCCCAGGAAAAAAAACAGATGGATTTTGGAGGAGTCCTGGCCTCACCTGAGAAGAATTCAATTAAGACCCTCAAAGGAAATCCTGGCCCTTCAGCCAAGTCCAGGTAGGGAGAAACCAGATGTAGGAGACAGGGGGAGGCAATGAACAGAGAGGAGAGAGATGGGGGCAGGACGGCATCGTGCAGAAAGTCAAGGAGGGGGTAGGACTGGGAGGGGTTCTCATCAGGAGAGACGGGACCATTCTAGAGAAGGTGAAGGGTGGGGGTCGGGGGGCAGAGGTCAGGAAGACTCTTGGAGACCATGGGTAAACAGGTGCGGACAGACGGGCAGAGCTGAAGGAAGGACAGGTGGCCCCACCTGGAAAGAACAGGCTGCCGAGGCTGTCAGCAGGTCGTCTCTCAGACTCTCCATTTTCTACACTGTCCCCCTAATGTCCCCGGTTTCATGCCCACAGAGCTTTGTTCTCTTGCTCTCAATCTTGTGCCTGCCAGGCCTCCTTGGTCAGTCATTCTGTAGGATTGGCGCGATCGCTTTCCTCGCCACCAAAAAGCCAGCATCCCCGACCAGGGGCATGGGGCAACTTGGGCACTGAGTCTCTCCCAGCCACCAGGGTCTAGGCTCCTGACCTCTGACCTCAGACAAGCTCCTTCCCTGGGTTGCCATGACCACTGACCGCCACGAAAGGGGTGACGCAGAAGAGGACGGTACCTGTGCCCACGCGAGGCATCGGACAGGAGAGCTGTGACTGCTTCCTCCAAGAAGCGAGCCCACTGTACCCAGCAGGCGCCATCTTTTGTGGGGGCAGACTACACCCCTTCCACTCCCAACTCTGCCCTTGGCTCCCTCCACAAACTAAAGCCCTGTTTCTGCTCATCCCTCTGGCTCAGGTCTGCCAGGGGCTGTGCCTCCCAGGCTGGGGGCCTCGGTGAATAAAGCTGGTATGGTCAAGTAAGTAGAGGGGGAAGGGTTGAGGGGAAGAAGCGTAGATATAAACAGGCCTGGGAGGGCCTTAGGGCAGTTGTGAATTGCACTGCCTTCATATCCCACTCTTGACCTTCATGTCACATCCCTGGCTAGAGACCAGAAGCCCTCACACCTCAGCCTTTCCACGTGTCTCAGGACCTAGCCACCTCTTGCCATGGGCCCACTCTTTAGGCCCGGTTGGTCTGCCATCATGCTGACAGGTCTTCCCTGGCTAGACAGTAAAATGTGTAAGGGAGGCAGGTAAGGAGGGAGCTGGGAGTGGGCGGGGAGCTGCACACCCAAGCTACTCTGACAACCTGAGATGTTCTCTCGGTGGTCAGCAGCTCTGCGATGACCCCCCCTCCCCCCCCCCCCCCCCCGCTCCTGAATCTGACCAGGACATTTGTGACTGTCTCCAGAGCTGGGATTACAGAGCCTTTGCCCATCCTGTCAATGATGGCACATCAGCCACCACCAGGAATGTCAGGGGACAGATTACAAAGAGAGTTGTCAGTAGAGATAAGCAGGGGGGATGGGGCAACACAGTAAGTGTCTTCTGGAAAACCATGAATGGACTATCAGGGGGCAGTGCAGAGGAGGGGAGCGGTTTGAACTGAAGTTTCCTGATGGGGCCTCTGCACGCGAGAGCACAGGCACACGCGTGGCACACAGCAGGGGGGTGTCCAGCCACCCAAGGACGCAGGCACTGGGGGTATGAGGGCACCCCACACCCGTGTGCATCGATCCAGGTGGCTCTGGGGAAACACCCAGGTGGTGGCTTCTTCCTGATCGAGGCAGGGCAACGGTGACTCGGGGAACGGTCACGCTCAAGTCCGTGCTACAGATAATGAGCACACTGGTACCATCAGAGCGGGCAGAGACGGGGTGGGGGGAGGGGGGGCAGGGGATGACACCTGCTGTGTGGAACAGGCAGCATCTGGCTTCCCCCCCAGACACCCAGAAGTGGGCCAGGCACCAGCCTCGGCCTCAGAAGGAAAGCAGGGTTTTCACCCCAGGTTATCTGAAGCCAGCCTTTCTAGGGCTCTACCCACTATGCTAGCCGCTGATCTCGCTCCTGATGTAAAAACACACGGAGGCAAAGTGGAAAGGTCACCTAGATACAGCTCCTCACACCTCTGGCTCGGGCCGGCTGGAGGTCCCTCGTCACCTCTCCGCGTCCGAGCCTTTGCTCGGCTCTGCCTCGTCCTCCCAGCGTCCACCTAGCCCTTCTCTGTCCTTCTGACACATCATCCCATTCTGTGGCCTGTCCCTGTCCCGTGTCAGACCTCCACAGAGGCAGCCGGGGAGGAAGGCAGACAAGGAACCGCATCTGCCTGGCAATGCGGGATCAGGGGGGAGAGGAAAGGGGAGCCACAGGAAAACATTTCTGGAGGGGGCTCGTGGGGTCTGGAAGAAGCCCCAGAGTGGAAGCACGCGTCCAAGAGAGCGGTCATCAGGAGGAACGCTAAATGCTGCTCCGCAAAGAGTCCCCCTGTGCACTTGGCCTCTGTGAGCTAATGACTCGTGCCAAGGGGAGAGTCGATAGATAATGTTTCTGGGATTCATGCGGGGTGAGGGGTGGAGGCCGGAGGAGACACGGACCATCTGTGAGCCCCAGGAAGGCCCGGGAGACGAGACGGAGTGGAGGCCCGTTTTAGAGGGAGACGTGCGGTCAGCGAGGGTCTGCAGCCGCAGGGCATCGGTCAGGAAGCAGGGCTCTGGCGGCCCGGCTCCTCTACCATCTCCCACTTATCTGTCGCCGGAACGCCTGAGTTCTGGGCCTCACGTGGTGGCTGGTCTTTCCAGCTGGCCTGCGAGAGGCAGCGTCCACTTCCGTCCTTCCCTCAGCCGCCAGCAGTGATGTGCGGGGCTGGGAGAGGCGCTGAGGGGAGAGTGTGGGGAACCTGCCGGTGGCAGACAGGAAGGGAGAGCCGGCCAGAGAACGGGAGTCAGAGGGGAGAGGGAGGAGGAGCCAGATGGAAGAGCCAAGGCAAGGAAAAGCGAGGTGGAACAGAGAAGCCTGACTGAAAGAGAATGAGAGCGAGAGGGGCAGAGAGAGAAGAGGCGAGGGTGGGGGCCGGCAACCAAGAAGGGCACTTGCATGTCCAGATTTGGAAGTTTCGATGGTGAGACACGTCTGCAGCCACCTGCTTCCCGTTCCTTTCGGGGATGCAACTTTTTGGGGCGGAGGTTTCGTCAGGCAAGGGGCGCTGGAGCCCCTGCGCAGCTCGCAGGAAAGCGGCCCCCACCCTCCTCCCTCACAGAAGCGGCGTCTCTCTCCTCCAGGAGGTGAGCTGTAAGCAGCGCCGGGGTAAAGACCAAGGTGGGTCCACAGGGAAGGGCTGGGGAATGAGAGGGGACGGTCCGGCTTTTCCCTGACACAGGCCGCCTCAGTCAGCGAGGCCCCCCAACCTCTGCCTTGGCTGTGCCAGGCCAGAGGGGCACAGCTCCCCACGGAGCAGCAGGAGGTACCTGACCTGGGGGAATCACTGAGCCCTGTGGGAACACAGCCTGCACGTACACACAAGCGATCCTGACCCAAGTCCCTACGTGAAACCCAAGCCTCCCCACTCCCACCCCCGCCCCCGTGTCCACAAGCTCTGTCACTCACGGCCACCTTCTCCCACACTTGCTGCCCCCCCCCCCCCCCCGAAGCCTGCTGAGGCCCGGCCCGGTGCTGGGGAAGGTGGTACCTGCATGATCAATCAGACTCGAGTGTGGGGAACAGCAGACTCGGAGCAGGAAAGACAGCTGACCTGAGGCCAGGCTCTCCACTAGGCAGTTCCAGAGGGCAGAGTACAATTCGGTGGCAGGGGCCAGCTGAGAGACTTCAACCGGCTGCTCTCCAGGGGGAAAAGTTCAAACTGCTGCAGCCCAGTCTACGCGATGGGGGTTGGGGTCTCGAAAGGGACTGTTTACCCCACAAAACAGTTTCTGGGTCTGCAGCAGCTGGCTGAGCCACCACCGTGGACGACATCAGGCTACGCCTCCACCACAGACCCAGGAGCAGTGGGCGTCTTCTAGAAGGAAGATGCCCCTCGGGACTACTGAGGTGTGCCTTGAGGCAGAAGTCAAATTCTCCTAGATGGGACAGCCTCTCTACTTAACGGGGGAAAGTTTTCTGGCTGCACTGCCCCCAAAATGTCTTGGCTGAAGGAAGGAAACTTTGCCCTTACGTTCAGGCCCCGGGGCTGTCCGAGTCCCAGAATTCTGTCTGGTCTCTGGACGCCTCCCCCAGCTGGGCCCCTCCACTGGGGCTGGAAGAGCCCCGTCCAGGAGTCGAGGGGAGGGCCATCCTTCCCAGGTCTCCCTGAATCAAATCCTCCCTCACCAGCAGTCCTGTCCTCCTGCACAGGAAAACCAGTCTATCTGGTGTTTCAGGGAGGGGGCTGGTCAGGGGCCCCTGAGCTTGCTTGAGCAAGCCCATGGGGCGGCCAAACCTCTCCTCGCCACCTCTCCGTTCCCCAACCACCTCCATCCACCACCCGCTTCCCACGTGCCCGGACAAGAAGAGAAACAGGGATACTTACGTTATACCAACTCTGGCTTTTCTGAAAGGACAAAATAAGAGAAAGCACAATTAGTCTGGGACGAGATGGTGGGAATGGCCAGGGTATTCCTGGCTCCAGAGGGAAGGTTACACAGACAGCAGAGGGCGGGCAGGGAGGAGGAATCCAAATGCAGCCGGATGCTTCCCATGTGGCTGCTCGAGAGGGGTCCTCCTTTCTCAAGACAGCTCCAGAAAGGAGGCCCAGGGAGCAGTCCATGCTGGAAACCTCACCAAGGTCGGGGCGGCAGGCAGCGGCAGCACCAGCCAGAGCTCAGCTGGAAGGGAGTCGGAGCCCCATCATGAGGTTTTCTGATGGGGGTGAGGGGTGCGCTGCAGGCATCCGAGACCCAGTCCCCAAATGGGCCCTGACCAGAAGCAAAGTGCAGAGAGAGACCAACCCAGCCTTCCGCTCCAAGTCAGCCCCTCTGTAGAAGGCAAGATGGGACCTTCGGGTAAAGGAAGCAAAGGGGCTGCCTGGAAACTTCCTCCAACTACGCTCTCGGCGAGCAGAGGCGTGAATTCCTCCTTCTGCTCAATAGCTGGCTGATGACCCAGGTGGCAAAGGGGTCCTGGGGAGGTTCTGCGCTGAGAGGAGAGTTGAAGCACATGATTGCCGGTTGTCCCTCCCCACTCTGTGCTGCTGTAACTCGGTTCCCAACAAAATCAAGACTCCGTCCCAGCTCTAGACTTCAGGAGCTGGTTCATTTCCTGCCCTGGGCAAAGGTTACTCGTTTTCATGGCAACTGAAAGTTCTTTAGAGCAAGAGGGATGGCTAACATTGTGCTTTGTCTACCTCCAGTCTCTAATCCCACCTGAAAGCTAGACAGGTGGACAGGAACACACACGCATACCTGCCTGGGCCCCAAAACCGTGAGGTGCTGATCCAACGGTTTTAGATTGGGGATGGGGTATTTCAGGTTGTAAAAAACTTGTCAAGGGTGTAATTCCAGCCAAGAATCACTGCATCAGGGAAACTGCTGGTCAACAGCTGTACACACAGGTGTGGATCCTGGGCACAAGTGGCAACTTTTACCCTCCCACCTCGTTGAAGGGGCCCCGACTCATAAGGGGAGGAAAAGGGCAGCCACTGTCTCAGAATGTCCACCGGGAGCAGGTCTGGCTGGGAGGAGGGTGGTCATGTGACCACCACCCCCCTCCTCACCAGCTCCCCTGTTCCACCAGAACTCTCTAGATGCTCTCTGTAGTCATTTCCCAACAAAGGCTATCACTATGGCCCATCTGGAAGCCACACACTCGAACCACGGCCTTACCTTCTCCTCTATTCCAGAGGTCTTAGCAGGTAAAGGGGCCAAATCTGAATATTTAAAACCAACTATTTCACTGTTGAGGGAGCTGTTGCCCCATGGGAATCCTGGACCTCGATCTGAACATGAGCCTGTAATCATTTGGCGAGAGCCACCCATTTCTGGAGGCGAGTGGATGGGGCAAAGAAGCTGTGTCTGA